>NC_064429.1:8255000-8890000 GCF_023375975.1 Astyanax mexicanus
AACTGCTGGTTCTTCTCCAGCTGACTCATGTGACTGTAGTCACACAGCGCTGTGTAACTCTGAGCGCTGAGATTAACAAGGAATCACTGGAAGACTCCAGGAATCTGATCAAAGCTCCGCTAAACTAGCCTGACTGCAGCTCATTCCGGGTTTAGCCGTGGATTTGACGTCCTCTTTTCACTGCAGTATTAGCTGCTTTCTGCCTACTGTGCAGTGCTTTAGACTGTTTCTCACTCTGTGATCTGTGAGGGGTGGCGTGGATAGACTGAGTGGATTTGAAAGGGTTTGAAAACCTAAATAGTCAAAAAAACATTTTTACAGTGGGTTTTTTTTTTTTTGGGCTATACACTCATGGCGCCATACCTGCATACATTCATAGTGACTACACACATAGGATACAAAGCAACAGAAGGTACAGTACATCCGGAAAGTATTCACAGCGCTTCACTTTTTCCACATTTTGTTACGTTACAGCCTTATACCGAATTGGTGGTTTGGAACCTCCAGGCTCTTCCTAGAGCTGGGCGGCCATCTTAATTGAGCGATCTGGGGAGAAGGGCCTCGGCCAGGGAGGTGACCAAGAACCCGATGGGTCACTCTGTCAGAGCTCCAGCGTTTCTCCGTGGAGAGAGGAGGACCTTGCAGAAGGACAACCATCTCTGCAGCAATCCACCAATCAGGCCTGTATAGCAGAGTGGCCAGGCCAAAGCCACTTCTTAGTAAAAGGCACAAGACAGCCCGTCTGGAATTTAACAAAAGGCACCCAAAGGACTCTTAGACCATGAGAAACTAAAAAAAATTCTCTGGTCTAATGAGACAAAGACTGAACTCTTTGGTGTGAATGCCAGGCGTCATGTTTGGAGGAAACCAGGCACTGCTCATCACGAGGCCAATACCATCCCTACAGTAAAGCTTGGTGGTGGCAGCATTATGCTATGGGGATGTTTTTCAGCAGCAGGAACTGGCAGACTAGTCAGGATAGAGGGAAAGATGAATGCAGCAATGTACAGACACATCCTGGATGAAAACCTGCTCCAGAGTGCTCTTGACCTTAGACTGGGGCGACGGTTCATTTTTCAGAAGCACACAGCCAAGATCCTAAAGGAGTGGCTTCAGGACCACTCTGTGAAAGTCCTGGAGTGTCCCAGCCGGAGCCCAGACTTGAATCCTAATGAACATCTCTGGAGAGATCTGAAAATAGCTGTGCACAGACGTCTCCCATCCAACCTGATGGAGTTCAGAGGCCACAAAGAAGAATGGGCAAAACTGCCTAAAGAGAGGTGTGCCAAGCTTGTGGCATCATATTCAAAAAGATTTGAGTCTCAGTGCGGTTTAAGGTGACCGTGTTGTAAACAGTAATTGTCCTTGTAAAGTGGCAGTGCAGTGTGTTGTTTAGGAGGAGTTTAAGAGCCTTACAGCATCTATTGGAATGATAGCCATTGGAAGATCAAAGCAGCAAAATACACTTTTTTGCTATAAAAACCAACAAAATGAAAGCTGGTCTCAACTGGGCATCAAAAATGTCATTCAACTAGGCATTGAGTAAATACATTGAGGGGCACGTTGCAAATGTGTACTGAAAATGTCCTCAATAACCAAATGCACATCCCTCCAGAATGATTTAATTTTATTGCATGTTCAAAAAGAGTGAGTAAATGTACCTCTCTGAAGCGGAGGTCAGATCTGTTAAGTAGATTCTATGCATGAACTTAAAATTTTAATTAAAGTGCACTTAGGAGACAAGTTCACACAAACAAGAGTCCCATAAGTTCCCCTAAGTCCATAAGACCATTTCCAGATTTCCCCCCCAAATAGCCTTTAAGTTTATCAAAGAAGATGGGGATTCGTTAGACAACATTATGTATACCTTTTAAATCAGGCATTTTGAATAGAACTTTTTACAAATTGCAGTTTTATGGTAGAGCTGATGCAAACATATTTGTTTCTCCACAGTTTTGCAATTTAATCCAACCTCCATCAATTTCAGGGAGCGGGTCAGAAGGTTCCAGTAGTCATTAAAAAAATTGAGTAATAAATTAAGTACCATGATTTGCCTGGAGACCTCATAATCTTAAGTAGAGGAGGGAGTGTTTAATGTGATGCATTTCTTGAGTGGAGAAGGCTCATTGATTTGTGAAGGACAACCCGGCTGTGCTGACTGGGTGGAACTGATGTAAGAAATGCGGTAGCTCAAGTGTCAAGGTTTGTAGTGTTTTGGTTATGGGAGAAATTGCTCTCAACACACAGTTGCTAAATCTGTTAATACGTTTTTTTTTGTTTTTTTTAAACACACATGGTTTGGTTTGTTTTCACATAGGCACAAACCTAAACACACCAATATGTACACTGACAAACCATATGAGCGCATAGTCTTCTCTGATTGGTCAGAGCTGTTTGGCACAGGAGGAAAAAAAGGAAATATACCGTATTTTCCACACTGTAAGGTGCACCTAAAATCCTATTATTTTCCCGAAAAATGACAGTGCACCTTATAATTCTGTGCCTCTATAAATTATATATTCTAAATTCTACCAGTCAGGTTTTAAGGAGCAGGAAAGCCACTTGATAGTAAACTTAGTGTTATAAAGGTGCTGTTATAAAGTTCCACGGTGCTAGATTTTTAATACCGGACTGTAGTCTGCCTGTTTGCCATGTTAAAACAAGCTACGTGGGAGGAACTGCTGGCTTACCAGAACACTCAGTGTTCCTCAGTGTAGCGCTGTAAGGCGGCATTTACTAGCGCTAAGCACTGTTAGCGCTGCTGCTGCCTGTGCTTAAATATTAGAAATCTAAGCTTACTGTATATAAACAAAAGTGCTTTACTTTTACCCAAATAAACATTTTTCAGGAGAGATATCTGTGTAGATTAGCAGCATGGCGACACCCTTGTTCCTTACTATTGTCGTGTCTTAAAATGTGTCTAAGTTGGTGCGATTAGAATAGACCAGAAAATAGACATTCATTAATAGTGTCTTTGCGCATGCATTTTTGGACAAGCTGAAAGAAGGTCGGTCACTGAAAGTGTGAGAGAAGCATGTGGGCCGAGGCTGTAGAGTACTGTTACGTGATTAGTAAGTAAGCAGTAGAGATGCTCTTCTCCCTATTACAAGTGATACCCGTAATAATTAATACTTAAGCTGACCTTTTAAAAATATCAGCAGCTAATATTATTGCCGCATTAAGTTTATGCTGGGCTGCAGAGCGTTTCTCTTTTCTTTAAAAAAAAAAGAAAAAAGAAAACACTGTCTGTATTTTAACAGTCACAGACAGTCCTTCTGTTTGGCGCAGAGGCTAAGCTGGGCTGGCTTGTCCCCTTTTTGCCAGGGCACCGTTTGTCTCGGCTCATTCTCATGCAGCTGTGTCGTTCCCCCTCCTCCAGAGCGGAGAAGGAGTGGAAAAAGAAAACCGAAGGGAAGAAATGGCATTCTAATCTCATTCCATCAAAGCCGGCCCACATCGTCGGAATTGATCAAATTATCCCGAGCTGGAAATTGCAGGCTCTTGAGGACTCGAGGATGGAGGGGTGAAGGTTGAGGGGGGAGGGATGCTCTTTCAGGCAGCTAGAAGAATGGCATTAGCAATGAATGGGACATGACAGACCCCCCCCCTCCCCCCAACCCCTTTCCCCAACCCTCCAACATCCCACCCCCATGCCAAATCATTTCATTTGTTCACAGAGAGGGGGGAGGAGCTGGGCGTGGGAGCAAAGGAGCTTGCTTTTGGAGGTCTTGTCCCTGATGCCATGCAAAGGAATGCATGGCCACTTGATGCTATTGATTTGAAGTTCTGACTGGCTGGTTTTCTGTGCCACTGAAGCTGGTAACAGTTTCATCCTCCGTTTTGAGTTTTCCCTCTGATGTGGTCCAGCTTGCAGACGGATTAATTCGTCGCTCTGACACGGCCAGCCGTAATCCACATGAGAAAAGCTTTCCCAGAGAAACAGAAGGCTTCAGGTAGCAGCAGGACTGAGGGGTTTTTTATGTGCATCAGAGACTCACTAAAGCAGGTGTTAACAGTTAAGGCCAATTTATACCTCTGTATTGGACTACATCGTACCCTTAGTGCAGTTGTCTACAACATACATTATGGTGTACCCTATGCAGTGGTCTATGGCATATCCTACGCTGTGCCCTATGGCATTCTCTACACAGTGGCCTATGGCATACTCTGCCCAGTGGTGTACGACATACCTTAAGCAGTACTCTAAGCAATGGTCTACAGTGTACCCTATGCTGTACCCTACACAGTGGCCTACAGCGTACCCCGTGCCGTACCCTACACAGTGGCTTTACACATGCTCTGTGAAGCATCCTAAAAAGTACTCTATGCAGTGTCCTACTGTGTACATAATGCAGTGGCGTGCGTGGCCTGATGAATTCCCTTCAAAGTTTCCTATGCCCTGGCCTAACCCATACAATCATGAAGTCATATTCTACGCTGTGCCCTAGGTCATGCCCTATGCCGTGCCCTAAACCATACCCTCTAAAACATCCTAAGCCATATCCTACATTGTGGCCTAAGGTGTACCTGTGTCACGCCATATTTAGTACCCTACGGCATACCTTATGCCATGCCCTACACAGTGGCCTACGTCATACCCTAAGCATTGCCCTATGTCGTGCCCTATGGCATACTCCTCTAAATCATCCTAAGTTATATGCTATGCTGTGGTCTAAGGTGTACCTTGTGCCACACCCTATGCAGTGGCCCATGGCATACGTTATGTCTTGCCCTATACAGTGGCCTCCACATACACTGTGCCACGCCCTAAGCAATGGCCTATGCTTTAACCTATGCTGCATCCAACACAGTGGTCTTTTGTATACCCTGTGATGTATCCTAAGCAGTATTCTACACAGTGTCCTATGGCATAATATGATGCATACCTTGCTAAAATTGTAGCTTTGTGTCATTCGACTGTTTGGTTTGCAAAAGTCCATTTGCGAAGACACATCTATAGACTTTATGCTTCGAAATAAATCAGACCCAAGACCTTCAAAACTTTTAGGACTGTCCTTAAAGAGCCGCTTAATCCTAATCCATATTTTTTCATTAATAGCTGAAATAGCTTATACATTTTGTAAACTTTCCTAACCTTTAAAAAAACACTTTTATAACGGTTATTTCTGTCTCTGTAGCGCCCTCACAGGTTCAACATTATGCCAGCACCAGTATAATGAAGGCACTTTCTTTTTTTAGGTGAAAGTATACCCATGTTCTAAAGTAACACATTAGCTGTGAAAAAGGCAGATTAGCCCTCTCGGCTCTCCTTCACTACCCCGCCCCTAACTGCAAACATCACGGCTGTGCCCCTCCCAAAGTACCACTCCCATTTTATTTATTTTTTTTATTTTTATTTTTTTTTAGCATTTTTCAAAACTGAACCAGGGGTGGAGTCAGCTGAAATCAGGGAGTTTAGTGACACTTTAAGTTAACTAATGGGTCGTAGTGTTCTTGGTTACTTAAGATGACTGAAATGGCTGAAAATACGATACAGAATAATTGTGCTAAAGCTGAAGTGGCTGGAATGCCACCCTATTGCTTTGTGTGTTTGCGCACCTATTGCTTTCCTTTTTGCCAGTAGTGAGGCGGGAGAACGAAAGTGAAAGCTTCCTAGTCTTGTTTTGCCACCTGAAACTGTTTTTTTTTTTTTTAGTAGTGAAAGCAAACAGCATCCACTTGCCCCAATCTTAAGCAGAGTTGGAATAAGCAGAGTTTATCTACTGATCTAATTATGATTTTACTTCAGCAGTGCTATTTTAGTCAAACATTTGCCTCAGTAGTGCAATTCTATTAATACGCACTAATTAACAGCACTACTATTCTGTTATTGTAGCAGAAAATCCAAAAAATCTAAATACATTCGCTATTCATCATCAGTGCTGATCTAATTGACTAAAATAGCACTGCTGAAGTAAAATCAAACATTTACCTCAGTAGTGCAGTTCTATTAATACGCACCAATTAACAGCACTACTATTCTAAGTCGCATGTGAGTGAAATTTACACAGAGAAAGGCACTTAGACTTTTGATGAACAAATGTGAAGGTGGAGTTAACTCAGCTTATTGTACTATCCTTGTCTTGTTTTGCCACCTGAAGCTGTTTTTTTTTTAGTAGTGAAAGCAAACAGCATCTACTTGCACCAAGCTTAAGCACAGTCGAAATAAGCAGAGTTTGGAATAGACAGAAGAAAAATGAGTTTAAAAAGTTTCACACATTTTTTTTAAGGTGATTCAGATCACTGAGAAGGTCAGGAACTGGATCTTGTTTCAGATCAGTGGTTCTTTCTTTTTCTGCTCTATTAAACCGTGTCCCACTCATCAGGGCTGGGTTTCCTGAAAGCCTGTAAAAGCTAGAGCTGCAACTACAAATCAGCATCGATAATCATAAATCACTGGTGAAGAATCTGGGTATTGATTTTGGCCTGATGACGTTTAAGCATCCCATTTACATCACATGACTAAAAGGCAGGAAAGGATACGGAACTGTTTTGCACGAGCATCTAGAGAATATTCACAGCAGTAGAGACTTAATCAGACCTCGGCATGGTGGAAAGCTGCTAAAACCACTATACTGCTGCTAAAACTGCTGCAAGCTATAGATTTGTCTTGCTTTTTAAATGTTATTGTAGCAGACAAGCCAAAAAATCTGAATACATTCACCATTCGTCATCAGTGCTGATCTAATTACGATTTTACTTCAGCAGTGCTTTTTTAGTCAAACATTTACCTCAGTAGTGCAATTCTATTAATACGTACTAATTAACAGCACTACTATTCTAAGTCGCATGTGAGTGAAATTTACACAGAGAAAGGCACTCAGACTTTTGATAAACAAATGTGAAGGTGGAGTTAACTCAGCTAATGGTTTTATTCTAGTCCTGTACAGCTCAGCTTTTTTAGCTGGAAAACAGTTAGGTGTAAAAATAAAATAAAGTCGGCAAAGTTTTCAGAATGTTAATAACTTATTTTACTGCAAGAAAATAAGGTTTTGGATCACCAACACTTGTAGCCCATATACAGGCCAAGGCTTGATAAAGGGTTAAACAGTATTTTTTGCATTCTCTCTAATAGGGGTGTACCATATCATATCATATATAAGCAAAAATATTGCCACATTTTTTGAATATTGTGAATGATGTTATACCCGAAAAATAACCCCAAGTTATCATGTCATAGTACTACTTTTTTCTGGGGTTTTTTCCCCTTATTATATATCTAGTAGAGACAGATATCTGTCCAGTATCATTTATTTTACTTTAATCCTGAATACATTGAGATATTTGGAGTGCATTAATAATTAGTATAATGACAATCTAATAAAAGTGTTTTTTTTTCTCAGTTAGGGGTGTGCCATGTCTTGTTATATGCAATAATAACATTTTATTTCCATTTTGTTGCAGTAACCCTCACTCGCAGGCTCCCAAAATAACCCTACCTCAAACCTAAGGCACCCTCCAGGGGTCAAAAAGCATTAGCACTCCCCCCATCAGTTTTACCCACAACGTAACAAAGTCTGATACAGTAATAATATTAAATACAATAAAACTGCTGTTTTCGGCCAAGTTCAGCAAACATTTCTCCATATATAGTATGATTTGTCATTCATGTAATAATTATCATGACAGGCAGGCGCGAATCTAATATAAATAAAATCAAATAGAATAACTATAGCATTTTGAAACAAAGTTAACATACAGATTCACAATAATAGACTCGATAAGTTACATTGTTGAGGGTGTTTCCATTTATTTTATTATAGGTTGATAATGTAATTATTGTGACAGGCCTATTTAAAACAATACATATTGTTGAAATATACTAGTATGTGTAATTTGTTTTGTCTCTTAGTTGTTGATGACCTAAAACACTGACAGAACTGCTAGGCTAACACAATAACACAAGTTGAAAATGGCGACGGTCCAGACCTTGGTCCAGAACTTGACCCTACTGAATTCTAATTAAATACCCCTGCACTAGAGTATCATTATCACTAAAAATATCCCTGTAGTATTGTGATACTATTTTAGAGCCATATCGCCCACCCCACTGTCTAATGAAAGGTTCAGTTCTTCAGTTCAGTGTTCTTTAATATCCTCTGTATGCTTATTAAAGCATATTGCCGATACAATAAGAAGAAAATTAATCTTGCTCGTCTTTTAAGTTCAGGGTTCAGTACTCAGGCTTAGCTTTGTGGTTCTGTAAATCTTCCTCCACTGGGATACTCTGCTTTATCAGATTCATAGTTAGGTGATGTTGTACAAGCTTTGTTTACATCACGGTTTGCACAGAAGGTACGCAGATGTTCCTGTCTGTTTTCACAGTCAGGGCTGTTCCCTCGGAGAACGGCGCGCCCTGTGTACGCTGTTCCACCGTCAGTCGTGGCTACACCCCTCTCTCTACCTGCCCGGTGAGGTGAGTCAGTGATGAGCAAGCAGGTGGGGCTGTTTTAAACTCTGAGTACACTCTCTGATACACAAACACAGCTAGACAGTTTCAGAATTGGCTGGAGGCTAACAGACGACCTCGGGGAACCCCGGGAGCAGACTGCTGACTGTGTGTGAAGACAGCAGGCTGAGAGAGGAAGGGAAGGAGGGGGCATGGTGGATTCCGAGGAGGAATAGATGGAGGAAGACTGCAGCAGAACAAAGGAAGAAGGAAACACTGAAGGAGAAGTAGGGTATGGAAGGTTTGAGAACGTATGGCAGGAAGAGAAGGATGGAGGTCAAGAACGCTGGAGGAGGAAAGAGGAGAGGAAGCGAAACATGTGGGCGATTTCAATAGGAGACAATGAAGGAGAAGACAGCAGTGATGTCACTGAGGAAGCTGCCCAGAATAACAATCCAAACTGGGAGACAATTGCCGGGTTTAAAAAGTGCTGTCTTCCGATCGCTGGTCTCTTCCTTGGGAAAACAGCAAAGCTGTTCATTTTCCTTATACTAAATCACCCTAATCATATCATCTCTATAATTATCAAAATACAATATAAAACACTGATTTGGCTAATTCAATAGTTAATTGATGCCTGACCACAATTATCATAAATAAAATATATAACATTAACTAATGTACTAGAGAGCTGGTCCCCAGTCAATATTCCCAGTCACTAGGGCTTCAAATATTAGTTGATATAATCGTCATACTGAGTACTGTTTAGAACTGTAGTATATGGTACAGAATGGGACTGTAACACTTCCCTGGTTTAGTAAATCAGGAATACTGTATGGAACTGTAGTATATGGTGTAAAATTCCGTCCTTGCAATCCTCTACTTTGGAAAATCAGGAATCCTATATAGAACTGTAGTATATGGTACAGAATGGACCCCTAATCACTATTCCCTGCTTAAGAAAAAAACTATACTATTCTACTATATAGAACTGTGGTTTATGGTACACAATTTGTCCCTTACATTTTCCTACTTTGAAAATTCAGGAATACTATATAAAACTGTAGTATATGATTCAGAATGGACCCCTAATCACTATTCCCTGCTTTGAAAATTTTGGAACACTATATAGAACTGTAATATATGGTACAGCATGGACCGCTAATCACTATTCCCTGCTTTGGAAAATCAGGAATACTGTGCAGAACTGTGGTATATGGTACAGAATGGTACCCCTAATCACTATTCCCTGCTTTGAAAATTTTGGAACACTATATACAACTGTAATATATGGTACAGCATGGACCGCTAATCACTATTCCCTGCTTTGGAAAATCAGGAATACTGTGCAGAACTGTGGTATATGGTACAGAATGGTACCCCTAATCACTACTCTCTGCTTTGGAAAGTCAGGAATCCTATATAGAACTGTGGTATATGGTACAGAATGGACCCCTAATAACTATTTACTGCTTTAGAAAATCAAAAATACTATATATAACTGTAGTATATGGTACAGAATTGGTGCCTTACACTTCCCTACTTTGAAAAATGTAGAAAAACTATACAGAACTGTAGTATATGGGAAAGAATGGACCCCTAATCACTATTCCCTGCTTTGGAAAATCAGGAGTACTATATAGAACAATATTAAAGGAAATAGAGTTGGTCCCTTGCTGCTGTTCCCTATGTTGGAATACTATATAGAACAGAAGTCAGAGACTGTGGAACACTCACTGTTCTGTTGTGCTCAGTAGTGTTTCATGCTCTCTGCTGTATGTGAAAGTGCTCTGTGTGTGTTTTTGTGTGGGGATGTCGGTCGTGCACTGTCTATTGTGATGGCTCATGGGATTGTAACAGTGTACTGGACGCTCTCTGTTCCGCCACAGTGTTATAATAATGCAGACGGCGGGTGGAGTTCTGTATATAGAGAATAGGACGGAGTTTCAGACAGAGCGCCGCCCTAATTTAAACCTCTAGTTTAAGTTCACAGTGGCAGACGCTGGATTCCTGGCCGGACGGGCAGAGGGCTTTTATTTTAGTGATGAGAGGGATGAGAAGGATGGCGTTCCTGTCTGCTATCGAACACTGCCGTCGTCTTGCTGGGGGAGGGGCGGCGGGTGTGCCGACCGCCAGTCTTGCAAGTCAAATATTGACCGGTTGCTTGGCAACCAATTCCCAATGAGTCCTGTAAGGGCAGGCCCCGTTTGGAGCCATGGCAACATGTCCTGTCCGGGAAGTGAAAAACAACTTCCTGATATTCTGAATATTAATGAGTTGTTTGATTTTCATTTAACATATAAACATATCAATGTGTGTAATAAAAAAAAAAATAACACTGATGTACTAGTGAAATTTGAACAAATATATATATATATATATATATATATATATATATATATATATATATATATATATATATATATATATATATATATATATATATCCTCTAATCTATGCTATTCACTACATAATATGAAGTCAAAGCCTCTATGTGGTGTAAAATTATAGGTCACAGTGTTTGGTCCCCAGTAGAGGTGGGCGATATGGCTCTAAAATAATATCATGATATTTCATGGTATTTTCACGATAACGATACTTTTGGCGATATGACAAAACACTAAATTAGAAAAAATATTTAGAATTGTATTATTGCATGCAATATGATGTGGCTAACTGAGATATTAAAAAAAATATTTTATCAGATTTGTAACAGAACAAATGATACTGAACAGATATATTCTCTAGTAGTCTCTAGTTGATATATAATGGGAAATGAGAACAGTGTGAATTTTTCTTTTGCTAAAAACGGCAAGAAAGTAGAACCCTAATGTGATCATTAGGGGTGGGTGATATGGCACAATATTTTAGGGTATAATATCGTTCACAATATTAAACATTTTTGGCGTTATTGGTGTGCCATATTGTGTCCATATTGGACACAATATGGCACACCACTCGTCCCCAGTCAATGTTTCCTACATTGAATCATTGAATCTAGGATATCAGTGAAAAACAACTTTGTGACAGTCAGAGTATTAATGAGTTGTTTTGTTTTGGTTTTTGTTTGTTTGTTTGTTTTTTTATTAAATTGGATGATTTGGTTTAGTTTTATGCTGGGGACGAGTCTCTTTTCAGATCAAATACTGCAACACAATAATTAAAGAAAGGGAAAATAATTGATTTCTTTGATAAAACACCCGTTATAGGGAGCAGAAATGGTCTCTAGTCACAGTTCTCTACACTGGAAAATAGAAATAATATATACAATGTAAGTACTCTCTGATATTACTTCCTAGATTGCAATTTTAGGAATACCACTACACTGGTAAATCTGCAAAATATGGAATAAAAGAACAATTAAACATGCAATGTTATTGTGTGTACGCAAGTATGCTTAATTAAAGTGATCTCTAATCGGTGTTCCCTACATTGAAAACCAGGAATACTATATACTTGAACACACAGTGGATCAACACCAGCAGATGACATGTCTCTCTATCAAACTATCACTGATTGGTGGAAACTTCACACTAGACCTCGAGCAGTTTGGACTGTGTGTTTCTCCACTCTTCCTCCAGACTCTGCTCCCTTGATTTACTTTAAATGGAATGTAAATTTTACTGATGATCAGTGATGGTTTTTGGAGAACGTTTGGAGATGGAGATACGGATTTCATTTTCCAGCAGTAATTTGACACTGAACATGCTTTGTGATTTATCACTATGGTGCATGTGTGCGTTGCGATGATGATGATGCTGAGACAATATATATTGTGCAGCCCTACTAATTTTTTTCCTTTGCATATCAGCTGTACTATTTTGAGAACTCCAGTCACTATTCCCTACACTGGAAAATTAAGGGCACTAAAAAAAATACTCTTGTGGGAAAATAAAGTGGTCCCTAATCACCATTCCCTACACTGGAATAAATCAGGAACACTATGTAGAACACCATTATTGGAAACATAATTAGACCCCAATCACAGTTATGTACTTTAAGTTTACTGTGTAAATCCAGGGCACTGAATACTGTAATAGAGGAAAGACGTGACCCATATTCACTTTTTCCTGTATGGAGATGTGAGAATGATGCACAGTGTGAATGTTTGTTTGAGTGGGGGATATAATAGGATGAGTTCAGTGCTGAGTTGTACTGTTATACTGTGTGTTCCTCTACACATAATGAGTACAGTCCTCTACTGAAGACACAGTGAGACGATGAGAGCATACAACCAAAGAGGAGCAAAAAAGAAAAAGAGGGAGACAGTGAGACAGCTAAATATAAAGAAAAAGAGAGAGAGAAACCTTTTGAAAGAGATGAAGGCAGAATAAGACAGCTGAAGGGTTAGAGAGGGAGAGGGAGACGCAGCTAAATGGTGAGACAGCTAAATGAAATGTTAGAGAGAGCTGAATTGTTAGAGAGTGAGACAGCTAAGTGGTTAGAGAGTGCAAGAGAGCTGAAGGATTAGAGAGAGAGCGGCAGAGAGAGAGACAGCTTAAGGGTCAGAGAGAGAGAGAGGGGGGGGGAGACAGATTAAGGGAGAAAGAGACAGCTATAGGGTGAGACAGCTAAATAAAATGTTGGAAAGAGCTGAATGGTTAGAGAGTGAGACAGCTAAGTGGTTAGAGAGAGAAAGAGAGAGCTGAATAATTAGAGAGAGAGTGTCAGAGAGACACAGAGAGAGAGACAGACAGACAGACAGATAGCTGAATGGTTTGAGAGAGAAAAGAGCTAAATAGAGAGGGAGAGAGAGAGACAAATAGACAGACAGACAGCTGAATAGTTTGAGAGCGAGAGAGCTGAATGGTTAGAGAGAGAGAGCGAGAGGGAGTGTAATGTAATATTGAGCGTATCCCTCAGGACAGGGTTGATGGTGGAGGTGACCCTGTTGACCTGTGGGGTCGTGTGAGTTTATAACAGGGGGGTCAGTGAGGGACTGCAGCAGGATGTTATTGAGGGTAGAACTATGATTTACGTCACACTGCTGTTTTTATTGATTTTGGTTGTAGAGATGCGTGTCTGTGTTTTTATGGATCAATCTCAGCCAAATTAAAATAAAAAGGCTGGATGAGCTGTCAGAGGGGAAGAATGAGATCAGTTTTGGATGTATGTCAGTATCAGACAGTGCTTGACATTTAAGGGTGTAAGAAAATATATTAATATTAATAAGTATTGAGATTTGTTTTTTCAGAAACATTATCAATATTTTAATTAGTTCGAACTGTTAGAACTGGTTCTGCGATACTTCACCATTTAATGTTGTTATTGTTAGCTTGTATTATAATTAAACTTTTTTTTTTCACTATTTTACACATTTTATAAATATGATTGGGTGTCTGGTTGGGTTGTATGAAATCAGGGTATTTTTGTGATGGAAAGATATAATCTGTCTCTAGTAGATATTATTTAATGAGAAATGAGAACATTGTGAATTGTCAAAGAGCAAAAAAAGGTTGCTCCCTGATGGACCATATGGTTCAAAAATAAGTATTTTTGCAATAATTATATGTAAATTATATTTAGCAATATTATTGCGTATATGATGTATGGCACACAGCTACATAAGCTAATGAACGATTAAATTTTTTTCAAAGCTTTTACTTTTGCTTTACAACATTTTTTAAGGCAGCTTGGGCTAGGTTTACGTTTCCTATTTTTCCCAAATTTATCTGGCCAATTATTCGACTTAATATACTGCTAGTCAGCTGCATATCCCTCATTACAGGTGATTTCCTGAACACCAGCAGTGCTAAGACTAGCACATTTCTCCTCCGATACGTGTGAAGTCAGACTCCGCCTCTTTTTGAACTGCTGCTGATGCTGTAGACTTACCGAGTAGCATCACAGCGCTAACGCTCGGAGGAAAGCGCTGCGACTTGGTTCTGATAAATCAGCTCACAGACGCAGCCTTGTGAGGATCCACATCACCCTAGGAGTGATGAGGGGAAAGAGCGTCATCTTCTGTACCCACCCAGAGAGAGAGCAAGACGAGTTGTTCTCTGTCTGGGTTCTGGCAGCTGGTGGCAAGCTGCATGACCAGGATTCGAACCAGCGATCTCACGATCATAGTGGCAACGTTTTAGACCACTGGACCATCCAGAGCCCTTTTTGTTTTTATTTTATTTAATTATGTTGAATATGATTATTCTATTTAGATGGCCATGTGCAGCAATGTGCTTTCAGACAAATGTTTTATATAGATAATATTGAATTGTTCTTAACAGAAACTCAAGGTTACTGTATTAATATCTTTATCAAACATGAAATACTGATATTGTTCCACCGCCATCTATAATTTACCAGAGTTTTGAGGCTCTGTGTGACAAATGAAGTGTAAGAAATGTGTTGTTCCCTTGACGTGAGTAGAGTAGAGCTGAGTAAACAGTAATCTGACCAGTGCTGTGGTCTTCCAGCTCTGTAAATGAAGATCTCTGGTCTTAACATGAGTTCACGGCTGCTGGAATGCCTGGAGAGTCGGAGGGGTTTTGATTATGTAGACGTGGAAGAATGCAGCGTAAGACTGGCGCACACACACACACACACACACACACACACAGGTTCATCAGGTTTTTGGGTACCTGGTTTCTGCTTATGTCACTGAAAGAAAAATATTTGCAGCAATTAATTCCTGCTGTATTTAACCACACTGTGCTCATATGACCAACCCTGTGTCGAGCTTCTGCCTGAAAAACAAGTCCTACACCTTTTACATGTGTGTTACAATAATGCAAATCTTTCCTCGCTAAAAAAAAAGTGGTAAAGGGATAAAATGTCTGGTGGTGCTCACAAGTATGAATGAATGCCCTGTGAGCTAATTTTTGTGAAGAAAAAAACAACAACAACAACAACATAAGTGCTCCGGTGATCCGGTATAATCATGCTTTAGTCCGGTGGAGGAGTGGTGCGCGCGGGGAGAAACGATAGGAGTTCGGCTCTTGCTCACTTGCTCATGAATATTCATACATGCGAACATATCGCCTCTGATTGGCTAACAGCACTGCGACACCAGGAGGCAGCGAGACGAACAACAGTTAGAAACGTTTTAAAATAAAGACATTTTTACTCTAATAACAGTCTTTGCAATGTCATATGTTACTTTACAACATGTGTAATAATGCCCTGCTAAGTGCAGTTCAGCCACTGACCTAGTCTTAGAGTCTCTATAAAACACAGAATCCACCGGAGATCCTATTTAAACCTATAGTTACACACAGAGATAGATTTTTACTTTTAAAGTGTGTAAACAGAACTGTTTTTAAACATACACCTACCTATTTCAATAGTACTTCACTGGTGATGTTCCATAGACCAATTCTAACCATTTCCAGTTCCTTAGCTCTGAATTACTGGGTAAATTATATAACACTGATGTGTTATTCGCACAAATAACACAGGAATTAACTGCATGCTGTTTCTAGCACTGTTAGCTCCTATCTGACCAGACGGTGTCACTGCCCGGCTTCAGCTCTGTCTTTAGATGGTCCTGAGCCGAGGTGGGCGGGGCCATGAATACTAATTCACGGGTTGATGTAGACACAGTGCTTTTGCTGATGGACTCGTTTTTTAAAAGAAATTTTTTTACTAGCAATTCATGCTTCCCTCTGCTACTGACAACTTTTATGAAGATGCAGATTTCATTTTCCAGCAGGTCTTGGCACACTGCCAAAAGTAACATGATTTTTGTTTTTTTTTTTCATTGAGAAATAAACTCTTAAAAAGATCACTCTGTTGTGTAGAACATCTATATAATATATGAATTTCACATTTTTAATTTGAATCACTGAAATAAAGTAACTTCAGCGATATTCTAATCTTTTTCAGATGCACTAGTATATCTCATATTTTCTCCAGTGTCTTTGGGAACTGGAAGCCCATTCTCAGACAGACCTGAACTTCTCTCTGTGCTGTTGGAGCAGTCAGCTGACTTGTCACGGTCTCTCTAATCGGGGATGGAATGTGACCTCCACGGCTCCCCCTAGGGGACACATGCCATCCTTCATCTCCACAGTGCTCAGTTTTACAGCTGAACGTCTAGTTCAGCTCATTCCTGCAGTTTCATTCTCTAAAAACTTTAAACTGACCAGCAGACCAGGAATCCTGATCCCAGATTAGACTTAAACAAGGAAACAGCATCTGATAGTGACTCCACTGATCTTCATGAAAACGCTCACTGTTTATGAGTCAGCTGACCTCTGACCTGCAGGTTGAGTTCTTGACCTCTGTTGGTTTTATTTACTGCAGGCTTGTGCTGACGGGTTATGTTTCAATTTTCATGGTTATTTACAGGCTAAATGTTGCTTTTGGCCTTGGTTCACTGAATCATTAGGCTTTGACACTGGTCCACTGAATCATTAGGCTTTGACACTGGTCCACTGAATCATTAGGCTCTGATACTGGTTCACTGAATCATTAGGCTCTGATACTGGCTCCCTGAATCATTAGGCTCTGATACTGGCTCCCTGAATCATTAGGCTCTGAGACTGGTCCATTGAATCATTAGAACTCTCGAGCTCTGACACTGGTTCACTGAGTCTTTACAACTCCTCGTAGGCTGACCCTGGTTCACTGAATCATTAGGCTCTGATACTGGTTCACTGAGTCATTAGGACACTTGGATAATCCCTTACTGCTTTAGTGATTCATTCAGTGCTCTTAGGACACTTGTGATTCAGTAATTGATGTTATGAGCGTTCTAGTGAGTAAATGACTCATTGGAACACTCATAGCAGGGCTTACTCAGAACTGGAGGTCAGTACATCAGCCAGGGTCTAGCAGAGACTCGTGAGCAGAAGAGTCAAATCAGCTGTCTCAGTGGGTGTGGTTCTGAATGGATCATGACGTTCGTGGACGTGGACTACAGTGTTATCTGACAGAGAGGCTGGAGTGTGGTTTAGGAGACAGAGTAGCTCTTTGTTTGAGAAGGTTTGGGTACTACTCTAGTTTAACCACAGGCCTCTGTTTCTCATGGCGTTCTCCGTTTATAATGATGTTTGATTATTGTTTGCATATCAAGAACTGAGGCTGGAATGTTTGCGTAGCAGGCGTAAGGGAGCTCAGTGACTGTTGGTGTACTCACTCTGTACTCACAGGGTTTCAGGTTGGGGCTGTTTGGAGCTTTTCTTCTGTACTTAATGTTTAAAACCTACACAAATAAATACTCTATCTCAGCTGTTGTGATGGATTAATATAGTTGATTTAAACTTAAAGCCTGTTAAAGCAGCACTAGGTAGGATTTCCTTGATTTTTGATCTTTTTAAAGAAGTAAAATTACAGCTTGAAACTCATTGCAGCGCTGCATTGAGGTGTAATAGGAGGAATAGCGGTGCTCTCGTGTCTGTGCTGGAGCTCCTCTGAGCTCAAACCAGACTCTGTAAGTTTTCTGAGGCGGCCGCGACCAACGCTCGCGAGAACTGCGTCCTGCTTTCCGACCTTTAGTTCTAATGAAACATTTATTACACTCTGCAACTGTAGGGGGAGCCCACGAGCACAAAATCATAATCCTACCTAGTGGAGCTTTAAGGCATGTGTAGGATAGTAATTCTAATTTAGACACTCGTCCTTTTTTTTGTGTGTGTTTAGATGGTGTGAAGTTTACTTCCAGAATGCAGTAGTGCTATTCTAATCATGGATTTACCTCAGCAGGGTGATCTGTAGGGTGAACAGTCAACCGTACAGCTTGATTTAGGGCGTGTCAGTGTGTCTTTGCAATCATAACTTTGTGAAATGTGCATTTTGCATGGCTCAATTGCGCATTTAATTTGTATGTGTACATGTACCTGTATTTAATTATCTTAATTAATAATTTTAAATAAACAAATTAGAACATCACTTGTCATTCCCTTTAAGAGTCAGGTGTGCTCTGACTTTGGCGGATTGCTATCTTAACGGTGCATCTCTTCTATGCTTCTCAAAAGAGGAAATTGACTTGCTTATTCACGATATGAAGGTGTGCAAGCAGCTCATTAATGGAAACAATAATGCTATTTATTTATCAATTTATTTATTTAGTATTCTGTTTATTGTTGATGTAAAAGTTGGTGTTGTGTACTTCTGCATGTTCTTGTGGGTGTAGTATGCACTGCGATCTGTATAGCCAAGAAAGCAATGAACATCTGATAAGTGACTATTGTCAGGGTTTTGATCAGTCAGTGGCGCATCTATGACTTCCATTGCCAAGATAGCAATATGCCAGAAGTTAACCTGTGTGTAATAGACACAGTGAGTGGACTCAGGGTTTAAAACCTCACTTGTACTAGCACAACACACACTAACACCTTTTATCTGTTGTTGCAGGTACGGTATACGGCCGGAGAACGTGATCGTGTATGGTCAGAGTATCGGTACGGTGCCATCCGTGGATTTGGCCGCTCGGTACGAAAGCGCCGCTGTCATCCTTCACTCACCTTTGACCTCTGGCATGCGCGTGGCCTTCCCCGACACCAAGAAGACCTACTGCTTCGACGCCTTCCCCAAGTCAGTGCTCTCTTCTGTTATATCTCAGCTGTCTAGTGTTTATTTTTTTTAAGATCTTGTATATGGTTGTATATATTATTAAAGACTTACCATAGTGCTATTCCAATCCTGAATTTACCTCAGTAGGACTATGCTACTCATTAATTTACCTCAGTGTTGCTATTCTAATCATGGATTTACATCAACAGTGCCATTTAAATATGAATTTACCTCAGTAGGGCTTTTTTAGTTATTAATTTACCTAAGTAGAGCTATCATAGTCATGAATTCACCCCAGTGGTGCTATTCTAATAATACATTTACCTCAAAAGTACTGTTTTAATTGTGAATTCATCTCTGGTGCAATCCTAATTATGAATTTAGCTCAGTATGGCTATTTTTTTTAATACTAAATTGCCCTCATCAGTGTTATTTTGATCATAAATTTACCTCGGCAGTGCCATTTTAATGATTTTAATAATACATTTACCTCAGTAATGTTATTCTAATTATGAATGTACGTCAGTAATGTTATTCCAATCGTGATTGACCTCAGTGGTGCTATTCTAATCATCAATTTACCTAAATAGGGTTATGCTACTCATGAACGTACCTCAGTAGTGCCATTGTAATGAGGAATTTACCTTAGTAGTGCTATTCTAATAATGCCTTTACCTCAAAAGTACTATTTTAATTATGAGTTTACCTCAGTAGTGCTATTCTAATCATCAGTTTACCTCAGTAGGGCTACGCTACTGATGAATTTACCTTGACTATGCTGTTCTAATAATACATTTACCCAAAAAGTACTATTTTAATGATTGATTTACCTCAGTAAAACTATTTCAATTATGAATGTCCTCAGTAGTGCTATTTTAATTGTAGATTTACCTTAGTAGTACTACTTTAATTTGACGGTCACAGTAAAATCAGACACTCATTTGAACTCCTGCTCTTCTCTGCAGCATCGACAAGATCTCCAAGGTGACGTCTCCGGTGCTGGTGATCCACGGGACCGAGGACGAGGTGATCGACTTCTCTCACGGGCTGGCGCTGTACGAGCGCTGCCAGAGGCCCGTGGAGCCGCTGTGGGTGGAGGGCGCCGGCCACAACGACGTGGAGCTGTACGGACAGTACCTGGAGCGCTTGAAACAGTTCGTGGCTCACGAGCTCGTCAACTTATAGAGCGAGCGGAGGACTCGGAGCGCCTGAACTCGGCTGCTGGTCGTACCTCTGATGCCCCTTTCGACAACTGTGAACTTTACAGCAACTCGCTTATTTTTTTCCAGTTATTTTTTGTTTTTTCTTCTTTGTGGTGGTGCAGGACGGCTTGGTGCGAGAGGGCCAAGCTGCCTTTTGAAGGGGCGTGTTTGTGATGAGTGTGAATGAGTGAGTGTGTGTAAATGTGTGAGTGTGTGTGTGTGTGTGAGATGCAGGGGTCTCTCTGTTTATGCCAGACCCAAACCCAATGAGGTCAATTCTGATTTGCTTTTTGTTTATTTTTTTGATTATGCTATTTGTCGGAGTCACCATGTACTAAACCTGAGTGATTGGGCTGCACAATGTGGACAGGATCCTGTATTGCAACATTACTCCTATTACTCATTAAGATTGAAATATATGAAGAAATTCTAAAGATTTGTGTTTATTAAATGCCTTTATTCAACCAGACACCCACAACATAAAGGTCCTAATAATGGTTATTTGCTCAGTATCACCTAACCACCAAAAATATTATCCTTTTAAACCATTTTTGTCACTGATATAATAAACTGATGATGATAATATAATGGCATAATAATGCATTTTTAACGTTCTACTTTTAATCCCATTTTCTCCCCAATTTACAGAGCCAGTTACCCAACTCACTCATTAGGACTTCCCCCATTGCTAGTAATGAGACCGTATAGATACTGTAGCATTAGCAAATAGCATCACAGTGCTCACAACGCTCGGAGGAAAGCAGCGCAACGACTCGGTTCTGATACATCAGCTCACAGACGCAGCCTTGTCCTGATCCACATCACCATAGGAGTTATGAGGGGAAGGAAAGAGCTCCATCTACTGTACTGTACCCACCCAGAGAGAGCAAGGGCAAGTGTGCTTTCTCAGAGCTCCAGCAGCTGATGGCAAGCTGCATGACCGGGATTTGAACCAGCAATCTCCTGAGCATAGTGGCAGCACTTTAGAGGCTGGACCACTCTGAGCTCACTCTGTAATAAACTTTTATTAATAGGAATATTCAGACATTAAGGGATTAAACATTTAGAAAAAATTACACCTTTTTAAGACATGTTTTTAGGACAAGAGTTAATAAAATGGCCTTTATAAACATTTATACAGTCCAGATACAAAATCAGTGAGTAAGAGAAGAATCTATTTATATAGCTATGGCTTCAGATTAAATCATCACTACTCACCTCCAAACTTCATGTAGCTTCAGATTAAATCATCACTACACACCTCCAAACTTCATGTAGCTTCAGATTAGATCATCACTACACACCTCCAAACTTCATGTAGCTTCAGATTAGATCATCACGACACACCTCCAAACTTCATGTAGCTTCAGATTAGATCATCACTACACACCTCCAAACTTCATGTAGCTTCAGATTAGTTCATCACTACACGCCTCCAAACTTCATGTAGCTTCAAATTAGATCATCACTACACACCTCCAAACTTCATGTAGCTTCAGATTAGATCATCACTACACACCTCCAAACTTCATGTAGCTTCAGATTAGTTCATCACTACACACCTCCAAACTTCATGTAGCTTCAGATTAGTTCATCACTACACACCTCCAAACTTCATGTAGCTTAAAATTAGATCATCACTACACACCTCCAAACTTCATGTAGCTTCAGATTAGATCATCACTACACACCTCCAAACTTCATGTAGCTTCAGTTTAGATCATCACTACACACCTCCAAACTTCATGTAGCTTCAGATTAGATCATCACTACACACCTCCAAACTTCATGTAGCTTCAGATTAGATCATCACGACACACCTCCAAACTTCATGTAGCTTCAGATTAGATCATCACGACACACCTCCAAACTTCATGTAGCTTCAGATTAGTTCATCACTACACACCTCCAAACTTCATGTAGCTTCAAATTAGATCATCACTACACACCTCCAAACTTCATGTAGCTTCAGATTAGATCATCACTACACACCTCCAAACCTCATGTAGAGAGTAGAGAACTTCATGGAATGAAGAGTTTCCATGTTGGAGCAGCTTTATCCAAGTAAACATTACATCAACAAATATAGTGCAGGTGTGTGAATACTTTTGGCAATATATTGTAGGGTTCTAAGATCCCATAAATTGGTGCAGAACCTATTATATAATATCGTTTATGGTTCTTGCTTTCTTAGAGACGTCTGGACTGTACAGGTTTTGCTTTAACATGATGAAAACAGTCGTTGAGGACAGCTACTCTAAAACATCTTCTTAAACCCCAGTGGGGATGGCCATCAAGTCCAGCACAGTTTGTTGATTTCCCTGCTCTAACAGACCTACCAAACCTGGAAGTTATTACAGGGTTGAATTCAGAGTGGAATCAGGTGTGCTTGAGCACGACAAGCATGCAACTGTACAGGAATCGGGCCTTTCCAGACCATAATTGCTCTACTACTTGTCTAAAAGTTTCAAATACCCTTAGGGCCTGTTTACACCAGATTGCATAAGTGAAATCTGAACAAGATTTGATGAGCTTAATTGCATGTCACTGTCAATGCCAATGGCAAAACCATTATCTTAACTGGTCAACGATTTAATATTTTACAGTAAAATGAATATGATGAATGCACTGGTGTGCTTGGGAAAATATAATCTGGTGTGTTTTAATGTGTTTTAATGATTTTAATTTTAATGTAAACAGAATCTGGTCAAAGTACTTCCAGATAGATCCATTTCAATGCATATTTTGCCAACTGCAAAAATCATGAACATGGCCGGCAGGCTATGATCGTCAACTAGTTGGAGGAGCTAGTTGGGGGGGAGTTTTGATAACAGTGGTGTTGTACTTTTTGCATTGACCATTGCAAAATTAAAAGAGGTGCTTACACAGTGTGCCATTGAATTCAATTCATAACCAGTCATTGTCTATTGGCCTCAGGCCAGCTAGGACCCTGAGCAATTGACTGGTTTGCTTGCCCTGTTGCAAAGGGCCTGCTAATACCAGGAGTCCCTTAAAGTGGCAGTCCGTATTATATTATTAGTCCCTATTTGTTTATAAACTGAAAGCAGAAGAATTTCTGAGTGAAGAAGGGATAAAATATTGTGTTTAATAATACTGGTGTGCTTGAACGACCCTCCCTGCTAAGCTATATATATATACATATTCATTCTAAAAACTGGCATGTCGGGTCGCTTGTCCCTGGAGTTGTTCTTCTGGCCACGTCACACATCTTTACATACTTAGGTCACACGTACAGCCTCTAAAAGAGGATCCGGCTCAGTTTTACTGAACGCAAACAGCTGATGGAGCAGTGGAGACTTCAGAAGGGGAAACTCTTAGATCTCACTAGCTCTAACTATTCACTCATAGTAAAAGCAAAGAAACGAAGGAGTAAAGTTTCTGACTGAGCTCTCTCTCTCTCGCTCTGAAAGGAGACCGCATCACACCCGCCCAGTTTAAAATGATTCTTACGGACTTAAGGACATCAGCCCTAAACTGATGTCAGGTTTTTACATTCATTTATTTCTCACTTGGTCCTTAAAGCACTTAACCATACTGTTAACACTCTGATGAAGCAAAATTGGGAATCACCATAGGGGGTGATTTAAGGACCAATTTAAAAAGGCAATCAGTACTTTAAACCATATTTTTTCATTAATAGCTGAATGTATTCTTTTAAAATTCCCGCTTAAAAAGTATATAAACCTTTCCTGACCTTTAAAAAATGCTTTCATTAAAATTCAACGGTGCTATTATATATAGGCGTGGATTAGGTTTCTGTGTACTTTGGTACGCAGACACATCGTCACAATATGAATCAATAATACCACCTTCCTTTTTGACGTCCAACCATCTGCGTCTCACCACTATCAGAGGTACACTGATGCTGCTGCAGCTCAGCCAATCAGCTCTCTCCCTTCTGCCCTGCCTCTAAACCCATACATCACCCAGTGCCCCTCCCAAACTACCCCTCCTAATTTTCAGCTGTTTCAATCAGAGGATTTTGTTGCCCTTTAAAGAAATTCTTATTTGGGCTTTAGTTTAGTTCATTTCTCACAATAAGACATATAGTAGCACTTTCATTATGCTAATTAACAGTGTTGTAAATTTGCTGTTATAATAAAAATTATTAATAATACTTAAGGATCACTGTATTGTTTACTACACCTGAATGGGAGGAATACACTAAATATACTGTACAAACTGAACAGCGCCACCTAGACGCTCACATTCACCACACAAGCGATGCCAAATGCTCCTCGTGAAGAGCTTTAATGCAGAACTGTTACAGAACTGCTCGTCTTCGACACCTTTCTGGATCATCTCTGGTCAAACATTATCTTTTTAGAGTTTGCGGTTTCCAACTGGAATCAGTGTCCATAAGATTAAGACCACCTGCAGTCTAGTCTTGTTCTCCTAGACGTTGGGAGACGGGGTGGTCGTTACCCGTTACCTCAGTTTTGCCGTATCTGGTCTCAACCGAGATCCCAAGGCTGGTGATTACCATCAAATCTGGTTTAAACCATTAGATGATTGGATAATCCAAGTCCAGATGTGCTAAAGGAGGACACCTAGTCTACTGCATGATCCTTCAGACCCTTCCACACCACTGGAGCGACTGTTCTTCTGGCAAACGTTTGGCAAACGCCCAGATGCCATGGTGTCCTTTAGTCTCCCATAGACTTGCGTACATGTTTTCAGTCAGTGTACGACACACTGTCTACCATATACCACATCTACACGCATCAAAAACAAATAGTTGCACCAAGACGAAAGAAGTATCTGATTGCAATACTATTTAAAGGAAAGATATGAAAGTTACCAGTAGGCAGTAAATGATTCCTATTTTTGATATGATTAATATGAGCAACTCCTAATCATATTTACTGAGCCACACATCTGCGTGGAGTTGTAGAGGTTCCTAATGAAGTCCCTAATGGAGTTCTGCGATAATTCAATCCATTCCATTAAGCTCCAATACTCAATTCAATATTGATACCTGTATAAACGTCTCCTCCTTTAACCAACAACAAAAAAATGGTACCACTTTAAAATAAGACTACCTTTATAAAGGGTTTATAAATGGTTTACATTTAGTTTATTAATGGTTACTAGTTAGGTTGTAAATGCCTTAAAAATCATTAATAATCAGTTATATGGCTGTGGGTTCACCATTTGGCAAACAACAGGTCTACGTACCTTTCTATGTATGTGTATAACTGATTATTAATGATTTATTAGGCATTTACAACCTAATTAGTAACTATTAATAAACTAAACCATGTTTAAACCCTTTATAAAGATGGTCTTATTTTAAAGTGGTACCAAAAACCCTTATATTAGAGAGACGAGAGACTCGTAGCTTTATATGTGGAGCATCTTTTACTGGAGTAAACAGCTGCTCTGAAGTTCATGCTCAGGTCGAAGAGGTGAAAAAAAAAGGACAGGTGGTTTGCTTTTGCTGTTTTTTTGCAGCTATAGCTGCACAGCTGCACCAAGAGATGTGTTGTGGGTACGAGAGAGAAGCACGTAGCGCTAATGCTAATGCATAAAAGCAAAAAGACTCATGAATTTAGATTTGATCGTTTACATTCATGTCGCAATTCCATGGATTAAAAACAGATCCGATTTAGGACCACATATGAAAGTGACTTAAATCTGATTTTAAACAACCTGGATTTGGCACGTTCACACAGCAATGAAAAAAACAGATTTGGGTCACTTCAGCCTGGTAATGTGAACATAAAGTGCCAAAATAAAGTTCCTCCAATGAGATCAAAGGCAATCTGGCTTCAAACTAAATTTCACCACACGCCATCACTAGACAGACACCAGATTTGAATAAATAGCTTTGATCTTTGAAATCTGACACATCCTTCTGGGTGCAACTATTTATTTATTTTTTGATGAGTAGTGTAGTATTATTCATGGACATGCCCATCCACAATACCACCGCCACCATGTTTTTGGGGTTTAAACATGCGTTAAACAAATAACTCCAGTGTAAGAGGGCTTAGTTTAGTCAGGTTACTCCTGTGCTTCTGTTGCACTTTTCTCATCATAAACTCCCACTGTTACAGAACGTCTTCTCAACTTCTTCTCAACTTTTCACTTGCATGGGTACCGTTAGGTTCCCCCATTCTGAATGTTGGATCGTGGGTTGTGAGGGTACGAGGCTCAGCCCAAAAAAAACTGTGTTATCAGGCTGCGTCGTGATTGGTTGATTGATTAATAATAATTGTTTGGTTGGTTCATGCTACCATGTTGCCATAGATCTAGAGTGCTCTGTTCTCTTTCTGATGATGATGACGATGATGATGATGGTAACGACATATGTTGCTGTTATTCTCAAAAACTCCCGCCAACAGCGACCCAAAGCAAAACTTACGGACTGACCGTCCAATCAGAGCAGCGGACCGCCCCCACACCGTCGCAGATAGGTCGCGTGAGTTCGGGTGGACGTGCTTGAAGATATCTATAGATGAAGTATTGAGGAAAAAAACACTAAAAGAATACTCTGTGTACATGTAAGCTTATAACAGATGACTGTTGTCCTATTCCACTTTGTACATACTATTTGTTTGTATGGTAATTTTTTTAAATGGCTGTATTCTTAAAAATGGTAACAATGCAGGTTATTACTAAAAATGTAACTTGAAATGATGATTATTATAATTATCATGATTATGATGATGCTGATGGTCAGGATGAAAGAATTATTACAGGAAGTAATTTGATCATCCTGATTATTTTATTTTTTTCATTTTTTTCTAAGATGCATTTTGTTTTGGAAGGAAACTGTCATGGCGATGTATGTTCTGATGCTTTTAACGATAGTATAATACAATACGAATAGATGAAATAAAGAGAAAAGCCTGAAAAAGGACATGGTGTGCCTGATTTGTCCTAAATGTCTTATTGGTAATTTTGTAAAAAAAAAAAAAAAAAGGCCCCAGAGCGTTTTTTTCTTTTTTTCTTTTTTCTTTTATATATATATATATTTATTTGTTTAAGACTTGCTTATACTCTGTCGATATAAAAAAATAACATCTGTTTCCTTTAGTTAATTTAATATAACATTTCCTGTAGTTTAATACAAGTTCAGTTTGAGATCTTTCAAATGAGAACCCCTTTTTGAGTATAAAAAAGACTATAAAAAAGCCCTTCTCTTTTTATTCTACTGTCTTTCAGCACCTGCCCTAATATGACCTTTGTGGAAGTGCAATTAAAAGAAAACCTTTCCTGCATCTACATTTCAAAATTCAGCTTCAATCATTGGTAACAGAACATTTAAACAAGCCTGAGTCATGTGGACTGATAAAGTAAAGCACATGTCCAACTGTTAAGCATGGTGGTGGATGGATCGTGCTGGATAAGGTGATGGGCCCTGGAGGGGTTTAGCACTGGCCCCAACTGGATTATACACTGTGCAGTCCCATAGAGGCCATCAGATTTGTCTATCTTGACGGTTCACATTCACTGTAAATGTAAGTGATCTGTATCTGTGTGTAATGTGAACGAATCTGTCCCTGAAACGTCTCACATGCTGCACATTGATACCTGTATAAGCGTCTCCTTCTTCACCAACAACAAAAACCCTCATATTAGAGAGACGAGAGACTATAGCTTTATAAAGGGTTATAAATGGATGAGTTAGCAGCTCATATGTGGAGCATCTTTTGCTGGAGTGGAGAGTAAACAGCTGCTCTGAAGTTCATGCTCAGGTCCAGGAGGTGATAAAAAGGACAGGCGGTTTGCTTTTGCTGTTTTTTTTTTGCAGCTATAGCTGCACAGCTGCACCAAGAGATGCAGTGTGGGTACGAGAGAGAAGCACGTAGCGCTAATGCTAATGCGTAAAAGCAAAAAGATGCATGAATTCATGAATGTCCATTTATTGAAAACGGATCTGATTAGGATCACATATGAAAGTGACTCAAATCTGATTTAATAAAAAATAATAATAATCAGATCTGAGCCACATTCAGCAAAAAATCAGATTTGAGTCACTTTAGCCTGGTAATGTGAACGTAGCCTTAGATTCTATTTAGAAACCCTATGGCTAGCCTCTAAGCAGTTAGATCTGGGCAATATGAGGGTGTAATCAGATGTAGGGTGTAATATTATTAAATAATGTTTAATCATTTGTATCAAATATCAGATTTCCTTTTGATGATTAATAGAGTTAAATTAACATGCTTTAATTCAAAGTGCAAGCTGAAGATAATTAAAGACTATTATTTTTATTTTTAATAAGGTTTTTATTCAGTAAATGAAGCACATTGCACTAAAAAAATCATTTTGAGAGAAACACAGAGAGAGAGAGAGAGAGAGAGAGAGAGAGAAAGTATATTCAGTTTGATGCTCCCTCTACCGACTAAGAATTGAAAAACACACATATAGCACGTTTCAGATGTGAAATGCTGTATTCTAGGGCCCTCTTGTGGTCAAACTCCATCCAGACTTGGAAAAATAAATAAAACAATCTGGGCTAAATTTGAACAAATTCTGAGATTAAGCTTGAAAAACTGTGGAATAAGTGTGTTTCCGTTGTTATGGGTTTAGGCTGGGGGTGGGGGGTGGGGGGGGGGGGGTGTTGGGGTGGGGGTCTCTTTATTCTGAAGACAGTGCTTTTAGAGTTAATGGCTTCCACCTAAGGTCACTTAGCATCTCTACAGTTTACAACCCAGAGGTCAAAGAGGTCATTCCAGCAGCCTGGACCCATTGACCTTTACCTCAGGGCCTGACCTGCTAACTCTCAGTATGTTGTATAACTCAAATGAGACAAAACACACACATCCAAATTCACCTTCACATTTAATATTTTTTATTTTTATTATTTCCCTACATTGTAACTGAATACTGAAGTCACATAAGGAATCATGTAGTAACTTAAAAGTGTTAAGCAAACACTACAAACAAATACTCTGTGAAGAAGCATTTAGGTGCTCTTATCTGGGGAGCTGTTAGCTTGCAGTTTCTAAGGCTGGTAACTCTTGGTCTTCCTTTACTGGAGCAGTCCTGATGAGTGCCAGTTCCATCATCATAACATTTCTGATGGTCTTTATGGTGACTGCACTTGAGGATACTGATCTACATATGGATTCGAACATTACTCAAATATTCACTATTCACTGTATACCTGTAACTCTACCTCTTCACTACTTTACTTTAACTGCTTTAGCTCTCAGACACTTTATTAAGAGGCAGAAAATGCAAGTTATTAACTCTTGATGAGTTCAGCACAGCTGTTAACTGAAAGCTGAACATTTCAGTTGACTGTACCTCATAAAACTGACTGAGAAAATCCAGCCAAAATGTGTGAAACTGTCTTTATCTAAGGTGCTACTTTGAATAATCTAAACTATAAAACACTTTCTGGTTTGTTTAATAATTGTTTTTGTTAACTAAATAATTCCATATGTTTTTCTTCATAGTTTATATGTTTCAATATTCACACATTTATGAATAATAAAGGCTTAAAACACTTAATTTCCATTTTTTCCTAATCCCCAAACAAGCTCCATCCTGCAGGTACATTAATACCATTTGTTTCCATTTAGTTCGTTTGATGTTAATTATGTCTGTATGTAAATTGTTCATTTTGTTCAGTCTAATAGCATCAGGCCTCAGGGACTGCAGCTGAAAATGAGAAATTAGCAGGAAATTAGGTTTGATAATACTGCTGACGTTTGCTTAGTGCTGACTAATGTGCATTGTTTAAGATGCATGGCTAGGCTGGCTTGGCTATATATCATCATAAAACAAGAATAATATTTATTATGTTTTTTTGTTCTGTGCTATGCAATTGCTATGCATTAAGAAAAATGCATTATCTGATGCATAATGGTGAGAAAAGTTTAAAATCAAATAAAATACAAGTCATGTTATAATAAAACATGTATTTTTTAAAAAATATTGTTTAATAATAAAACCAATGTGTTTAATTCAATGTATTCATCTTCTCATTATTATTATGACACTAAATCTATTGTTTTCTGTAACAGTTAAGAGCTGCAGCACAAGCTCAAAGCATGATCCGTCCATCACCATGCTTAACAGTTGACATGAGTGCTCTACTTCATCAGTCTACAGGTGTGCGGCATGTTTAAATGCTTGGAAGTGCAGGAAGTAGTTGTACATGTACAGTGCCTTGCAAAAGTATTCACCCCCTTGGATTATTTCCCTATTTTACTACATTACAACCTGTACATATTTTTTTATCTGAATTGAATGTGATGCATCTGCACAAAATAGTCTACGTTTTAGAAGTGAAATGAGAAAAAAAATATATGTATATAAAGAAAATATGAAAATAAAAAACTGAAAATTGGCATGTGCATATGTATTCACCCCCTTTGTTATGAAGCCCCTAAAAAGTTCTGGTGCAACCAATTACCTTCAGAAGTCACATGCTTAGTGAAATGAAGCCCACCTGTGTGCAATCTAAGTGTCACATGATCTGTCAGTATATACACACCTTTTCTGAAAGGCCCCAGAGGCTGCAACACCATTAAGCTAACCAAACAAGACCATGAAGACCAAGGAGCTCTCCAAGCAAGTCAGGGATAAAGTTGTAGAGAAGTATAAGTCAGGATTGGGTTATAAAAAAATATCCAAATCTCTGATGATCCCCCGGAGCACCATCAAATCCATTATCATCAAATGGAAAGAACATGGTACCACAACAAACCTGCCAAGAGAGGGCCGCCCACCAAAACTCTCAGCCCGGTCAAGGATTAATTAATTGATCAGAGAGGCAGCACAGAGACCAAAGGTAACCCTGAAGGAGCTGCAGAGTTCCCAAGCAGAGACTGGAGTATCTGTTCATATGACCACAATAAGCCGTACACTCCATAGAGTTGGGCTTTATGGAAGAGTGGCCAGAAAAAAACCTTTGCTTACAGGCAAAAATAGGAAGGCTCTTTCGAGTTTGCACAAAGGCATATGGGAGACCCCCAAACTGTATGGAGGAAGGTACTGTGGTCAGATGAGACCAAAATTGAACTTTTTGGCCACCAAGGAAAACGCTATGTCTGGCGCAAACCCAACACATCTCATCACCCCAAGAACACCATCCCCACAGTGAAACATGGTGGTGGAAGCATCATGCTGTGGGGATGTTTTTCAGCAGCAGGGACTGGAAAACTGGTCCGAGTCGAGGGGAAGATGGATGGTGCTAAATACAGGGATATTCTTGAGCAAAACCTGTTTACGTCTGTCAGTGATTTGAGACTAGGGCGGAGATTTACCTTCCAACAGGACAATGACCCAAAGCATACTGCTAAAGCAACACTTGAGTGGTTCAAGAGGAAACGTGAAAACATATTGGAATGGCCTAGTCAAAGCCCAGACCTTAATCCAATTGAGAATCTGTGGTCAGACTTGAAGATTGCTGTTCACCAACGGAAACCATCTAACTTGAAGGAGCTGGAGCAGTTTTGCCATGAGGAATGGGCAAAAATGCCAGTGGCAAGATGTGGCAAGCTCATAGAGACTTATCCAAAGCGACTTGCAGCTGTAATTGCTGCAAAAGGTGGCTCTACAAAGTACTGACTTACGGGGGTGAATAGTTATGCACACTGATGTTTTCAGTTATTTTGTCCTATTTGTTGTTTGCTTCACAATAAAAATAAATGTTAAATGTTGAAAGTTGTATGCATGGTCTGTAAATTAAATGATGCAGACCCTCAAATATTCCCTTTGAATTCCAGGTTGTGAGGTAACAAAATGTGAAAAATGTAAAGGGGGGTGAATACTTTCGCAAGGCACTGTACATGTAACACACATACTGTCAAAGGTTTGGAAAAGTAAATAAAAACATATGCCAGACTGCAGCAGGGACTGTACTTTTTAAAGAGACTAAGAAGCTTGTTGAGGATCAGAAGATTATGACACTGTTTTACAAGTAAAGTAAAGTAGAATAATTTGAGCAAAGTAAAATAATCTTATCAGAATTGTCCAAACAGGATTGTTTCATCCACATAAGGGGAAAATATATATTTTATATTTTATCAGATTATTTTTAAAGGATAATTATTCTATTTTTGTAAGTTAAAAAATGTGTTAGAAATGAAGAAATATTGCAAATTATAATACCATATTATTAATAATAGTAATAATATAATGTAATATTAATAAAATAATATTTTTGTAATATGTTAAATTATTACATATACACGTTCTTCTTCTTCTTATTATTATTATTTGGAAGCCCATTCCCACCACCTAAAATTAACAAAAAATCTAATTAAGTAAATTCTTTATTTTGAGATACTAAGTCATTATTTTGAGATAGCAAGAGTATTTGCTTTTGAAAAAAAAAAACTTTTTTTCTTTCAAAATAATGACTTACTATCACAAAATCATGAGATAGTATCTCAAAATAATGACTTAATATCTTAAAATAATGAGACAGCAGTTTACGTAATAATACGAAAAAATATGCGGATATGGGCTTTCATATTATTATTATTATTATTAATAAGAAAAAGAAACATTAAATGATATTTTTTTACGTCGTGCGTAATGACGTATAGTGCTGAGACCCCGCCTCCCCCTCGCGCTCGCCCGAGCTCTCCGCGCGCCGCTGGTTCACTTCCTCTCGGAGCGGAGCGGAGCTACACAGTCACAGTATGCCCGGTAAACCCCGCGAGCACTGAGTACCGGAGAACCAAGCCGAACCGAGCCGAGACTAGCGGTTCGGTTACACACCGCTGTACCCGCGGAGTGTCCCGCGGAGTACCGGAGCCGAGCAGCCCGCGGAGACACGCAGAGAGAGTGAGAGGAGGACCGGGAGAGGTGAGAGAGAGCAGCGGGAGATACAGTACGGAGAGGCGGGGAGAGAGGGGGGCAGAGCCGGGCACAGGCTGGCGGAGCGGCCGGTGCTGGAGCCGGAGCTGCGAGTTCTGTACTGATCTGATCAGAGCAGAACTACAGAAACAGCAGCTCATAAACTAACCTGTTGTAGATAAACTACAGCTGCTGCAGAGCCTGAAGAACTGCAGGAGAACATCTCACTTTATTATTATTAATTACTTTAATATTTTCTTTATATTTATTGAACAGCTGTCTTCATATTCTGAACTTATACTTTTTTTTTAGTTATCTTTTAGTTAAAGTTAATTTTCTTTCATTTCTTTGTTTATTTAACTTTGTACTTCAGGGTTTAGAAACATCTCTTGCTCTACACCTCAAAGTTTTCTATTGGTCTTGAGCATTTATGTAAAACATAAATAAAAAGACTAAATTCTGTGTATTTCATCCTTGAGATTTAACATAATTTTGGGAGTTTTTTTAAATTTGGTATTAATTTTCCGAAAAGTATATCTTCATCGTCTATAAGTTTAACTATAGGTACAATTGTTTGATGATCTGAGTTAATCAAAAATTTTGCTCTATAATTCTACGTTCACAATACCAGGCTGAAGTGACTCAAATCGGATTTTTTGCTCAATGTAGCTCAGATCAGATTTTTTCATGGCGGTGTGAAATCAGATTTGAGTCATTTTTATATGTGGTCTTAAATCGGATACGTATTTAATCCATGGACATGCGACATGAATGTGAACGGTCAAATCGAGATTCATGCATCTTTTTGCTTTTACGCATTAGCATTAGCATTAGCGCTACGTGCTTTTCTCTCGTACCCACACTGCATCTCTTCAAGTCAAGTCAAGTCAAGTAGTTTTATTGTCAATGCTGCATATGTACAGGACATACATAGAATTGAAATTACGTTACTCTCCTTCCCAATTTTACAGCAAGTACAGATAATGGATAATAAAGAAAAATAAAGAAAAAGGGGAGACACTATGTGTACAATACAGCAGCAGGGACACAGACATACATGAGACAGAACAAGGTGCAGTAGTGGTGGGGGTGAAATAGATATATAAATAGAAATAAAAAGAAATAAATATAAAATCTAAATCTAAATGAGTGGGAGACACTATATGTACAATACAACAAAAACACAATAGACATTTGTGAGACAGAAGATAATAGTGCAATATTAATGGTGATTAAGATCAAGTGACAATATAAATAGAACCCGTATAACAGTAGTGCAATGTTGTATCTAGCTTAAGGCTGGTAAAGTTCTTAAAGTTCCCAGTTCTTGGGGAATTAAAGTGTGTATGACAGTGCAGCGTAACAGTAGTGCAGGTATTGGGTGTGTAGTGCAGGTCCTTTTACAAAAGTTACAGTACTGTGTGTGTTCTAGTGCAGAGTTTCAGTACTGTGTTGGTGGGAGGATGTGGGGTCAGGATGATGAGAGTGTGTGTGCTGTGGGCAGGATTGGGATGGGGGGTAGAGCAGGAAGAGAGTTCAGCATCCTCACAGCCTGATGGATGGGGCTGTCTCGCAGTCTGCTGGTCCTAGACCCGAGACTCCGCAGTCTTCTCCCTGATGGCAGCAGGCTGAAGAAGCTGTGTAGTGGGTGGGAGGGATCTCCTGCCAGACGGAGGGCTTTCCGCGTGAGGCCGGAGCTGTACAGGTCCTGAAGGGAGGGGAGAGAGGTGCCAACGATCTTCTCAGCTGCTCTCACGATGCGCTGGAGGGTCCTGCGGCAGGATGCTGTGCAGGCCCCGTACCACACGGTGAAACAGCTGGTCAGGATGCTCTCGATGGCCCCTCTGTAGAAAGTGGTCATGATGGGGGTGGGGGCTCCAGCTCTTCTCAGCTTGCGGAGAAAGTAGAGACGCTGGTTTGCCTTCCTGGCCAGTGATGCTGAGTTGGTGCTCCAGGAGAGGTCCTCTGTGACGTGCACACCCAGGAACTTGGTGCTGCTCACCCTCTCCACAGCAGTTCCGTTGATGGACAGAGGAGTGTGCAGTGTGTGAGTTCTCCTGAAGTCCACAACAATCTCCTTAGTCTTCTCTGTGTTCAGAGAGAGATTGTTGTGTTTGCACCAGGAGGCCAGGCGGCTCACCTCGCTCCTGTAGTGTGACTCATCGTTGTTGCTGATGAGACCCACCACCGTCGTGTCATCCGCAAACTTGACGAAGAGGTTGGAGGTGTGTTCTGGTGTGCAGTCGTGGGTCAGCAGAGTGAACAGGAGTGGGCTCAGTACACATCCTTGGGGAGCCCCTGTGTTCAGTGTGGTGATGCTGGATGTGTTGCTGCCAACCCGCACTGCCTGTGGTCTACCAGTCAGGAAGTCCAACAGCCAGTTGCACAGGGAAGTGCTCAGCCCCAGACTGTCCAGTTTGTGTATGAGCTGTTGGGGGATGATTGTGTTGAATGCTGAACTGAAGTCAACAAACAGCATTCTGACGTAGGTGTCTTTCTTGTCCAGGTGTGTGAGGGCTGAGTGGAGAACAGTGGAGATGGCATCATCGGTCGAGCGATTTGACCGATATGCAAACTGGTAGGGGTCCAGGGAGGAGGGGAGTGAAGACTTGATATGGTGCATTGATCCTGCTGAATGCTCTCCTCACACTGTCTTGGGAGAGCGTTAGCACCTGGTCACCAGGAGGAGGGATGGATTTCTGGGCGGGTGTGTTGTTGAGTGGCTCGAACCTTGCGAAGAATCCATTCAGGTCGTTCAGCAGAGATGTGTCGCTGTTGCAGGTCTGTGGATGGGGTTTGTAGCCTGTGATAGACTGAATCCCTTGCCACAGGTTCCGTGTGTCTCTGCTGTCGCTGAAGCGTTGGGATATCTTCTTGGAGTACTGCCTCTTAGCTTTCCTGATGCCGCGGGACAGGTTGGCCCTGGCTGTCCTCAGGCCTGCCTGGTCTCCAGCTGTGAAAGCTGCATTTCTAGCCTTCAGGAGCTTGTGGACCTCTCCTGTCAGCCATGGCTTCTGATTAGCCCGAACAGTGATGGTCTTGAGGTCGGTTACATCATCAATGCACTTGGTGATGTAGGCAGAGACAGTTTCTGTGTACTCCTGAATGTCCGTGGAGTTGTTGTGGGTGGCAGCCTCTCTAAACATGTTCCAGTCTGTTGTGCTGAAACAGTCCTGAAGTGCCTCTGAGGAGCCCTCTGGCCACACTCGTACCTGCTTCAGAACTGGTTTGGAGACTTTAACCAGTGGTCTGTAAGCTGGCATTAGCATAATGGTGAGGTGGTCAGACGCTCCGAGGTGGGGGAGGGGGGAGGCTCTGTAAGCCCCTCTTTTTGTAGTAAAGACCTGGTCCAAAGTGTTGTTTCCCCTGGTTGGAAAGTCTATGTGTTTAAAAAGTCCAGAAAACACACTCTTTGGGTCTGCATGGTTGAAATCTCCAGCCAGAATGAGAAAAGCATCTGGGTGTGCTGTCTGCTGCTCACTGATGTACTGGTACAGTTCATTCAGTGCTTCACTCCTCACGCTGTTGTTGGAGGTCGGAGGGATGTAAACAGCAGCGATCAGCACGGCGGAGAAATCTCTCGGTAGATAGAACGGACGGCATTTGATAATCATCAGTTCCACTACCGGTGAGCAGTGTTTACAGACCACAACAACGTTCCGACACCAAGCATCGCTGATGTAAACACAGAGTCCGCCGCCGCGGCTCTTACCTCCGTCAGCTAGCGCGCGGTCCGCCCGATAGCATGTTAGCCTCTCCAGCTGAACGGCATGGTCCGGGACGCTGTTGTTGAGCCAAGTTTCCGTGAAAATATAAACACAACAGTCTCTCACGGTCTTCTGAGTTGACTGAAGTAAGCGGATGTAGTCCAGTTTATTGTCCAACGATCTTACATTCGCCAAAAGCATGGTGGGGATAGCTGGCTTGTGTGGGCTAGCTGCTAGCCTCGCTCGGATACCTCCCCGCTTACCGCGCTTCTGCCGTCTCTCCCGCCGCCTGTGGCGCTTCCATTGTGGGCGAGCTGCAGCGGTGGGGGTCGGTGGGGGTGCGGGTGTCCGGAGCACGCCGCAGGCTCGCAGCTCTTCTCGGAGATCGCGGTTTAAATCCAAAAGTGAGTTTCTACCGGCTTCCAGCAGAAACTCACGGCTGTAGGTGCGTTTCAGGACGTGAACGCACGACAAAGACGTACAAAAACAGGACAAAAAACACGAAAGCGCTGTATCCTCGGGAGAGCGAGAAGCCGCAGCGTGTGCACGCGCCGCCATCTTAGAACAATATCTATAGCTGCAGCTGTGCAGCTATAGCTGCAAAAAAACAGCAAAAGCTAACCGCCTGTCCTTTTTATCACCTCCTGGACCTGAGCATGAACTTCAGAGCAGCTGTTTACTCTCCACTCCAGCAAAAGATGCTCCACATATGAGCTGCTAACTCATCCATTTATAACCCTTTATAAAGCTATAGTCTCTCGTCTCTCTAATATGAGGGTTTTTGTTGTTGGTAAATAAGGCGGCGTTCTCTCTTTTGTATAATGATTGATTGTTATCTCCCACCTCACTGCAACAAGACTGTAATCCAGGGTTTCTCAGCTGCTGCAAAACAGTGGTTTGTGAGAGGCATGTGAGAGAACCACAGTGACGGTGTGGACTTTGGGAGAGATCCTTAACTTTCGCAAAATACAGTGTATGGTTCTCTTTGTCCTAACTTGCTAAATTATGATTCTCTCTTACTTAACTCTCACAAAACTGTGGCTCCTTTTTAACTCTCACAAAACTGTGGTTCTCCATTGCCTAACTTTTACAAATATGTGGTTCTCTCTTACCTAACTCTTACAAATCTGTGACTCCTTTTTAATTAAGTCTTACAAATCTGTGGTTCTCACTTACCTAACTCTTACAAATCTGTGGTTCTCTCTTACCTAACTCTTACAAATCTGTGACTCCTTTTAAATTAACTCTTACAAATCTGTGGTTCTCTCTTACCTAACTCTTACAAATCTGTGGTTCTCTCTTACATAACTCTTACAAATCTGTGACTCCTTTTTAATTAACTCTTACAAATATGTGGTTCTCTCTTACCTAACTCTTACAAATCTGTAGTTCTCTCTTACAAATCTGTGACTCCTTTTTAATTAACTCTTACAAATCTGTGGTTCCCTCTTACCTAACTCTTACAAATCTTTGTTCTCTCTTACCTAACTCTTACAAATCTGTGGTTCTATCTTACCTAACTCTCACAAAACTGTGGCTACTTTTTAACTAACTCTCACAAATCTGTGGTTCTCCATTACCTAACTTTTACAAATCTGTGGTTCTCACTTGCCTAACTCTTACAAATCTGTGACTCCTTTTTAATTAAGTCTTACAAATCTGTGACTCCTTTTTAATTAAGTCTTACAAATCTGTGACTCCTTTTTACCTAACTCTTACAAATCTGTGACTCCTTTTTAATTAAGTCTTACAAATCTGTGACTCCTTTTTACCTAACTCTTACAGATCTGTGACTCCTTTTTAATTAAGTCTTACAAATCTGTGGTTCTCACTTACCTAACTCTTACAAATCTGTGGTTCTCACTTACCTAACTCTTACAGATCTGTGACTCCTTTTTAATTAAGTCTTACAAATCTGTGGTTCTCACTTACCTAACTCTTACAAATCTGTGGTTCTCACTTACCTAACTCTTACAAATCTGTGGTTCTTTTTTTAATTGAGTCCTATAATTCTGTGGTCCTTAATCTCTTCATTCTTAAAAGTGGCTGCTTTTCAGTTAACTCTCGCAACTCAGTGGTTCATTGTCTCTTGACTATTGTAAACCTGTGGTTCTCGTTCTCAACTTTAACAACCCATGATTCCCTCTTACTTAACTTTCACAAATTGGTGGTTCCCTCTAACCTAACTCTCACAACACTTTGTTTTTTGCTTGCTTGGTGAGTGCTGATAAGTATAAGGACAAAAGAATTGGGACACCTTTTCATTCAAACAGTTTGTCCTGCTTTTGTTGGAATAACTTGTCTCTACTGTCCATGGAAGGCTTACGTATTATATTATTACTACATTTTAAAGCATTGCTGTGAGGATTTGATTGCATTCAGTGAGTTTAGTGAGTTTAGATGGAGCTTTGGTGAGGTAACTTTCACAAATCGGTGGCTGTTTTTTAGTTCTGTGGTTCTCTCTCACAAACCTGTGGCTCCTTTTCAGTTAACCCCCAAATCTGTGGTTCTCCATTACCCAACTCTCACAACTCTGTAGTTCACTCTCACAAATCTGTGGTTCTCCATTACCTAACTCTCCCAACTCTGTAGTTCACTCTCACAACTCTGTGGTTCTCCATTACCTAACGCTCACAACTCTGTAGTTCTCTCTCACAAATCTGTGGTTCTCCATTACCTAACTCTCACAACTCTGTAGTTCTCTCTCACAAATCTGTGGTTCTCCATTACCTAACTCTCACAACTCTGTAGTTCACTCTCACAACTCTGTGGTTCTCCATTACCTAACGCTCACAACTCTAGTTCTCTCTCACAAATCTGTGGTTCTCCATTACCTAACTCTCACAGCTCTGTAGTTGGTTCTTTCACTTATTTCTTACAAATATGTGGCTGCTTTTCAGTTAGCTCTCACAAATCTGGTTCTCTCACCTAACTATCACATCTGTGGCTGCTTTTGACTTAACTCTCACAAATCTGGCTCACTCTCACAAATCTGTGGCTCCTTTTTAATGAACTCTCTCAAATCTGTGGTTCACTCTCACTTGACTTTTATACACATGTGGGTTACTCTCACTTAACTCTCACAAATCTGTGTTTCCCTTTAACCTAACTCTCACAACACTGTGTTTCTTGCTTGCTTGGTGAGTGCTTAACTGGTTCTCACTCACTTACAGTTTGAGGGCAAAAGTATTAAGACACCCATTAGTTCAAACAGTTTTTATCTGCTTTTATTGGAATAACTATATTTGCTGTGCGTGGGAGGCTTATTACTACATTCTAAAGCATTGCTGTGAGGATTTAATTGCATTCAGTGACAGGAGCATTCATGAGTTCAGAATGTTGGATAAAGTCTTCCTCAACTCATCCCAAAAAGGTCCTTGTTAATCTGCATTAGAGGGTCCTATTCTTTTGGCAGTAGATCTGTACTGGGACTAGCCTACTGTCAGCAGTGGGGGCTGCCTAAAGTATTAAAGTATGAATGTATTCATACAAACACATGGAGAGTATGTGGTGCATCTCTGGCAAATCTGTAAAAATGAGAGACTGTAAGTAGTCTGAGTTTAAAGTGGACTGCTTTGTGTGACTGCTCTCATGTGTTTGCTTTTAGAATGTGGCCCCAACACTCGTCTTCAGGAAACCCAGACCCTCTGCTCAAGTGTTGATGTGTGAATTCCAAATCCCAAGTAGGAGTGAGTTGCTGAGACCAACGCCGCCGACCAGAAGTGTGAGATCAGGTAAAGCGGGACACTTTTTACCAGATTTTAGAACCTACACCATAATTACAGCAACATTTAAAGCAACATTTATACATATACACTTCACTTACAGCAACATTTATACATGTACACCACACGGACAGCAACGTTAAAGCAACATTTATACATTTACACCACACGGACAGCAACGTTAAAGCAACATTTATACATGTACACGACTTTTATGACAACATTTAAGCAACATTTATACATGTACAGCATGTTTACAGCATTATTTATACATGTACACGACTCCTACGACAACATTTAAGCAATGTTTATACATGTACACCATACTTACAGCCACGTTTATACATGTACAGCACACTTACAGCAACATTTATACATATATACATGTTTATAGCAACATTTAAACATGTACCCGACAACATTTAGGCAACATTTTATACATGTTCAGCTTGCTTACAGCATCATGTATTCATGTACACAACTCCTATGACAACATTTAAGCAACATTTATACATGTACCCAAGTTTTTAGCAACATTTATACATGTACACGACGACTCCGACAACATTTAAGCAACATTTACACATGTACACCACACTTACAGCAACATTTATACATGTACACCACACTTACAGCAACGTTAAAGCAACATTTATACATGTACACGACTTTTATGACAACATTTAAGCAACATTTATACATGTACCCAAGTTTATAGCAACATTTATACATGTACACCACACTTACAGCCACGTTAATACATATACACATGTTTATAGCAACATTTATACATGTACACCACACTTACAGCCACGTTAATACATATACACATGTTTATAGCAACATTTATACATGTACACCACACTTACAGCCACGTTAATACATATACACATGTTTATAGCAACATTTATACATGTAAACCACACTTACAGCCACGTTAATACATATACACATGTTTATAGCAACATTTATACATGTAAACCACACTTACAGCCACGTTAATACATATACACATGTTTATAGCAACATTTATACATGTAAACCACACATACAGCCACGTTTATACACTTACACGACTCCTACAACAACATTTAAGCAACATTTATACATGTACACCATACTTACAGCCAAGTTTATACATATACACATGTTTATAGCAACATTTATACATGTACACTACTTCTATGACAACATATAAGCAATATATTTTAAGTTTATCTGTTCTGAAACTTTATTTCTCAAGAAAAATGGGTTGGTTCAAACAGAAGGTGCTGAATCTTCTGAACTGTGTATCAGATGCAGATGTAAATACCTGGAAATAAAAACTGAAATCTGGATCTTTTGACTTATATTCGTTTTTTTTAATGTCAGACCCAAGTGTTTTTTTTCAGTCTACAGCAGAACTTATGGCATTGGTCTTATTGTTCCAGTACTTTTACCCATAAATAATGCATCGGGATTGATTACGGCACACAATGTGGTTCTTTTTTTTTTGTTGCATTGTATGTAGATTAATATGTCCCACATATTTGGAGCTCTGTTTTTGGACTCAGAAGGAGAATGAAATGTGTGCTGTTAGGAAGCTTCTTGTGTAGCCTGACTGCGGACCACCCCTCTAAGCTCCACTGAGCTTGGAACCTGAAATTGAACGTCATCCAGAAGAAACCTCTCTCTCTCTCTCTCTCTCTCTCTCTTTCTCTTTCTATCTCTCTCTTTCTCTCTTTTTCTCTCTTTCTTGTTTTCCCTGCAGTGAGTCAGCTTCTGAACTGCAGCAGCTCCTGAGATTGGGCTATTTCGGGTTGAGAGGACCTGTAAGACAGAATCAGATCAGATAACTGCTGGTGGATGGAAGCCCCTGGGGCCCTCAGGGTGTGTTATTAAGGCCCTGAGATGGCCTGTTCGCTCGCTGATGGCTCGCCCGGCTCTCATTAACCCACTTGTTGATTTGTGGAGGGAGGACAGCAGTGTGGTGGAGGGGGGCTGGTGGTTTGGTGCGGCTACAGGCTCTGCTGGTTTTCATTTACCCCCAGCCGCTGTCTCCGCACTCGGAGCAGCCAAAGCGCAGCGTTCCTCAACATTACGGCTGCGCGTGTTGTTTCTGAGCGCTGTGGGTTGCAGTCAACAGTCAGCAGTCAGTGTTTCCAAAGCTTCGGTAGCTCTCCAATACTGTCGTGCTTCTTAAAGAAGCCCTTTAATTCTTTCAGTCAACAGATCATGACAAAGCAGGCTGCTGTGCAGTGGTTATTGTGTTTGGATGCATTGTCAAAGACAATGGCCTCCAAACTGCGGGGGCTGATGGAGGTTTTGGGGGGGGGGTCTTTGGGGGGGTTTAAAAGCTGTATGTGGAAGTTTTTAAGGACATTACAGTGTTTTCCTCTTGGCTCGAGGGGGTGGGCTCTCTCTCATTCTCTAATTGGTGCCATGTGTTTGTGTAAATACCTCGAAAAAAAAAAAAAAAAAAACGTGCAAATCCACAAAAGAGCCCCCCAGCACAACGTCAGCGCTGCTAAACTCCAGCCTGAAACCCGAACCGCGCGACCAGAGAGCCATAACAGTTCTGCTGAAGTCATGCTTGCATAACCCAGCTGTCCAGGCAGAGGCGTGTGGTCGCCTGTTGTGTGAGGGATGATCAGAACGTCTTTATCGTACGTCTTTTGGGTGATTTTGAAAACCCCTTCATGCCCCAGTGCGAGATGCACCAATGAAAGACTTGCAATTATGAGTACGATACGATACAATACTATCACGATACATTGCCGATGATAATGATGATATCACAATACTGTGATTCTGCGATATTGAAGACATAATGAATAAAATAATTTTCTTAACTGGAGGTTAACTCTATTTATTTAATGCCACTGACTTTTGATTTGAAAAAACACTGTGGATCAACACCAGCAGATGTTGAGACATGTCTCTCCAAACCATCACTGATTGGTGGAAACTTCATACTAGACCTCGAGCAGTTTGGACTGTGTGTCTCTCCACTCTTCCTCCAGACTCTGCTCTCTTGATTTACTTTAAATGAAATGCAAAATCTACTGATGATCAGTGATGGAGAGTCATGTCTCAAGATCTGCTGGTGTTGATTACCTGTTATATCAAGTCAGAGATGCGGATTTCATTTTCCAGCAGGACTTGGCACACTGCCCAAACTTCCTAAAGTACCGATTGGCATATTATAATATTGTTTTAATTTTCAGAGATAGGATTTTTGGATTTTCATTGGCTGTAAGCCATAATAATCAACAATAAAATAAATAAACATTTAAAATAGATCACTCTGTGTGTTTAATACATCTATATAATATATGAGTTTCACATTTTAAACTGAATTACTGAACTAAACTATCTTTTCATTTATATTCAGATTTTTTGAGATGCACTAGTACAATATGATCTGTGATGTGAAATTTCAATGAAATGGCAGAAAAAAAAAAAACTTATTTTTTTTCTTTAGTGAGGAGGATTGAAACTCAAGTTTATGCTGTGTGTGTGTGTGTGTGTGTGTGTGTTTGTGTGTGGGTGTGGTTCTCTTTTTCTCCTCCTCTAGACATTGGAATACGCTGGGATCATGCAGGTGAACAATGGCCCCGGCCGCCTTCCCGTTTTCATGGCTCCGTCTAACGGGTCTGCAGGCTACGCTCCCGGCAGGATAGCACCCGTTCGGTCTCCACCTCCTGCCAAAGCTCCACCCCCACCACCACTGAAGCCCCCAGCCCCGCCCCTGAAGCCCTCAGTCCCGCCCCCTGCGAATTCTGCGGCCTTTCACTTGTCCGAGGCCAGGAGCCGGAGGGAGCACGCTCAGAACCAGCAGAGGAAGAACACCTACATCTGCACTGGAGTGTTCCTCGGGGCGCTGCTGCTCACTCTCATCCTGGTCCTCAGCCTTACCACCGGAGATGCCTTAGATGGTGAGGACCTGTCTCTCTGTCTGTGTGTGTGTGTGTGTGTGTGTGTTACTGATTAAAAGAATAAAGTTTTAATAAAGCACACATACACAATTTTTTAATATTTTTTAATGTGTGGAGTAAAGAACCAATCAAAAGTTTGGACACACATTCTTATTCAGTGTTTTTATTTAATTTCTTTTCTGCAATTTATATTAATATTAAAGACATGAAAACAGTTAAGGGACACACATGAAATTATGTAATAAACAGTAAAAAAAAATGGTCTTACAGAAAAGAAAAGCAACAACTATTGTTTATTGTTTAGCACTTCCAGGAACACATTGGTATGCAGACACATCACAATATGCAAATCAGGCAATCAATAATACCGCCCCCCACTCTGCTGACGTCCAATCATCTGCGTCTCCCTGCTATCAGTGGCACACTGCTGCAGCTCAGCCAATCCGCTCAGCACAGCTCTCTCTCTTGTCCCACCTCTAAACCCATACATCACCCCATACATACAAGTGCCCCTCACAACCTACCTCTCACATTTTTTAGCATTTCTTTTTTTAGGAGCAGCATTATGACTTTTTTTTAAATCATCCCAAAACAACACTTAACTGATTTTACTGAGTGAAAGATTATTATTACCGTGTAGATTATTAAAAAATACTTTTTATTCAGATGCCGTAAGATATTCATTTTTTTATCATGCAACATGTTGTTTATGTGGTGTTACAAATAAATAAGGTTACTTTTCATCATGTCAGGATGTGTATGACCAGTTTTTAGTCAGATCCCCCAGCTCTATGCTATAAACTATTATACTGTATTCATTAAAAGCTTTATTTTATTTTAATTGCTGTTTTCATTTCTCCTGTCCTCTTCTGAACCTCAGCCAAGCTCAGAGGGAGTAGATCAACTCCAACACTCCCCCAAAACACCAGAGCCAGTTTTAAATCACTGTGTTCCTCCTACAGTTCCTTTTTGGCTCCTTATCTCTGCACTGACCTACTCTGAACATATTAAAAAATGCATAAAAGCTACTTATTTCAGTAATTTTCCTTTATGTCTGTTCCAGAGAATTGTCCAGATCAGGACCTGACACTGAGGAACTGGAACCCGGGTCAGAACCCAAAGAAGGCTGTGGTGGTGGGCAGTGGTGAACGGCTCCGCCTGGCCTCCTCAGCCACACTACAGTCCCTCACTATTCTCTCAGGAGGTGAGAAAATATGGGAGACATAAAAATGGCATTCTATACTGTTAAAGGTCTCCTTACATATTTGTTTCATTTATTTTAAAATGTGTAGTTGTGGTCTTTAGTGTGAATAAATGCCATATTAAAAAAAAAGGTGCTCCGGTGATCCGGTATAACACTGTGTTAGGATTTCAGCTCTTGCTCATGAATATTCATAGATGCAAACATATCGCCTCTGATTGGCTTACATGGCTGCATCGTAGATTATAGAATACTGTCATCCAAACTATAAAAAAACATACAGAAAACAAAAAAGTACTAAACAAACCAGAACATGTTTTATATATTAGGTTCTTTCAAAGTAGCTTTCAGTTAACAGTTAGCATCAAGAGTTAATTACTTGAATTTCTTGTCTCTTAATTAAGTGTTTGAGAGCATCAGTTAAAGTAAAGTAGTGAAGCGGTAGAGTTACAGGTATACAGTGAATAGTGAATATTTAAGTAATGCTCTAATCCATATTATGAGAAGCAAGAACTACCTAACTAAATAAAGAAAAAATGTGACTTTAAGAAATGAAAGTCAGGTAATCTGAAAACAAGAATTTCAAGAACATTACCAATGTCAGTATCAGTGCTGTGACTGATTAGAGAGCTGTACTACACCCTCATAAATATTGCTCTGCTCAGCAGTGGAGCTGTTATCAGGAATTGAGTGCTGATGCTGAGGATGAGGGAGTGGTGACAGATTGTGCAGGTGTGCTGTAGATTACGGTTGTACACCTGTGCTGTAAACTACTAAACTACTATGTCGTAAAAACACAGGGTGTGTTAAGATACTAAAGACTGCTGAAGGATGGGTGGAGGGGGGACAGATGGAGGTCCAGAACTTCGGAGCTGAACTCATTATGATTTTTTAAATTAGGCCTGGATGACGTTATATAAAAATTAAAGCCTCAATATTCTCTAAATATGAGTGACATCAGTGACTAATATTTTTTTCCCTTGTATAACAAGTGAAAAAAGACTGTAAACCTTTTATTCCGTTTATTTTAGATGTGCCAAAATAGTTAAAAAACGCATGATTTAGAGCTATCAAATAGTGTTTAATGAAACCAAAATTACGACTTTCCTAAAGATGTCTGCCTAAAAGTCTTAACACTAAATGAGACTAAAGCGATATAACTGCAAAAACATTAGAAATGAGGGGAATCTGGTCTAATGCACTGCCAGTATGATCAGGAGATTGCTGGTTCGAATCCCGGACATGCAGCTTGCCATCGAAACAGAGTCGCTGCCCTTATAGAAAAACACCTAGTTTAAGAGGTGCCCAAACCTTTGACTAGTACTGTATTTTTATTTTCTTGGTCTTTTTTTAATATCCAGATGAGGCAGCGAGTTTCTCTTGTGCTCCAGACACAAGTATCATCTATTAGCTTGTTATAGTAGCGTGCTCAGCTAACTCCTCCGGGTGGTGGACGGATGGTTTCGCTGTTATTACGTATGTTTTAGCAGTGATGTAATGTTAATGTGGGCGGGGCTTCGCTGTTAGGGATGCATTGAGATCTGCTTTGGTGTTTACGCTACAATAATAATATGAGCTAGGGCTGCAATGTTTAGTCGATATAATCAATAATGTTGGTTATTTAAATGTGTCGACTATAAATTTGATTGTAACAGTATCCCAAACTCCACATATTTATTTCATATTTACTTGTTAAATATCAGTACTTTCCACATTTAAACAACATCTAGACATTTAAAAGCCTTTTAAATCTCATGTTCAGCTGTTTCTATCGTTTTTAGAAAAGAAGAACATGGCAGAAATATACGTTGACTAATCGACTAATCGAAAAAATAATCATCAGATTAGTCGACTTCCAAAATAATCATTAGTTGCAGCCCTTATATGAGCATATCGTTGCTGTCCAATGAAAAACACTTATCTCCAAAACAGCAGTTTTACAAGATGGAAGTCAATGTAAAAAGAGTTTCAGGTCTTTTTGAAGAGTTTCTATTGGTCTGTTCCATCAATCAATTTTGGCACAGTGTAAGAGACATTTTGTCTGTGCAAATTATGTAGTAAACTAAAAATCGACAAAAATGGAGATAAGTGTTTTTCACAGCACAGCGACGATATGGAAACCTTAATTTAGCTGCGTTTTATGTATCAAAGCTTAAGTCTTTTTTTAATCCTCTTTTTTGTGTGTTTTTTATTTTATTTTTTTAGGTTCGGTCGTCTTTGCTGACAATAAGGACGGTTCCAAGAACATAACCCTGCAGACCCGCCACGTTCTCATTGATGATGGAGGTTCTCTTCACATTGGTGGTCCCAAATGCCGCTATCGTTCGAGGGCCACCATCACTCTGGTGGGCCGTTCAGATGACGCCTCCATCGCAGAAGTCCCCGTCTTCGGCCGGAAGTTCGTGGGCGTGCGGGCCGGGGGAACCCTGGAGCTCCACGGAGTCGCTCGGCCCTCCTGGACCTTCCTCACCCGCACGGTGCCCGCCTCCGGCCTGGCCACGGGCGGCTACGCCTTCCAGAAGAACTTCAGCCGGGGCATCAACCTGCGCGTTCTGGACCAGGACACCGGAACCATGCTGACTGACGAGCGCTTCGACACGCACGACTCGCTGAACGACAGCCGGAGACTCGGCCAGCAGCTGCGCTCGCTGCCCCCCGGACGCATCGTCGCCCTGGCTGTGGGCGACTCCGCTGTCAAGAGCCTGCTGGAAGAGACCAAGAAGACCATCCAGGAGCTTCTGGGGAGCAGCTACGTTAACGACCTCAAATACAGGTACATATACTGACATACTGTAGATCTTATTCTAATATATTTTAATTTATTTTATTATAAACTATAATGCTACTTAATATACTGACAATTACTAAAAACAAATTAAATAATATTTAAGTTTAAATAAAAAATATCTGCAGAGTCAATTTAAAATAAAATTGGGATGAATATAATTTGTGAAAGTATGTGATAGTATGTGAAAATAAGAGCTGTGGTATTGCTTGGTGGTTACTAGGTGGTTGCTGTGGTTTAGCTTATTGGTTACTGGGTAGTTGCTGTGGTACTATTTAGTGGTTACTAGGTGGTTGCTGTGGTATTGCTTACTGGTTACTCTGTGGTTGCTGTGGTATTGCTTACTGGTTACTAGGTGGTTGCTGTGGTATTGCTTAATTGTTACTGGATGGTTGCTGTGGTACTGCTTACTGGTTACTAGGTGGTTGCTGTGGTATTGCTTACTGGTTACTAGGTGGTCGCTGTGGTATTGCTTACTGGATACTATGTGGTTGCTGTGGTATTGCTTACTGGTTACTATGTGGTCGCTGTTGTATTGCTTACTGGATACTATGTGGTTGCTGTGGTATTGCTTACTGGTTACAATGTGGTTGCTGTGGTATTGCTTACTGGATACTATGTGGTGGCTGTGGTATTGCTTACTGGATACTATGTGGTGGCTGTGGTATTGCTTACTGGATACTATGTGGTGGCTGTGGTATTGCTTACTGGATACTATGTGGTGGCTGTGGTATTGCTTACTGGATACTATGTGGTGGCTGTGGTATTGCTTACTGGTTACTATGTGGTGGCTGTGGTATTGCTTACTGGATACTATGTGGTGGCTGTGGTATTGCTTAGTCGTTGCTGTGGTGTTGCTAAGTCAGGGGTTTGCTAATGTGTTTAATGGTTGTTTCTGCATTGCTACAAAGCTGCTTTACAACAGCCTCAGTTGTAAAAAGTGCTATATAAATATACTAGGTTACTAGTTGGTTTCTGTGGTATTGCTTAGTGGTAACTACGTGGTTGCTGTGGTGTTGCTAAGTGTTTGTTATGGTTTTTCAGGGGTTTGCTAAGATGTTTAATGGTTGCTTCTGCATTGCTGTAAAACTGCTTTTTGACAGGATCAGTTGTAAAAAGCGCTATATAAATACATTTTGTTTGATTTGGTTTAGGGTTGTTGCTGTGGCATTGCCTAGTGGTTGCTAGGGGGTTACTGTGGTATTGCTTGGTGTGGTATTGCTTAATGGTTACTAGGCGTTGCTGTGGTGTTGCTTAGTGTAGAATTGCTTAGTGGTTATTAGGTGGTTGCTGTGGTGTTGCTTAGCTGTTACTAGGTGGATGCTGTGGTATTGCTTAGTGTGGTATTGCGTAATGGTTACTAGGTGATTGCTGTGGTATTGCTTACTGGTTACTATGTGGTGGCTGTGGTATTGCTTACTGGATACTATGTGGTGGCTGTGGTATTGCTTAGTCGTTGCTGTGGTGTGGCTAAGTCAGGGGTTTGCTAATGTGTTTAATGGTTGTTTCTGCATTGCTACAAAGCTGCTTTACAACAGCATCAGTTGTAAAAAGTGCTATATAAATATACTAGGTTACTAGGTGGTTTCTGTGGTATTGCTTAGTGGTTACTAGGTGGTTGCTGTGGTGTTGCCAAGTGTTTGTTATGGTTTTTCAAGGTTTTGCTAATATGTTTAATGGTTGCTTCTGCATTGCTGTAAAGCTGCTTTGTGACAGGATCAGTTGTAAAAAGCGCTATATAAATACATTTTGTTTGATTTGATTTAGGGTTGTTGATGTGGCATTGCCTAGTGCTTGCTAGGGGGTTGCTGTGGTATTGCTTGGTGGTTGCTGTGGTATTGCTTAGTGGTAACTAGGCATTGCTGTGGTGTTGCTTAGTGTAGAATTGCTTAGTGGTTATTAGATAGTTGCTGTGGTGTTGCTTAGCTGTTACTACGTGATTGCTGTGGTATTGCTTACTGGTTACTGTGTGGTTGATGTGGTGTTGCTTAGCTGTTACTAGGTGGTTGCTGTGGTATTGCTTAGGTGTTACTAGGTAGTTGCTGTGGTATTGCTTAGTGGTTACTAGGTGGATGCTGTGGTATTGCTTAGTGTGGTATTGCGTAAAGTTTTTATGCCCCAAAATCGTATATATTGCATAAAATCTAAAAGAAAATTGGCAGCTGAGCTGTCTTTTAGCCTTGCTGGGGGGGTGTAATGAACTGTGCAGATACAGGGCTACAGTCTGTAACTGTGCTCTTACACAGTGACCTGCAAAGTATGAGTATTGTTGTTGTTAGGCTTCAGACTTTACTAGAAAGTTCTCCTAAGAATCAGTGGTCACTGTGCTGAGAAATGTTTGTGTAGCTGTTTAATTGCTCCCCTGGTACCAGTAGCGGGGGTAAATAAACCCGCCCCCTATCTCCAGCGTGTTTGCTTTGATAGCAGTGAACAGTTGAAGCCTCGGGGCTGTTGGAGCTAGGTTAAGCGCTGCAATTAGCGGCTAAAAGGTTCATTTCTCTGCATTTGTTGCTCCATGCTGGCATCATCCTATCTGCCAATGCTTAATCATTCCATGGAAAATGTTCTAGAGGATCCCCCCCTTCAAATCCCCTCCCCACACTGTTTCCTGTATTCATACAGGAAAATAATTTCTGGAGGGTCAGCCAGGCACGTTTCCAGGATTTGTGCAGGAAAAAAAGCTGACTTGCGCTTTTCTGTGCCATCTCTATCGTTCCAATGAGAAGCAAGGTTTACCACTGTCGATTTCCACATATAAATAAAATAAAATCTGAAAGCAAACACATACAGTATTTGGTATCCAAGGCTATGTTCACATTACAAGTGTGAAAAGTGATCTGTATCTGTGTGTAATGTTAACGAATCTGTTCCTGAAACATGCCACATGCGCCTCACACTGATACCTCTATAAACGTCTCCTTCTTCACCAACAACAAAAACCCTCATATTAGAGAGACGAGAGACTCGTAGCTTTATAAAGGGAAATGGATGAGTTAGCAGCTCATATGTGGAGCATCTTTTGCTGGAGTGGAGAGTAAACAGCTGCTCTGAAGTTCATGCTCAGGTCCAGGAGGTGAAAAAAGGACAGGTGGTTTGCTTTTGCTGTTTTTTCACCTATAGCTGCACAGCTGTGCCAAGAGATGCAGTGTGGGAGTACGAGAGAGAAGCACGTAGCGCTAATGCTGATGCTAATGCGTAAAAGCAGAAAGGACCACATATAAAAGTGACTCAAATCTGATTTGAAAAAATCTGATTAGGCACGTTCACACAGCCATAAACAAATCTGATCTGAGACACTTTGATTTTGCGGGAAAACACTGCACTGACTTTGGACTTGATATAACACAGTAGATTTGTAAATCAAGGGATCAGACTCTGTAGGAAGTGTGGAGAGACACACAGTTCAAGCTGCTTGAGGTCTAGTGTGAAGTTTCCACCAATCAGTGATGGTTTGGAGAGACATGTCTCAACATCTGCTGGTGTTGATCCACTGTGTTTTATTATCAAGTCTAAATTCAGCTTCCCTCTGCTACTGACAACTTTTATGGAGATGTGGATTTCATTTTCCAGCAGGACTTGTACCAATGAAGTTAATGCCTGTGAACCATGTTAACCATCAACCTTGAACAGATTTAACAGGGGAACTGGCTGTTCCAAATATGTTTTTTTTTTTTTAATAGCTTCTTGCTAAGTCGTTACTACTGCTTTACCACTAGTAGCTGCTTTGGTGTTTATGCAGTGTTTCTAATTGGTTACTATGATATTGTAGTTTTTTTTTATCACTGTTACAAAACTCCTTTAAAGCCTGCGTCTTAATGAAATTGAATTTTTTAGTGATTTCTGCTCACCCGTAACCTGTACTAGACTTTAAACCCCAGCTATAGAGAGACTCCTCTCCTCCTGCAGAAATGTGGAAAATCCTGCTGTTTGTTTAAAGCTCCTGTAGCCACAGTTTGGCCTGTAGGCAGTGGGCCAGGTGAGAGAGCAGAGCGGAGCAGTGAGCTGGTGTCAGTCGGGGGTGAGGGGGCTTACTCTCAGTGGTGTTCTGTTGCTGGTTCTGGTGGATGTTGGGTGTTGTATTTGTCGTGCAAGAGCTTGGAAAGGTTTCTTATAATGGGTGGCTTGTAAGGGAAGGGACAGGACGTACACACACACACACACACGCACACACACGCACACACGCACACACACACGCATTCACGCATTCACGCATTCAAAGTGAGGTGTGACAATCAGGAAATCTGATTTTACACGTACTCACTGCAAAAAAAAAAAAAATTGTAAGAGTATTATCATTGACATTTAGTCTTTTGAAAGTGCCACTTGTATATCATTTCAATTTTAAATCACTTAAAAGTTGTCACAATGCTCATTCTTTTAGCCTCTGACTACTAGCGGTTAGTAGCTAATGTCACTTGTCGCTTAGCTTGTTTTAACACAGTAAACGTGCAGGCTACAGTCTGATATACTTGCTTCTGAGCGGCTAAAGAGCTAGCACGGTTAGGGGCTAATGCTAATGTTCCTTCAGCTGTGCTAGCCAGGGTTAGCAGCAGGCCAAAAATTCTCACCTCTAAACAGGGGCTGTAACCGAAAACACACACACACACGCATTTACACATTCGCAGTGAGGTGTGACAATCAGGAAATCTGATTTTACACATACTCACTGCAAAAAAATAAATTTGCAAGAGTATTATCTTGTGTATTATTTTGTGTGTGTGTGTGTGTGTCTCTGTCTCTCTCTCTCTATGGTCTGTATATACACTATGGGCCCTGTCTTACACCCTGCACAAGGAGCGTCACAATGCTCATTCCTTTAGCCTCCGACTGCTAGCGGTTAGCAGCTAATCTCACGTCTCGCGTAGCTTGTTTTAAAACACAGTAAACGTGCAGGCTAAAGTCCGATATACTTGCTTCTGAACGGCTAAAGAGCTAGCACGGTTAGGGGCTAATGCTAATGTTCCTTCAGCTGTGCTAGCCAGGGTTAGCAGCAGGCTACAGGCCAAAAATACTCACCTCTAAACAGGGGCTGTAACTGAAATGGCTCCCTATTTACTAGTTAGGGCACTATTGAGTACGTCAGACATTTTTATTTGAGTTTCCGTATCATAAGTGTGAATTCGAATGTGATTTTGAGGACACTAAAAACTCCCATAATGCTTTATGATTTATAGTAAACATGGCTGCTTACTAAGTGAGCTAAATCTGTCCCAAAATACATTGCGGGTCTCGCTACTAAGCAACGGAGCGGACAGCGAGAGACCAGGGTTGCCAGATTGTTACAGCTGGATTCAGATAAAACCAATAGAGATTTAAGGGTAATTCCTTCTTCTGAGCCCCGCCCACCCGTGAAAACTCAGAAGCAAAAAACGGAAGCAAAAGCAAACGAGAGATTCCAGAAGTCCTTAACAGAAAAATAAATAAAAATTCCACAGAAAATTCAGAAAAACACAAAAAACTTAAAAATATGTATTTGCTATATATTTGTTCTCTTCTGTTTTTGCAACAACCAAGTCTTCTTTTTGATTCTTAAAATTTTATTAGCAGATTTATTTCTTTTTTTTTTTTTACGTAAAACATTTGGCACAAAATTCACTCAATATATTTTCCCCTGTAACTCTGAGTTTTAAGGACTCAAAAACAAGGGGTAGGTTAGAGATGAGAAATGGGATTGAGCCTAAGCTTTCTACTCATAGTCTCTGGTTTAGTGTGTGTGTGCGTCTTATTCTTTATCTCTCTCTATATGAAAGGTGTGTTTGCCTTTCGCCTTCTTTTCCTTTACACACACACACACACACACACACACACACACACACACACACACACACACACACACACACACACACACACAGTAAGAGTCTTTTCCTCCCACCTCTCCTCTGCTTCAGCTTTCCTGTGCTGCTGTATTCGTAGGCTCGGTTGGTGCTGGTCTTTGCCAGTTCGCCCTGTGAAAACAGAAACATCTGGCAGTGTGTCTGCAGAGTTACGCAACAGTCCTACCGGCCAGGCTGAGTCTCCACGCCCCCCCCATCGCTACAACCCTCACCCCAAGCACGCTTTCCTCCTGTAGTTTCCTGCACCTTTCCCAGCGCACACTGATCTATGGAGGACCAAAAATGCCAAAATTAAAATAAATAAATAAATAAAAACGTAAATAAATCACTCATTAAAATTAATATGGTGATTAAAACGGTAAATAATAATTATAATTAATAAAATTAATACATATACCTTAAAATAAATATATTAAATAGTTTTTTTATGGGTTTCTTTATTAACATTATTACAGTTTCCTTTTGATTCATTTGTTTACTTATATACAGAACTATTTATTTTCAGAACTTCATTAATTTCCCGATTTAATTATTTCTGTTTGTCCTTGTCCTAAAATAATAATAAAGGGGCTGTCCAGCAATGATGTCACGGTGTCTTAGCATTCCTATTGGTTGATCGGCGTCAGATACCCTAGATCGATTGTACTTGTACTTGTACGATGTCTTGCCTCGTTGGCGGTAACTTTGGTAACATGGAAGATTATTCAATAAAGATCTCTTAAATACTTTGATTCATTTTTTCTTAGAGGCGAGCAGCTGCATCTCTGAGCAGATCCAATCCCGAACCTCGCCCCGACATCTCAGCCGCTGGACTCTTCTGCTCATATCAGCTGCTCTCTATCTCTGGGCTTGATTGCTAAGCCTGTACATGAAAACACACCCCTTCAATATCATATAAGGTCTTTCACCACCAGTAGGTCTGGTGATATATGAAAATATGAAGACAGTGGTAATGCATTTCTACTAATTTCTACTACTGAGAAGCTCAGCAAAAAGAAACGCAAACAGTGTACTTCCTTTTTTGATAATATTATGTACCCAAGCATTTTATGTGTCTAAAGTTAGCTTCTTTAGTCTAAAAATGGATACACCCACTGTCACAAACAACATACACAGCATGTAGAAGGCAGAAATGAAAAGTGTACTAATTATAAAATGAACTGATCTCCTAATGCAGTAAAAGTAGGGCTTGTATAGCAGTATATTTACTGGAAGCTAATATTAAAGCTAGTGATGGTGTTGTTTACACTGAATGACCATTTAAAAGCTTTCAAAGAACACTGTTTGAAGGACAGGCATGCAGATTCACTTTGACCTCTGACCCTGCTTGTTTACGCCTGACCGTGAATGTGATTACCAAGGTCACACAAGTCCTCCAAACACCGGCCAGGAACCCTCAGATCCCCTCAGTGTAATCCAGCTCTGCTTTCTGTTTTTGTGGGCGCACTTAACTGGACCGCCGCAGCGGAACTGGCAGCCATCCGCTCGCTCTCCAGTCCTCTAATGAAGCTCTGCTGATCCACCCCAAATACCCAGGTGACCTCTCGCACTGTCCTGCAGGAAACAGCCGTTATTACGGCGCTTTCATGTGTCTAAAGCTTTTTTTCCTGAGAGCTGGAGCCGGATCGTCCCCGGTCTGAGCAGATAAGCCATCTTTGGAACGCCAGAGCGTGTTATTTTAGATGGGAAATAAAGTGCTGTGATTGGTGGAGGGAGGCGTTTGATGTTTTATGGCTGAGGGGCGGAGGTTGGGTATCTTCTGCCGAAGGACGTTTTATAGTCAAAGCTGTTGTTAAAGCTTGGGAATACTAACTGTGTTAACGAACATGGGTGGTTTATGGGGTATTATTTATTATAATCTGATTTCTGTGAATACATTATATAGCAAAACCTTAGCAACCACCTCGAACCACCTAGCAACCACTTAGATACAACATAGCAACCAACACATATATCGAAGTTCCACCTATCAACCGCTTAGCAATACCATAACAACCAGCCATGAATCAGCACTGCAATCACACTTGCAGTTTCTACAGGAACTGCAGTTTAGTTCTATTGGCAGTCTTGACTGCTTTTGGTAGCTTGATAGCAACCACAATGGACAACATAACAACACCTTAGCAACAACCTAGCAATTATTTAGCAACACCATAGCAACCAACCACAGATACCATAGAAAAACCCTAGCAACCACCAAGCAGCCACTTAGCAATACCATAGCAACCACAATGGACCCCATAGCAACACCTTAGCAACATCCTAGCAGGAATTTAGCAACCACTTAAAAGCAACATAGCAACCAATACGGAGACAATAGCGATACCTTAACATCCATCTAGCAGCCGCTTAGCAACACCATGACAACCAGCTATGAGTCAGCACTAAATACCATCATTGAAACCCCAATGCATGTTATTTTAGATGGTGAATAAAGTGCTGTGATTGGCAGTGGGAGGCGTTTGATGTTTTATGGCTTTTTTTTTTTTATGGAGCTTTTCGCTTGTGGTGAGAAAATGATCTGGTCTCTTTCTGACCCAGCTTTCAAATATACTTTTTAAAATTTAATTAAGCTAATCTGCAGTGAGGCACAGTTTAATCTGATATATTTTTTACATTCATTTTTTAAATTACATTTAAATATCCATGATAAAAAAACTTGCATTTTAACAAAACCAAGTGCAATTAATTGCAGTTAATCACAGAATATTGTTGTGATTATTTTTTTTTTTTGATTGACACCACCAAAAGTTACCATGTGTATAAAAAAAAAAAAAAAAAACAGTGAGGCCTGCTCAAACTGCTAAATAATATTTTCCAAAAAACTAGGATATATGTGCTGCTGGCTTGTGTTTTTACATCATTTTTAGGAACCAAACATTAAAAAATGTGAACTTTTTGTAAGTTCTTACACATATTTCTATTCTATTTACCTGAGGTTGGGGTTGGATAAACATAATAATGTAAATTAAGCACAAAAAAAAAGAATGAATGAATGAATGCTAAAGAAAAGTGGAGTTCACTCTGATCCCAGTGCTTTAGATTTATTAGGTTCTGCCTGAAGCCTAATTAAAAGTTAAACCTGATTTATTGGCTTCTTTGGGAGTTTTTTGTTTGTTAGGCCATAGTTTCTTGTGTTCTTCAGCTGATCTGAACTTTATATAACCTTCACTGAAATCAATTTCACTCTATCCCTTTAGAAACAGCAGAAAATGAGGTACTGCACTGTGTTTCTCAGGTAGAGTAGCCAATAAAGTTAGCGTGTGGAGTTAGCGTGTGGAGTTAGCGTGTGGAGTTAGCGTGTGGAGTTAGCGTGTGGAGTTAGCGTGTGGAGTTAGCGTGTGGAGTTAGCGTGCTAACCCAGCAGAGCTGTGATCTAGAGTGAAACTGACACCTGTAGAAGTGCTATAAATGTGTAGGCGCAGCAGTAGCACGAATACCAGAAGCACTCGGACGCTTAAATAGCCTGTAAAACTCTTACATCAGGGATTATTATATTCCTCTTAACCACCAAACTCACAGGAAGGAGCTGCGTCATCGTTCGCTTCACAGTTTTAGCTTGCCAAAGGAAGGAAGCTGTTTTGTTTTCAACAATATCTATCAATAGAATAAGACTATAGTAGTATAGTTTTCAGTAATGACAACAATATTAAATTTAAATATTTAATAAACGTGATAAACTAAATGTACTGTATATTGTTTTACATACAGTATAAAGTAGAGAGACATGATCATCTGCTGGTGTTGATCCACTGTGTTTTATTGTCAAGTCTAAAGTCAGTAAAGTTTTGTTTTCCCACAAAATCTTACAGCATTTAATGCTTCTCTCTGCTACTGACAACTTTTATGGAGATGCGGATTTAATTTTCCAGCAGGACTTGGCACACTGCCCACACTGCAGAAAGTACCAATTGGTACCAATATGGTATTGACACTGATATTTTGTTTTTTATTTTCTGTATGAAAGATAAAAAAAGGAAATAAACATTTAAAAAGATCGCTCTGTGTGTAATACATCTATATAATATAGATAATATAGAGTTTCACATTTTGAACAAAATTACTGTATCAAAGTCACTTTTTAATGATATTGTAATTTTTTGAGTTGCACTAGTATTTGTTAGAAATCCTTGGACTTTCTCTGAAAGCACGAGGGAGTCTCAAGGCCTTTTTTTGTTGCTTGTGTTTTCTTTTTTTAATCTTTGCATGTTTTGAGCTGTTGTAGAAGGAAGGAAGAGACCAGTTAGTCACCAACCTTGTCCTCAGTCATGTGTGATGATTGTGTTTTCCGTTTCCTTGTTGCTGACTGTTTTCACTATATGATTTATTATAGCAGATTTCGTGTCATAGAGCCCTATTTTAAGTGTTGTAAGCTTCCCCCCGCAGTTTACTTAGTTTACTTTCTCTTCACAAACTGACTGTTCAGCTGAAGAGACGAGCTGTAAAGGGCTAGAATAGTAACGTGAGCTAAAGTAGTTAGCGTGCTAGCTTTATTTGCCTAAAGACTGGCTGTCTTTATCCAAATATCTCTTATACATCTCGGATATTGTTTATTTAGACAGCTTCACCTACAAATACACACTATGGTTCCATGCATATAAATAATGTATGTTTTAAGTCAACAGAACAAAATTTTTGATACAATTCTATAACTGTATAAAATGGCACCATATAGCTGTAAAGTGGGAAAACACTGTATTGTTATACAGAAAATATTTTTCATTTGTAGTTTTGTACTTTTGTAATTTTTTATCTTTAAATAAACAACATAAAAATACGTACATGCTATTTAATTAATACAGTAGTGAAAGAAAAAAGTGGCAAAATTGCCAAAAACTGTGTCTGGCCCTTTTTATTGTTATCATTAACTCACTAGTACTAGTGCAGTATGATTTAAATGTACTTTTAAATACCAGTTAAAAGCTTGTACACACTTACATTCAGTGGTTCTGCATTGTAGATTAATGCTAAAGGCATCCACATTTTGAAGAAAGAAAAAAGTTTTAAACAAACCAGAATATGTTTTATATTTTACATTCTTCAAAGTAGTGTCTATTGCTTAGATTATACAGTTTTGTACATCTCTGCAGGATTTTCTCATTCAGTTTTATGAGGTAGAGTCACCTGGAATTCAGGCTTTCAGTTAACAGCTGTGCTGGACTCATCAAGAGTTAATTACTTGAATTTCTTGTTTCTTAATTTAAGTGTTTTAGAGCATCAGTTTTAGAAAGTAGTAAAGAGGTAGAGTTACAGGTATCCAGTGAATAGTGAATATTTGAGTAATGTTCTAATCCAGGTTATGAGAAGCAAGAAATACTCAACTAAATAAAGAAAAAATACTTGAATAAATGAAGGTCAGTCAATCCAAAAAAAAAAAAATCAAGAACTTTGAAAGTATCCTCAAGTGCAGTCAACGCTAAGACCAGCAAAAACGTTATGATGAAACTGGCTCTCATCAGGACTGCCCCAAGAAAGAAAGAGCAAGAGTTTCCTCTGTTGTAAAGGACCTTAATGCTTTAGAGTTTAAGACTTTTAAGTTACTTCATGCATCTTTTTGTGTTTCTTCACATAGATTAAATATCTGATGAATAAAGTAATAAAACCCCTCTCTCTCTCTCTCTCTCTCTCTTTTCTCCAGGCAGGCGTGGGCTCTGGTGGCGGTGGTGGGTGGAGGAAACGGCTCCTGCACTGAGGACACGCGAGAGCATGAGAACCATGACACGGGAGGCAGGGCTCTGGCTCGGCGGGACTTCGTAACGGTTGATGGTGTTCGGTTCTCTGTTACAGCCTACAGCGAGTGGAGGAACGGTGAGCTCTTATAGCACCTCACTTACAGATAAACTGAGTCAATACAGAGTAGGGCTGCACGATGTATCGTTTAAGAATCGTCATCGCGATGTGCTCATGCACAAGAGTCACATCGCAGGATTAATCAAACACAACATGTTGCGATGTTTTAATTCTTGACACAAGAAGTAGATACACAGCGCTGTCTCTGTGTCTGTGTGAGTGGCAGGCTGCTGCTGCCTGAGGACGCGAGACAGCGTGCGGGTGGGGGCGGGACTGGTGACATTGTTTTCTGTAGCAGTTTGCTTGTGGTGAAAATAGGTTCTGGTCTATATCTGACTCAGCTATCAAATATACTTCTTCTTAATTAAGCTAAACTGCTGATGAGGCACAGTTTAATCTGATACTTTAGCCAGATAATATACTGCTATAAATAAACGCTATCTCTGCTGCTCCATGCTGTTTACACACTAAGAGCGCGGTATGTGCAGCGTTCACTGCTCACATCTGCGCTGCACGTCCCATTCAAAAGCGCAGCAGCAAATTTGCAGCATTTAGTATTAAAGCAGCTTCATGCTGCACAGATATACACACTGGAAGACAGAATCTTCTCATTATATTTATTTTCTTGTTCCTGCACCAGACAGCTCTGACCAATCGGATGTTTATGGCGTCACAATGTCAATGTCAAAAGTCGGGGGCGAAAAAAATAAGAGGTGAAAAAAATTAACTTGCGTGTTTTAACATTTTACATGTGTAAATTAACTTCTTGTGAGCACAAATGTGAAACTGACGAGCAAAAAAAAAAAGGAAATCGTGTGTACGCTGAACAGAATATTGCTCTCGAGCTTCATTTTTCTCCTCTTTTGTTTTATTTTCTTCTCTAATTCACAGTTCTTCTCACTGCAGCTGGGTCGATTACAGTAAAAAAAAAATAATTCCCAAGTTTACCAAGACATTTTGCAGGAAAACTTAAGACCATCTGTCTGCCAGCTAAAGCTTAACCGAGGATAGATGATGCAAGAGACTGTGTTTGTCTATTGTTGTGACTTAGATGAAGATCAGAACACAATAAATGACTAATTTATGATGTAATCCAAGTAATCCCAAAAGGTCCTCATACTTCCTTGCAACTGTATAGTTGGTACAGATAATAATAAAACATATTGGTCATTTATGACGCCAAATATCTTTAGATTTATTGTATGGCGATATATGCTAGACTGTTCTTGTAAACAGCCACTTGTGCAACACTTTGCTTGGTTTTCTCTGAGAGCGTTGTCTTCAGTGTCTAAGAATAGTCACCTCTTGCAGGCTTTCCTGTGTAGCTGTAAAACAAAGGCAGCTCTATGCGTTGGACAGCGTTGTGGATAACCAGGCGTGTGGCTATTATCAGCCAGTGACTAGCGTGCAAGCGTGACACTGGACTCTCTCCAAAAGCATCTGCTCACGTTCCTGCGTGCGGTGACTGGATGAATGTTCACAAGGCCTGCATTGACCACACTGACCCATTTCAGCTGGAATTATAGCTGGTTGGTCTGGGATTGTTGCTCATGTGTCACTACAGCCCATTGTGGTGACTATTATGGGATTGGACTGCTCCGGGGAGGTCTCAGTAGCAGCCAGTTTAAAGCTGTGGTTGTTCTGATCTGCTCTATATATATATAAAGTGTGCAGTCAATGGCCACTTTATTAGCATCAGTATGTTATATAAGAAACACTTAATAAGAAACACCTACTACTACTACCTTGTGCTTCCACTCTCTGGCCACTTTATTAGAAACACCTAGTAAAAACTGTGCTTTCACTTACTGGCCACTTTATTAGAAACACCTTCTACTGCCTTGTGCTTCCACTCGCAGGCCACTTTATTAGAAACACCTACTTCTACCTTCTGATTCTATTCGCTGGCCACTTTATTAGAAACACCTACTACTACTACTACCATATGCTTCCACTCACTTGCCACTTTATAAGAAACACCAACAAAAACTTACTACCTTGTGCTTCCACTTGCTGGCCACTTTATTAGAAACACCACTTTATGCTTTCCCATAGTGGCCACTTTATTAAAAACACCTACTTCTAAGTACATTGTGCTTCAACTTTTTGGCCACTTTATTAGAAACACCTACTACTACTAGCTTGTGCTCCCTTATGCTGGCCACTTTGTTGGAAACATATATACTACCTTATGTTTCAAATCAGTGGCCACTTTATTAGAAACACCTACTAAAACTTGCTACCTTGTGCTTCCACTCACTGGCCACTTTATTAGAAACACCTACTACTTACTACCTTGTGCTTCCACTCACTGGCCACTTTATTAGAAACGCCTACTAAAACTTACTACCTCGTGCTTCCACTCACTGGCCACTTTATTAGAAACGCCTACTAAAACTTGCTACCTCGTGCTTCCACTCACTGGCCACTTTATTAGAAACACCTACTAAAACTTACTGCTTGGTGCTTCCACTAATTGGCCACTTTATTAGAAACACCTACTAAAACGTAGTACCTTGTGCTTCCACTTGCTGGCCACTTTATTAGAAACACCTACTACTACTAGCTTGTGCTCCCTTATGCTGGCCACTTTATTGGAAACATCTAATACTACCTTATGTTTCTACTCAGTGGCCACTTTACTAGAAACACCTACTACTACCTTATGCTTCCACTCACTGGCCACTTTATTAGAAACACCTATTACTTATTACCTTGTGCTTCCACTCACTGGCCACTTTATTAGAAACACCTATTACTACTAGCGTGTGCTCCTTTATGCTGGCCACTTTATTAGAAACACATACTTACTACCTTGTGCTTCCACTCACTGGCCACTTTATTAGAAACACCTACTAAAACTTACTATATGTGCTTCCACTCACTGGACACTTTATTAGAAACACCTACTACTACTAGCTTGTGCTTCCACTCACTGGACACTTTATTAGAAACACCTACTACTACTAGCTTGTGCTTCCACTCACTGGACACTTTATTAGAAACACCTACTACTACTAGCTTGTGCTTCCACTCACTGGCCACTTTATTAGAAACACCTACTACTACCTTTTGCTTTCACTCAGTGGCCACTTTATTAGAAACAACTACTCCTACCTTCTGTTTCTATTCGCTGGCCACTTTATTAGAAACACAGCTGTTAGCTGGTTGTGGTGGAGCTGGTATGGCAGGCTGGTGGAGTTGTGTAATGTGGTGCTCCAGGCTGCAGTTTATTGGACGGCTGATTTCAGCCTGAGGGTGGTGTTTTGTGCTTGCATGCTCTGAAGGAATTGTAATCTATTTATTGCGCTGATCAGTGGGAGGGTGGAGGTCTCAGATGGGTGTGAGAAGGTGTAGCCGCTAACATTCCTGCCCCCCTCAGTCTCCAGTTCACACGCTCGTCTCTGAGACTCCAGGCTTAGAATCACAGCTATTCCTGTTCTCTGCTCTAAAATATCCAGAATCTGTTGGACATGTGCTTCTTATTACGGGGTTATTATCAGAATACTGGTCCATTTGGCTCTCAGAACTTGAAATGACTTAAGATTTTAGATTTTTTGACTCTTTGTCATATTTATAGGACTACATAGAAATAATGTTTTCCAGATTTTTCACTTTTTATTTATGACAATTTTACAGAAAATTGGTATTTAAAGGGAACGTGGTTGATCTAGACTTAAAAAAAAAAACTTGAACTGTTTATGATGACCTTGTTCTGTTTCAAATATAGATTTTGATTCTCTAATATTATTTTAATTACTTTATATTTTACCACGACAGGGTGGACAGAGATAATAAGAGATATATTGGGGGAAATAAATTTTATTAATTACTGCAACACTAGTGAAACAAGTGTCTTCAGTTTTGTGAAAAAAAAATAAAGCAGTATGAAGGTTGTTAACCACTAACCGTATTTCTTGCACTATAAGGCGCACCATATTATAAAGCGCATTATCCATAACATCTATTTTTAGGGTTCAAGCACCGAAGGTGCGTAGAACCCTATTGTTTTTGCTAAGATTTTTCTTATTATTATTATTATTAGGGTTCAAGCACCGAAGGTGCGTAGAACCCTATTGTTTTTGCTAAGATTTTTCTTATTATTATTATTATTCTTTTTCTCCTGTAAAAACAGTTGTGCAGCCTAAACCGTAAGTCATAGAGAAATGAAACTTGGTAGGTAGATGTAGGATCAGTGCATCTCGGTGGACAACAAAAATGGCACCGATTGGTCAAGTGGTGGCGCTATAAACAAGGAAATTCATTTTTCACAATTTTCTCAATAACTCAAAAACCATAAGACCTACATTCAAAATTCTTTGTTTGATGGATTCCTTGGGTCAATACCTACAACTTTCCAATTTGGACCATGCACTTCCGTCTATATAGATTTTTTGCTAATTTGCATAATATGCAAAACATACTTTTGCGAACTAGTCCTAGGAATTTTGATCAATCCTGGCATGTTTGGTATCAAAACACTCGTGAGAGCATGGCCTTCAATATTCATTAAGAAAAAGTTGAAATTTGTAAACAATATGGCCACCATATGCAAATTAGTCCTTCCGGATATATGCCCCATTCACTTCAATTGTTAAATTTGGAACACTGTTTCTCAGCAACCGTGCAACCTAGCAAGCTGAAACTTTGCATGCAGAATCTGTCATACAGCCTCTAAAGGATGTTCAAAGGGCAACTTAATCAATCAACATGGCTGAACACCATCAGCCAATCAGCATTCAGCAGACATTTTGGCAGGCTGAATGTTGCCCAATCTGGATGACACTTGGCAGTTATGTTCAGGTGGAGACGCTGTAGTGACCTGCAAATTGCTGAAACAATCCGACCACTGGGGGGCGCTGTTCCAACAAATCGAATACATGTCAATCATACTATACTATTTTGACATCTAAATGTTTGTGCCATATTTAGTACAGTGGCTCTGACAAATTTGTCAATACAACTATGTTTAAAAAGTGCTTTGTTTATTCAGAACTGCTAATTGTTTGAAAATAGCAATATTGATACTAGTCTCTGGATATTTGGCCTATCACCGCCATTTCAGACTTGTTGCACACTGTAGAGTCTCTAGGTTAAGATTCAATAAAAACATTTGTGAAAATTTCACATACAATAGTGTCCAGGCATCAAGCAGTCTGAGCGTCCTTGAAATTTTCAACCTAAATTGCTGTAACTCTGCAGTATTTGCTGTAATCTCACAATGTCAAAGACCTCTGTACAATATCACTCTGATGAAGCGCCATTTAATACAGAACTAGATTTAGAATATATTTGTAATTACATGTCATATCAGAACATGCACTCCTTTGTGCCTCTTCTCAACATTAATAACAGGTGAAAGACTTTTGATAATTTCTCAATGTGACAGAGTGTCTCCAATTGTGTTACACCTTACACATCACCATCCTATGCTCTAGTAGGCACCATTGTGCCAGTTGCTGTTTGATGAAGCGCCATTTAATTCAGAACTAGATTTAGAATAACTTTGTAATTACATGTCATGTCAGACAATGAACTCATTTGTGTTAATGTAAACTTGTTTTGTAAAACATTTCAGCTTGTTTTGCAAAGGTCAAAAGGTCAATCTGAACACCACTTTGTAAACATTCTGGTTGAAACCACCTGATCAATACCAATAACATGTAGACACATTTTGACTAGATCTAACTCACTTGATGAATATCCTACAAACTTCACTAGATTGACATTACAATTACAATTTACAATTTAAGCACTGATCACGTTGAAAGGCTTCTGCTCAACATTAATAACAGGTGAAAATTTTTTAATAATCTCTAAATGTGACAGGGCATCTCCAATCATATTAGCCCTTTTTACACATCACCATTCAGTTCTCTAGTATGCACCATTGTGCCAGTTGGTGCTTGAACCCGATGATTGCCGCTTGCGGCTATATTTATTATTATTATTATTCTTTTTCTCCTGTAAAAACAGTTGTGCAGCCTAAACCGTAAGTCATAGAGAAATGAAACTTGGTAGGTAGATGTAGGACCAGTGCATCTCGGTGGACAACAAAAATGGCACCGATTGGTCAAGTGGTGGCGCTATAAACAAGGAAATTCATTTTTCACAATTTTCTCAATAACTCAAAAACCATAAGACCTACATTCAAAATTCTTTTTTTGATGGATTCCTTGGGTCAATACCAACAACTTTCCAATTTGGACCATGCACTTCCGTCTATATAGATTTTGTGCTAATTTGCATAATATGCAAAACCTACTTTTGCAAACTAGTCCTAGGAATTTTGACCAATCCTGGCATGTTTGGTATCAAAACACTCGTGAGAGCATGCGCTTCAATATTCATTAAGAAAAAGTTGAAATATGTAAACAATATGGCCGCCATATGCAAATTAGTCCTTCCGGATATATGCCCCATTCACTTCAAGAGGTAAATTTGGAGCACTGTTTCTCAGCAACCGTGCAACCTAGCAAGTTGAAACTTTGCATGCAGAATCTATCATACAGCCTCTAAAGGATGTTCAAAGGGCAACTTAATCAATCAACATGGCTGAACACCATCAGCCAATCAGCATTCAGCAGACATTTTGGCAGGCTGAATGTTGCCCAATCTGGATGATATTTGGCAGTTATGTTCAGGTGGAGACACTGTAGTGACCTGCAAAGTGCTGAAACAATCCACCCACTGGGGGGCGCTGTTCCAAAAAAACGACTATATGTCAATCATGCTGTACTATTTTGACATCTAATTGTTTTTGCCATATTTAGTACAGTGGCTCTGACAAATTTCTCAATACAGCTATGTTTAAAAAGTGCTTTGTTCATTCATAATTGCTAATTGTTTGAAAATAGCTATATTGAAACTACTCTCTGGATATTTGGCCTATCACCTCCATTTCAGTCTTGCTGCACACTGTAGAGTCTCTAGGTAAATGTTCATTAAAAACATTTGTGAAAATTTCACATACAATACTCTCCAGGCATCAAGCAATCTGTGCTTCCTTGGAATTTCTAACCTAAATTGCTGTAACTCTGCAGTATTTGCTGTAATCTCACAATGTTAAAGACCTCTGTACAATATCACTCTGATGAAGCGCCATTTAATACAGAACTAGATTAAGAATAACTTGACATTACATGTCATATCAGAACATTCACTCCTTTGTGCCTCTTCTCAACATTAATAACAGGTGAAAGACTTTTGATCATTTCTAAATGTGACAGAATGTCTCCAATTGTGTTAGACCTTCTTACACATCACCATCCTATGCTCTAGTAGGCACCATTGTGCTAGTTGGTGCTTGATGAAGCGCCATTTAATTCAGAACTAGATTTATAATAACTTCGTAATTACATGTCATATCAGAACATTCACTCCTTTGTGTTCATTTAAACTTGTTTGGTCAAACATTTCAGCTTGTTCTGCAAAGGTTCAAAGGTCAATCTGAATACCACTTTGTGAACATTCTGGTTGAAGCCACCTGATCAATACCAATAACATGTAGACACCTTTTGACTAGTTCTAACTCACTTAATGAATATCCTACAAAGTTCACTAGATTTACATGTGAATTTAAGCACTGATCAGGTTGAAAGGCCTCTGCTCAACATTAATAACAGGTGAAAAACTTGATAATTTCTAAATGTGACAGGGCATCTCCAATCATATTAGACCTTCTTACACATCACCATTCAATGCTCCAGTAGGCACCATTGTGCAAGTTGGTGCTTGAACCCGATGATTGCCGCTTGCGGCTATATTTTTATTTATTTTCATACATAAGGTGCTCTGGATTATAAGGCGCATTATTTTTAAAGTCAAACGAGCGCTCAATGTTAATCTACACAGATTTCACTCCTGAAAACAGTTTATTTGGGTGAGTAAAGCACTTTGTTTATCTATAGTAAGCTAAGATTTCCATATTTTGACTAATGCTAGCCAGGCAACGCTACACTAAGGAACTCGCAGAGAGTTCCTGTAAAGCTACGTGGGTTCATCCCACGTAGCTTGTTTTAGCACGATAAACTGGAAGGGTACAGTCCGATATACTGACTTCTGAATTGGGAAAGAGCTAACTAGCACTTAGCGCATTTAGCAGGTAATGCTAATGTTGCTCCAGCAGTGCTAGCCAAGGTTAGAAGCAAGCTACAGTCTGATATACTCGCCTCTGAACGGCAAAAGAGCTAACTAGCGCTTAGCATGGTTAGAAAGTAATGCTAATGCTGCTCCAGCAGTGCTAGCCAAGGTTAGGAGCAGGCTACAGGCTAATATACTCGCCTAGTGCTTAGCGCGGTTAGCAGCTAATGCTAATACTGCTCCAGTTTTTGAGCTGGAGAACCAAACCTATAGAACCTATAAAACTAAACTATAACTCTGCACTTCAGCAAAGTGGCTTTTACAGCTCTTTACATCCTGACTGGTAAAAATCATACATAAGGTGCAATAATTTAAATTTGGAAAATTAAAAGATTTTAGTGCAATGAAAAATAAAGTTAAAAATAATTCATTAGATTAACCAGGTATCACAATACAACCCATTCTTCACATCTAAGGAAAGTGCATAAAATAAATAAAATCTTTTTCACAGTAAAAAAGGTTGTTGACAGAGTTGGTGGACCTTGTGTTTATTTAGAAAGTAATCCCACTCTGCTGATTTGAGTTTTTTTATAAATGGAGATAAAATGACTTTCGCATCTCTCTGCAGTTTTTTTCACTAGATCTGAGTCTTTAACTCCTTTCTGTCCTTCATCCCACAGGTTTCCCGATATCAGGTTTCCAGGTGGACGCAGTAGACCAGGTGGTTCTGAACCTGCAGGATGATGTGAGCAGCTGGAGAGCCGGAGAGCGCATCGTGGTGGCGAGTACCGATTACTCCATGCACCAGGCCGAGGAGTTCACCCTGCTGCCCTGCCCACACTGTACTAAGAGACAGGTCCGCATACAAGGTGCGTGTGCTGACCCCCACTCTTTTTTATTATGCTTTTCTCGCCCATTTAGCTTGGCCGATGATCCCACACACTCAGCTTTTCAGCTATACTCTCCCTATGATTAGTGATGCCTCAACACAAGGAGGGTGAAGATTTAGTATGTTAGCCTACTTAGCTTTTCTGTCTTGTAGATGAAAAATGATCATGAGATGCTGCCCACAGGATGCTGCACACAGGGCATTGTTGGTGAGATGTTTAAAAACTCCAGCAGCACTGCTGCAGTGTCTGATCTAATTGTACCATCAGCACAAACACCTCATACACCACCACCGTAATAATCAGTACTAGTGATGGGACGATCCCCTTTTTTTATTTTGACACGTAGTGTCGTGGATTAGCCGCGCTCGCCCGATATCCGATATGTTTAATTATGTCAATATCGGCCTCCATACCTATATTGTATCGGATCGGTCCCATCTTTAATCAGTACTAATCACTGCTGAGATTAGTGCTGAGAATAATGACCACCACCCTAATAATAATAATAATAATAATAATAATAATAATAATAATAATATCTGCTCTGTGGTGGTTTTCTGTCCTGTGGGGTTCTGAATATTAAAGAACGGGGTAAAAAGAAGGATAATAATAAAGTATACAGAGAAACAAATACAGAACTACAGTCTGTAATTATTATAGAACTATAGAATTGTGCTAATTTACATTATGTTCATTTATGAGAACTGGATAATATGTTTAGAAACAAGGAGGTGATTATAATGCTATACTTAATATATGTATTATCAGTATACTAGTGGGTTAAAAACAGAGTCTTATAAGTGTCTTAAAATGACAATAACATTGTCATTGTTATTTCTTGAACAGTATATTGTCCAAACCAGAACGTTATGGTGACAGGTCTGGTTTCTGTGTGTGTGTTCTTTGTGGGAGTTTAGAACGATGTGGTTGTTGTCTGATTTACGGCTCGTTATTTTTTTCACCGAATTGTTTGAAATTTTCTCATATTTTTACTGAACTCTCGCGCTCCAGGGACAAAAGCAGGGGGCTCATTTTTTATTATAATAAATAACAGCTGCTGAATGAGGAGATAAGACACTTTTTCCCATCATATTGACTCTGTCGACTTTAACGACGTTAAGCATCTTCCCCTGGGGGGATGAAATTGGGTGGAGGGTGTTTGCTGGTTTCGGTACGGTTATGAATCCACTGGCTTGTGACGATGCTGTCAGTAAAGAAATGCCAGTGTTACTCATTCAGTTAGCTAATGCTAATCATCTGTATAATTACAGTTCTGTATTAATGTAGAACTGAATGAATGAATGAAAGAAGGAATGACAAAAAGGCCAATGTAGAACACATTAATCACAAAAGTATAAATGAATAGATAACTATCTATGATGTTAAAGGAGAACTCTGATGTTAAATTGACTTTGGTTGTAGTAAAACATGAAAAGAGTACTAACCATTGTTGAATAGCCCACCTCCTTTCTGAGATCCTGAGTAATTTTGTGCTTTTTGGTCATTAGGTACAACAGCTGCTTTGGGGCATATTTTGCCCCAATAAATCGCTTTTTTAACACTGTTATCCAGACTTAAAGTAGCTCCGCACCTCATTGGTAAAATCTGGAGAGCTCTGACAATTAAAAATGAGGCTTTAATAACATTAAAATGGCACAAGAAGCTTATTAAAAACCACTGTTTACATCTTGTAATGCAGGTAAATTCCAAAATTACCTAAAATTCATCACGCAGTATTTTTTGTAAATCTTAAAAAAAAAAAAAAACTATTATATTTATTTACACTGTGAAACATATTTTTTTTTTACAGTGTAAAATTCAGACATTCAAACATGTTAACAGGCCTGTCACGATAACAACATTTTCAGGATGATATATTGTCCCAGAAATTATTGCGATAAATGATAATTTTGTCATTTTAAAGCGCTACTATAAAAAATGCTTTTTCCTGCTTCTGGACTCCCAAAGGAGCTTTAAGACAATGTGCCACAGTAATAAAATACTAGCATTATAATACTATTACCCCATCTTGCAGTGAAACTAACTTTTTATTATTAAAAACAGACATGGGGCTTCTAATATAAAAATATTTCAATATCCTAAAAAAAAAAAAAAAAAAAAAAAAGGACAATCACTCTGAGACTATGTGGGTTCTGAGAAAACTGCACTAAATATTAAACTTTATAAAAACAAATAAATTAAAGTTACATATTTATTTTATTATATATATTTTTAACTCTGGACATAAAACAAAGGCACTTGCAGATTCTCTCTTTTCTGATCATATATTTATATGCTGTAAAACACAAATACACGTGTTCATATGATCAAACAGAGAGGAAAGAAATAAAAGGGATAGGTGAGGGAGAGGACAAAAAGGAAAAGAAAGGAAGGAAAGAAAATTAAAGGAAAGGTAAGAAAAGGAAAGGAAATGTTATGGACAGAAAGGAAAGGAAAGGAAAGGAAAGGAAAGGGGATAGGAAATAAATAGAAGGCAAAGAATGGGAAACAAAGGGTGGAAAGGAAGGATGGTAAGGAAATGAAAGATAAAAAAATGAAAGGGTAGGAAAAGAAAGAGAAAGAAAAGAGAGAAAAAAAATTTTGATCGCGATTAAAACATATATTGTACGATAAGTGTGTGTGCATGTATGTGTTTGCGTGTGTGTTTGTGTGTGTGTTTGTGTGTGTTTGCGTGCGTGTGTGTTTGTGTGTGTTTGCGTGTGTGTTTGTGGAGACTCGATGCTATTATCGTCGTCTGCAAAAATGATCGTGGTTAAAAAATATATCATACGATAAATTGATAAAGCAATTATCGTGACAGGCCTACATGCTGACGATAGAAAAATGACGTAAACAGTGTAAAAAAAATGTACGCCATAAGTTTCCTCTTCATTTTGTCCGTATGGATCGGTGTAAGTTAATTGTTTGTACGCTTGTGTCGTAGGGAAGCCTCAGTTCACACACATGGGGGAGATAGTGGACGGGGTGGACATGCGAGCGGAGGTGGCCCTGCTGTCCAGGAACATCCTGATCCAGGGGGAGATGGAGCGCTCCTGCTACGGAAACAACTGGTGCCAGTACTACAACCACGACACCTTCGGCGGACACGTGAAGGTCAGATTAGATTTCAGTCTGTCTGCATTCAGTTAAATCTTTCTTTCTTTCTTTCTTTCTTTCTTTCTTTCTCTATTTTTCTTTCTTTCTTTCTCTTACTTTCTTACTTTCATCCTTCTGTCTCTCATCCTTTCTTTCTCTTTCTTTTCCTTCCCTTTCCTTCCCTTTCATTTTTTCCTTTCCTGTTCTTTACCCTCCTTACTTTCTTCCCTTTGTTTCCCATTATTTGCCTTCTATTCATTTCCATTTCCTTTCCTTTCCTTTCCTTTCCTTTTTGTCCATTTTTATTTCCTTTCCTTTTCTTAGCTTTCCTTTAATTTTCTTTCCTTCTCTTTCTTTTCCTTTTCTTGTCCTCTCCCTCACTTGTCCCTTTTATTTCTTTCCTCTCTGTTCCCTTCATGTCCTTACATTTTCTGTCCTTTCTGTCCCTTTCATTTCTTTTTCTTTCCTTTCTTTTCCTTTCTGTCCCTTCCCTTTTCTGTCAGTTCCTTTCCTTATCTTACATTTTCTGTCCTTTCTGCCTCCTCTATTTTTTACCTTTTCTTTTCTTCTTTTTCTTTCTGTACCTTCCATTTTCTCTCCTTTTCTCTTCTTTAGTTTCCTTTCCTTTCCTTTCCCTTATTTGATTCCCTTTTCCCTTCCCTCTCCTTTTCTCTTCTTTTATGTCCTTACCTTACCTTTCCTTTCCTTTCCTTTCTGTCCCTTCCGTTTTCTTTCCTTTTCTTTTCTTTCTGTCTCTTTCCTGCCCTTCCCTCCAGTATTAATATAGTGTTTGTAACACAGTGAAAGTGTTTGATGTATTTTCTCTCTTTTCCCTCTCTGGTTATAAAGGTTCTGGGTAACTTCTCCTCGGTGCACCTGTCTCAGGTGGAGCTGAAGAACATGGGTCAGCAGGCAGTGAGAGGAAGTTACCCTGTTCATTTCCACCTGTGTGGAGACGTGGACCAGCGGGGGGGCTACACCCAGCCCACCTACCTCGACTCCCTTTCAATACACCACTCCTTCTCCCGCTGCGTCACCGTCCACGCCACCAACGGCCTGCTGGTGCGTTACTGCTGATCTAGAACTGCTTACTTAATACTGACCTCTATAGCAAGATACTGCTGGTCACGATCAACTGAGTAATAAATAAAGATTAGAAACAAATCAAATTACCCCAGTCTTTACATAAAGTCGACTTATCTACTGATTCAAGGCATTGGGCTTTCTGTTCTTTCTGTTCTTTCTGTCCTTTTTCGTATTAGTTCTTCCTTTCCTTTCCTTTTCTTCCCTTTCTGTCCCTTCTATTTCCTTTCCTTTTATTTTTTATCCTTTTATGTTCATTCCTTTCCTTCCCTCTCTTTTTCCTTTCCTTTCATTTCCTTTCATTTCCTTCCCTTCCCTTCCCGTTCCTTCTTTTTCATTTATTTTCCTTTCCTTAATTTCCTTACCCTTTCTTCCATTTCAGTGACTTCAGTTTCCTTTCTTTTCTTTCTTTTCCTTCCCTCTTTTTTCTCTCCTTCTCTTTCCATTCCTGTTATTTTTTTCCTTTTTTTCTTTACTTTTCTTTTTAAAAAATACGGAGGTAATGTCTGTTTGTACAATAAATTGATAAAATTATTGTGTCAACTCTATAAATAGGTACAGTTACCATGTAACTTCCCTTTTCCTTCTCTTTACTTTTCTTTCCTTACCTTTCTTACCTTTCTTTTCCTAACCACCTTTTCTCTCTTCCTTTCTTCCATTTGTTTTTCTTACTTTCTCTTCTTTCTTTTCTCTCCTTTCATTTTCGTCCCTTTCCTTCCATTTACTTTCTTTTCCTCCCCTCCTGTTCCTTCCATTTCATTTATTTTCCTTTCCTTAATTTCCTTACATTTTCTTCCCTTTCTGTCCCTTCCCTCTTCTTTTCTCTCCTTTCCTTTCCTTTCCTTCTTGTTCCTTTCTTTTCATTTATTTTCCTTTCCTTAATTTCCTTACCTTTTCTTTCCTTTCAGTCCTTTCAATTGCCTTTCTTCTTTCTTTTCCTTTCCTGTCACTTCCTTTCCATTCCTTTCCATTAATGTCCATATATGGAATGATAATTATTATAGTTTATTAGACAGCGATTCGTAATTAGACTGTACATTTAGTACCTTTGTAATAGAAGGTAGAAGTTATGCAAAAAGTACTAATCTGGCTTGTCCTGGATTGTTATTGTTCAGGTGAGGGACACTGTGGGCTACGACACTCTGGGCCACTGTTTTTTCCTGGAGGACGGGATCGAGCAGAGGAACACCTTCTTCCACAACCTCGGATTAGTGACCAGACCGGGCACCATTCTGCCCACCGACCGTAACGACACCATGTGCACAGAGATCAGAGACCGCGTGTACAAGGGCTACAATCCCTCACCAGCCACAGAGTGCAAGTATGAAGTTTCACATATACACGTCTTTTTAATAATGTTTTAGTTTATAGTTACTAATAAAATAGGGCTGCAATTAATGATTATTTTGAAAATCAATTAAGCTGTCAGCTTTTTTTTTTTAAAGCTTAAACTTGAAAAAGGCTAAAAAAAGGGAGGGGTTGTTTGGGTGGAGCACTGGGTGATGTATGGGTTTAGGTGCAGGGCAGGAGGGAGAGCTGATTGTCTGTGTTTATCTGTGTGTCTGTGCTCTAGGGCCGTGTCTACCTTTTGGATCGCCAACCCGAACAATAACCTGATCAACAACGCAGCAGCTGGTTCACAGGTAAAACTGATCCAATCTCTAATATTTAGAAGATAAAGTAATGATAAGTGAATTACAGAACTATCATTTATAGGGGTGTTAAAACGAGATTAAAACGTGACGATGTTTCTCGTCAAGCTTAAACCTGTCTGGCGGGAAAAAAAACAGTAGGTGAGCTCCGCGCGACAGTAGGTGAGCGCGCGACAGTTAAAGAGCTCCGCGGTACAGTTAAAGAGCTCCGCGGTACAGTTAAAGAGCTCCGCGGTACAGTTAAAGAGCTCCGCGGTACAGTTAAACGTGATGATATAGAGTTAAAAAGCTCTGCGCGACAGTAGGTGAGCTCCGCGGTACAGTTAAACGTGATGATATACAGTTAAAAAGCTCTGCACGACAGTAGGTGAGCTCCGCGGTACACTTAAAAAGGTCCGCGCGACAGTAGGTGACTGGTTATGGTTCTGCATAGTTAAATTACCAGAAATTTAGGAGAAAAAAACACAAACCATAGGCTTAATATGACTGGTTGTGGTTTGCACTTATTGTTTGCACTATATAAGACCTAGAAAAGTTTTATTTTTATTTTTTATTCTTATTTCTATTTATTATAGAATCAGTGTGAGAGAGAAACCAGTGTGTTAAGTTTGCCTTATATGATTTTGTCAAATAAAACTTTTTTATATTTTTTTCATTTTTGACGTTTTCTTTAAAATTTTATATTTATTTTATATTTCTCGTCTCGTTCTCGTGAACCCAGTATCGTGTCTCGTCTAGTCTCGTGAAATTAGTGTCTCGTCACACCCCTAGTAATTTAGTGTATTTTGATGGAATAAACCTCTTGGTAAGGTGAACAGGTTGTGTGGTTATAAAGGCTTTTATTACAGTAGGATTACAGTAAATGAAAAGTCCTGTGGCAGTAATGTCGTATGATATTATTTGAGATGAAGCTGCTAATCTGCAGTAATGGAATTACTCAGAGCAGTTAAATCTCTTCATTCCACTCTTTTATTAAAGGCTATAAAATCTGATTTTCTCATGTTCTGACAGCAGTGGTTTGTGCTGAGTTGCGTGGCGTTGTGTGCGCTGCAGAAGGTTAGATAAACACAGTGGTGTGCCAGCAGTTCATCCTGCAGTTATTAGAGATCATGAAAAAAATAATAATTTCATGTCTGTGCGCATTTAAGGGAGAAAAGGTTCACAGCCCTGTCGCTTAGTTTAAGTGTTTAGTGTAGACTGTACACAATTTTAAAAAGATGTATTAGTATTGTAATATATCACTTTATTGTTTTTTTTGTAATACTGTATATTCTGTAGATTTTTAATAATCAGCTTTATATGTGTTTATAAGTGTCAGACATGGGTTTGTTTAGTGATCTGTTTAAAGCAGGGGTGTCCCGTTTCCTTTTTTGGAGCAGCCCGCGAGGTATTTTAGAAATAGAATGAAAGTTGGCCCGCTGTTAAGCAGGTTTTTATAATGTGAGACTCAAAGTTTGAACGCTAGGTGTCAGAAACGGACCAAAGAGTCTAAAAGCGGAGAGAGTGCGCATTTCTAGCGCAGAAAAACGGACCAAAGAGTCTAAAAGCGGAGAGAGTGCACATTTCTAGCACAGAAAAACGGACCAAAGAGTCTAAAACGGAGAGAGTGCGCATTTCTAGCACAGAAAAACGGACCAAAGAGTCTAAAAGCGGAGAGAGTGCGCATTTCTAGCACAGAAAAACGGACCAAAGAGTCTAAAAGAGGAGAGAGTGCGCATTTCTAGCACAGAAAAACGGACCAAAGAGTCTAAAAGAGGAGAGAGTGTGCATTTCTAGCACAGAAAAACGGGCCAAAGTGTCTAAAAGCGGACAGAGTGCGCATTTCTAGCGCAGAAAAACAAGCATTTCTAGCGTATTTCTAGCGCAGAAAGTTTTTTATTAAGGAGTTTAATATGAAGAGACATCATGAAATGAAACATCAATTTGAAAAATCTTAGTTTACACAACACTGTCAAAGATAAAGATAGTAAGTCAAGTAAAATGGTGTGTAAATGAAAATAATCAGGAAAATGTATTATTTAAAGTGGTATATTTCATTATTTGTTTTATTACGGAGTGTGGCCCGTGACTTTAAATATATTTCTCCTTCTGGCCCCCAACAAAAAAAGTTTGGACACCCCTGGTTTAAAGCCTGACCACTAGAAATCAGTACTGTACCCTTTCATTAGATCCCATTGTTCTTGGATTGGATTGGATAAAAAGCTACCTGTATTTTTTGCACTATAAGACGCACTTAAAACCCTTAATTTTCCCCAAAAGTATCAGTGCCCCTTATAATCAGATGTGCAATATGTATACATTTATACAGGAGTTTCAGTTTAACTTCCCAGCATTATTAGCATTAGCTGCTAACCGTGCTAAGCGCTAGCTCTTTGGGCGTTTAGAGGTCAGTATTATTGGCCTTTACCCTGCTGCTAATCTCGGCTAGCACTGCTGGAGCAGCATTATCATTAGCCGCTAACCACAGCACTAGCTCTTTAGCCGTCTAGAGGCGAGTGTTAATGGCTTGTAGCCTGCTGCTTACCCCGGCTAGCACTGCTGGAGCAGCATTAGCATTAGCCACTAACCACAGCACTAGCTCTTTCACTGTTCAGAGGAGAATATGTCAGATTGTAATCTGCGTGTTTACCATGTTAAAACAAGCTAGCTAATATCATTCTGGCTTACAGGAACACTTAGGGTTTATCAGTGTAGCTCTGTCAGGAGGTTAGCTGCTAATCTATTTTTAGGACGCCAAAAGTCATTTCTTTTGTTCAATTTTAAATCCACTGAATAAAAAATATATAATTACACATTATAGTGTTAAACATTATATTTATTATGAAATAAATATATATAATTATTGATATATAAAACATAAATATATATATATATATATATATATATATATATATATATATATATATATATATAAATATTAAAGTATTTATTTATCCTTCTCCTTCTTCAGGATGCAGGGATTTGGTACATCTTCCACAGCTCCTCCACAGGAGACACTCACGGTCTGGTTCCAGAGACTAAAGCAGAACTCACTCCGCTGGGCATTTTCTACAACAACCGAGTTCACTCCAACTTTAAGGTACCTCAGCGTTGACTGGTTTACATGCAGATTAGTTAAGAAACAGGGGATAAATGTGCAAATCCTTCTTGCTCATGAATATTCATACATGCAAACTTATTCGTTAGAAACAATTTAAAATAAAGACATTTTTTTACACTAATAACAGTCTTTGCAATGCCATATGTAACATTACAACATGTGTAATAATGCCCTGCTAAATTCAGTTCAGCCACTGACCTATAATCTTAGAGTCTCTGTAAAATCCACGCCAAATCCACCGGAGATCCTATTTAAACCTATAGAAATGGATTTTTAATTTTAACTAGTGCAAACAGAACTGTTCTAAACATACACCTACCTATCTCAATTGTACTTGGCTGGTGGTGTTTTTCCTCCATAGACTAATTCTAACCATTTGTTTCTCAGCTCTGAATTACTGGGTAATTACTGAAGTATATAATTAAACACTGATGTGTAATTCGCACAAATAACACAGGAAGGAACTGCATGCTGTTCCTAGCGCTGTTATTTAGCTCCTCTCTGACGAGGCGGCGGCGCTGCCCAGCTTCAGCTCTGCTGTCTGTGGGCGGTCCCAAGCCGAGGTGGGCGGGGCCATGAATACTAATTCACAGGTTGATGTAGATACGGTGCTTTTCCTGATCGACTCGTTTTTCTATATATTTACTTTTACTAGTTAATGCAGAAAATGGAGGTTGAAGAAAAGTTTCATGTGCATCATCATAAACAACTCTACCAACTGTAGCATTGGTATACAGTGAATAGCTCTATTTGAGTAATATTCTAATCCAATAAAGAAATAAAGAAAATATCCTTTAAAAAAATGAAGGTCTGTCGATCCGAAACATTTTAAGAAATGTTTGAAACTGTGGACTACATTATTTACACACACATATTGAATTAGAAGAATTACAGGATCAGCTGATACTCAGCTTTAGGAAACTTTTATTGGATTTTATTGGAAAAATAACCTGATTTGGAAATCCCTAATTAGCATTTTTACAGTAGTACTAATTTAGCATAGCTGCGCAACGTGCTAAAGTTAGTGGAGAAGCGTATGGACTCAATTACAGTGTTTTTTATTTGTTGTGATGCAAAAACAAATCATTATCTGTGTTTCTCGGAATGAGTCTGCTGTTTACACACACACACACACACTCACACACACACCAAGCTGTTCATAATAGTCCTCTGTTTCAGTGAGAGCATTAAAAAGCCCTTCCTGCAGAGTATTTACTGTAAAAGTATCATGTGCTTCACGCTCTCTCTCTCCTGCTGTCCTGACCTGGTTTAATTTTACACTGTCCTCCTCCTCCTCTTCTGCTGCTGATGCTCTTCTTTCCCCAGGCTGGTCTTTTCATCGACAAAGGAGTGAAGACCACCAACGCCACTGCTGCAGACCCTCGCGAATACCTCTGCCTGGACAACAACGCCAGGTCAGACCCTGAGAATGTTTATTCAAACAAACCTCCAGCCTGGTGGTGAGATTCTGACCACAGAGTTTCTGACCACAGAGCTGCTCTCGGCTGGACAGTTTTGGGTGGTAGACCCACTCCACTGACCCAGCACTGACACTGAGGTGTGTACAGGTTCCTGGAAAAATGCTGTGCCTGTTAACCTCTTACCGACCCGAAGCCCAACCAGAACTCCGAGATTTCCCACCACATTCCTCGGGGCCGGTTCGGGTCGGGCTCCAAAAAATAGTCTAAGATGTAGGGGTGTCACAATTCTCTAAATCCTCGATTCAAATTTATTTCCGATTTTAGGGTCACGATTCGATTCCTTTTAGATTAGTCTTTGGTCAGTGATTGGTTTGCTTCATCAAATTGACAATATCTTATTTCAGTAAGATAATAAGTAATATCTTATAAATATAAGTGATGCAAAGTGATACAACTGATCTGTAATACACCACATTAGGCACTAATGGTCAAATTTAAATAATTTAATTAAGATAGGCTAGACAAAACAACTGTTATTTTAATATTTTCAAGTTTTTCTTTAGGAAGATGAAGATTATTATTTATTCATTTTTGGACTAATTAAACATGAATGTAATTCACAGGCTGTTATACACATGCACACACACGCTTGTATTTCTAAACCTGAGTTTGGAGGGGGGTGTATTTTTATGCCCCCTAGAGATTTGATTCTGTTTACTATGAAAACAAATCAGTGGAGATGGAGTTTCCTCTCTGCTCGCTTACTGTGGAAGAAGTGTGTGTGTGAACGGAAAAGCCCGTAGGCCTCCCGTCTGACTGACCAAGAGTGTGTGTGTGTGTTGAGTTTCACATTACTTTGTTTAGTAACAGATAGTTTACATGGCATGAATTAATACTAACAGACGAGTCAGTCTATATTGGGGGTGTGGATTCCCAGTATGTTAAGTATGCTAATATTAGTCAGACATTCATACACACTTTTAGAGTAGTCTGTCTCTCTGTCTGTCTGTCTGTCTGGGTGAAGACACACACATACATCACAGGTCAGAAATGTCCTTGGATTATCGTGTGAATGACTAAAGAAATGTGGAGCTGTGGCCACATTTGCAAAACCTGAAAGAAATATTATACTGTTATACAGGTGCATCTCAATTGAAAAGTTACTTTATTTCAGTAATTCAGATGAAAATGTGAAACTTATATATTATACAGATTTATAACATACAGAGTGATCTATTTTAGAGTTCATACTTCATTTACTGTTGATGATTTTAGCTTACAGACAATGAAAACCACAAAATCAGTGTCTCAAAATATTTGAATATTATATAAGACCAATTGGTACTTTTAACAGTGTGGGCAGTGTGCCAAGTCCTGCTGGAAAATGAAATCTGCATCTCTATAAAAGTTGTCAGCAGCAGAGGGAAGCATGAAGTGCTGTAAGATTTTGCAGGAAAACAAAACTGCACTGACTTTAGACTTGATAATAAAACACAGTGGATCAACACCAGCAGATGATCAGCATGTCTCTCCAAACCATCACTGATCATCAGTAAATTTTACATTTCATTTGTAAATGAAGGGAACAGAGTCTGGAGGAAGAGTGGAGAGACACACAGTCCAAACTGCTCGAGGTCTAGTGTGAAGTTTCCACCAATCAGTGATGGTTTGGAGAGACATGTCTGTCATCTGCTGGTGTTGATCCACTGTGTTTTATCAAGTCCAAAGTCAGCACTTCATGCTTCCCTCTGCTGACAACTTTTATGAAGATGTGGCTTTCATTTTCCAGCAGGACTTGACACATTGCCAAAAGTACCAGTTGGTCTTAAATAATATTCAAATTTTCTAAGACTTTTACTGATTTTTGGGTTTTCATTGGCTGTAAGTCATGATCATTAATTCATATCATTAATTAAATTAAAAATCAATTAAATATATCAGGACGGTGCTTAAATGTCAAAACTCTTTCAGTCACAAATAACTTTGATTATAAGATTGTGTTTTCTTGCATTCGGTCCTGTTTTTTTTGTGAAAAGTTCAATTTATAGGAGTTCCAGTACTAGAAATAAAAAGCACCTCACTTACAGTCACTTATTACTCATATGATTCACCAGTCTGGTATTAACTGCAAATCCTTCAGTTAGCATTTAAAACTCTATAGTTTTGACCAGAAATGATATAATTTACAATATGTCTCCAGTCAGATGGTTCTACTATGAGGTTTCTCACTGTATCTTCTTCTTCTAACACTGTGCTTCAGGTTCCGCCCCCACGAGGACTCAGACCCCACCAAGCCGAGAGTGGCGGCCCTCATCGACACGCTCATCTCCTTTAAGAACAACGACCTGGGAGCCTGGATACGTGGAGGTGATATAATCATACAGAATTCTGGGTAAGCTGAAGCATCACTGTCCAAAACTAGTCTTTTGACGCTCCATTCAGAAACATGACTTTCCCAGTTATTGTTGCAGGATTAGATAAATTTTCAACCCAATAATTCCAATAACCCAGAGGCTGGAGCACTGTGGCGGCTTCCAGCTAGGAGAAATAAAATTCTCAGCAGGCTGATTGATCTTAGAATATCTTAAAGATATCATTCCATCTTTTTTAATTCATTTTAAAATGTCTAGTTGTGTCTCTAATATGAAAGAATGCCATGTTATACAGTTACTTACACCAGGTAGCTAACGCTAACTAGCTCTGTAAACAGAGTGAACAGAGCTGTTAGCTTCACCTAAGCTAAGGTGGGTGAGGCCATGAAGTCACTGGTTGAGGTAGAGACCCAAACTTCTCTCTGATCAACTCGTATTTCTGAGGATTTTCTTTTACTAGCTACTGCAGACAATGGAGGCTGAAGAACAGTTTTATGTGCAGCATCATATACAACTCAAAGAACAAGAAAAAGTGGATTTTAGCAGAATGAGACTTTTAAAACCCCAAACGTCTTAAAAATTGCATTGCTTTGCAATTTTACATTAATGATGTGTGCTTTTTGCTGTTTTGTTATTCATTTTTACGTCTTAATTTTGTGGGAGTAAGATTTAAAATGTCTTAAATTGAATTTCTTCATACTCGCAGTTACTCTAAGAAGGATGCGTTTGTGGGCGGAGCATAAAAGAGTGGAAAAGGCTGATAGATGTACAGATTTCTGCACAAATAATCTTATGCCTTGTTGGTTTGTTTCTACAGATTTGCAGACAACGGTGTTGGATTGTCATTTGCAAGGTACGGCTTTGATGTTTTTGATGTTTTTGAATGTTTTTGTGTCGAGATCATTAATGGGAAAAAATCTCTCTAATAATAGAGTGAATCTAATTAGTATATGTGTTTTTAAATCCATCCATCCCTCTCTCTTCCCCCCCCCTCTCTCTCACTCGATCTCTCTTTATTTCTCGCTTGCTTGCTATCTTGCTTGCTTTCTCTCACCCGCTCTCTCTTTCTCTCAATCGCTCTCTCTTTTTCTCGACTGATCTCTCTCTCGAACGCTTTCTCTTTCTCTCGAACGCTTTCTCTTTCTCTCGAACGCTTTCTCTTTCTCTCGAACGCTTTCTCTTTCTTTCAACCACTCTCTCTTTCTTTCGACTGCTCTCTCTTTCTTTTGACTGCTCTCTCTTTCTCTTGACCGCTCTCTCTTTCTTTTGACTGCTCTCTCTTTTTCTCGAATGCTCTCTCTTTTTCTCGACTGCTCTCTCTTTCTTTTGACTGCTCTCTCTTTCTCTTGACCGCTCTCTCTTTCTTTTGACTGCTCTCTCTTTTTCTCGAATGCTCTCTCTTTCTCTCGACTGCTTTTTCTTTCTCTCGACCGCTCTCTCTTTCTCTCAATCGCTCTCTCTTTTTCTCGAATGCTCTCTCTTTCTCTCGACGCTCTCTCTTTCTCTCGACGCTCTCTCTTTCTCTCGACGCTCTCTCTTTCTCTCAACCGCTCTCTCGTTCTTTCAACCGCTTTCTCTTTCTCTCGACCCCTCTCTCTTTTTCTCGACTGCTCTCTCTTTCTCTCAATCGCTCTCTCTTTTTCTCGACTGCTCTCTCTTTCTCTCGACGCTCTCTCTTTCTCTCGAATGCTCTCTCTTTCTCTCGACCGCTCTCTCTTTCTCTCGACCGCTCTCTCTTTCTCTCAACTGCTCTCTCTTTCTCTCTTTCACTTGCTTGCTCTATTTTGCTATTTTTTCTTGCTCGCTTGCTCTCTTGTTCTTTCTTGTTCTCTTGCGCTCTCTGGTGCTCTTTCTCTTTCTCTTTTATACTCTCTCTCTCTCTCTCTCTCTCTCTCTTTCTCGTTTATAGTGATGGTAGTTATCCTAAAGACGTGGGCTCCAGTCAGGAGGTGTCGGAGTCTCTGTTTGTTGGGGAGAGTAAGAATCGCGGATCTAACGGAGGACAGAATAAATACTGGGGTGTTGGAGGAGTGGACGGCAGGATGAGGACACTACCCAGAAATAAGTGAGTTCTGGTGTAAAACACTAAGTAACAGATGATGGAGTGCAGCTGTGTAAACGCTGCTATAGCAGGAGTGGCTCATGAAGGCTGGTGATGATAAAAGGAGAGCTTTGGTGGTCACTCTTATTTATTTAAAGCAGCTGTCTATCAGGGTTTTCAGTATCCAGTGTGTAATTTATTCATTCTAAAAACAGAGTGGTCTTTTTTTTGGATTTAATTGCTCTCTACATTTTAACAGTTTTTTTTTTCTGTAAATGAACCAAATGATCAACACAATTTAGTCTAATATAAAACGGCGATTAAAAGTACTCTTCCAAATCCTCTGTGTAATTACACTTTCTCACCAGAGAGGTCACCACCTCTCAAAATCCACAAAACTCATTGACTGTCCAAAAACATCTTTGTTTTTCAGTAAACTCTTACCAAAAACACTGTTAAACACATTTAAGAAGTTTACTTCAACTTCCACCAGTTTTACCAAGGTTCTAGATATTCCTGTCACCATAACTATTTTTTGTGTGATATATTTTCCTTCAAATAATGGAAATAAATTATATTATTGTAATTTTAAGACAATTGTATGCCACTGATATAAAAAAAAAGAAAAGACAAAATAAGACCATTGTTCTTAAACACATTAATATTAATAGGCTTTACTTAATCAGAAAAAAAAATGATTGAGGTCATGTCCATATATTGTAAATTAAGTCAAAAACCCAGTTTATTTCTAATAATAAATTTCGTTCCACTTCAGGATTGTGTCCCACTTGTTGTTGATTCTTCACAAAAAAAATACAATTTCATATCTTTATGTTTAAAGCCTGAAATGTGGCAAAAGGTTAAAAAAAAGTTCAAGGGGGCCGAATACTTTTGTAAGGCAATACATTACAGTGCACCGGATTATAAGGTGCATTGATGATTTTGGGGGAAATTAAAGGATTTCTGGTGCATCTTTTTGTGTGAAAAATATGGTACCTTCCTTTCACCCTGTTCTTCAGTGGTCACAGAGCAGCAGTTATTTGTGTGGTTTAGGTAAAAGAGATATTTGACCAGGTGTATCCCCTCACGAGCCATCACATGACCCACTAACCTAACCCACTAACACAGGCCACAGCATTTCCCGTATTATTCTCAGTAATAATGCTGATGTCTGTCTGAGTGAGGGGATCTTTCAACTGTCGCCACTTTTCTGCAGAGTTTTTCTTTGGTGTCAGGTGCTGACTGCTAATTTCAACACGTCTCTCTCCATTCTGCAGCTGTTTAGATACACACGCTTCACTAAACCCACTCCACTGAAACTTTTACTGCCCCACTGAGATCCAGCGTGGAATTCCAAAACCCCACTTCCCCCATTAAACAAATACATCACAACACAGCGCTGTATTATACCTCAATTACAGTCTATTATAGCTTATAGAGTTACCTTATTAACGTCACCTACTGCCACTCACTGGCCACTCTATCGGAAACACCTACGACTACTAGTACTGTACTGTGTGCTTTCACTCAGTGGCCTCTTTATTAGAAACACCTACGACTATTACCAACACCTTGTGCTTTAACAGACTGGCCACTTTATTAGAAACACCTTCTACTAATACTACCTTGTGCCTCAACACACTGGCCACTTTATTAGAAACATCTGGTACTACTACTACTACTACTACTACTACTACCTTGTGCTTCAACACACTGGCCACTTTATTAGAAACATCTGGTACTACTACTACTACTACTACTACTACTACCTTGTGCTTCAACACACTGGCCACTTTATTAGAAACACCTACTACTATTACCACCACCACCTTGTGCTTCAACAGACTGGCCACTTTATTAGAAACCCCTACTACTACTACTTTTACTACCTTGTGCTTCAACACACTGGCCACTTTATTAGAAACACCTACTACTACTTTTACTACCTTGTGCTTTATCACACTGGCCACTTTATTAGAAACACCTACTACTGCTTCTACCTTGTGCTTCAACAAGCTGGCCACTTTATTAGAAACACCTACTACTACTAGTATTGTACTGTGTGCTTTCACTCACTGGCCACTGTATTAGAAACACCTACTACTAGTAGTACTGTACCGTGTGCCTTAACATACTGGCCACTTTATTAGAAACACCTACTACTTCTAGTACTTTACAGTGTGCTTTCAAATACTGGTCACTTTATTAGAAACACCTACTACTACTACTGTACCGTGTGCTTCCACTTACTGGCCACTTTATTAGAAACACCTACTACTACTAGTACTGTACCATGTGCTTTCACATACTGGCCACTTTATTAGAAACACCTACTTCTAACCTTTATGCTTCCATTTGATGGCCACTTTATTAGAAACACCCACTACTACCTTGTGCTTCCACTCGCTGGCAACTTTATTGGAGACACTCATCACTACTGCTACTACCTTGTGCTTCAAACACTTGATACTACCCTGTGCTTACACACTCTGGCCACTTAATTGGAAACACCTGCGTGTCACTGTAGCTAATCTGATTTGTTATACTGTCTGTTTCTGTGTTTGACTCCGTGTGATGCTGCTTGCAGGACGTTCCCCATCCGTGGGTTTCAGATCTACGACGGGCCAGTTCGGCTGCTCCAGAGCACCTTTAAATCATACATGCCGACGTCTGATCGCTTCACCAGCGCAGTGGGCTTTAACCTGAAGAACGTCTGGCAGCTCACGCCAAGGAACAACCTCTCCAGCCTCTCCTTCCTCCCCAGTGTGAGTATCTCTATCACCTAGAATAATCACAGACTGTAAAATGTTTATTAGTTGATAATGTCAGAATTGATGTGGTGGTGTGCTCACAATTTGCTGTTTCTAGTATGTTGAAAACCATGGAAGGCCAGCACCGGCACCCAACCATCAGAGTAACACAATAGTAGCAATATGTAAGCAGGCTACTACAGCATAGAAAACTGTGAGGAATTACATTGAAGCTTGTGTGAAGAGAAGCCTTTTTAGTCTCCTTCAAGACCAAATATATAATTAAATCTGGAATATATCAGATTTTCCGTGCTGTAAGGCGCACTGGATTATAAGGCGCACTATCAATAAACGTCTATTTTCTGTTGTATTTTCATAAATAAGGAACACTGGATTATAATGCACATTTTATGCGACACTAGAAAGGAAACGGGATGTTGCCACTGGTAGGCGAGACCTGTTAAGCTAAGCTAAGTTAAGTAAACAAAACTGTAATTCGTTAACTTGTCTAACTCGTCTGAAATGTTTTTTAAAACAGATTTATATCCCGAAAACTGTTTATTGGGTGAATAAAGCACTTTCGCTTGTTTACAGTAAGCTTAGATTTCCACTAAATCTGGAGCATTAGCATTAGCGGCTAACCACTAGTGGTTAATGCCACCCGATAGCGTTCTGGTAAGCCAGGGCGATATTAGCAAACGGTTCTTCCCATGTAGCTTGTTTTAACATGGTAAACACGCAGACCACAGTCCGGGTAGATGGCGCTCTTTCCCCACATCACTCTAAAGGGTGATGTCGATCAGCACAAGGCTGTGTCTGTGAGCTGATGTATCAGAATCTGAGAGTATCTATTTGATAGATATGTTAACCACTAATCCAGGTTTAGGGTTTAATGGATTAAAAAAAACAATTTTAATCGCAATTACAATATTCTTTGAAAAAATCACAATAAGATATTTTCCCAAAATCGTGCACCCCTATTGGGAATGTCTAAGAAGATCAGTGCAGATCTGAGAAGGATGATTATAGATTTAATCAAGCCAGAAATGTCTTCTGAAGCGTTTTCTAAACAACTGCAGTTCAGTTTAGTGTACTTATTTCAGAAATCGGTTTGGATGGTCAAGATGAACCCAAGAACCATCAAACCACAGGACCGTATCTCTGAATGCATCTCTGATGTTCATAATCATTATGTATATACCCCAGACCCAAACTCTGCATCCGCATTACCCAGAGAGCATCTCCAGATGCAGCACTTTGTCTTTTGGAAGGCATTGGCGGTACCCTCGGGCCTCGGGGGGCTGTCGAGTTTGATCTCGTCTTTCACTGTTGTGGAAAAACAAGACAAAACTTTGTTGACTTTAAAAGGAGTTGGACTTTCCACAACAAAGCAAACCCATGGGCTGCGGAAAAGCCTTTTCTTCAGTTCTTGGTTCAGCAGTGGGTTGAATTGTTCCTCGAAAATGGTGCCAAACACTCTGCTAACTCTGCTGGCGCTCGGGTTCGTTTTTCCTCATTACGTTTTGGACCCGGACCATTGGTGTCATTCATTGACAAACGCACACACAGGGCTTATAAATAGCTTTAGCAGCTTACTGTACCCTTGTGTATGGTTTTATTAGCATATGAAGGGGGTGGGGGTTTGGCACCATGTATAAATCACTATTTGTTAACCCCTAGAAGTCACAGTTATTGCATACAGACCAACGGTGATGCAAGGAACCAGAGCCAGAGCCAAAAGTTCTGCTTTTTCAACTTCGCTAAACAGGAACTTTCAAACTTCTCCAGCTGACTGCACTGCTTAGTGTACTGTAAATACCCTAGATTTAATTTTATTTTTATGCACCTCATGGACTCATGTACAGGCTGTGTGTTGAGTGGTTTGTCCGCAATTAAAAAACTTTGCCCACAGACATTGACACTTAAACTGTAGGTCTGTAAGAACCAGTTTTAAAATCTTAAAAAGAAGGAAACCCTATATATGACCCTTTCCCAAAAGTCTATAGAGTATAAAATAAAGTTTAGATCATGATATATTTATTAATTTTCGTCCAATACAATATAATTCCAATATCTATTCATACAGTGTACTTGTCACTGCTTGTGGTGTATATTATCACACACTGGCACTGCCAGGCTATGGTAGCCTATAGTGTTCTGCCCTTTGTGCTCAGCTTGAACACTTGGAACTAACAAAAACTCCCTTTAAATATTTTAAATATTTAAATCAGTTTTATTCACCTATAAGGAGCACTTCAAATCCTTTCATTTTCCCCAAAAACCAACAATGTGCCTTATAATCCGGTGCTCCTTATGTATACATTTTACCCGTGAGATATTAAGGAGCAGTAAAGCAAATCCACTAAAGAACTAAAGAAGAGTTATACAGGAGTTTCAGTTTAGTTCTCCAGTGTTTACCATGTTAAAACAAGCTACGTGGTCCAAACTGCTAGCTAATATTGCCCTGCCTTACCTAACCACTGAGCCAGTGGTTGATAATGCTAATGCTAATGCTCCAGCCTTAGTGCTGGAGAAATTCAGGAATCTTAGCTTACTGTAAATAAACAGAAGCACTTCACTCACCCAAATAAACAGTTTTCAGAAGAGAAATCTGTGTAGATTAACATACAACGCTTGTTTCGCTTAAAAAGACAGTCTTTTTTTATTACACTTTTGTTTACTTAGCTTAGCTTTACTTAACTTAGTTAGCTTGATAGGGCGCCTTATAATCTGGTGCACCTTATAGTGCGAAAAATACGGTATCTCTTAGAGACGTAGGCCTGTTTTTTTATAGTTTGATGTCATTATTAATTCATCTAAGAATTAAAAGGAGATTTCTCACACATGACTAGATTACCTTTAAGAGATTCTGGACTACTTAAATATATCGTAAAGAATAACTAAACGCATTTAACACATTTTTACAGTTATAGTAATACAATTTGTTGCTCTGTAATAATAAAATAAATCACCTCTGATGAAAATGCATAAAACAAGAAGCAAATATTAACAGAATTTAGATATTTTAAAACATTTAGATCAAACGTTTAGTAGTTTAGTTCTGAGCTCACTGGATTTTAGAGCGCACTTTGTGACACCAGTAAGGCACAGTGGTGTCGCAATGTTTTCCCTCTAATTCATCAGATTTTGGTGCTGGATGGTGGTGGTGGGGGTAACTAAAGTAAATTAAAGCTAAGCCAAGTAAAAAAAAAAAAATCTAATTCTTGAAAAAAAATATATATATTTTAAGTCCTACAAGCACTGGATGTTAATCTATACAGATTTCTCTCCTAAAAACTGTTTATTTGGGTAAGAAAAATGCTTCAGTTTTTTAAAGTAAGCTTACATTTCTAAATTTTCACTAAGACTGGGTGCAGCAGAATTAGCAGCTAACCGCTAGCCACAGTTAGAGCTAGTAAATACCTCACGACATTTTTTAGAGGAACCCCGGGTGTTTTGTTAAGCCAGGGCGATATTAGCTTGTTTTAATGCAGTAAACACGCAGGCTACCGCCACATATATATGCCTCTGAACTGCGAAAGGGCTAACTAGCACGTAGCAAGGTTAGCGGCTTATGCTAATCCTGCTCCAGCAGTGCTAGCCAACGTAATGATTAAATAGAGTACGTTCTGCATGTAGTTACCAGCTAAATAGGAAATGTTACAAATATTTGTTTAAATTATCATCAAAATCATGGTTATTAAAATATTTTCTATCATGATAAATATCAGCTTTCTACAGAATACAGATGTCTTCTAAAAATTATCCAAAATATATTTACACCACGGCTGGTGGCTTTTATACTTTTCCTATTCATTACAGAAATGTATTGCATCAAACTAAATTATTATAATACTGTAATATATTGAAATATGAATTTTGCCCATATCATCCATCCCAATGTACTGTAAACTGGTTATAAGCAACATAACAAAGTATTAAGACTACACTACAGTTAGCATATCACATTTTATTAGCAGACAGGAGAATTGTATAATGGTTGAATCATTATTGTACTTAAAATTCCATAAAAAAACGGTAAGTTTTTGTTCCTGTTTCCGGTGTTAGAATAAATGTTAGCTATTATTTGCATCTTCGTACCAGTCCTGTACTCTTTCTAACCTGATTATCATTATTTTTCCTGTGTGTTTAGGTCACTCTCCGTGCGTTTTTCGGCCGGCCGGGTCAGTGGTTTGAAGAAAACGATCTGGACGGCGATAAAAACTCCATCTTTCACGACCTGGACGGCTCAGTGAGCGGATACCCCGATACATACGTGGCCAGAGCTGACAACTTCCTCATCCGCCACCCTGAGTGTGTGCTCATGCCACAGTGGAACGGGTGTGTGTGCAGTGGCCGCTATGCTCAGGTCTGGATACACACCTGGATTTACCTGTCTCTGGTTTCACAAGGTGTAAAATGATATACCGTAATATTCGCACTATAAGACACACTTAAAATCCTTAAATTGTGCCAAAAATCGCCAAGGCGCCTTATAATCCAGTGCTACTTATGTATACATTTTACCAGTCAGGTTGTTAGGAGCAGTAAAGCCGCTAATCATGCTAAGCGCTAGCTCTTTTGTCGTTCAGAGGTGAGTATTATCAGCCTGTATCCTGCTGCTAACCCTGGCTAGCACTGCTGGAGCAGGATTAGCATTAGCCCATAGCAGTGATAATCGCTAGCTATTTTGCCCTTCAGAGGTGAGTATTATCAGACTGTAGTCTACATGTTTACCGTGTTAAAACAAGCTACGTGGAATCGACCTGGCTTACTGGAACACTCAGGGTTCCTCAGTGTAGCGCTGTCGGATGCTGCTGCACCCAGCCTTAGTGGAAATCTGGAAATCTAAGCTTACTGTAAAAAGAGCTTTACTCACCCAAATACTCAGTTTCCAGGAGAGAAATCTGTGTAGATTAACATCCAGCACTCATTTGACTTTTTGAGTGGAGAGACCTGGTGAATTAGAAGAAAAACATGGCGACACCCTTGTTCTTTACTAGTGTTGCATAATGCGCCTTATAATCCATTGAGCCGTATGTATGAAAATTAACCAGAAAATAGACGTTCATTGATAGTGCGCCTCATAATGCAGTGCACCTGGAAAAATAGTGTAAAAATTCCTAATATTCATCTGTATATTACGGGATAGCATCTGTAGCAGCTGATTGGGTGGAACAATCAGACTAGCTAAATTGTGGGGAAAAAAATAGAAATAAATCTTTAGACATAAATTTAAAATGCAGTTTAGCGCTATTGTATTGTATTGTTCGTAAATATAATATTAATAACATTTCTCCTCATCCTCTTTTCTTTACAGGTATATATAAAGACTACAGGTGTGCCCAACCTCAGCCTGTCTATCATCAGAGACGAGTACCCCGACAGGCCGATGGTGCTGAGAGGCATCAACAGCCAGGCGGCGCCCTCGCAGCAGTACCAGCCCGTCCTGATGATGAGCAAGAGCTACACGCTGCACTGGAACGGCCAGGCGCCCAGAGAGATCGTCCTGTCCCTCGCCAACTTCGACGTGTAAGTTCTGATCTCAGAACATCCGGATTACAGAAACACCTCTGTAGACCACTGTACTGTTTCATTAAGCCCTGTTTCAAATATGCAGTCTACTCTTTTTTTCTCATTTTCTGCAAATAAATAAATGCTCTAAATGAGAATATTTTTATTTGGAATTTGGGAGAAATGTTGTCTGTAGTTTATAGAATAAAACCACAATGTTCATTTTACTCAAACATAAACCTATATATATATATATATATATATATATATATATATTAAAAACACAAAGCATTTACAATTAAAAAAATGTAGAAATAGAGTAAGAATAAATTCTAAAATAAAAAACAAAACAATAAAATAAAGCCACTTCCAGCAGAGAATTCAGATCCCTCCTTTCAGACAGCGTTGAGACAAATTTTTAGAAAAACATTTTTTTTTTATATAAGTTTGTTAAAAGTGTTGATTTTAGTTTCATAACAAGTCACTTTAGTTTTGTCCATTTTTAAATATATGCAAATTTTCCCATTTTAGGTTAAATGTAATATAAGAGGATTATCCTCTCTTATATTACAATAAAATGCAATTACAGCCTTTTTAATAGTTTCAAAACTTTTGATAGGCTATAAAATAAAAAATATGGCTATACAATAATATTATGGAGAACTTGGTGATACAACAAAACACTGAAATAAAAAAAAAATATTAAAATAATACACTACTGCAACAAAATGAAATTTAAACTCTATTAATACATATCATCATACGATATGACCTGGCACACCCCTAACTGAGATATAAAAAAATAATACAATAATTTGATCAGATTTGTTACAGAAGTCAATGATCCAGAATCATCAGTCATGATACTAATAATAATAGTGCACTATAAATATCTCCATATATCCAGGATTAAAGTAAAGTAAATGATACTGGACAGATATAATCTGTCTCTAGTAGATATATAATGAGGAAATGAGAACAGTGTGATTTTTTTCTTTAGCTAAAAACAGTAAAAAAAAAAAAAAAAAAAAAAAAAAATGTTAGGGTATAATATCGTTAATGATATTCAAAAATGTTGGCGATATTACTCTGTACAATACTTTAGAAATTGCAATTTAAATATATAAATATTTAAATATTTAAAATTAATAAATAACAGTTTTTTTAATCATATAGAGAGAGAGCAGGTATTTGTGTTACTAAAACAGGATAAAATACTTGTAAATAATAAATAAGCAAATACCAGGAATTTAGAATTTATTGTTGTCACTATTGTTTACACTATTATTTTGATAATAGCGCCACCATGTGGTGTAATAAAGCAGTAACTTTAGTAAGTCAGATTGGGGGCGAGTCTTATGGACAATACAATACAATATATCACAATTTTGATATTTTATCAAGTTTTTTAAATTTAGTTTTTGCTTAAATTTAAATGAAATGTACTACATAAGTAAAAAAAAACACATCTGGCTGTTGATTATTACATTGTTTTAAATTGAATGATGAATGAACCATTATTATTATTATTATTATTATTATTATCTGTATGTGTCATTTCATACTGAGCCTCATGTATCAAAGTCAAATAAATGATGTGTTGCAAACAAATGATGGGCAAAGTTTTCAGACCAGCCTTTTTTATTGTAGATTTGAGGCCTCAAATCAGACTTTTAGTTAATAAGCTAAAATGCTCCATCAAAAATGCACTTTATCACCAGTGCAGCCTGCAGAGCTGAATTCATTACTGCAGTGATGATGGCTGTGAGTTTGGCTGCGGTGCTGAAAAACAAAGCAGTTAAAAAGCAACTAGGAGCAGAGAATTATGAGGAAAATGTGATTTTGTGTTTATGTGCTGCTGTTTCAGGGGAGACTGGGCTCTGTTAGGCCTCTGCTACCCTCCAGACACCGTCTTCCAGGTGATGTCGGACATTTACAACCGGCAGACCGGTTTTGATGGAATCGAGGATTACGGCACCGTCTCCTCACTCGACGACCTGGAAAAACGAGCTCTGGACAGGAAGTACTTTTTTGACAAGTCCACTGGGTAAGAGTGTATTACAGTCTTTAATATTGAAAAGATTTAACATTAACTTTCTGCTGAAATGCATTTTAATAAGAAAGTTGCATTAAAAGAAACAGATAATTCCACATTATGTTACCATGAAATCTCATACAGTTTCATTGTTTGAACACCAGAGGTCAGGATTGCGCTAGTGCAGGCCGGGAGAGCCAGTGGGTGTAAGGGAGAAGCAAAGGGAGGCTTTTTCATGCCAATCACTTTTTTAGGCCAATTAACTGCCAGAGTTATATATATATATATATATATATATATATATATATATATATATATATATATATATATATATATATATATATATATATATAGTGCCATTGCCATTTTTTATACAGTAATGTTTTGTACACATTATATTCAAAATGTTTTACAAATATCTAAAAATCAAAAAATCGAATCGTGGGCAAAGTGCATCTTTACACGCCTATTTTTTACACTTCAGAATAATGAAATAATTGCTGGTTGCTTATATATTTTTATTATTGGGAATGGTGCTCTTTTTGTTGTCTTTTAAACAGAATAAAAAACTAAAGTTATTTAATGTTAAAGGCCTTAAATGTACAGATATGAAATATATAAAATAAAATATGATTCCTCCGCCTGTGTTCTCTCTCTGTTCTCTCTATCTGTATCTCTCTTTTCTCTTTCTTTCTCTCTCTCTCTCTCTCTCTCTATCTGTTCTCTCTCTCTGTTCTCTCTCTGTTTTCTCTCTCTCTCTCTCTGTATCTCTCTGTTCTCTCTGTTCTCTCTCTCTCTCTCTCTCTGTTCTCTCTGTATCTCTCTGTATCTCTCTGTATCTCTCTGTATCTCTCTGTATCTCTCTGTTCTCTCTGTTCTCTCTGTTCTCTCTCTCTCTGTATCTCTCTGTATCTCTCTGTATCTCTCTGTTCTCTCTGTTCTCTCTGTTCTCTCTCTCTCTCTCTCTCTCTCTCTCTCTCTGTATCTCTCTGTTCTCTCACTCTCTCTGTATCTCTCTGTTCTCTCTCTCTCTCTGTTCTCTCTCTCTGTATCTCTCTGTATCTCTCTGTTCTCTCTCTCTCTCTCTCTCTCTCTCTGTTCTCTCTCTCTCTCTGTATCTCTCTGTTTTCTCTCTGTTCTCTCTCTCTCTATCTGTTCTCTCTCTCTGTTCTCTCTCTGTTTTCTCTCTCTCTCTCTCTCTGTATCTCTCTGTTTTCTCACTCTCTCTGTATCTCTCTGTTCTCTCTCTCTCTCTCTGTTCTCTCTCTCTCTGTATCTCTCTGTATCTCTCTGTTCTCTCTGTTCTCTCTCTCTCTGTTCTCTCTCTGTTCTCTCTCTCTCTCTCTGTATCTCTCTGTTTTCTCTCTGTTCTCTCTCTCTCTCTGTGTTCTCTCTGTTCTCTCTTTCTCTCTCTCTCGCTCTCTCTCTGTAGGTTGCTGTGGTTGTACGCTCGTGCTCGGTACGGTCGTGTTGGTCACAGTTACTGCTCGGTTCGTGGTTGTGAGCGGGTGAAGATCACAGCGACTTCCAGCACTAAACAGACCTGTAACTGCACCTCAGCAGCTTACCCCAAACACAGCCGCACCCCCAGCGCCCCCCTGCCCATGCCCCGCCCCGCCCAGCCCTGCACCCGCTGCGGTGCGTCCCAGGTCAGACCCAGACATTTTATTATAATCTATCATTAAAAACACTGATTTTATAATAAATTATAATATAAGATTATACTCTGATCTTAGAGTGTCTATACTGGAGTGTTGTAGAGTGGGGTGGGGCAGTTATGAGAGGTTCTGCCCCCACATCTCTTCTTTCTATTTTATCTCTTATACTTACGTCATTCTTTAATAATTAATAATAATAATATATATATATATATATATATTTTAGTTCATTTATTTTGTTCTCTCCCTCTTTCTTCCTTTATTGTTCCTCCTTTTTTTATTTTTTCATGATGTTATATATATATATATATATATATATATATATATATATATATATATATATATATATATATATATATATATATACTGTGCAATTGCCATACAGTTAAGAAATGTTTTGTACACATTGTATTCAAAATTTGTTACAAATATCTAGAAATAAGAATTTTTTTCATTTTTTTTTATTACTTTTTTCATGATGTTGTCTTTCTTCTTATCTCTTTTTTTTTTTTTTTTTACCGGTATACCGCCCAGCACTAGGTTAAAGTTACTGAATTAAATTCTGCTGGAGTAAAAAGTGTCTGTGTGAAATGATTGTAATATTTTATAGGTTTTGAGAAAGTAGATGTGTAATTCTCAGTGTTTCTCCTTCCTGCAGGTGGCCTTCTCCAGTGACCCATCGATCAGCTTCATCCAGACCCAGATCAAGTCCCTCAGCCTGGCAGAGGAGCAGAACAACGACACTCAGGCCTTCATCGCTGTGAGTAACACAACATTGAATTTTAACGTTCTGTTTTCCAGGCCTGGAAAGTTCTGGAATTTTGGAGAAAGTGCTTGAAAAGGCTTGAAATTGTAACTGCATTTACTTTACAATAAATCTGACTAAATAAGTTCGCTTAAAGAAAAAAATTGCAGAGCATAAAATAAAAAAAAAAAGGCTTGCTCTCGCCTCCATGTATGTGACACAACAAATTCCGGTTCTTTCTCGTAATCTAAGAGTAGTGGGCTCTCGAGGAACCAGCTCTTTTTGACCCCAGATGCAACTTAGTTTTACCACTTCTGTGTGTTTTATTTTAAAATACGGACAGCAGGAGAGTTAGCTAGCTATGCTAAAAGCCAAACTTTGGATTTATTTAAATAATAGTAGTATTAATCCGGGGTTACACGTACAATATACTATTAGACTAAGTATTAGACTAAGTCTCGGAGCTGGGTTAGCTCACAAGCCTACAACAGCAAAGGACTATAGTTCAGAAATGCAGAAATTTTGTTTTCAACCTGAGCTCCACACTGCAGTTTCTGTGTGCTCACACTCCAGCTCCTCCACTCCGTAACGGTTTATACTGAGGAAGCCACAGCTCTGCTCAGATAAAATTAAAAGCACGTTGCAGTTTGCACACTGCTCACCTCAGAATATTTAGAAACTACGGAGTTTAGTGAACACGGCTGCCAGGTAAGACTGTTGAAGGCTCATGAAGACTATTAAAGTCTATTAAAGGTTATTAAAAGGGTTATTGGGGACAGAAATCAGTACAGGCTGGTTAGATAAGTGATTCACGTCTTCTTCCGTGTTGTACTGTTTATTAACATCATTAAAACAGATTTCGCTCATTCCAACTATTTGGGAATTTAGTTAAAAGCTCCCTTTTATTGCTGTAACGTTACTTACTAAAAATGTGGAATTTAAATCAGGTCAGTGCTCATATTAACAGTTATGTCTAAGTTCTAGCTGGAGTGTTATATTATAGGGGTACTGTTATTTACGGTGGCCGAGAAAGCCCAGCGCAGTGCAAATTGAAAAGCGCTGCAAAAGCACAAAACACATCCATCAAAATTACAACACAGGCGCAGCAAATAGAAAAACGCGCTGCAAAAAGAAAAACGCGCTGCAAATAGAACCACAACACAACGGAAGTGAGTCACAACACAACGGAATTTTCCCGGGGGACCTTAAAAGATGCTGTACCAGCTGTATACAAAGGACAATAAGTGGCAAACAAGCTTCTGAAAAGTAAGTTATGTTTATTTCCTGTGATTACCACGGTTGTGTGCATATTATTAAAAGTTCTGCTTCACAAAACGCCTTGTTTGCCACTTATTGTCCTTTGTACACATAGTGAAGTCCGAGACGTTACTGAAGACGCAGCTTAGCTGGTACAGTATCTTTTAAGGTCCCCCGGGAAAATTCCGTTGTGTTGTGACTCACTTCCGTTGTGTTGTGGTTCTATTTGCAGCGTGTTTTTCTATTTGCAGTGCGTTTTTCTAGTTGCAGCGCGTTTTTCTAGTTGCAGCGCGTTTTTCTATTTGCTGCACCTGTGTTGTAATTTTGATGGATGTGTTTTGTGCTTTTGCAGCGCTTTTCAATTTGCACTGCGTTGGGCTTTCTCGGCCACCGTAGTTATTCTTATTAAAATAATATATTATTAGTTATATATTAACAGTAAATATGAGCTATTTTAGGCTGTAAGCTAACTCCGAAAAACAGGCTGTGGGGTGGCTGATGTTGGGATACATTCCTGCAGTATTGGTATATAAATATAAAATTTTTTGTGTCTTATAAATATTTGCACGTAACTTATATCTCTCCTGAAAAGCGTTTATTTTGGTCAGTAACACTTTTTTCTGTTCATTTACCATCAGCGTAAATTACCAGTGTTTGCTTAGGCATGGATGTAATTAGGGGAATCTGTACCAGGTTTGTCTGGCACCTGTTTGGCATTAATGTGGCATTGGCCCCGGCCAATATCGGTATCGGCGATTGGCCGATCGAGATGAAAGACGATTGGCGATCGGAATCGGCCCCAAAAACACTGATCGGTCCATCTCTAGCATGTATGTATGCATGTATAAATGCACTCAACTCACCCCCAAATTTGAGTTACTACAGTAACTCAATCAGCTCAATCAAATGAATAGGTTAACATGCAGTGAAGAACATTGGTATTTAAATTGTGTGAAACTGACACAAATAAATCCATAATTTCTGCTGTTTAATTACTTAGAAGTATTTTTTTTCTCAGTAGTATAGTCACTGTGAAGTGTGGAGAGAATAGTTTTGTGATATATTGATTATCGCTGAATGGCAGTTTTGGGATATCACTGTTATAATTAATTTACCACAGCTTGAAGGTGCTGGAAAAGTGCTTGAATTTGACCTTGTAAAAGGTGTATGAACCCTGTCTTTAACTACTATAAGCTCTGTAATCTCCCGTTATCCTGCACTGAACATGCGCTCAATATTTAATAACCCCTCACTGAAATCCTCTCTGCTGCAGGTCAACAACCAGCGCTATGACCTCGCCAAGACCGGCTTCTTCACCGTGTCTGTAGACGCCTGCACTGGAAAAGTCAACAAGTATTCATTCTTCCCCAAACTGGACTCGAAAATGGAGCAGCATTTCAAATCCGGAATCCCAGTGCGGTAAGAGGAAAGGGGAGGATGTAGAGGATGAGTAGTGAGTTATAGGGGATGTGTAAAGAGCTGGTAGAAAACTGATAAACTATGCCCCACCCACGTAATTAAATTAAATTAATTGTTCAGCATTGCTCAGTGTTTACTACCCCTTTCACAAAATTCGTTATTAAACTAGCACTATTAAGGTACATACCGTTGAATCTATGACTAGAATTGCACTACTGAGGTAAATGTGTGAATAAAAGTGGCAACTGGTCATGTAAATGTATGATTACATTCACTGCTTAAGTAAATTCATTATTAGAATAGCACCACTGAGGTAAATTTGATTGGAGTAGCACTGCTCAAGTAAATTCATTATTAGAATAGCACCACTGAGGTCAATTTGAATAGAGTAGCACTGCTTCAGTAAATTCATTATTAAAATAGCACCACTGAGGTAAATTTGATTGGAGTAGCACTGCTCAAGTAAATTCATTATTAGAATAACACCACTGAGGTAAATTTGAATAGAGTAGCACTGCTTCAGTAAATTCATTATTAAAATAGCACCACTGAGGTAAATTTGATTAGAGTAGCACTGCTTAAGTAAATTCATTATTAGAATAGCACCACTGAGGTAAATTTGATTAGAGTAGCACTGCTTAAGTAAATTCATTATTAGAATAGCACCACTGAGGTAAATTTGAATAGAGTAGCACTGCTTCAGTAAATTCATTATTAAAATAGCACCACTGAGGTCAATTTGATTAGAATAGAACTGCTAAAGTAAACAAATTATTAGAATAGCACCACTGAGGTAAATTTGATTAGAGTAGCACTGCTCAAGTAAATTCATTATTAGAAAGGCACCACGAGGTAAATTTGATTAGAATAGAACTGCAAAGTAAATTCAGTGTTAGATTAGCACCAATGAGTTAAATTTGCTTATAGTAGCACTGCTCAAGTACATTCATTATTAGAATAGCACCACTGAGGTAAATTAGATTAGAGTAGCACTGCTAAAGTAAATTCATTTTTGGATTAGCTCCACTGAGGTAAATTCAATTAGAGTACCACCGTTTAAGTAAATTCATTATTAGAATAGCACCACTGAGGTAAATTTGATTAGAATTGAACTGTTTAAGTAAATTCATGATAAAAATATCACTGATTAAACTACATTTATGACTAGATTTCCACTACTGAGCTACATGTATTTTGCTTTGTTGGTTTGTCTGTTGAGATATTAAAAAGGTTTATTTTAAACCACTTAAAACTGCTCTTTCAGAATATGATTTAAAACTCTGATCATTGGCTCCACCTGCTGGTCAAACTGATGAACAAACATTAGGAATTTCAGATTCACACTCATGTATTTTAATAATATATATTTTTTAAGGATGTGTGCTTGAATAGGAGTCTATAGTGATTAGTCCCAATAAACACTAATGTTCACTAGAATATAAAATATTAGCTGCAAAATTACCAGTCAAAAGTTTGGACACACCTCTTCTCATTCATCAATGCCTTTTCTTTCCCTTATGATTTTTTATATTGTAATTTTAATATTGAGTCTAAGTAGCACATAAGTAGTCCTCATCTTTTCAGGACTTCCAATGTACATTTTTAAATATTTGCAAGAACAGATCACCAAACCAGTTGCCTTTTTTAAGCATGGGGGGGAGACAACTTTTTGTATCCTTCCCCTGAACAACTATGTTGAACAATCTTTGTTTTAGATCTTTTGAGAGTTTTTTTGATGAGCCCATGATGCCACTCTTCAGAGGAGATTCAAATAGTAGAACAACTTGCAATTGTCCACCTTAAATACCTTTTCTCATGATTGGATACACCTGGCTATGAAGTTCAAAGCTCAATGAGGTTACCAAACCAATTTTGTGCTTCAGTAAGTCAGTAAAAGTAGTTAGGAGTATTCAAATCAATAAAATGATAAGGGTGCCCATACTTTTGCACCGGTCAAATTCTGGTGATTTTCTGTTGTGCCCAAACTTTTTCATATGACTGTAGATTAGTGTAAATGTGCTGTGTTTTTTGTCCAGGTCTATTGTTCTGCTGGCTTCACGAGGTCAGCCTGCTGGAATTGCCGGTGTCGCACAATATCTGGTTCCACTGGGAGCAGCCAAGGTGGCAGATCTTCAGGGAAGAGGTTAGTCTGGTTCACTTACTGATTATTTTATCTTCTTCTTAACTTAAACTTAGAGCAAATTACGGATGCTCTGACAACTGATGGTCAGTCAGGTCAAGTTAAGTAGTTTTCTTGTCAATACTGCACATGTACAGGACATACAGGGGATTAAAATTATGTTACTCTCCTTCCCAAAGTTACAAATACAACAAGATACAAATAAAAAATATAAAAGATTGAGAGACACTAAATGAACAATACAACAAGAGGGAATCACAGTTCTATTGTAGACAGAACCCATATAGTCAGTAGTGGAAATATAGAGGTATAAAAGCTTAAAGCTCACCTTCCGCGAAAATCCGATTTTTCTTGTTTTTTGTGGAATACAGTAGGTCTCTCCGAGTTGAATGTGTACACCTGCACATTAAACTGTTTTGCAGCCCCCATTGTCTGCAGGAGCTAAGCAAAGAAATCCCCCCTCCCCCCCTCCGAAAAACGGGTGAATTTTGAATTATCTTTCTGCCTACGTAGGCAGAAACTCACAGACCAGCCCACCTTGGCTCGAGAAACTCCCAGAGGCGGAGCTGAAGCGACGCAACATCACCGCTCATCAGTTAGGAGGTGGGAGGCAGTGAGCGGCAGAGCGGTGGAGGGGCGTCGCAGTGCTCCTAGCCAATCAGAGGAGAGATATTTGCATGCTGTTTGCATGTATGAATATTCATGAGCAAAGCTGGAATCCGGTCATTTTGGACACACCCCTAAAACAGTCCATTAAAAAAGAGCTATACAGAGACACCTGAGCACTTTTTTTTTTACAAAAACGGCTCACATGTCATTCATTCATAGTAGAGACCACAACTAGACATTTTAAAATGAAAGAAAAAACGACGGAAGGTGACCTTTAAGACTTTTCACTAAAAGTGAACGAGTGCATGCAGTTCTTTAAATGTCAATGTTGTAAGTTTAGAAATTTATACATTAATATTTTGACTTTGACTTGAGTAGCACCACTGAGGTACATTCATTATTAAACTAGCACTATTAAGGTACTTGTATGATTAGAATAGCAGTACTGAGGTAAATGTGTGACTTGAGCACCACTGCTTAATTTACCTCTGGTAAATTAATGATTAGGATAGCACCACTGAGGTAAATTTGATTAGAGTAGCACTGCTGATGTAAATCCATAATTCTAAATAGCACTGGTGAAGTGAAATGTATGACTAGAGTTTTACTACATTGACTGAGGTAAATGTAGTGTGCTACGCTGGTTTGTCTGCTGGGATACTAAAAGGTTTAACTGTGCAATAAATACAGCTGTGGAAAAAAAAAATAAAAGACCACTTAATGATTGTTTTTCCTTGATTTTACCAAAATTAAAAACCTCTGGAATTTAATCAAGAGGAAGATGGATGATCACAAGCCATCAAACCACCAAACTGAACTGCTTAAAGTTTTTGCACTGGGAGTAAAGCAGCATAAAGTTATCCAAAAGCAGTGTGTAAGACTGGTGAAGGAGAACATGATGCCAAGATGCATGAAAACGTTGATTATAAACTTAGGTTATAGCACTAAATATTGATTTCTGAACTCTTAAAACTTTATGAATATGAACTTGTTTTCTTTGCATTATTTGAGGTCTGAAAGCTCTGCATCTTTTTTGTTATTTCAGACATTTCTCATTTTCTGCAAATAAATGCTCTAAATGAAAATATTTTTATTTGGAATTTGGGAGAAATGTTGTTTGTAGTTTATAGAATAAAACAGCAATGTTCATTTTACTCAAACATGAACCTTTAAATAGCAAAATCAGGGAAACGGAAGGGGTTTCTTCCTTTTTTCCAGAGCTGTATTTTTTTTATTGTAGTTTTATAATTTTTTATCTTCGAATGGTGAAATTAAAATGAAAAAAATTAAAAACAGTGTCCTGTGGGCAGTGTCTGTTGGACAGCTTCCTGTGAGCACTAATGAAGGACCAGTGGTCCTGTGGGTCCTGAGCATTAAAAATAGGCAAAAAAAGAAAGTACAAAATGCTTCTGTAGGATCAGTGGAGATGATAAGATGCATAATAATTCTCATATTCCTGAGTTAATTTCCTCTCTCTGTTTTCTTGATCTCTAGCAAGTCTGGCGTTCTTCGGCTTCCAGGGCTCCTCCCCGCTCCAGCCCTGGGTGTCTCTGGTGCTCAGCCGTGGGGAGGAGGCGGTGGGGATGCAGGAGAGGTACATCCCCCTCTCCCTGGTGGAGTATGCCTGCCCTCCACCCTCAGAGCCTCCAGCACGGAAAGATCTGGAGCTGCTGAGGAAAGCCCTGAGCTGAGGAACTGAACCTGTCCTGAATGTGAACAAGCAGAGACCTGTAGAAGCCCATTCCCCCACCTAACACATACTAATAATCCAGCACTTTCCTCTTATTATTATTAAATACATTTCTATCTCAATATTTTGAGATAGTAAGTCGTCATTTTGAGATAATCATTATTTTAACATACTATCTCAATATTTTGAGATACTATCTTAATATTTTGAGATAGTAAATCATTTATTTCAGATAGTAAGTTGTCATTTTGAGATACTAAGTTATTATTTTGAGATAGCATTATTTTAAAATACTTTATCAATATTTTGAGATAGTAAGTCGTCTCTTTGAGATACTAAGTCATTATTTTGAGATATATCATTATTTTAAAATATTATCTCAATATTTTGAGATACTATCTCAATAATTTGAGATACTTAGAAATTTTTTGAGATACTATCTGAATATTTTGAGATAGTGTCTCATTATTTTGAGATACTGTCTTAATATTTTAAGATAGTAAGTCATTATTTTGAGACACTAGTAGACTGTACAGAGACAAAAGCAGGTGAGACAAAGACGCAAAAAGTTTTTTTTTCTCAAAAGCAAACGCACTTGCTATCTCAAAATAATGACTTAATATTTCAAAATAATGACTTAGTATCTCAATATAATGACTTACTATCTCAAAATAATGACCTTGTATATCAGAATATTGAGATAGCAGTTTACTTAATAATAATTAAAAAATGTGCTGGATTATTTTTTATTTGTTTAGGTGGCGGGACTGGGCTTCCATAGACACCAGACTGAATGTGAATTTATGAACTTAATTTATTTATACCAAAAAAAGAGAAGAGATACGTTGAGGGGTGGGGTATTTTATACAGTGTGCAGGTGTGTGTGTGTGTGTGTGTGTGTGTGTGTGTTAGAGAGTAAGAGGGAGAGAGCGATAGAGCAAGAGCGAGAGAGAGTGTGTATGTTTTGTCTCTCTGTTGTTTGTGTTTTGTCTGTAAAGTCACGGCACCGTGTGCTGCACTTTTTTAAGAACTGAACAGTGAACAGGAACGATCTGAGCAAGTGGAGGAATTGAACTGTATTTAAGGGATCATTAATAGAATAATTTGCCCCAAAAAAATTGAATTTACACAATTTTCCAGTTAACCCTTTCATTTTTTTAAAGTGTTTTTTCTTTGTTTTTGTGTATTCTTGCACTTAACACGGATTGAGACCTATTTTCCATCAAAATAAGCATTTATCAGCCAATCAAAAAGCAGGTTAGGCCTGCCCACTGCACTGAAATAAAAAAATATATAATAATAAAGTAATATAAAGCATGGCAGCATCCCAGCTAATGAATCAGATTAAATCAGATTAAACCCTTCTTTTTTTTCAAGTAATGAGTTTATTTTCTGCTTAATAGCAGATAGAACATCATTAAGGTCTGAAAAGGTTTAAGGTCATTTTTTTTTACACTGACTCTGACAAACCTCACCCAAACGTTTTACATTTTTCATAGCTTTTCCCAAAAATCGTCAGTGTGCCTTTTAATCTGGTTCTCCATATGTATGAATTTTACCAGTCTGGTATTAATGCGCAGTAAAGCCACTTCAATGAAGTACAGAGTTATAAGGGTGAGTTTTTAGTAAAGTTTCTCCAGCACTAAGGCTGGGTGCAGCAGCATTAGCATTAGCCGCTAAACACAGCGCTAGCTCTTTTGCTGTTCAGAGGTGAGTATATTTCTACTGTAGTCGGCATGTTTATCATGTTAAAACAAGCTTTAGTAGAAGTTTCTCCAGCACTAAGGCTGGGTGCAGCAGCATTAGCAGCGAATGCTAATGCTGCTGCACCCAGCCTTAGTGCTGGAGAAACTTCTCTGAAAAAGCTGGATATAATATTATTCATATATTATGAAACTATTGTCATGGATAAAATGATCATCCACAGAAACGAAAGCTAAATAAGCTTTGTAGTTTCAGCTTTAGACTTTAGTTTAGACTTAAACTTGACTATATTGGGACTTTATTTGTTTTATTACACTTGTTATCAGGGAAAATTGTGTAAATTTGACTTTTTCTTTCTTTTCTTTTTTTGTTTTTTATGTTTTTCGCCAGGTTATTTTTTTTCTTCGAAGCTGACCCAAAGATGCTAGTGCTAATGCTGGCCAGACTGTCTGAAGCCATGACTGAACTTAATACCTCAATGGCTTTCAAGTATTAAGGGTTAATGAGTCTCTTTTCCTGTATTTTCCTGTTTTATCTTGCTCAGTGTGCCATCACATGGCAGAGATCTAGCAATAATTTCATCCATCAAACCAGTGCTGCTCACACCTATTTACACTCACCTAGTGTTACGTTACGTAAGTTTTATAATGTTTAGTTTGTGATTCACTCAGCTGCATTATCTTTCTATAGGGGAGAGTGAGGCACAACCTGGCATAAGGTACCATTTTAAACAACTCTCAGTATGTTTATGGTTTATATCTCATGATCTTATAGTTTCCATCCTCTGAGAATTTTCACAGCAGTTGCACAAACATATACTCCGAGATGTCCAGACGCACATCTCTGAGTTTTGTCTCCTCGCGTTTAATAAAATGGCTATTTCCCCGAACGGAATTACACTTTGGGCGCGCATTTCCACGGAGATCCATGTAAAAACACGACAGCGAGTGGAAATGGAGGAGCTACTGAACGCCACGATGTCATGTGACAGAGAAGTGTGATCTATTCTAAGTGTTTTTAAGCGGGGAAAACACTGCACTGATCATGTCATCTGCTGGTGTTGATCCACTGTGTTTTATTATCAAGTCTAAAGTCAGTGCAGTTTTGTTTTCCCACAAAATCTTACAGCACTTCATATCTTACAGCTTCCCTCTGCTACTGACAACTTTTATAGAGATGTGAATTTCATTTTCCAGCAGGACTTGGCACACTGCCCACACTGCCAGAAGTACCAATTGGTCTTATACAATATAATATAATAACCCACTTGTGTTAGGCAGGCTGCACATTTTCCACAAGAGGGCACTATTAGTGCTTAAGTCTTATTGGATGCTTCACATCAATAACACTGTGTGTAACCCTTGTTGGTTCAGCATCAATCATGCTGCATCAGCAGCCGGAGTCTGAGAGAGTAGAGTAGGTCATGCTCATTCTGGGTGTGTAGATGACGCTTTCTCCCCACTTCACTCAAAGTGTGATGTTGATTAGCACAGAGGTGGAGTCTGGCATCACATGATTCGGAGGAGGCGTGTGCTAGTCTTTAAGTATCTGGTGTTGGGAGCATTACTAGTGATAGGAGGGGTTCTGGTGGGTGGGTTGGATATAAATGTATTTTTTTTTAAGTAAATGGAGTAAAACTTAAGCATTTTTAACATTTATTTGATAAATTTGTTAAACTGCATTTACGCACTTGGGATTTCTTGGAGTATAATATTTCAAATATCCTATAAATACTTTAAAATAATGAATGAAAAGCTGAAATGCCTCAGGCTGTGCTTCACTCTCCCACACCACAGGTCATATTACAGTGCAGATCTCATTGTGGCTGTTTTATAAAGCAGGTTTTTGATTAAAATGCCGCTTGATACCTGAATTCAGGAGCATTGAAGCCTCTGGCACTGTGTATATGGATCATGTACATCAGTGCAGTCATGCCAAAGGTAAAGATAACACATCATCACATTTCAGGATGATGTTTTTTTTTGGCAACTAAAACAGCATAAAAAAGAGTATTTTTTTGAGGATTTTTATGCATTATCTCTAAGGGCTTGATATTGGTAAATGTCCTGTTTGTTAACCACTGTATTGTAATTAAGAGATTTATATAGATGCTGATAGTGAAGTGAAGTGAAAGATTGTGTTGCTGTATGGGTGGGGTGATGATGTGAGATGTAAAGGGCTTGTTTTCAGTGTACAAGTGCCTTCTTCTGCTTTTGTATGGATTTTTTATATTTGTTCAATTACTAATTTTCTGTTTTTTTTTTCCTGCCGTAAAGCTGTTTTTTTTCTGCAGATGTTTGATAAAATAATATTCTTTGTGATAAAGTTGTGTCCTTCTTGTGCTGTTTGTGTGGCTTGTTTTGTTGCAACAGTTTATGCAAAGTAGGGCTGCAATGATTAGTCAGCATAATCAACAATGTTGACAAAAAAAAATAGTCGATACAGAATTTCATTGTCTGCTTGTTGTTAAGGAGTAAGGAAGTGGACTAAACTGCACACACTGATATTTATCTTCTTGCACAGTTGTGCATCGGGGCCTCCCACTCTTTTTTTCTGTCGTTGTTAGAGCCAGTTTGTGTCACTCTTCTAAGGTAGTAGTTAAAACCATGGTAAGATAGGTAAGCTTTAGATACTAAACGAACCTAGAATGTTGTGCTTTCTTTTATGCTTAATTATTAGTATAATGTTTTTCAGCGATGCTTCACAATTGAGCAAGGGTGTCCTAATAATAACCAGTTAACCCAATAACATCCTTAACTTGCATTTGCAGCCATACCATGGAGATTTATGCAGAGGACAGAGAATTACTCATAATATGACTATATGCAAAATAAGCTGCTATCCAAAAATAGGCTTTAATAACAAACATCTGACACACTTAATTTAATTGTGAAATGTACAATATTGATGTTGGGAAACAAGGGAGATGTATTGAGCTTTCTCACACACACACACACACACACACACACACACACACACACACACACACACACACACACACTCAAGCTCTCCACTACTCCAAAAATGTTAACACACCAGATAAGGGACAAGACAACAGCGTCCTATATCATAACTACATCTCTGCTGTTTGTATCAAACCAAACCGTGTGAAAATGGTTTTATGGGTATAAAATGATGGAGTTGTGATTACTATAGATGTATTAAACACTTTAATCAGTGTAAATTAATGCACTGGGGAGCGCTGGACAGGAGAGCTTGCTTTACCGTGCAGTAACCTCTAGTAAAGTATCCCACAGCGCCACCTGCTGTTCTGGGGCGATGCATTTGTACGAGGGTTGGGTGAATTCGTGAGAAAATCTCAACACCAGTTTGCGACTCTGCTAAAAGTGTGCCAAAAGTCACATGATTTACAAATGTCACTGTGCGTGTTCCTGAATCATGTCATGGTGTTTGAAAATCATGTTTTATTTGTTTTATATTTTATATACGTGTTATATTTGTTTGTTAAGAGCAATGTATTACAAAACAGCTGTGTATTTATTTGAAGTTTACAACCATCACGTTTAGTATTTGTAAAATTTGTTGTGTTTGTTTGCAAGTAGTATCATATTTACAGAATATGTTTTCTTTATTTGCGTAGTTTCGGCACTCATTTAGCTCCATAGATTCAGAGCTGATGGATGAAGAGCCTCGCTGTTTTCTATGCTCCACTACACCTGGTGCAGCCTGCCCGCGTGCTCCCGGCCTGTTCTCGCGCTGTTTAAGCAGGGAAAATGCCAAACAGGGGGGTTCCCATCACCATCTGGATGTGAGAGAGTCTGCAGGAGACCCACAATGCCACTGGGCAGCAGCTGTTACAGTGCAGACCTGAGCACGAGCCACCACCAGGGGGCAGGGGTGTGTTTAACATTTTTTTTTTCTTATCTTTTTTTCCTTTTTTTTTTTTTTAAAGTCGGTAAGGTATCTCTCTCTCTCTCTCTCTCTCTCTCTCTCTCTCTCTCTCTCTATACATATTTATACAAAATGCATAACCCATTAGAGCCATGTGTAGAATTAAGAGAGCACTTCAGTTTCTGAATCAGTTTCTCTGATTTTGCTATTTATAGGTTTATATTTGAGTAAAATGAACATTGTTGTTTTATTCTATAAACTACAGACAACATTTCTCCCAAATTCCTAATAAAACTATTGTCAGAGTTCAATACTAAGTATATCAATATTTGGTGGAATAACCCTGGTGGTTTTTAATCACAGTAGTTTTCATGCATCTTTGCATCATGTTCTCCTCCACCAGTCTTACACACTGCTTTTGGATAACTGCTGCTTTACTCCTGGTGCAAAAATTCAAGCAGTTCAGCTTAGTTTGATGGTTTGTGATCATCCATCTTCCTCTTGATTATATATGATTACAGTACAATCAAAGAAACTCATCATTTTTTAAGTGCTCTCTTATTTTTTTTTTACTTCTTATTACCTCTTATTTTTACTTACCATGCTTTTAACTACTCCCTTCGAAGAGTGACACAACCTGGCTCTAACAAGGACAGAAAAAGGAGTGGGAGGCCCCGGTGCACAACTGTGCAAGAGGATAAATATCTTACAGTGTGCGATGTAGTCCATACCCTTACTCCTTAACAACAAGCAGACAATGAAATTCTTTTGAACTCGTTCACGCACAACACTGGTACATGCCCAGCTAAAACACGCCTGTAATTCTGCCCAAACGACCCCCCATATCAGCTGACAGCAGGGCGCGTGGGGTTTGATCTATTAAGTCCGGTATGAATTCTGACAGGAGCTCAGTTACGCCTCTGTCAGAACTCGTCACTCTCAGCCTGAGCGAGGAAAATACTCACCATGTCCACATGTGCAGAATTCACGAATAACATTCCTGAACTCACTGACTGAACCAGCAACACGGTGACCTGCTAACACCTTTACCACACCTTTACCACACCTTTACCACACCTTTACCATACCTCCCAGTGAAGAACTTCTAAACTCTACTGGTTTGATTGCAAGAAGTCAATAATAAGTACAATAATCAGCTTAAGGATGCATGCATGACAGGAAATGAAAATAAATGCATGAAAGTATGATGAATAGTCATAATATAAAAAAAAAAAATCTTGCTTTTTATGTCTCTGTGTCAGCAATGGGGTCTTTCTGGATCTCCTGCTATAGCATTTCAATTGAATTTCATTTTACACAGCTCATATCAATATCATAATTATGTTAAAAATGTAATTGTGATATACATTTATCGTGATAGTCCATATCATCTATATCGTCCAGCCCTTTACTTTTGTGAGCAAGATGAAAATCTAAAAATAACTTTTTTTTTTCTGACAGTTAAAAATAGAATCTTCTGAAGGAAAGATTTAAGGTCAAATGAGACAAAAAAATAAATAAATAAAAGAACTCTATATTAACTGTTAAGCATGGTGGTGGTTGCATGATGCTCTGGGGCTGCTTTACTGCCAATATGACAAAATACATTTCAAACTTTAAGGATGTGCCTACAGTACTTTTAGTTATGGCACATATTTGTAGTCAATTCTAGATCTGGGTAATATATTGATATTTTATCATATCGTGATCAATTTTCATATCGTATCGGCATAAGATTTAATAAGATAAAACAGTAAATTTCATTACAGACTGTAAAAAACTTCTGCATGTGCCTTCATGCAAAAATATTGCAATAAATACTGTGTATTGTGAAGAAGAATTAAAAAAAAAAAATAAACACAATATATATACATATATATTACCATTTTGCCCAGCTCTGCCAGTGTATAGTGTATAGCCCTAGTATATTTCTCTACTCTTATTAGCAAAAAATGTATCTGAAAAGTACCTTTTTTTTGTTATGACAGTGAAAAAAGAATCTCTTGTAAGAAAGATTTAAAGTCAAATGAGACAAAATAAAATGAAAAAGAAAACTGTATTAACTGTTAAGCATGGTGGTGGTAGCATCACCCCTGGAGTAGCCATTTAAATAGGGAACTGGTGATATATGAAAGAGCCTTCATCATACTTCATCATGTACTGAATAAAGGTCATCAAATGCACTACAGCCATAACCAGAGGTGGAAAAAGTACTGAAAAATTGTAATTAAGTAAAAGTACCTTTACTTTGTTAAAATTCTACTCAAGTAAAAGTAAAAATACCCATCTAAAAATCTACTCGAGTAAAAGTAAAAAAGTACTCAATTTAAAATGTACTTTGAGTAAAAGTTACATAGTTATTTTTAATTATTTGATGTAAAAAGTACAACACATCATAAATTAAATAGTTTTCAGATCACCCCATAAAACATTTTCAAGAACAAGTGGTATAGATTTCTATCATCCATTTTTTTTTCTTTGCTGTTAAAAAAGTTATGGTCATATAGGTGAATAAAAACTGTATTTTTTTTACAGTTTTACAGTTCATTATTATTTTTAACTTGTCATTGCTGTGCTTTAACTGCTATTTACATGTTTTTTAACATTTAAGCAGATTGTTTAGTGATAAAAATACTTACCACCACATGCTTTCGTGGGTTTGATGTGCAAGTTTTGAAAGCTGACAGCTCATCAGTGCACCGGTGCATCCGTTCCAATATTTTTTTTTAATTCAGACAATTGTTTTTTTTCCCTCAGCATTTCATTTGTTACTCAGTAACAAAGTTTTCCAATATAGAAAAGTAAAATTACCTATTTTAAAAATTACAAATTACTCATAGATCTATTCAATTACAGTAACTTGAGTAAATGTAATTCATTACTTTCCACCTCTGGCCATAACTCATTACTTCACCCCCATGCTACATGTTTAAAAACATTTATCCAAATATTAACTCTATTAATGTTCTGTATATTCTTGACCCTGTGCTGATTTTAGAAACCTCCCCTTAACTTACACTTTATGCATCTTTGATCTATTAAAAAAAAACTAATTTTACAGCGCAGATAAAACCAGTAAAAAGCCCAACATTGCATGAAATGCATGCATAATGTAACCTTCCCATCACTCCCTGCATCCTGTCATTAAACTGACACCTTCTGTGTCCTTGAGGAACAAATATCAGGGGAGGACATGCAGTGGTCTCTTCACATTTCAAGGTGTCTTGTCATCATTCACACCATCACTCCCCAGTGAGCACCGACTGACATGGGCCGACCTGTCCTGTATTAAATTGGTCAATAGCATGACATCATGCTGTTTTGCATTTTAATTTTTATATGACTTTAAACGACATAAATAGTTACTGTATTTTTTGGGCTATAAGATGCACCAGATTATAATATATATTTTCAAACATAAGGCGCATCGGAATATAAGGCACATTATTTTTAAAGTGAAACAAGTGCTGGATGTTAATCTACACAGATTTTTCTCCTGAAAACTGATTATTTTGGTAAGTAAAGCACTTCTGTTTATTTACAGTAAGCTTAGATTTCCGGATTTCCACTAAGGCTAGCGATTCGTCTCATGTAGCTTCTCTTCACAGGCCAGTAATACTCACCTCTAAACAGCAAAAGAGCTAACTAGCGCTTAGCGTGTTTAATGGATAATGCTAATGCTGCTCCAGCAGTGCTAGCTGGGGTAAACATCAGGTTACAGGGCGATTTAACTCAACTTTGGATGGCAAAAGAGCTAACTAGCGTCATTGAGGAGTGAAAAAAGGTTCCATGACCAAGAGAGTTAAGGAGAATAAGTGCTGGAGAATAATGTAATAATGGTGGCCTCAAAAAAACTGACACTTTGGGCACCATTTGTCCATTTACACTTACTTGTTACCAGTGGTTTAAACTCTAAAGGCTGTGTGTTGAGTTATTTTGAGGGCACAGTAATACATTTACACTGTTATATAAGCTGTACAGTAAATACTTTATTGTTTTATTAAAGTGTCATATCTTCAGTGTTGTCCAAATTAATAGATATAATAAAATATTAACAAAAATATGAGGTGTGTTCTTACTTTTTGTGAAATATTTTAATCTATAATAAAAAAACAAATGGACTAAAATTACAGCTGTTTTTATTCATGAAGCATCCTCTAAAGACCCTGAAGGCCCTGAGGGTTCCTCACGGGTGTCCTGTAGCTTTATGAATGGCACCCTACGGTCCATTTTATTTAGTGTTTTTCTTTTATTTAAATGGGTGATTATATTGATGTGGCATAACAGATAAAGCCGTCAGTCAGTGGATGCTTTATGTAAATGTGGACCACAAGCTGTTTTGGCTCCTCTCTAAGAAAGAACTCTCTTTATTTCCCTCAGAAACATGTTTAGTAGATATGATAGAGAGCAGTCTACTTCATTCGCGAGCGCGAGGCTTTTTTGGGCTCTAATTAAGGCCTCAAATCCAACAGTACAAAGCTCCACTAGAAGCTATTAAAGTGGAGGCACGCAGTGTGTCTTTCACGGATTACAGACAAATTGACTTCATTGTCAAGCAATTGGTTTAAGTCAGGCTGCTGCATTTTAAACATGGCCGAGCGCTGTGGCTGCGTCTCAAACCTGTCCCACAGTCCTGTACTCACTGATTTACTCTCTGTGGAATAGAACAGAGTAACCCAATTAACCCCTGTGTGCTGTTCGGTTCTGTGGGACCCGTTTTCATTTTTCATCAAATGATACAAAAAAATATTTTTTCTAACTCAATCTCATTGGCATTGGCTCATTTTTTGTGAAAAACATATATCAACCCCCCCCCACACACACACATTTATATTACATCTGGACTACCCACCTCTGTGTGTAAGTAACTATGGGTTTAAATAGGACCTCCGGTGGATTTGGTGTTTTAAAGAGACTCTAAGACTTTAGGTCAGTATAGGCTGAACTGCACTTAGCAGGGTTATTACACTTAATATATGTTGTAAAGTAACATATGACATTGCAAAGACTGTTATTAATGTAAAAATGACAATTAAAACAATTAAAACAATTAAAACGTCTCTAACTGTTGTCCGTCTCACAGTCTTCCATTTCTGTTAGCCAATCAGAGGCGATATGTTTGCGTGGCGTGTATGAATATTCATGAGCAAGAGCTGAAATCTTTTTTTTTTTTTTTTTTTTACAAAAAATAGCTCACATGGCATCATTCATACTAGAGACCACAACTAGACATTTTAAAATGAATGAAAAAATGATGGAATGAGACCTTTAAGGATTATAGTTTCCGTGGTATCTCATAACATCTATCATCAGATATTAAAAAACATGCTAAGTTTAAACACTGGCAGTTCTTGTCAGTCAGTCAATCAATATTTTCGGTACCACTTTAAAATAAGACTACCTTTATTAAGGGTTTATAAATGGTTTACAATTAGTTTATTAATGGTTACTAATTAGGTTGTAAATGCCTTAAATATAATCAATAATCAGTTATAAGATATACGTAGAAAGGGCAACAATAAATACGGCTGTGGGTTCAAACAACAGGTCATTGTTGCCCTTTCTACATCTGTGTTATAACGTTACATCTGTGTTTATTAAGCATTTACAACCTAATAAGTAAGTGCTGGCCAAAAAATACTTACCAGATGGCCATCCATCTTCGGTGAGACTCCTTCAGATTGGATTGAGGTTTGCCAGCCTCTCGGTCAGCCCGCTCTCCTCTACAACATCTGGAGGACGTGACGTTCTCTCTCTGGAGGAGCCGTCCAGGTGTCTTGTCCCCTCCAGACTGCTGATACTCTTCTGGCTGGTCTTGCTTTGCATCCCCTGCAGGCCAAAGACACCCAAAACTGCCTGAACAGAAAATCTGACCACACTGATGCCAACGTTCTCACCTCCATCAGTACCTGGAGCTTAAAGTACCTCAAAGCTTAAAGGACAGCTCAGCTGAACTCACCAGTGACGATTGCTCTAAGACTTCAAAGGAAGCTCAACTTCCCCTAAAATGTAAAAAAATAAGTGATTAAATATATACTGTTGTGTGTACATGTCACTGATTAAATATGCGCTACACCGCGCTGAACTTAGTTCAGAATCAGCTTCTTATCACTGGTAAGTTTCACAGCGCTGCTTTAAACTGAGTTCAATAGCGGAGCAAAGCGTGCAGCGAAACGAGACGAGTCATTGGATAAATGCTGGGCTTTGTCCCGCCCATCGGACGCTCAGCGTCTCTGGGGGTCTATGGGGCAGTGGGCTGGCCTCGGCCGGCCCGGACGCTCAGCTTCTGCATGATGATTGGATGATCTGTCTGAGGCGGAGTGCCTTTTTGATTGACAGCGAAATGAGAGAATTAGTGATCTTTTAGTGTAAACATCTGTGCTGGAAGAATTTAATTTTCACTCTGTTCTTAGTTAAACCGGAGACTTTAATTATCCTCTAAGCGGCATTTTCTTTATTAAAAACGACTAGCGACAAATCCAGCTTCTATTACTGCTGTTTTTTTTAGCTGCTTGTGTTTCTATCACTCTTACTGACTTCTATCACTCTATCTGACTTCTATCACTCTTACTGACTTATATCACACTTTCTGACTACTATCACTCTTACTGACTTCTATCACTCTTTCTGACTTCAATCACTCTTACTGACTTCTATCACTCTTACTGACTTCTATCACTCTATCTGACTTCTATCACTCTTACTGACTTATATCACACTTTCTGACTTCAATCACTCTTTCTGACTTCTATCACTCTTACTGACTTCTATCACTCTTACTGACTTCTATCACTCTATCTGACTTCTATCACTCTTACTGACTTCTATCACTCTTTCTGACTTCAATCACTCTTTCTGACTTCTATCACTCTTACTGACTTCTATCACTCCTTCTGACTTCAATCACTCTTTCTGACTTCTATCACTCTTTCTGACTTCTACCACTCTTACTGACTTCTATCACTCTTTATGACTTCTATCACTCTTTCTGACTTCTACCACTCTTACTGACTTCTATCACTCTTTCTGACTTCTATCACTCTTACTGACTTATATCACTCTTTCTGATTTCTATCACACTTTCTGACTTCTATCACTCTTTCTGATTTCTATCACTCCTTCTGACTTCTATCACTCTTACTGACTTCTATCACTCTTTCTGACTTCTATCACACTTTCTGACTTTTACCACTCTTACTGACTTATATCACTCTTTCTGACTTCTATCACTCTTTCTGATTTCTATCACTCCTTCTGACTTCTATCACTCTTACTGACTTATATCACTCTTTCTGATTTCTATCACACTTTCTGACTTCTATCACTCTTTCTGATTTCTATCACTCCTTCTGACTTCTATCACTCTTACTGACTTCTATCACTCTTTCTGACTTCTATCACACTTTCTGACTTCTATCACTCTTTCTGACTTCTATCACTCTTTCTGATTTCTATCACTCCTTCTGACTTCTATCACTCTTACTGACTTCTATCACTCTTTCTGACTTCTATCACACTTTCTGACTTCTATCACTCTTTCTGACTTCTATCACTCTTTCTGACTTCAATCACACTTTCTGACTTCTATCACTCTTTCTGACTTCTATCACTCTTTCTGACTTCTATCACTCTTTCTGACTTCTATCACTCTTTCTGACTTCAATCACTCTTTCTGACTTCTATCACACTTTCTGACTTCTATCACTCTTTCTGACTTTTACCACTCTTACTGACTTATATCACTCTTTCTGACTTCTATCACTCTTTCTGATTTCTATCACTCCTTCTGACTTCTATCACTCTTACTGACTTATATCACTCTTTCTGATTTCTATCACACTTTCTGACTTCTATCACTCTTTCTGACTTTTACCACTCTTACTGACTTATATCACTCTTTCTGACTTCTATCACTCTTTCTGATTTCTATCACTCCTTCTGACTTCTATCACTCTTTCTGACTTATATCACTCTTTCTGATTTCTATCACTCCTTCTGACTTCTATCACTTTCTGACTTCTATCACACTTTCTGACTTATATCACTCTTTCTGATTTCTATCACTCTTTCTGACTTCTATCACTTTCTGACTTCTATCACACTTTCTGACTTATATCACTCTTTCTGATTTCTATCACTCTTTCTGACTTCTATCACTTTCTGACTTCTATCACACTTTCTGACTTCTATCACTCTTTCTGACTTCTATCACACTTTCTGACTTCTATCACTCTTTCTAATTTCTATCACTCTTTCTGACTTCTATCACTCTTTCTAATTTCTATCACTCTTTCTGACTTCTATCACTCTTTCTGACTTCTATCACTCTTTCTGATTTCTATCACTCCTTCTGATTTCTATCACACTTTCTGACTTCTATCACTCTTTCTAATTTCTATCACTCTTTCTGACTTCTATCACTCTTTCTAATTTCTATCACTCTTTCTGACTTCTATCACTCTTTCTGATTTCTATCACACTTTCTGACTTATATCACTCTTTCTGATTTCTATCACTCTTTCTGACTTCTATCACTTTCTGACTTCTATCACACTTTCTGACTTCTATCACCCCTTCTGACTTCTATCACACTTTCTGACTTCTATCACTCTTTCTAATTTCTATCACTCTTTCTAATTTCTATCACTCTTTCTGATTTCTATCACACTTTCTGACTTCTATCACTCTTTCTAATTTCTATCACTCTTTCTAATTTCTATCACTCTTTCTGATTTCTATCACACTTTCTGACTTCTATCACTCTTTCTAATTTCTATCACTCTTTCTGATTTCTATCACACTTTCTGACTTCTATCACTCTTTCTAATTTCTATCACTCTTTCTAATTTCTATCACTCTTTCTGATTTCTATCACACTTTCTGACTTCTATCACTCTTTCTGACTTCTATCACTCTTTCTGATTTCTATCACTCCTTCTGATTTCTATCACTCTTTCTGATTTCTATCACACTTTCTGACTTCTATCATTTTTTCTGACTTCTGATTTCGAGTTGGGCCTCGGGTCAGGTCGGGTTCGGGCAGAGAATCTAAGCTCTATCCCACACTCAGCTCTAACGGATGTTATCAGCCTAACAACTACACTACCCAGAACGCACCACCCGCTGACATCACACACACACCCGATCACGTAACACATCACCTGCTTCCTCCAGGAAGTCCTGGATACTGATTACCTGCGCTATAAAAGAGCACCCCGCGCACACACCTGTGTCGAGTATTGTTGGTTCTACCTCATTACAAAGCGTTCTATCTCTAGTCTTTGTTATTTTGTGTATGACCTTACTTTTTGTTTTTTCGATGCTGATTTTTGCCTGTACCTCTGATATTGGACTGTTTATCGTTTTTCTGCCTCTTGGATGATCTCTGCTGCTGCATTTCCTGTGTATGATTCTCTGGACTGTCCCTATTTATGGTATGCTTATGTCTACGTGGTTCCTGTTTGCTGTTATTACCCTTTTTCCGTTATTGGCCCACGCTGTACCGTTGTTTATTTTTAATAAACATTTAATCTGCATCTGTGTGTCTGAGTCCTGTCCAAACTTTGACACATATTCATATGTCCCCCATATATCACTAGTGATGCCACAACACCAGGAGGTTGAAGACTAGAACATGCCTCCTCTGATACATGTCACAATTTGTCTTTTTATCTAATTTTTTTTGAGCTTCCAGCATCTTCACACCTTTAATAGTAGAACGATTGACAGTATGAACCAATAAAACACAGCTTTTCTGATGAAATTTTAAACTTTATCGTATCAGTTCTCAGTTTTCCTTATGTTTCACTGTCAGTCCTCTAATCTGATGTGTACAGATGTTTTATCTTCTTTGCAGACCTCAGTAGTAGATGTTGTATTGATGCTCTAGTCTGGAATCTTGAAGCTTATTCGTTTGGTTTGTTGTATTATGTGGGTACATATGGGTGCCTTTACAGTTGTGTGTATTTTTGCGTGCATGCATGTGTGTATGTGTATATGTGTGTGTGTGTGTATATTTGTGTGTGTATATATTTGTGTGTGTGTGTCGTGCAGCAGCAGGCGAGGATGTTCCCGCATGGTCGAGGCATGGGGCTGTGAATAATTAAACGTGTCTGAAAGCAACATAAGGGTGGGCTGCCATGGCAACGACCTCCCATGGATGTAGCGCTTGGTGGGGTAATGTAAATGTCGGCTCTAATGTCAGTGAAGGATTTAACAAAACCCCACAAACTACTATAGTAAATCTACAGTGCACCCGGTGTTCCCAACGGAGACCCGAAAGTGCAGCCAGGATACAAGCAGTCCAGTGAGTTCTGATTCAGATTCAGTGTTCTGGTAATTAGGGTCACGATCTGACATAATAGGATGTATGTAGCTTGATAATAAGTACACTCAATGAAAAATAAAAAATAAAAAACACAGCAAGAAGTTCATTATTTAAATGGATTGAAGAGTGGCATCATGGGCTCATCAAAACAACTCTCAAATGATCTAAAAACAAAGACTGTTCAACATAGTTGTTCAGGGGAAGGATACAAAAAGTTGTCTCAGAGATTTAACCTGTCAGTTTCCACTGTGAGGAACATAGTAAGGAAATGGAAGAGCACAGGGACAGTTCTTGTTAAGCCCAGAAGTGGCAGGCCAAGAAAAATATCAGAAAGGCAGAGAAGAAGAATGGTGAGAACAGTCAAGGACAATCCACAGACCACCTCCAAAGAGCTGCAGCATCATCTTGAAAAACGAGTCGATCAGGAAAAGCATTGTGTCTATGTCAACCAGTAAATTAGTATTCATAGCCCCGCCCACCTCGGCTTGGGGCCGCCCACAGGCAGAGCTGAAGCTGGGCAGCAACGCCTTCTCGTCACATAGGAGGAGCTAACAGCGCTAGTAACAGCATGCAGTTCATTCCTGTGTTATTTGTGTGAATAACACATCGGTGTTTAGTTATATACTTTACCCAGTAATTCAGAGCTAAGATACAAAAGGTGGAACACCACCAGTGAAGTAAAAGTGAGATAGGTAGGTGTATGTTTAGAACAGTTCTGTTTACACCAATTAAAAGTAAAAATCCAGGGGTTGATTTTTACTTTCTTGACCTGAACTACCCACCTCTGTGTGTAAGTAACTGTAGGTTTAAATAGGATCTCTGGTGGATTTGGTGTTTTACAGAGACTCTAAGACTTTAGGTCAGTGGCTGAACTGTACTTAGCAGGGCATTATTACACATGTTATAAAGTAACATATGACTTTGCAAAGACTGTTATTAGAACAAAAATGTATTTATTTAAAAATGTTTCTATCTGTTGTTTCTTGCAGTGCTAATAGCCAATCAGAGACGATATATTTGGATGTATAAATATTCATGAGCCTAAATCCTATCGCTTCTTTCTGCCCACTCCTCCACTGGACTAAAGCAGTGTTACACTGGATCACTGGAGCATGAAAAAAAAATCGACGGAATGAGATATAATTTAAAGAAATAAATAATAACAGTAAACTGAAATGTTCATGAGATCAGTAATGCCACAAGCGTTCATGGATGGGTAGGATGGCACTCCCTTTCTCCGCATTACTCAGCCTGATGTCAGCCGGTGCTGTTGTCTATTAGCTGATGTAACAGAACTGGTGATTATACTGAATCCCACTAATGACCTAAAACCTCCCTGCTCCACTGGTCCATGTAAACCCACTGATTCTGACACATCTCGAGACTACAACAAAGTGCTAATTTCATACTAAAAATAAAGCCCTACTAATTTTAAGACTATTTTATCTCCTCCCAGTCAAAATATTAATATCCTACCTAAATATCATCTAATATTTTCTACTGGCTTCCATAAAATGAACAGAATAAACAGAAAAATAGATGTATTTGTCCACTTTTGTTTCAGAAGTTTACAGGCAGTGGGATGAATGGACTTGAATAGAAAAAAAATGGTATTGTGTCCCATGACTTTTGCCAAGTCCCATGAAGTTAAGAAGGCTCCACTAACCTGTGGGATAAGCATGTGGGGTCTCCTGAATTGAATGTAGATATAAGTTATTATATATATATATATATATATATATATATATATATATATATATATATATATATATATATATATATATATATATATATATATATATTGTCAAGGAAGCTTCAAAAGAAGCCAAAAGTGGCCAAACCTCTCCCATAAGGAAAGCATTAATAATTTTTAAACAGCTTTAAGCTAGCAAGACCAACTCAAACTCATTATGCTTCATTAACCAATGATATAATATACGTTTTCATAAAATACACACACACATTTTCCCACACACCAGCTGATAACACGCATGGCACCGTTTCTCTGCATTGTGTGTATGGAACTGGCTGAGCTTGAGGTATTTTGTAAAGAACAATGGTCAAAAATCTCAGTCTCTGGATGCTCAAAGTGTCAAGGAAAGCCTAGACTAAGTAAACAAAACAGAGCATGGAATAAAACAAGAGTAAACAGGAAAAAAACAAGGAATAATGAAGGGCAATAACTCAGAAAAACAGGAATGCAACGAGGGATAGAAACAAACAACAGGGCTATAGTGCAAAGACCGACTAATACAGACTGAAACACAGGGCTATAAATAGACAGGAAACACACACGGGAAGTAGGAACACATGGGCTAGGGGGGCGGAGCTAAAAGTAACACACAGGTGAATGGAAAATTACTGGGGAACAACACAGAGGAGCACGGGTCTTGTGACGGTCACACACAGAGACATGAAAAAGACACAGAGGCAGAAAACAGGGCAAAGACGTGACACAAAGCTGGTGGAGACAAACCCTAAAATACTTGCTGCTGTAATTGCGGAGAAAGGTGATTTTACTAAGTATTGAAATAGGGGGGCTTAATACTTTTGCATCAGCGTGCAAGTTCTATTATTCTATTATTATCCCTTTAAGAACCAGGTGAGCTCTGACTTTGGTGCACAGTACTTTGTGCATCTGCAAAAAAACCTGACCTGCATGATCATGCTGTGAAGATACACCAGCAGCTCCTTTAAGGGAACAGCAACATTATTTTATTCTTTATTCTGTTTGTTGTTGAGTTAAAAGTCAGGTTTGCACTCTACAGCCTTCTGCAGTTTTGTAATTGTGTGTTTAATGAGCGGGGTGTACACGCACTAAGCGTGCACAACTTGCATGGCACTCCTGCATGGCTAAGATAGGATTGGGTGGGTGACTGTTGACTGTTTTTGTCAGGGTTTTAATCAGTCAGTGACGCTCCAGTACTTGCCGGGGCCAAGATAGAAAGATGCTAAAAATTTTCCTGAACACAACTCACTTCCAGATCATGACGCCCACCAGTGTAGATTTAATGATTTATTCCTGATGCGCAAGGTTTAAAAATAAAATAGACTGTTAAATGTTGGTGTAAGATAGCAATGAGCCTCATGATGCACCATGCACAGGGTGTAAGATAGGGCCATTATCATGTTTTTGAGTAATATGCTTATAGGTGCCTTAAACCTGCCACTGTTACTGGTACTGGCACTTTTGTCATGATTGAACCACTTCAACAGTACCAGATACCGCCCTCCACCATCCAATCCAGGTGGACAGTCATTTCCAGTTAAGAGTATGCTGCAGGCAATTGGCTGACACTTCTCATCAACGTCTCTTGGTTGAGTGGTTGAGTGTTGATTGTGAAGCATCCTTGTGTTCTAGAAAGGCGCTATATAAGTGTAACTTTCATTTATTCATTGAAGATGCCACCCGTTGCCAAGACTGCAATTGGTCCACAGTGAAGTGCATCCATCACAGCCATCAATCAGACCCATCCCCGATCAGGAAGGACGCTCAGCGTTCCGGACCGAAGGAAAAAAAGCTATCAAATGGCATCGCTCCGTTCTTGATAGACCGAGCAGTGATGGGGTTTAGCACTGATGGGTTTCATTGCCTGTTGCCATGGAGCTTTTTCGGTGTGGGTGGGATGGGCGATGCTCTGCTTGCTCTGGGTGAATGTGAGCATATGGGGCCTCTCCTCAGCACCATCAGAACCTTCTGATGGGTTATGGATTTTTGTTTTCTGAGGGGGGAGCTTACTAAGCTGCTCAGTCAGTCACTATTGTTGATTAGGTTTGGCCCTTATTGAAAAGCGGTGGACTGCAGAGACTGATCATATCTGACTCTCTCTCTCTTTCTTTCCCTCTCTCTCTCTCTTTCTCTCTCTCTCTCTCTCTCTCTTCGTTTCATCTTCCACCGCTAATGCATGAGTCATCTCATTATGGATATTGCTGGACACCATCATGGACTTTTCCCTCTTCAGCAGGCTCGGGCTGAGGACCATCTAGAGGAAAGATATCAATATAGTTCATTATTATCACACTTTTGGGAGAGGTGGTTATATCAGCGTGTGCCAAATGCATATTCACAGATAATTCAGCAGAGGGGAGGTCAAAACAAAGTTGAAGAACATTTTAACAATATTGATTTCAATTTATTTATAAAAGCATCTTTTAAAACTCGTAGTTAATGTAATAATCAGTAGAATTTTTTATTTTGCCTCCGTTTTCCCGCACAATTCTAGATTTAATTCACATGATTGACAATTTTACATTTAATGTTATGGCTGACTGGTTCATCAACAGAATTTTAAAAAGACTATATGATACAATTTAAATAATACTCATTTATTAGGGTTTATAAATAGATTGTAAAGAAGTTTATTAATGCCTATTATTAGGTTGTAAATACCTAAAAAAAAAAAAACATTAATATTGTATTTTTCGCACTAAGGTGAACCGGATTGTAAAGCTCACTAACTTCAATTTTTTTGCAAATTTCAAACATAAGGTGAACTAGCTTATAAGGTGCACTATAAATAAATATTTATTATTTGGTTTATTTATTGCACTATTGGGTGCACCGGATTATACGGCGCATTGTGCAACACTAGTAAGAAACAGGGTTTTTGCCATGTTTTCCTTCAAATTTCCTATTGGAAGGCTAAGCTAAGCTAAGCTAAATTAACAAAACCGTAATTCTTATTTAAAAAAAGGCAAACTAGTGCTGGGTGTTAATCTATACAGATTTCTCTCCTGAAACTGTTTATTTAGGTGAGTAAAGCGCTTCCGTTTTTCTACAGTAAGCTTAGATTTCCAGATTTACACTAAGGCTGGGTGCAGCAACAGCATTAGCATTAGTGGCTAACCACTAGCACTAGCCATGGTTAGACTCACTGGATTAAAAGGAGCACTGATGATTTATGTGTAAATTAAGGATTTTAAGTGCATCTTATAGTGCAAAAAAAACATGAATTAGCCTCCATTTCCCCCCAAAAATGGGTTAATCTCCCTCCACAATTATTATAATCTCAACTGTATTTTTACAAACCAACTCATATGGTTTTAAGTTCCCAAAAAATATTTAGAATTTTCTTATTTAGTATTTCTTATCTAGTTGCTACTGGAAACCTTCCTACAGAAAGATGATTCTGGAACATGTGCAGCAAGTTTGAACACTTCTTTCAGCTGGTTTGATTCGGCTATTTTAATTCCACACATCCTTATATAAGAACTGGCTGATGGAGAAGCATGGAAGCGAATGTGCCTTATTCTTCCGGAGCCTACCGGCCATGACCGACTCAACGCAGACAAGCCAAATCAACGCAGAGCGCCGCACTATAGGCTGCCGACAAAGCGTGAAAATGAAGAGGACGAGAGTGAAACAGAGAGATTTTAAAAAGCTGCTGCTTCCTCACACTGGAAAGAAAGAAGATTGTAAAGGTAAAGAAGTATTACTGAGTAATATAGAAGTGATAAATTAGATTAGACCTAAATTTACCTGTACTGACAGCTTAAATCTCTGAGACAACTTTTTGTATCCTTCCCCTGAACAACTATGTTGAACAGTCTTTGTTTTTAGATCATTTGAGAGTTGTTTTGATGAGCCCATGATGCCACTCTTCAGAGGAGATTCAAATAGGAGAACAACTTGCAATTGGCCACCTTAAATACCTTTTCTCATGATTGGATACACCTGGCTATGAAGTTCAAAGCTCAATGAGGTTACCAAACCAATTTTGTGCTTCAGTAAGTCAGTAAAAAGTAGTTAGGAGAATTCAAATCAATAAAATGATAAGGGTGCCCATACTTTTGCACTGGTCAAATTTTGGTTTAATGCATATTGCACATTTTCTGTTAGTACAATAAACCTCATTTCAATCCTGAAATATTACTGTGTCCATCAGTTATTAGATATATCAAACTGAAACGGCTGTTGCAAACACCCAAATATTTAGAACTAAAAATGATTAAGATTAATAGAGGTGCCCAAACTTTTTCATATGACTGTATATTTAAAAAAAAAATATTTCACCTTTTTTGTTAAGTACATAAAACTCCATTCACAGTTTTGATGCCTTCAGTGAGAATCTACAATGGAAATAGTCATGAAAATAAAGAAGACGCATTGAAAAAGAGGTGTGTCCAAACTTTTGGCCTGTACTGTATATATATGGACTTTTATTAGTTTGGTATTTTGTGGTCTGAAGCAAAACGAGAATCAAAAATCTCTTGCTGCATCATTTCTCAGCTCTGACTTTGGTTGCGGTGGGTAGAATCTCAAACAGGAAACAGGAAATACTGCGTAGGGTAGACTGTCCCATTTCAGTACTGCCGCTGCGGCCTACCCATCTTTCAAAGGATGCAGCGCCTGAATTGGGAACTTATTTTTACAGCATGTTGGAGCAAATGGGCCACAGTGAAAAGATAGTGTGAACAGTCTGAAATAAACCATTTTTTTTTTTGATTTTGTGAGAAAATCAGATTCAGATTCCTGTTGTGTGAACGAAACCATACTGACCGAAGTTGGAGGGCTCATGTTCAGCGCTGTGTCTCTGCTCTCCTCCACAGCGCCTTCTTCCCTACCTTCCTCTCCCACTACCTCCGCTCCTGAGTCAGTAGGGAGCTCGTCATTTATTCATTGCAGCGGGCGCCACTAAATTAGCACTCGTTAGCCTCCGACTGTTTGCTTTATTTTATTTGACATCATTAGCCCTCCGCCCCGTATGCTAGCGCTTATAGCTCCCTCACCTAGCAACCTGCATCAAGGACCAGGCGGGGCGCTCCCCCCATCCCTCTCGGCAGGCCTTCTCGGTCCTCGCACCTGCTGTGGAGTCAAATCTGAGAGTCAAACGCTTGTCAGAGGTCCAGGTGCCTCCCCTGATGACGTGTGGCAGGCGTTCGGCGGCGCTGGGCTCGGGCAGCTGGGCTTTCTTTCCCTCCCCGTCTGACTCTCAGCCCTCCGCCATCCCTCCGTCTCGTCCTGCTGAGACTTGCTGAGGCCTGCTCGGGTCTGCGATGGACCCAGGCGTCGAGCTCGAGGTCTAACGGAGGCAAAGTGACGAAGCTGACGTCCGTCTGCTCCCCCGTCGTCAGCGTGGTTTCAGGAGGCTCTTTCAGGAGGCGAGGGAGGCGAGGGCTTCTGCACTTCTCCAGTTTGGGGTGACCGTGCCACAGGATGCGACGACCGAGGGGGGCTGAGTCGAAGGGAAGCTCTTCGTCGATTTCAGATGTGTCACGGGGTCAGGATGCACTTTGCTGCTGAGAGGGCGCTCAGAGGATCTCACCTGCGGCCCCTGGTGCACATCCACGGCTCTTGGGCGTGCTGATTGTCTGGGAGGCCTTTTCCTGGATCAGACGCCTTATTATTTTCGGGACTTTGGAGGCTTTTCTGATCTCAGAAAGAGAAGAAATCTTCCAGCAGTCGTGGAACTTGGACACTGGTAAGAATCTCAGCTTCTTAATCTTTAATCTTCAATCTTTTAATAATTAAATGTATTATGATCATCAAGGTTGGGAAATTTGCTTAAAATGCTTTTAAAAAAATCTTAATTTCTGATTTAGTACCTGTTAAAAATTTAATTCCATGAATTTCAATGAAAAACTCTTTGAAAGTAGTGAAATTCGATTACTTTTAATTTCTTTTTGATTACTTTTTGGTCTTCTTAAAGCCTAAATACTAAAAAAAGAGAGAAACAAAACATCTAACATGCCTTATAACACAGAAGACAGGAGATTGTACACACACTCTTTGTGTGGCTTTAAAAAAAAAGTAATGTAAAAGTAACTAAAGTAACCAAATTGTGTTTTTTTAGAACAGTAATAATCAAAGTTTTAAACTTCAGGTTATCAGTGTGTTTATATCACTATATATATATATATATATAATGTACCCTTTGTGTCTGCAGAATTGTTTAATTGTTCAATTACATTTTATGCAAAAGTATACATTACAAATATACATAATAAAATATTCTAAATTTTAAAGAATCTTTCTAAGTCTTATAAACTTTTATACAATTTTATAGTTTAAAAAAATGAAGATTTAAGTTTTTAAATCATTCAGGACATTAAACACCGTCTGTCATCTTGGGATAGCCCCACCCCTTTAAGAAATGAACCTTTCAGTGACATCATAACTTTCATACTTTAACTGTTCACCCTATCAAGTGTTAAAATATGAGCCTAAGAAAAATCTAAATGTATCTTTGTAACAGAACAAAGTCAACATATTTAACTCTAGAAAAAAATGTTTCTTTGATTTTCTTTGATTCTAAAAAGGGGAAGATGGATGATCACAAGCCATCAAACCAAACTGAACTGCTTGAATTTTTGCACCAGGAGTAAAGCAGCATAAAGTTATCCAAAAGCAGTGTGTAAGACTGGTGGAGGAGAACATGATGCCAAGATGCATGAAAAAAACTGTGATTAAAAACCACCAGGGTTATTCCACCATATACTGATTTCTGAACTCTTTTTTTATTATTTCAGCCATTTCTCATTTTCTGCAAATAAATGCTCTGAATAACAATAGTTTTATTTGGAATTTGGGAGAAATGTTGTCTGTAGTTTATAGAAGAAAACAAAAATGTTCATTTTATTCAAACATAAACCTATAAATAGCAAAATCAGAGAAACTGATTCAGAAACTGAAGTGCTCTTTTATTTTTTTTCAGAGTATTTTTTCATGGCTGTGTGAATGTGTCAAATCCGATTTTTTTTTTTCAAATCAGATTTAAGTCACTTTCATATGTGGTCTTAAATCAGATACGTATCTGATCTATGTGACATGAATGTGAACGGTCAGATCAGAGTTCATGCTGTGTCTTTTTGCTTTTACACATTGGCATTAGCGCTACGTGCTTCTCTCTAATACCCACAACACATCTTATGATGCAGCTGCAAATCTGATCTAAGCAAAAAATCAGATTTATACAATATGGCTTGTAATGTGAACGTAGCCTGAGTGGCATTACCAGGCTGACTCAAATCTGATTTTTTCATGGCTGCGTAAGTGTGCCAAATACAATTTTTTTTTTTCAAATCAGATTTGAGTCACTTTGATATGTGGTCTTAAATCAGATACATATCTGATCCATGGACATGCGACATAAATGTAAACAGTCAAATCGGAATTCAGACACAGATCACTTACATTTGTGAATGTGAACAAAAAAAAACTGATTTAAGCGATGTAACTCAAATGGTAATGTGAACGTAGCCTGAGTGTGAGCTACTCGTCTTTAATTGCTGCTAGCTGTTGTCTGGGGTCAGATGCATGTTGCTGATTGGCTCAGGGTCTGGTGTTCACTGTGCATCACTTTCACAGTGGGGTCAGAGAAGCTGCTCCCGCTCTGTAAGGAGGCTGATAGTGCCTGTTGTGTGTTGTGGTAAATAAATGATAGCTGTTGCTCGTCCACCATCTGTCCGGGACAGAGCGCTCGGCGCCCGGCGAGAGTGTTTCCCTGCCATATGCTTTTTTTTCCCGAGGAGGAATGGCTCGTCAGACGCTGTCCTGTATTAAAGCGCCGTGTGGCTAACGGAGGGAAGCGCTGGTGTCAGTTCTGTTTGCGATTGATCATACTTGACTCATCTTTTGTGAGTCAGCAGCATAACTGGAAGCATCAGAGAGGATCGGAGCATCTGTCTCACTCTCTCACACACTGTATTTATCCAGTCTGTCTGTTCCAGAAGTAGTTTTCCCTACAGTATATTACAAATATTTAGTGATGCCTCCTCAGCTCATGAAGCTGAGTATACAGTACACTGTAAAACCCGATAAGTTAACTAAACTCAAAACTTTTGTTGTAACCGATTGCCTATTAAATTTTAAGTTCATGTAATATAATTTTTAAGTACAGTGAACTTAACAAATAAATATATTTCCTGAACTAGTATTTAGTCTTCTTTCTGGTTCCATTCAACTATTTTTTTTAAATATTCATAAAATAAAGTAGATGAAAGCAAACAGAAAGAAAACAGCAAAGAATTAAAAGTACTGAGAGCACAAAAGCAGTGTGTAAGACTGGTGGAGGAGAACATGATGCCGAGATGCATGTAAAAAAAACTGTGATCAAAATACAGGGTTATTTCACAAAATATTGATTTCTGTATCTTTGAAACAGAACTAAGTCAATATACAGCTCTGGAAAAGAAAATAGGCCACTTAAAAAAAAAATAATTGCACCAGGAGTAAAGGCATACATTTATCCAAAAGCAGTGTGTAAGACTGGTGGAGGAGATGCATGAAAACTGTGATTAAAGACAACCAGGGTTATTCCACCAAATATTGATTTCTGAACTCTTAAAACTTTATGAATATGATTTTGTTTTCTTTGCATTATTTGAGGTCTGAAAGTTCTGCTTCTTTTTTTGTTATTTCAGCCATTTCTCATTTTCTGTAAATAAATGCTCTAAATGATAAAAAATTGGGAGAATTGTTGTCTGTAGTTTATAGAATAAAACAACAATGTTCATTTTACTCAAATATAAACCTATAAATAGTAAAATCAGAGAAACAGATTCAGAAACTGAAGTGCTCCCTTCATTTTTTTTTTTTTTTTTTTTGTAATGAACACCCTCATTCAACACTAAAAATGGTAGTGAACACTTTTTGGCGGAGTAGCCACAGTCCCAAATTGTCTCCATTTGTAGATTTTTTGAAAACTCAGAAAATCACTTTGTAAATCTTTCTAGCTTTATGTAAATCCAACTTTTTTAACTGCAGATTCTTTGGCGTACTGACTTTATCCTTGATAATAAAACACAGTGGATCAACACCAGCAGAAGACATGTCTCTCCAAACCATCACTGATCATCAGTACATTTTACATTTCATTTGTAAATCAAGGGCCCAGAGTCTGGAGGAAGAGTGGAGAGACACACAGTCCAAACTGCTCGAGGTCTAGTGTGAAGTTTCCACCAATCAGTGATGGTTTGGAGAGATGAGAGAATGTCATCTGCTGGTGTTGATCCACTGTGTTCTATCAAGTCCAAAGTTCATTTTTCAGCAGGACTTGGCACACTGCCCACACTGCCAAAAGTACCAACTGGTCTTATATAATATTCGCTTTTTCTAAGACACTACTTTTTGGGTTATCATTAGTTGTAAATCATAATCATCAACAATAAAATCTTAAAAAAGATCACTTGACAATGAACAATGAAACTGAAACACCTGGTTTTAAAGCACAATATTTGATTGTGGTGACGGACAGTTCTGGTGGAAACAGGAGAGTTGAGGTGCACATTGAATTCTGTCGTGATTTGATCAGCCGTGGTTTTATGTTTTTTGGATACAATCCGGGTTAGCACCCGAACATCCCTTTCAGACAGCTTCCTCTTACAGCGTCCACAGTTAATCCTGTTGGATGTGGTTGGTCCTTCTTGGTGGTATGCTGACATTACCCTGGATACCGTGGCTCTTGATGCTGCATCACAAAGACTTGCTGTCTTGGTCACAGATGCTCCAGCAAGACGTGCACCAACAATTTGTCCTCTTTTGAACTCTGGTATGTCACCCATAATGTTGTGTGCATTGTGTACAATATTTAGAGCAGAACTGTGCTCTTACCCTGCTAATTGAACCTTCACTCTCTTCACGCTCTTACTGGTGCAATGTGCAATTAATGAAGATTGAACACCAGGCTGCTCCAATTTAGCCATGAAACCTCCCACACTAAAATGAAGACAGGTGTTTCAGTTTCATTGTCCAACCCCTGTATATATATATATATATATATATATATACAGTATTCAATTTTTTTTGTTGAGTTTTTTGCATTAGTATATGGGTTCTCTCCACTGCTAAAGGATTATGTCTCCAACCTTCCCATTGGGAGAGATCTGTCTTAAAAAAGTGAAGCCGGATGGGAACAATAAACACCTGATGCATATTTTCATGTGATAATTTAGGCCTGAGGGAACACACAGACACACACAGTGATTTGTCGATGTGCTGCCTGAATTATTGATGGGTGTACACTGCTAAAAATGCACCCCCAACCTTTTTATCAGCCATCAAAAGGACATGCCAATTAGAAGGTGTTAGAAGGCGCTCAGGTAAACAGCCTAACTGTAGAATATATATGCAGACAATTTATTATTATTATTATTACTGTTATTTATTTGTATTATTATAGTCTCAATCTGAGACATGTAGAAACAGGTTTCCTAATTTGGCGACAACATCAAATTCTGACAGCGGGAGACAGAATGTGCTTCAATTATCAATAAAAACAAGTTAAAACCAGTAACTAACGTCTGTTTAGCATTCAGGGTTGTCTGAGTTCAAGCATCCAGGTTCAAGGGTCTGATTTCTGAATAGTTTTTCACACAAAAAATGACAGATAAATTATCTCTGAAAGAAAAAAAAACAGAGAGAAAAACAAGTGTGTGACAGGGAAGAAGTGACGGAGGAGAGAGAGAGAGAGAGAGAGAGGATAATGAGGGAAGAAGAAGAAGAAGAGATGAAGATAAAAAGATTTAAGGAGTTAAAGGAACAGAGTGTGCGCGAGAGCAGCAGAGAAAATGATGATAGAAGAGTGAAGGCGGAGGTGAGAGATGGTGAATAAAAAGATGTGAACATGTTCGACAGATCAAACTCACACAGTTGTAGCAGCTACAGTGTTGTTCTAGCTGAGACCGGGTGCTGAATTCAACTGTGGATCACCATTTGTGAATTTTTGCAATTTTTGTTCTGTAAATAAGAAAAAATAGGTTTGACACAACTGAATTTAGCCATGAAAATTCTACACAAATTTGATCAAATTTGAAGCTTAAAAAAATATGTGCAACATAAACTGTTACCCCGAAAGAATTCAATCTGAAACCAATTGTAATCCAACAAAATGTTGTCTTAATCTGACTGTAATCTGACAAAATTCTGCCTAGACCTGACATAAATTACAGTCATATGAAAAGGTTTGGTCACCCCTATTAATCTTAATCATTTTTAGTTGTAAATATTTGGGTGTTTGCAACAACCATTTCAGTTTGATATATCTAATAACTGATGGACACAGTAATATTTCAGGATTGAAATGAGGTTTATTGTACTTTGAGCTTTGAACTTCATAGCCAGGTGTATCCAATCATGAGAAAAGGTATTTAAGGTGGCCAATTACAAGTTGTTCTCCTATTTGAATCTCCTCTGAAGAGTGGCATCATGGGCTCATCAAAACAACTCTCAAATGATCTAAAAACAAAGATTGTTCAACATAGTTGTTCAGGGGAAGGATACAAAAAGGTGTCTCAGAGATTTAACCTGTCAGTTTCCACTGTGAGGAACATAGTAAGGAAATGGAAGAGCACAGGGACAGTTCTTGTTAAGCCCAGAAGTGGCAGGCCAAGAAAAATATCAGAAAGGCAGAGAAGAAGAATGGTGAGAACAGTCAAGGACAATCCACAGACCAACTCCAAAGAGCTGCAGCATCATCTTGCTGCAGATGGAGTCACTGTGCATCGGTCAACAATACAGCGCACTTTACACAAGGAGAAGCTGTATGAGAGAGTGATGCGAAAGAAGCCATTTCTGCAAGCACGCCACAAACAGAGTCGCCTGAGGTATGCTTGTGCTTTTGCATGGCTTCTTGTGCAAAGTGTGCTGTATTGTATCTTTCTCCTGAACAACTATGTTGAACAATCTTTGTTTTTAGATCATTTGAGAGTTGTTTTGATGAGCCCATGATGCCTCTCTTCAGAGGAGATTCAAATAGGAGAACAACTTGCAATTGGCCACCTTAAATACCTTTTCTCATGATTGGATACACCTGGCAATGAAGTTCAAAGCTCAATGAGGTTACCAAACCAATTCTGTGCTTCAGTAAGTCAGTAAAAAGTAGTTAGGAGTATTCAAATCAATAAAATGATAAGGGTGCCCATACTTTTGCACTGGTCAAATTTTGGTTTAATGCATATTGCACATTTTCTGTTAGTACAATAAACCTCATTTCAATCCTGAAATATTACTGTGTCCATCAGTTATTAGATATATCAAACTGAAATGGCTGTTGCAAACACCCAAATATTTACAACTAAAAATGATTAAGATTAATAGGGGTGCCCAAACTTTCTCATATGACTGTATATTATGTTAAAATTTACTCTGAATCTAACTTTACACAATAAAAGTCTGACTAAAACAGACTGTGACATGATAAAATTCTGTCTAAACTCAACTGAACCTGACACAATTCTGTGCGAACCCAACTTTAACCTCACAAAACGTTAATTCTAAATCTTAATTTTTTATATTTCTTCTCTAATTATCTGTGGTTGGTGAACTACGTGTGTTTGGGGGTTTCCTTTGCAGCTTTTACAAAGTTTCTGTCACTGTTTTTGATTTTTTGACTACTTTGTTTAATTCAGAAGAAATTAAGAAAATAAGTGGCATTCTTCTTTGGCTGTTTTTTAACTGTAACTATAGGAACCCAGTAAAAAAAACTTAATGTGGCATTTCCATCCACCCACACAATAGTTTATGTTTTTTTTTACTGGTAAAATCGTATAACTTTTTCTTGCCACTCCACTGCAGAAGGGACCTTTTGCCTCATTGTCTCAAACTTGAAGAGAAAAAGTTTAATTATTCTTTGTGGATTTGGATCTGTGGTTTCAGAGAGGTCCACAGTTATTTATTGTTGAGTATTCATCTACAGTATAAGCCATTTTTAAGGGTTTATCTGATGTATTAAAAGTGCAAATGATATTATAAAATGATTTTAATACAACTTTTATTAAGAAGTCTGACATTTCATGGTTTCTTCTCCACTTTAAAATGTTGCCGTTTCAATTTAAACACTGCTATGCAAATAGTTTTGACCTTTCCAAAGAAAAGAAAAGCTGAATGTGGCTCAAAATTGCTTTTCCATCCTTTTCTGCAGCAAAGCGGACTCCATGACGAGAAAACCTCAGAGCAGGAGACTTCTGCAGCCTCACGGCACGGATATGAAGGTAGGATAAAAGCTCTTAACACTCAGCCATGGAGAAAGACCTCCAGACCAGTGGAACGCCAAGACTCAGAATAACCACCAACGACTGGAATGGCCTTCAAATGTTATAATACAGTCAATTATACAAATACAGATTTTTTTTCACAAGTTTAGCATCACACCAGCCTTCAGACCGGTTGTGAATTTAATCAAAAGCCTTTTGTTTTTCTTTTAATCTTTTTTGTGCATTATTTTTCCCATGCAACCCATTTATTAGACTCAGAAAAGTGGGATTACAGTATTATAAGGAAGTAAGATAAAGGTTACCAGCTACAACAAATGATTTTTAGTATTTTTATTATTATTTTTTGCATAACCAAGTTTTTTATTATTGTGTTGTGAGTTACTGTACTGTTTGGAGTACATATAATATATCATATATAACATTAAGGCTTTCAATTAAGGCTTTGATTAGAATCGGGTTTACTTTGTCCCACAAAATAAAACAATATATGAAGAAATCATCATTATTACACTTGATTATCAGAAAAACAGCCTTTAGAATAAAAACAATAGACCTTAAAAAGAGATACGCCAACAACTTTAACACAAAATTAAGAAATATATATATATTTTTAATAGTCCCATAAACTCTATAAATGGTCCTAAAAAACTCAATGTTTAGGTATTTCAAAAAATATTTCTCAAAAGCTTTATAAGTAAATACACTACACATTAAACTACTGTTGCAAGAAAAAAAAAGCAAAACCTTTGGGATTACGTGGATTTCTGCTCAAATTGGTGCTCATTAAAAGTCACAACAATAGAAAAAAACACAGTCCACAGTCTTTAGCTGACACTCTAGGATTCTTCCTCACCTCATTGATCATTCTGATCATTCTGATCATTCTGCGCTGTGCTCTTGCAGTCATCTTTACAGGACCATGTCTAGGGAGAGTAGCAGCAACAGTGCTGAACTTTCTAATCCCAAAGGATTCACATAATGTTTTTTGCAACTGTATGTTAATATACTTATATTTTTGGGTTTCTTTGGTTTTGCTTGTTTGGCAATCTTACTAGTGATTCTCATACCCTCATTTTGAAGTGTGAATCTGACAAATATATGAATATAAAGGGTTAACAAGCCCTATCCCCTCCCAGAACCTACCTCTCCAGCCTAAGAAGAATAGGGACAGGGGTAGGGGCAAGGGGTGAAATGGGATTGGACCTTGGTCACCCTTCCCCAATCCCTTTCCCTCTTACACATCAGTGTGTAGTCGTTTCCCCCAGACAACCTTAAACTAAGGTACACTGCTTTTCTATTTAGCTTTTCTGTAGTTATTTTATTGAGTGTAAATGCTCATTAATCTGACTTGGTTTCACACTACTCACACACTATACACAGTATATGATCCAAATGCAGTTTTATTGAAAAAATCAGGGATATACAAAATTCAGAAAGCAAAAACGGAACGAATAAACAAAGCAGGAAACAGCAGGAAACAGGAGTGTAGACTAAAACTGAGGTGAGAGCGGCCTCCTGTGACATGGAGGTGTAACATCAGGGTCAATGGTAGCAGTTAAGCTGTTTAAAATATGCATAATATGCAAAATATGAAGATCAAAGATGATCTGGCATCATACCATACTGTACCAAAGTGCTCCCTACACCATTACACCAAGACTTCTTCTACACATGTGATTTGTTGATTTTGATGCATGCTGACCTCCATTGGTCATCTCCTGAAAATGAGTCCATTACAGTCTGACAGACTACCCACCAAGTTTCATTCTAGTCGTTTTTTTCCTTCTAGGTGCAGCTACTATTTTAAGCACCTTCGATATATGAATTATTTTGGATTCTTCACCAAGGAAATGATCTAAACTTTTTCCAGTCCCCCTACAGGGCTGCCAACCTTTTTTACGCAATACTTACCACTTCTTTCGCATTTCTTATGACCCTTTGTTCCCCTCGCTTGGGATTTCACTGATTAAACACACTCTAAACCGGCGGCAGCAGCAGCGCCCGGCTGGTTGGGGGTCTCCTCTACCTAAAAAAAACGAATTACAATTTTTTTTTTCAAATTAAAAGCAAAACAAAAGAATAAGAAAAGAATATATATATCATCAACATTTCTTTAAAGAAATATCATGTTTCTTTGGCTCCTGACACCATTTATTGGTATTGGTATTGGTCTCCATTTCCCAACCCACTTACCCTTTCATCAGTGTGTAGTCACTCCCCCAGACTACCTTAACTAAGGAACACAGCTTTTCTGTACACTCTAAAAAACAGAGGTACGATATGAGTACGATAAGGTACACTCTTCATAATTGTAGCCTCAAAGGTACAATATTGGTCTTTACAGGGTCAGATTTGTTCCCTCTGAAGTACAAAGTCATTTCTAACAGCAATAAGTACAAATTTGTACCATTTAACCAGACAAAAGATACATTCAGTATTCTGCATCACTGTACTAATAAACAATAAATATTTTAATTGCACATTTTTTATTTGAAAGCCAGACAATTTTGGATCATCAAGTTTTTGAGCCATATTTAGTTGATGATAATGTTTATAATCTTTATAATCTTTACTGGAACAAAAACCATGGGTACAAAAAAGGACTTTCACTGAAAGGTACTTTTTTGGACCTCAATATAAGATACAGCTCCAGCGACAAGCTTTGTACTCTTTTAAGTACAAATCTGTACTTACTTTTCTTAGTGTGTATATGCCATTCCATTAAACTTATTTTATTTATCTTTTATAAGCCTGAATCTAACAACACATATTTTTAACTAATCAAAACATGTACTGGTCAATTGCATCCAGCTTCACTTAGCTGAAGACGGTTACAAAACATAAACATTTGACATTTAAAAAGCATGTTTTTAAGCAAGTCCACTAATTCTTTTGATTTTCTCTCAGGAAAGTCTCTTATTTTAAAGAAATTGGTTGTCTGCATATTGAAATAATTGATATTTATGACAACAACAAAAAATCATTCCTGTTAATGGCACTCATTCCTTTTATTAGAACTCACTCCTGTTACTTGCACTCATTCCTGTTACTTTTTGTGTTTTGAGTAACAGGAATGAAAGTAACAGGAATGAGTTTTTAGTATAGAATTATCAAAAACTAAAAAAAAAAAACTAAATAGCGGCTATGCTAAAAACATGAGAACACTGAGCACAATCTTTTTCCAAAATTTGTGTTTTAAAAATCTAGACGCATGTAAATTATTACGTAACATAACAGCTTTACTTTTTTAATTGGGTTGTAATGGTTACACAACCAATGTGACATTTAAAAAGCATGTTTAAAAGCAAGTATAAAGATTTAGGGTGAAACTGAAAGTTGTGTTTTAAACAATTTTAGAAATAAATAGTTTCAAAACATATTTTCTCTGTTAACTTGCAACCAAATTGGAACATAGTTTCAGTAATCAGCACAGACATGTTTTTAACCCTTGTGTGGTGTTCATATTTTTGTTACTCGTTTACTTTGTTACTTGTATTTAATTCAGCAAAGTTAAGCAATTCTACATTAAAATGCTTTACACATGCTCGCTTCACCTAAATTGCAAGCAATATAAACAGCTTACATGGTTAATATTTGCCCTTTACCTTTCTTATGTTACATTTCTTTCAAAAAGTGCTACTCTTTTTTTTATTAGTTTTTTAATAAAATGAAAAAGAAAATGAATTAAACTCAAGATATGAGTAGAAAATTTGTTTAGTTTCAAATTTACAAATGAAGCAATGTTTATTAGCCCTTGGCCAAACAGACAACAGACTGTATGTAATATAAATGTGTAAGGGGGGGTGTAAAGTGTAAAGTGTGTGTTTATCGAAAAAATTTTTTTTACAAAAAATGAGCCGATGCCAAAGAGTTTGAGTTAGAAAAAATATTTTTTTTAGTATCATTTGATGAAAAATGAAAACGGGTCCCGAACACCACACAAGGGTTAAAACATCTTTTTAATGGGGCTTATTGCTGGTAGAGCCACTAATCAAGGTGAAATTAAGCTTAAAATCTTGCCAGGTAACACCCAAACACCAGCATAGCAACACTAACTGCTAAAAGCATTAGTTAGCTGGTCGACTCCAAACCGCGATTCTTTAATTTTGATTAGCCGTTTGGTGGATTAGCGGTGCGCTGCTGAACCAACAGCAAGAAATGGCTCAGGATTTTCTTATGGCACCAAACCAAATTTGCCCCGGGGAGGCTTAGCTTGTTGTTCTGGACTTAAAGTATTTCGGTCTTGCCTGTTTTCTCGGATTGAACAAGCAGCTTATTCTTTAACAAAACACCTCAGTTATTTTCAAGGGCGATGAGTCAGTGCGTTGTGGGTTACTGGCACAGATTTATCTCCCAAGGGTTTCGCGTATTCTTTTCAACAAACACCTTTTTACATACTTTATCCATGCGTGTAACCTTTCAGAGCTAGCTCTCAGGATGGCGCGTGAGACAGTATGAGATTTGAAGTCAAGTGTGCTTTGAGTGTCATGAATATCACCCATTTCCATATTTTCCACAGTGTACTATATGTGGATTAATGTGTTGCTACTGTTAGCGCTTTATGCTTGGCTTGAGATTGCATTAATTTAATAGATGTGTCACGTTGTTGGTTTGTTTATGTTTACATTACATTACATTACATTACATTACATTACATTTGGCAGACGCTTTTGTCCAAAGCGACTTACAATAGTCAAGTACAATGTAAAATAAGTTTAAAGGAAAAACATCTTTGGATAGGGATAAAAGGAGGTCAAAGGGGAATAATAGGATAGAGGAGTGAAGGAGGGGAAGAAGGAAATGAGGTTAGAAGTAGTTAGTGTGTTAGAGGTGTTAGGAGAGTAAGTGCTCTTTGAAGAGCTCTGTCTTCAGGAGTTTATTAAAGATAGTGAGAGATTCTCCTGATCTGGTAGTAGAAGGTAGTGTGTTAGAGGTGTTAAGAGAGTAAGTGCTCTTTGAAGAGCTCTGTCTTCAGGAGTTTCTTAAAGATAGCGAGAGATTCTCCTGATCTGGTAGTGGAAGGTAGTTTGTTCCACCATTGGGGAACTCTGTATGAGAACAGTCTGGATTGCTTTGTGTGAATGTTTGTTTGGCAAAGCGAGGCGACGTTCATTGGAGGAGCGCAGCGGCCGGGAGGTAGCGTAAGCCTTCAGGAGCGATCAGTGCAGGTAGGAAGGAGCCTGTTCTGTCATCACCTTGTAGGCGATTGTAAGAGCTTTGAATTTGATGCGAGCATCAACTGGTAGCCAATGGAGCTCAATGAGCAGACGTGCTGCTGCGTTCTGGATGTATATAAAGGAGGACTGAATGAAGAAAGGATTTAATGTTCTTGTTCTTATTATAGTATTTAGTGATATAAATATAGTATATCTCAGCAACTCATAGTAGATCTGAATAGCGCAGCTGAGCTTAAATGAAAGAGCCAGAAGGTAACATAGACTACGTTCACATTACAAGACACATTGCTCAAATCCGATTTTTTGTCTAGAACGGATTTGGCTTGTTCAGATTTTGACGGTTCACATTCACAAATGTAAGTGATCTTTATAAAGGGTTATAAATGGATGAGTTAGCAGCTCATATGTGGAGCATCTTTTGCTGGAGTGGAGAGTAAACAGCTGCTCTGAAGTTCATGCTCAGGTCCAGGAGGTGATAAAAAGGACAGGTGGTTTGCTTTTGCTGTTTTTTTTTTGCTGCTATAGCTGCACAGCTGCACCAAGATATACAGTGTGGGTAAGAGAGAGAAGCACATAGCGCTAATGCTAATGCTAATGCGTAAAAGCAAAAAGATGCATGAATCTCAATTTGACCATTCACATTTATATAGCATGTCCATGGATTGGATACGTATCCGATTTAGAACCACATATGAAAGTGACTCAAATCTGATTTAAATAAATACAAATTTGTCAGGTTCACACAGCCACGAAAAAAAAAAATCAGATCCACAGAGCCACATTGAGCAAAAAATCAAAAAAGTCACTACAGCCTGGTAATGTGAACATAGCCATAGATGACACAATACTAGCATCCTTGAAATACTCCACCATCTACAAACACCATCTACATGTTAAAAATGTCCGTAGACTATCCATAACCAATGGCATTGGTAATAAACCATATTTTATGCACTATAAAGCGCTCCAATTTAAAAGATCCACTATCAATAAATGTATTTTCTGGTCTATTTTCTGGCTTATTTTCATACAGAAGGCGCACCTGATTATAAGGCGCATTATTATACACTAGTAAGGAACAGGGGTGTCACCATGTTTTCCTTCTAATTCAGCAGGTCTCTCTAATTCGCTGGGTTGTGGTTGGGGGTTTTAGCCAACTAAGCTATGGAAGCTAAGCTAAGAATACCAAACTGTAATGTAATTCCTTAAAAAACATTAAAAACAAGCACTGGAAGTAATTCTACACATTCATAGTTTTGGTGCCTTTAGTGAGAATCTACTGTAATGTAAATAGTCATGAAAAAAATAAAGGAAATGCATTGAAAAAGAGAGAGACGGTGTGTCCAAACTTTTGGCCTGTACTGTATATGGATGTAAAGTATGTAAGTAATTAACTATGAGATAAAGATAAATATTTAATATGACAGATTCCATTCTCTGTTCATTCAGAACAGACCAGTTTCTTCAACACCACAATCTTGATAGTTTTACAGATTTTTTCTCTCTCCATTTCCGTCTCATCAGTGTAGAACTGCTGGATATTTCATGTCCCCCCACCACCCTTTCATCAGCAGTGGCTGTAGCTTTAACTCTACTAGGAATTCATTCAAATAAGAAAGTGTGTGATCAGAAACAGCCATAGAGAAACACTCTGTTTCTTTATTAAGATGAGGAAACCCACTCAACCCACGCCTCCTACACCCTTACCTGTATCCTTGTTGCCATCGGAGAAGTCTTCCAGGTCTCCCAGTGGACCCAATGCTCTGTGTTTATTTCTTCAGAAGGGAACAGGTAGATTATTATTTGACACTAGTAAGGAACAGGGGTGTCACCATGTTTTCCTTCTAATTCAGCAGGTCTCACAGCTGGGTGGTGGTGGAGGCGGTTAGGTAACCAAGCTATGGAAGCTAAGCTAAGTAAATGAAACTGTAATTCTTAAAAAAACATTTTCTTTTAAAGTCAAACAAGCACTGGAAGTAAATCTACACAGATTTCTCTCCTGAGAACTATATATTTGGGTGAGTAAAGTGCTTTCGTTTATTTACAGTAAGCTTAGATTTCCAGATTTCCACTAATATTATGTCCACGAATGCTCTGGGTTTTTTTTCTTCAGAAGGGAACAGGTAGATGTTAATGATTACTCACTGATTTCCCAGTTTGATTCGATTTCGCTTCACAAGGTCCTGATTTGATTCCAAATTGATTCATTTAGTTAAATTTCAATTACAATAAAAATTGTAGTTTAATATGAAATGTTGTAATTATACAAGGAACACTTAAACTTCCATTAATAAAATATTAGTGTTTAGCAAGGAGGGTCCCGCGAGATAAAATGCGAGATGTTAACACTATACGAATATGTATATATATATATATATATATGGGAATATATATGGGAAAAATGGGCTACTTCTAATGATCGATTTGGGTTTATATGAATAGATATCGGATCATTCAAATTAAGATTGATTTAAATCAAAGAATCGATTTTTTAAACACCCCCCCAGTTAATAGTGTACCTTTTCGATACTCACATATCCCAGTCTGCCTCAGTTTTTTTTTGCCTCAGCAATTAACACTCTAGTTTCATCTCATTTGTTTCGTATCTCTGGGTTTTTGACGTTCTGTGGCGAGTGGACCTCTGTTCCAGGTAACTGTTGGAGGTTCGGAGGGTTTTAAGCTGGGTGCTTTGAATTCTTACTCAGTTATTAGCCGCCGTTTCTTTATTTAATTTTTCAGTTTTGAAAGGTCAGCGAGAGCTTTTGTGGAAAGGAGGCACTGCATTCTTGCAGTGATTAAAAACAGTGTGAAAAAGTGGAAAACAAAGAGGCTGAAACCTTTCATGACTGACCCGTTCCTGCCTTGGTAACGTTCGGGCACCTCTTTCCAAAGCAACTCCTGAGGAGGGATCGGCGGAGATGAAGATGAGCAAGGAAGTGAGGGAGCAAAGGAGCGATGCAGAGGGGAGGGAGGGAACGGGAGCGAGCGAGAGGGAGCTTGTGTGAATGAGGGCGAGGAGCGAGAGAGTGTGAGCGCTGAACGAGCGAGCGAGAGAAAGAAAGAAAGAGCGAGCGGGGGATGCTACGCTCAGATCGTGAACGGCTCGCTCGAACGTGCCGTCTGTCTTTTGCCCGCTGAGTTTGAAGCCATCGGGAGGCTGAGGGACGAGAGGGAAATCTGCCTGGTGAGGTGGCTCACTCTCGCGCACACAGTTGCAGCTTCCAGAGATCTCTCCGGGCACTTACGCTTTCGCTCTCTCTCTCTCTTTCGTCAGTTGTTTCCTTTTCTATCTCTCTTTCTCTTTTTTTCACCACCTCCCTTGCTGAGCCAGTAACAGAGGCAGCGTTGGCACATGCAACAGGGTGCAGAAGGAAACTCTTTCATCGTTCCATCTTTTTCTCTACTCTCGCTCAGAGGAGAAGAAGAAAGGAAGGGAAGAAAAAAAGGGGTCAGGAAAGAGATAGAGATGCCCTAACATCGTTTCCGAGAGACAGACCCATCCGGTTACACAGCTGCAAATCCCACTTTTCCACACTAGTTCTGGCTTTTCGAGTTCCGCACAAGTTCAAGACTAAATCAACAGTGGAAGGATTTTTGTACTTTCTACTTTTGTAGTCCAGTTCTGAAGCCATGACCAAGCGCAACAAGTGGGAAGGAAGGATGGAGGCCTTCAGGGCGAGCTCCAACCGCGAGGAGGCACAGGGGCCCGGACGCCCCACCACCAGAGGGCGCTTCTCAGAATCCTGGAGGAGAATCAGCTCCAGACAGGGGTCCACCAAGAGGCTGGGACTGTCTGCGCAGCAAGCAGCGGTAAGAACCGGAAGGGTGTCTGTCGTCTGTGTGACTTGCATGGCGTCCAATATGTCGAGGATGTTGGGAGGTAGAGGAGAAGGGTTTTTTTTTAAAGGAATTGAAGGTTGCAGGACAGACTCTAGCTTAAGCAAGCAAAACTCAAAATCAAAGTTCTGATCAGTTTTGCAGAAACTCTGGAAGATACTTGAACAGGATCTGGCATCTACAGTAGATAGTAGTAGTTTATTTTAATGCTTATTTACATTGTAGATTTTCACTGAAGCATCAAAACTATGAGCAAACACATGTGGAGTTTTATGTACAAAAAAAACATATATACATATATATTCTAGTTTCTTCAAAATAACCACCCTTTGCTCTGATTGCTCATCATTCTCTCAATGAGCTTCAAGAGGTGGCCACCTGGAATATTTCCAAAGTTTTCCAACAGTCTTGAAGGAAGGAGTTCCCAGAGGTGTTTATTAGCACTTGTTGCCCCTTTGCCTTCTTCACTCTGTGCTCCAGCTCACCCCAAACCATCTGGATTGGGTTCAGGTCCGGTGACTGTGGAGGTTCAGCTCAATTTTTTTGTGTGTCAAGTACATAAAACTCCACATGTGTTCATTCATAGTTTTGATGCTTCAGTGAGAATCTATACTGTAAATAGTCATGAAAATAAAGAAAATGCATTGAAAAAGAGAAGGTGTGTACCAACAAGGGTTCAAGGCAGCCAACTTCCTGCAAACTTTAGCTCCAACTACTAAATAGCCCTCCAAAAGCAGGGTTGGTGACCCAAAAACAATGGTGAAGAATGGTGCCTTATCTGTCTTACTGCTTATATACTGTCGGCCAAGGACTCAACCCTTTAGTTGTGCTCTTGGAGAACTGCCTTTCAGCAAATGTTAGCGGGAATGGGCTTTTACGGTCATTAAGGTACTTGAAGTACTTAAAGGTCAAAGGCATTGTTCTGAAATAAAGTGTCTCACTTTCTTCTCCTGCCTTTTTTATTGTCTTAGCTGTGAGTTTGTGCAGAGTGGAGTGTTATTACCTGGATATGGATGGTGCTTGCTTATTCTCTGAAGAGTTAGCAGAGGATCACCTGTTGCTGTTCTTTGAATAGTAGATGACTACTTTCATACTGGGCTACTTTAGAAGCTTTGGAAGAAATTCTAGACACAGTGGGTCATGGTCACCCTATACGTTGCAGTGGTCAAATATACAGCTCTGGAGAAAAATAAGAAACCACTTAAAAATTATGAGTTTCTTTGATTTTACCAAATTAAAAACCTCTGTAATATAATCAAGAGGAAGATGGATGATCACAAACCATCAAACCACCAAACTGAACTGCTTGAATTTTTGCACCAGGAGTAAAGCAGCATAAAGTTATCCAAAAGCAGTGTGTAAGACTGGTGGAGGAGAACATGATTCCAAAATGCATGAAAAAAAAAAAAACTGTAATTAAAAACCACCAGGGTTATTCCACCAAATATTGATTTATGAACTCAAACCTTAAAACTTTATTAATATGAACTTGTTTTCTTCCTTTTTGTTATGTCAGACATTTCTAATTTTCGGCAAATAAATGCTCTAAATGACTACATTTCAATTTGGAATTTAGGAGAAATTTTGTCTATAGTTTATAGAATAAACCAACACCATTTATTTTACTCAAGAATATACCTATAAACAGCAAAATCAGAGAAACTGATTTATAAACTTAAGTGATCTCTTATTTTTGTTTCTCCTAGAGCTTTATATGTAAAAGTTTTGCAAAAATAAAAAACCTTACGTTTAACCAAAGATGGTACAGTCACATGACTGACAAAGCTAGTGCAGGGATTAGCCAGCTAGCTAGGTATACATTTAAATGTGATTTTCTACATAATATAATAGTAGTATAGGTTTTAACCACCATGGATTAATGGTTTAATGGTTAAAGGGACAGTCCACATTTTTTTAATGTGGGCATTTAGAGACCTCTCTGGTGGGAAGGGGTAATTGCACAGAACATGTAGAAAAATACTTTAAATGCAGACTAATGTGTGCGAACTTCTGTGTGTTTTTTTAAACAAATCCTTTTTTTTGTACATTATTTTGTTAATGTATGTAATACTAATACTGTCAAACTTTGGAGATTTTTTTTTTTTTTCACAGCAAACCTACCAGACCTCTCTTTTTTTTTACAATAAATATAGGCCAGACAAGGCAAGGCAAATTTATTTATATAGCACCTTTCATACCATGGCAATTCAAATGTTCTTTACATAAAAAATAAAAACATTAAGAGAATTAAAATTAAAAGAACAAAAATGTGCATTAAAAAGAAAAACAAACATTTTAAAACAAGTGAGTTTTATGCTGCAGAGATGGTTTTGCCAGGATAATAATATCATTAATTAGGATATTTTATCTCTTTTTTTAATCTGATAAAACTACTGCTTTCAGTTTACAAGAATTATTATAATAAATATATTATATAGAGCTGCTTTAATTAGTCTTTTCAAATTAAATATCTTGAGTAAAAAAAAAAAAAAATTAATAAAACATTAAATATCCTACAACTGTGGAACATTTGGTGGAACAAGTTTGGGAACTCTCACTCTAGACACAGTTTTGACGACTTATTCATATTAATTATGCAGATTTATGAGTTTTTATAAATCACCCAAGTTTTCAAGATCCTCTGACAGTTAAATAATCTCAATCTCACTCTTCCTCTGCTATCTGTTTCTGGATTTATGATCAATGACACAGATTGGTATTGTGGTGAGTGCTCTGGTGCTCTGTTGTGGTGGAGCATTTGAGCGTAGCCTGCAGGGGTTCATGTGTCCTGGACCATCTGTCTCATGCTGAAGCCGTATGCTATCTCCTCCCCTCCAGCGCTCCAGTCCTCGCCACTGTGTTCTACTCCACTTCCAGTCATTCACACTGAACCTCAAAACTATTTACTATTATCTAGTATGTGCGATTTAGTCCCTGGTTTCTTTCTTTCAGCAATTATCTGCCAATAACAATCAGCGAGTAATCCAGCTCAGAACAACAGTCAGCATCATCCATCTTCTGGCCAGATTGTATTCATTAAAAATATATACTAACAAAAAATGAATGACATCCATTTTTTTATTTTTTTTTTCAGCTGTAAAATAGGATAGAATATTGATTTAGGTGGAAATGTAGATTAAAAAATTTAATTAGTCTGGAAGTGAAGCAACTCTAGAAACTTTAGAACTTTAAAAAGTTTCACAACTTTCTGCATTTGCTTTTTTTAAGTAAATTTAATTTCAGATAAATTTAAGTAACTTCAACTCGGTTTCAAGACAGAGTAAATAAGTGAACTGAACTTCAGTCAATCCTTTCTTTTAGTAAACTTTACTTTTAACATATACAGCTCTCAGTTTCTGAATCAGTTTCTCTGATTTTGCTATTTATAGGTTTATGTTTGAGTAAAATGAAGATTGTTGTTTTATTCTATAAACTACAGACAACATTTCTCCCAAATTCCAAATAAAAATATTTAGAGTCATTTAGAGCATTTATTCGCAGAAAATGAGAAACGGCTGAAATAATAAAAAAAAAGATGAAGAGCTTTCATAATGCAAAGAAAACACGTTCATATTTATAAAGTTGCATCTTGGCATCATGTTCTCCTCCTCCACCAGTCTTACACACTGCTTTTGGATAACTTTATGCTGCTTTACTCCTGGTGCAAAAATTCACGCAGTTCAGTTTGGTGGTTTGATGGCTTGTGATCATCCATCTTCCTCTTGATTATATTCCAGAGGTTTTTAATTTGGTAAAATCAAAGAAACTCATCATTTTTAAGTGCTCTCTTAATTATTTTCAAGCTGTATATAAAAAAATGATACTATAGGACACTATAGGCTACTATATTAGTTCCTAGCAATATTAGAATTATCGTATTATCGTATTAACCCAAATAAGCTAAAAATATGTGATATAGTCCTGCACATATGGAATTGAATAATTGAAATTAAATAATTAAGGTTTTACTCTTTTCTCTTTGCTTAAAGTCTCAATTAATCTATTTAAACATTCATTCATTAAATCAGTACAGCTACACTGCAAAAATCTAAATCTTAGCAAGTGATTTTTTTTTTAATTTAATAAATTCAATAAATCTTATTTTCTTCTCTGATAAGACTTTTTTTGGTCTTATTAAGCATTAGATTGTAAGTGTTTGATTATTTTGCTTATTTTAGGAATAATTATCTTAATCAAACTTACTTAGAAAATCACGTTATTCTGATTCTTGTTTCCAAAAATCTATATATTTTTTTTGCTTTATTTAGGTGTTACTTTACTCATTTTGAGACTTTGCCATTGCTTTTTATAAGAAATATTGATTTTGCTTAATATACATATATTTGTCTTCATTTGCATACATTTTGTCTAGTTTTTGGCAATGGATTTTTTTTGCGTCTTACATTTTCTAAAGACGTCTTCACCCAATTTAAATGAATGTATCACACAGAGACACAGCACTTATCACTCAGTGATGCTGCCGGGCTTTTAGATGATTGCTGCTTTGTAGTACTGAAGCATCAGCATATCTATAGGATCTGGCAGCAACAGGTTCCTCACGCGTGCAGCCGCTGTATAGATGTTACGTTCAAACAAACACTGGGGTCTTTGTAGGTGGATGTGGGATTATTCTCAACTTGAGTTGCTATAGAAACAACACTGGTTGGATGTTTCATATGGAACATGGTCATGATACCTCATCATGCAATGAAGACACCAGCTTCTGGTGAATATACTCTGAAGGCCTTCAGTTGCCTTGAATGCGCATTTAGTGACCACTTGCATTCTTTTACTTTTTGTGATTAGGGTTTATTTTAATGTAAAACATGGAAACCAGTGTTAGGTGGGTGTGACTATTCTCAGAAAAACGGGGCAAAAGAGTCTAAAAGCGGAGAGGGTGCACATTTCTAGCGCAGAAAAACGGGCCAAAGAGTCTAAAAGCGGAGAGGGTGCACATTTCTAGCGCAGAAAAACGGGCCAAAGAATCTAAAAGCGGAGAGAGTGCGCATTTCTAGCGCAGAAAAATGGGGAAAAGAGTCTAAAAGTGGAGAGAGTGCGTATTTCTAGCGCAGAAAAACGGGCCAAAGAGTCTAAAAGCAGAGAGGGTGCACATTTCTAGCGCAGAAAAACGGCCAAAGAGTCTAAAAGCGGAGAGAGTGCACATTTCTAGCGCAGAAAAACGGCCAAAGAGTCTAAAAGCGGAGAGGGTGCACATTTCTAGCGCAGAAAAACGGGCCAAAGAGTATAAAAGCTGAGAGAGTGCGCATTTCTAGCGCAGAAAAACGGGCCAAAGAGTCTAAAAGCGGAGAGGGTGCGCATTTCTAGCGCAGAAAAACGGGCCAAAGAGTCTAAAAGCGGAGAGGGTGCGCATTTCTAGCGCAGAAAAACGGCCCAAAGAGTCTAAAAGCGGAGAGGGTGCGCATTTCTAGCGCAGAAAAATGGGCCAAAGAGTCTAAAAGCGGAGAGAGTGCGCATTTCTAGCGCAGAAAATCGGGCAAAAGAGTCTAAAAGCGGAGAGAGTGCACATTTCTAGTGCAAAAAAACGGGGCAAAGAGTCTAAAAGCGGAGAGAGTGCGCATTTCTAGCGCAGAAAAACGGGCCAAAGAGTCTAAAAGTTGCCGTAAAAAGCGGCTGGAGATACAAGCCCTGTATTCCAGCAGTGGTGATGGGGAAAGTGAACTCGCTGGCCAACAAGACAGACGAGCTCGCAGCGTTAGTGAGAAACCAGAGGACCTACCGGGAGTGCAGTCTCTTCTGCTTCACTGAGACTTGGCTAACCGCTAGCATCCCCGACGCTAATGTAAACATCCCCGGATTCGTCACTGTGAGAGCAGACAGAGACAGTGCGCGGAGCGGCAAATCTAAGGGCGGTGGGCTCGCTATCCTCATTAACAACAGATGGTGTAATCCTGGCCATGTGACTGTTAAAGAGACTATCTGCTGCCGGGATGTTGAACTGCTCGCGGTGAGTTTAAGACCATATTACGTCCCGCGGGAGTTCTCACACGCCATTGTTGTTTGTGTGTACGTGCCCCCCCGAGCGGACGCGGAGGCTGCGTGTGACGTCATACACGCGACTATCGCTAGGCTCCAGACACAACACCCGGATGCTTTTGTCGCTCTCTCTGGTGACTTCAACCACATCACGCTGGACTCCACACTGACTTCTTTTACCCAGTATGTGGACTGTCCCACCAGAACAAACAGGACAATTGACCTCCTGTATGCTAACATCAGTGATGCATACACCGCCATCCCACTGCCCCCACTTGGAAAATCTGATCACAACCTGCTTTTCCTGAAGCCTCATTACAAACCCTGTGTGATGAGGCAACCAACCACAACACGCTCCTTCAGGAAGTGGTCTCAGGAGGCAGAGGACACCCTGAAGGACTGCTTTGCATCCACAGACTGGAGTGTGCTTCAGGACTCTCACGGTGAGGACATTGAGGGGGTAGCAGACTGCACAACTGACTATCTGAACTTTTGCATGGACATTGTGGTTCCTGTAAGAACTGTTCGCTGCTTTGCCAACAACAAGCCCTGGATTACAAGCGACGTAAAGGACCTCTTAAACAAAAAGAAGAGGGCCTTTAAAGACAAGAACCAGGAGGAGTTGAAGAATATTCAGCGTGAACTCAAGTCCTGCTTAAAGGAGGCTAAGGAGACCTACAGGAAGAAGGTTGAGCAGAAGTTACAAGTTAACAACATGAAGGAAGTTTGGGACGGTATGAGGACAATCACAGGGTGCAAGCCAAAGAGTGATGGTGGTGTGGAGACAGCGAACGAACTCAATCTCTTCTATAACCGGTTTGATTGCCCTGTTTCATCCTCACCTGCTTCTGTCTGTCCTGCTATCTCAGCAACCTCAGCCTCTGCCCCACTGGACACCTCCCTACCTCTTCTGAGTGCTGCTCAGGTCTCCCTCTCACAGACTGTCAGCACATCCAGTCCACCACCCCCACCTCCCCCCTCCACCTCTCTGCAGACCAGGTCACAGGGGCGCTGAGGAGACTCCGCTCAGGGAAATCAGCTGGACCTGACGAGGTGAGCCCGAGACTTCTTAAGGCTTGCGCCTTTGAACTTGGGTTACCCTTGTCGAATATCTTCAACATGAACCTGCAGTTGGGGAGGGTTCCTACGCTGTGGAAAACGTCATGCCTGGTCCCTGTTCCCAAGAAACCTCGCCCCAGTGAGCTCAATGACTTCAGGCCGGTAGCTTTGACCTCGCACATTATGAAGACCATGGAACGACTGCTTCTCCCACTCCTCAGACCCATGGGCGTGGTAGTGGGGGGAAAAGTGGACCTGACTACCCAGGGCCCAAGTAGGGAGAGGGGCCCATAAAAATCCTGATTTATTCATTTATTTTTAAGTGGTATTTTTATTATTGAATTGGGCCCTCTAATTAACTATTTATTAATTAATCTATCAAAAATTATTGATAACATCTACTGAGAGAATTAACTTTAGTTACAGTCCTCTCAACATATGGGACATTCTGGGAGCCCCCTCCTGGAGGCGCAAGATGGTTTGGTCCGCCCGACAGCGACCCGGCTACAGGTGTACCGTCAGTGAGCCCAGATTAAATGACCTTGGGGGGGGGGGGGGGTTTAGAGACTTCATGCTGCCCCTAAAACAGAAATCAGGTTATCAGAAGAAGAAAGAAAGAAGGCAGAGTGAGGGGAGGCAGCTGTTGACGGCTTTCTTTCCCAAAGGTGAACAGAGTTTGCTTGTTATGCTAAGTGTAATTAAAGTTAATGTAGTCCTCTCCACACAGCTGCTGCTGATGTCTGTATGCTCACGTGAAGCCGTTAGCTTAGCAAATTACCAACCAGGCTGCTGCTGCTGTAAGAATAAAGGTAATTCTGAGCCGCGTAAGGTTAGATATCGACATTAACCGGTCTTAGAAACTCCCCCTTACGTTGGTATGTTGGTTCAAGAGAGAGAGAGAGAGAGAGAGAGAGAGAGAGAGAGAGAGAGAGATTTATTATAAGTTATAAGTAAGTTATTATTTTGGTTCAGTGCGTGTGCTATAGCCTATTGTCTACTAACACAGCAGAGCTGAAAGAGAAACAGTGCTGAGACTTAATAAATGATCCACCTAGCAATATTTCTGCTGCATATATCAACATGTAAATAGCCTACCAATATCTCTGTAGGTGCGAGTACACACTAGTAATATATTAAGCAATAAAGCAATTGATTATTTTTGTCTGGTAAAAAGCCTTAGCATTGCAGTGCAGTGCTTAAAAAGCTATTATCAACGCTCAATAAATTCATGATGTTACCAAAGCCAATTAATAATCATGTTAAATAACTGTGATCTCAATATTAATCAAAAATAATTGTGATCATGATTTTTGCCATATATTTTTGCCAGAGATTGTAGCTTAAAACTTTATTAATGCTTTTTATTTTAGATAAATACCGCTTTTTTGCTCACGTTCTTCATGTACTTGATAGGGGCCCACTGACATTGCGAGTGTACAGGGCCCAGAATTTGCTGCTACGCCCCTGCTCAGACCCCAGGTACAGCATGCACTGGACCCTCTCCAGTTTGCATATTGGGAGAAGATTGGTGTTGAGGATGCAGTCATCTACCTCCTCCACCGAACCTACTCTCATCTTGACAAGGGGAGTAGTGCTGTGAGAATCATGTTTTTTGATTTCTCCAGTGCTTTTAACACCATCCAGCCTCCACTTCTCAGAGACAAGCTGGTGAAGATGAATGTGGATCCTCACCTGGTGTCCTGGATCACAGACTACCTCACCTGCAGACCACAGTATGTGAGGCTCACTGACGGCACATCGGAGACTGTGGTCAGTAGCACTGGAGCACCACAGGGGACTGTGCTCTCCCCCTGCCTCTTCACTCTCTACACATCAGACTTCCAGTACAACTCTGAGATGTGCCACCTGCAGAAATTCTCGGATGACACTGCCATCGTTGGGTGTGTGAAGGGTGGTCAGGAGGAGGAGTACAGGAGAAAGGTGGATGACTTTGTTGCTTGGTGCCGACTGAACCAACTGCAGTTAAACATATCCAAGACCAAGGAGATGGTGGTGGACTTCCGTAGGTCTGGACTACCCTTGCAGCCAGTCTCCATCGAGGGGGTTGATGTGGAGACAGTAAAGACCTACAAGTACCTTGGTCTGCAGCTGGACAACAAACTGGATTGGTCAACAAATACAGACACCCTGTACAGGAAGGGACAGAGCCGGCTCTATTTCTTGAGGAGACTGCGGTCCTTTAACATCTGTAAGAAGCTTCTGCAGATGTTCTACCAATCAATCGTGGCCAGCATTCTCTTCTACGCTGTGGTGTGCTGGGGAGGCAACATGAAGAGGAGAGATGCATCACGGCTGGACAAGCTGGTCAGGAGGGCCGGGGCAGTGGTTAGAGTGGAGCTGGACCCTCGGGTTACAATAGCTGAGAGAAGGATAAACTGCTTTCTATCATGAACAATGATAGTCACCCACTTCACACCACCATCATGAAGCAGAGGAGTGTGTTCAGTGGCAGACTGCTGTCACAGAGCTGCACAACAGACAGACTCAGAAAATCCTTCATTCCGAGAGCCATCAGACTCTTTAACTCCTCCCATCGGGGACGGGATGCTGCTGACGACTGAGTTTAATCCAGGCACACCACTTGGACATTATTCAACCACTTAATTATTTATATTAACACTTCCCCAACCTCGCTTACATTTAAGTATACCTTACTCATGATTGGGTATTCACATTTTCACATTCTCTTTTTAGAACTGTCTTGTACCGTATGCATACTTATATTATATTATATTTCTATGTCACATCAGTCACTTTCGTAATCGATTTCATTGCACTTTACTCTGTTAATTATTTAATTATTTATGACCATTAGCAACATCTACTGCATTGCTCCGTTTACAGATAGATCCTTACCTTGTATAGTTTTTTTTTTATTTTTTTTATTGCCTTATATATTTTCTATTCTTCTGTGTTTTGATTTGTCTGAGTATGTTTCTTATTGTATTGTGTTTTGCTGCTGGATGCCTAAATTTCCTTCGGGATAAATAAAGTATCTATCTATCTATCTATCTATCTATCTATCTATCTATCTATCTATCTATCTATCTATCTATCTATCTATCTATCTATCTATCCATCTATCTATCTATCTATCTATCTATCTATCTATCTATCTATCTATCTATCTATCTATCTGTAATTAAGGAGTTTAATATTAGGAGACATCATGAAATTAAACATCAATTTGAAAAATCTTAGTTTACACAACAATGTAAAAGATAAAGATAGTTAGTCAAGTAAAATGGTGTGTAAATGAAATAATCAGGAAAATGTATTATTTAAATTGGTATATTATATTATTTGTTTTATTACAGAGTCTGTGGCCCGTGACTTCAAATATATTTCTCCTTTTGACCTCCAACAAAAAAAGTTTGAACACCCCTGCTCTAGATGGTTCTGATTGAGGTTTTACCTTTTTGTTTTTTTTTAACCAAGTTTTACAATGTATTTATTGAAATGCAGCATTTATTAAACTAAGAGATTAATACAGATTAACCCCTTGAACCATACTGATGGAAATCTCACCTGGTGTTCTCAGCTTCATTACTCAGGAATCACACATCACACATAAACATAATCCATATATGGTTAGAAAGGGCGGAGCTTACTCTTTCTAAAAATAGTCATCCCACACATCCCAGTACGGTAAAGCTAAATCTACAAGAAACCTATTGAAACAAAAAACACCCAAAAAAGTGAAAAATCTCCTTCCCCAACCAATATTATTTACCTTTAGTGCTTCAAACATATTTATATATTTATATATCAGTAAATGACTCAAAAGTGTCCACAGAAAAAGTGTGAAACTACCTGCTTTACTCAAACTAAAGCACTAAAGGTATGGTGTGCGCACTACTTTATATAGTTTTATTTTACTTGCACATTTTTACTAAGTAGTTATTTTGTACTAAACTAAATTTTTATTTATTGAGACTAAATAAAGTTTACATTTTTGTATATATTGTAGTTTTCTTTGTGTGTCCTGATTAAAATACTGAAAGGCATAGGCTGCTCTGAGTGTCAGGTGGTTTTTAGTATCTACATGTATCCTAGAGGTGTGATTATTGATTATCAAGAAAAATAAAATAACTCCGCCTGATGCTGTTTCTCCATGTATTTTATCAAAGTCATAATTAATAATCCATGTAATGAACTCAAATCCTCAATATTCTTATGTTTTTATTTTAAACTCATAAACACTCTAGTCTAAACATTTTTGAAAAGATATCTGTATAGGTGTAAATATATTTAAAGTCTATACATTCAAAAATAAGTTAAAAAAAAATGATCAATAAGTTGAAAACATGATCAGTTCCAGGAAAATACAACAATTCTGCTTCCTTTTACATTTTAAATGGTTATATTTTTGAGCAGCCGTATGTCTTCTGGAGTAAAAGAGATAAAAGAGATCAGGGCATGTGTCTGTCTGATATAATTACTGTGTTATAAGACCTGAAAGAGGAACTGAAAACAAAAACAGAGAAAAAACCCAACAAAACAGCCTAGAGTTCAAAGGGTTAAAAAGAGCCATTAATAACAACTGACATAAATAGACGTACAGTTTTCTAAAGCCTCATTCCATAAGGTGTGAAATAAAAAAGTCCTAACGCCAACAAGGGGTGTCACAACAGTTGTCATGGAAAGATTACGTGGGTGTCATATTCTCATGTAGTGAGAGTAAATGTACACAGTTTGTATCTGTAAATATATATTATTTTTCATGTTTAACTGTTATAGTAGGATAGAGTTCAGTTTGTTAAGGCTCTAATTGTTCTATTATTTTGTACATGACTGTTCCTGTATTTGTTTATTATTTATTTTGTTATGTTGCACATTACTGTTTTAATAGTGCACACTGCTGCTACCAAAAAATCCACTAGATGGCATTACATATATATCTTAATTAAATTTGACCATTAGTGCCTAATGTGGTGTATTACAGATCACTTGTATCACTTTGCATCACTTATATCAAGCCCAGCTTTTGAAATAAGATATTGTAAATTTGATGAATCAAACCAATGACTGACCATAGACTAATCTAAAACTGGCATAGGCCTCTCTGCTGTAAAAAAAAGAAAAAAGAAAATCGAGAATCGAATCGAATTGTAACCCTAAAATCAGAAATAAAATCGAATCGAGGATTTAGAGAATTGTGACACCCCTAATATACCTAATATATATAGTATAGAGGATATAGCACTAAATCATAACACAAGTTAAAAATGCCGACGCTCCGGACCTTAGACTGAAGAACTTTTTTTTCTCCAACTGGACCATACTAAATTCTAATTAAATACCCCTGGATTAGAGCATTACTTAAATATTCACTATTCACTGTATACCTGTAACTCTACCTCTTCACAACTTTACTTTAACTGATGCTCTCAAACACTTTATTAAGAGACAAGAAATTCAAGTAATTAACTCTTGATGAGTTCAGCACAGCTGTTAACTGAAAGCTGAACATTCTAGGTTTTAATCTACAATGCAGAACATTTTAACCCTTGTGTGGTGTTCGAGTCTGTGGGACCCGTTTTCATTTTTCATCAAATGATACTCAAACTCAAACTCATTGGCATTGGCTCGTTTTTTGTGAAAAACATATATATCAAAACACATTTTCGATAAACACACACTGTACACCCCCCCCCCCCACCCCCCACACACACACACACACACACATTTATATTACATATAGTATGTTTGGCCAAGGGCTAATTAACATTGCTTCATTTGTAAATTTGAAACTAAACAAATTTTCTACTCATATCTTGAGTTTAATTCATTTTCTTTTACATTTTATTAAAAAACTAATAAAAAAAGAGTAGCACTTTTTGAAAGAAATGTAACATAAGAAAGGTAAAGGGTAAATATTAACCATGTAAGCTGTTTATATTGCTCGAAATTTAGGTGAAGCAAGCCTGTGTAAAGCATTATAATGTAGAATTGCTTAATTTTGCTGAATTAAATACAAGTAACAAAGTAAACGAGTAACAAAAATATGAACACCACACAAGGGTTAATTATAATGAACAAAAAAACACTGAATTCTCAATAATAGGCTTTGTGAAAATATCTGCAGTTCAGAACTTCAGAATCTTGAGTTTTATGGTGATTGGTCACCAGTCTTTCACCGATCATCACTGTGGAAGGTCATGAAGGTGCACGAAGACGCTGACCTTTTGCTCAGTTTTTTTCCGTGCACACAGAGGAAGTGTGATTTCATGCTCCGCAGGCTGAAAGCGAGGTACTAAGCACCATTGTAAACAGCAGGAGTCCTGCAGCATGCCAACACAACTATGCCCAAACAGTTGGTGCTGCTACAGGCTGACTGTGAGCTCCAGCTCGACTCTTCTACTCCTCTAACTAAAGAAGAAAGCATGTGGGTGCGTGTGCACGCGTGTACATACGTGTGTGTGATTAACAGCCCTGGCAACAGTAACTTCTCACCAGAGTTTGCTCTCCTCCCGTTGTTTCTTTGTATGAATTTCACACGCGAGCTCTGAGGACCAGAACATTCTGTTTATCTTCAGAACAGCCCCCTACTGAGCCAGACTCAGACCCAGTAACCAGTCCTAATTCACTATACTGCCTCTACACTGATGAGTAAAATTTACTTTTAAAAAATGTTTTCGCAACTTTCTGCATTTGCTTTTTTTAAGTTAATTTAATTTCAGATAAATTTAAGTAACTTCAACTCAGTTTCAAGACTTAAATGTTACACAGAGTAAATAAGAGAACTGAACTTCAGTCAATCCTTTCTTTTAGTAAACTTTACTTCATTTATTTTTACTGAATCAATCCTTTCTTTTAGTAAACTTTACTTCATTTATTTTTACTGAATCAATCCTTTCTTTTAGTAAACTTTACTTCATTTATTTTTACTGAATCAATCCTTTCTTTTATTAAACTTTACTTCATTTATTTTTACTGAATTAATCATTTCTTTTAGTAAACTTTACTTCATTTATTTTTCTGAATCAATCCTTTCTTTTAGTAAACTTTACTTCATTTCTGTATACAATATTACCTAATTACAATTACTTCATTTATACAATATTACTCAAATAATTACGATACATAATACATTATAATTCCTGAAATTTAAATATTTTTAGTTAAAGCACATATATTACACTGTCTCAACACATGGATAGCATGTAATATATTTTTTTAGTATGCTAAAAAAATAATATGTTACAACGCTCGCGAGAACTGCGACCTGCTTTCCGACCTTTAGTTCTAACAGTTCTACAAGGACTACTGGTTCATTCTTTACAAGTTGCATCATTTTTTTCTGTGAAGCAAAAGACAAGAAGAGCATCTGTTACTTGTTTACCTGACATTAGTTAACATTATTAATGATGTTCTTAACACATCTTCACTTTAGTTCATGTGAAAGTAACATGAATTAATGCTGTAGTTCCTTGTGTTTATTTAAGATTACCTGAGCATTGTTTATGTATTACCTCATATCTTATTCATGGTAACTAGTTAGTTAACACTTAGTAAAACAGTAGAACATAATTCCCAAGAGAAAAATGTGTAGATTATTTTTTTGTTTTAAATCAGGGATTAGAGGTGGTCCTTAAAGGATTTTCCAGAAATTCCAGAGGGCCTCACCATCAGCACCGCGGGGCCACTCCACCCTTCACCTACTTCACCTACCTGAGGCCTCATAATTACGAGAAAACGCTCTCTCTCTCTTTTTTGCATTCTGTCTCTCTCACATATTCTCTCTCTCTCTCTTTCCTCCATCCCTCCATCCCTCCGCCTCCCACAATTTGAAATGTTGTGCTCCCTGTAGGCGATAAATCAGTCTTCAGGAGCAGCGGGGCGCTTTGGTAATATGTGAACGGATCAGTTGGGAATTAGTCGTAGCCTTGCAGTCTTTTTTTTTTTTTTTTGCCGGGGTTTATTTAAAGGGGGGGTTGGGGGGGTGGGGGTAAATTTTGTGCCGCCACTACGGGGGCACTAAGCCTGGTGGACGTGGCTTACTTTCGGTTGCCATGGCGACCGACAAAGATCTCGCGCAGGGCAATGCTTGAAAGTTACCTACTTGAACTCGAGTAGCGAAGACGCCAATTTCCCCTCCTGACAGTCCTGGTGAGAAAACTGTGAACTGTGAGGAAGTGATGCTTCACCACCACGCTCTTAACTGACGCGACACATTTCTCCAATACCAGGAACAGGAATCCTGGTGACTAACTGTAACTGAATCTACTCTTTTACTCCTGTTCTGATTCAGCTTCCCTGGTCTTTGCTCCTTAATTTATCCTCCCTCAAACTGTTTTACTAAGATCACTGTTTAATAAAGATATTATACAGTGATATTGACAATGTATCAGAGACATTTTAGCTGAACAGAAGTTATGAAGTTTTAGCATTTGTCTTCATTTTGAAAGGTGATTGTGATTTTGCGTGTTTTCACACCAGCACTTTTTGCTCTGGTTAAAATGGACTAAAATGTGTTATTTACACTTTTTGTGGGGTTTGTTTGGGTAGATGTGAATTTAGTAATCGCACCAAGACTTGTGAGAGGAGGAAGTCTCGGTCCGGTTCCAAACGAAGGTTAAGTTCGAGATCCAACCTCGATTTGCCTCGACTATCAAATATACTCCTTAGGTTTGAGCTATATATCTGTTCAGGTGCAGTTTAACCTGATTTATTTATGATATGACATTTTCTACACTCTAAAAAACAGAGGTACGATATGAGTACTTTTTTGTACTCAAGGGTACACTCTTCATAATTGTACCCTCCAAGGTACAATATTGGTCTTTACGGGGTCAGATTTGTTCCCTCTGAAGTACAAAGTCATTCCTAACAGCAATAAGTACAAATTTGTACCATTTAACCAGCCAAAGGGTACATTCAGTATTCTGTATCACTGCACTGATAAACAATATATATTTTAATTGCACATTTTTTATTTGAAAGCCAGACAATTTTGGATCATCAAGTTCTTGACACATATTCAGTTGATGATAATGTTTATAATCTTTATAATCTTTATTGGCACAAAAACCATGGGTCCAAAAAAGGTACTTTTTTGTACTTCAATATAAGGTACAGCCTCAGTGACAAGCTTTATACTCTTTTAAGTACAAATCTGTACTTATATTTCTTAGAGTGTAGGTTAAGTGTTAAGACAGAGGGGAAGAGGGAGAGGCAGCAGAAAGAGGGGGAGAGGCATCAGATTCAGGGATAGAGGCAGCAGACAGAGAATGAGAGACATCAGATACAGGAGGATCAGCAGCAGACAGAGGAGCAAGGCATCAGATTCAGATATAGAGGCAGCAGATAGAAGGTGAGTTATTAGTGTGCGAACACACACTTTCCCCACTATTTTATAATTATTATTCATTTCTATGAAAAAACACAAAAGCACACAAGTTACAACTCTCAACATCACTATCTAACATCACCGTAAAGCCCCTGTTAGAATGTTTAATTGGCGTGATCAATAGACTACTGAGGAAGTTGTCTTCATAGCCTCATAACATCTGATTCCACAAAAAAAAAAAAAAAACAGAAATCCTGTTGACTTGTAACTTAAAGCAGCTTTTCCGGTTCATGCTCCTGTTTTTTTATTCCCAGTTGAATGCCTCTTCTCAGCTGGGACCAGTATGTTCCTCCAGCTCCAGCTCTGTGGTGTGAAACCTCACACTCCATAACCTGAGACTGAACTGGGAAGCACAGACTGTCACAAGTGTCCTGAACACACAGCGGTATTGATGAAGTTTCCATGGAACATTTGTATCGACCCCCCCCCTACAGGCCTGCACTCACAGGTCACCACTATGGTGATATGGTGAACACCTGCCGTGTTTGCTGGAGGTATTAACTCAGCTGGAGCTACAGTTGGTCAGGGCTGGCCTGTGGGACTGTAGGGTACGGAGGAATCATTAAATTATGGAACCAACATTGAATAAATGTTTCAGCGAATAAGAGCACGAGAAAGAAACACATAAAAAAACTGAAAGAAGCTAAGAATCAATAGAAGATCCTCTTCAGGAGCATGAGGAAAGAACACGAAACACCTGAAATTCCAGACCAGAGACTGAACATATATACATTATGTATATTTAGTCCCAATCCCATTTATGTTTTATACCTATTCCTCTTTTTGAAGGTAAACCAAGTGTAAAATTAGCTTTTATTATCCCTCTTGTCCAGTGGCGTGCAGTGAATATAGTGGATACCCCTTCTGTAACCACCCCCTGTACCCCCCCAACCCCCCCCCCCCCCCACCCTCGCCGCCGGCCGACCGACACATACATAAATTGTTGTTACAATAACTACATATTCTCTCTCTTGACTTAGTTATATTAACTTAATACACATTAACAGACCACAAACACAGCTACAAACCACAAAAATATACAATAGACCCAACAATACATGCTTAATTTTCCTACAAGTAAAACCGTTCAACAATTATCACTCATTTGTATGTCTACAGTTCGCCAGAGCAGCCAAAACATTAAGCACACACAAAAACTCACCAGTCAGGCGGCCTATTATTGTGGATTAGTTTCACATTGAAGGACAGCCTTTAAAAAAGGCTATTTAATATAATATGACACAATATCTGTCTCATTTACAGCCGCAATTTCATGATAGTTAGCTTTAAAACTATTGAATGAATCCAGCAGGAGCTCCGTTTATGACTAATCAACGCGTAACACCTTCAACACAGCGCTGAGAAGGGGTTACACAGCCATGGCCCCGCCCCCGGAGTGAAAATCATGAATCTGATTGGTTAAATTGTCCTGCTACTTTGCTAATAGATTCATTATTACACCCTTCTTTTATTTAGGGTAAACCAAGTGTAAAATTAGCTTTTGTTAACCCACTTGTCATGTTTTGGGTCAAACTGGGCCGTTTTAAAGTTTTAAAAAATATTTTTCATGAAAAACGAGTGAATTATCCCAATTGAAGCATTACCTGTTAGGGGTAAAGGAACACCTTTGCACTAAATATTAATAGAATAATTAGCAATGGAGTTAGTAATGAAATATTCACACCTAAACAACTTGCTGGAATTGATGGAAAAAACCTGAAGAAGAATCAGAATCCGGCCATCTGTTCGTGACCTCAAGCTCAGGTGTACTTGGGTTCTGCAGCAGGACAATGACCCGAAAATTAAAAAAAGGTTTTTGAAGGGCCCTAGTCAACCGCTTCAATCTTTTGATTGAGATGCTGTGGATGATCTTAAACAGGACGTTTATGCTTGAAAATCCTCCAAATTTAACTGAATTAACTGAATTAAAACAATTCTGTAAAGAAGAGTGGAACAAAATTCCTCCACAGAGATGAGAAAGACACGTTGCCAGATTGCCAGTTATCAGTTATTGCCAGGGTGCCCCAACCAGTTCTATAGTTTTGGGGGCAAACAATTTTTACATAGGGCTGGATTGGTTTTTTCAGTTAATAAATACAATTATCTTTTAAACATCCTGTTCATGCAGCTTGCCATCAGCTGCCGGAGCCCTGAGAGAGCACAGTTGGTCTTGCTCTTTTTGGGTGGCTATAGTAGATGGCACTCTTTCCTAAGCACAAGGCTGCGTCTGTGAGCTGATGTATCAGAACCGAGTCGCTGCGTTTTCCTTCGAGCGTTAGCGCTGTGATGCTACTCGGCAATGCTACAGTAGCTATCAGCAGCAGCTCAAAAAGAGGCGGAGTCTGATTTCACATGTATCGGCACATGATGGCAAGCTGCATGAACAGGATTCGAATCAAAAAATATAAACAGTTTTTAAAAGATAATTTCATTTATTAAGTGAAAAAATCTGTCCAAACCAATCTAGCTTTATGTAAAAAAAAGTGTTGGATTGGGTAATTGGCTGTGTAAATTGGGGAGAAAATAGTAAAAAGCACTGTATTTGTATTATTTCAACCAGTCATGTACAAGGCACTTTTGTTCTTAAAATTGTTCTGAAAAGTGTTAATAAAAATAAATTATTATGTAGTATATTATAACCGTCTGTCATCTATAAATTCTATAATTTTCCTCTAGAAACCTGTTATTTTCAGCTGTATAATATGGATTGAAGCGGCTTTAAGTGGGATTATCTCTGCTTTCTTTGTGCCAGTATTTCTAACGCTGTGTTCTTTCAACACCACCGCGTCCCCTGGCAACAGCTGGAATAACAGGCGTGAATTGGAGAGATGCTCTGAGCTGCAGAGGCACCTGAGCTCAGGGGAGCGAGTGTATGTGACAGTTAAGGTGGTCCGCTGGGACCACCGCTCTGCCGATGGCAGTCTAATGAGGTTACAGTCCTGCCCGGGAAAAAAAAATAAATAAAAAATCCTATCTAAAACCCTGTGGGCCGTGGACACAGCACCCGAGGCCACTTCAGTTTCAGCCCTGTTCACTTCTGAGGGCCCTTAAAATACTTCCACACATCAAATGTACTGTATGACAGGAAACAGAAAGCATCTAAACTCTAAACACCTGCTGAACACATATAGAGTATAATCTCAGCGCTAATTAAAGAGCTACTCAGCGGATTGCTGCTTAATGACGGCTATTAGCAGACCGAGCTTTGTTTACCGGCGTGAAATGATGTGCACCTGTTCAGCCTGTAGTCATAACCAGTTAAAAACAACACTGAAAATTACATTTCCATACGTATTACACCAATCTATCAATCAATCAATGTTTATTTTTAATCAGAAATACATTGATAATGGCCCTTACTGTCTTAAAATTAAACTGAAAATTTTATGCTTAACGGAATTGATTACTTTTTTATCAAACAGACAGTAAAATTTAATGGCTGGAACATTTCAATCGAACAAAATTTAGATTAATTAGACAATTAAGATTTAATTAAGATGGGGAAGAATCTGATAAAACCAAAAACAGTTAAAAGAATTCAACATAAAAAAAGATAAGTGTGCAAGCTAAAACTTAAAGCTATCGTCTGTCGTGACTGGACAGGACTTATACAAGTGCAAATGTAACTTAAGAACATTATTAAATAAAGTTTAGGCAAAAAGAGTATTAAAAATGAGCAAGGTCATACTTTGTCGTACTTTGTACAAGGACAAATCTGTCAATACTCAACAAGGAATAAGTGAATAGAGGAGTAAGAGGGTGTATATATAGTGCATGTAACAGGTGCAATCAATATTCAGGTGATTTTTGGTGAGTTTTGTGAAAGTCAGTGTGTGGTGCATTCTGGGTATCATAGTCCAAATAAGCTGGAGATCGCAGGTAGAGCTGAGTGTGAGACAGAGCTGAGTGAGATACATATATATATACATATAAATATATAAAAATACAAATACTAAATAACAAAACTAAGCATTATTGGTGCCACTTGCTTTTTCCAAGCCTTCTTTATTCTATGTTCTAATGGGAATTATATTTGGTTCTATGTAATTTGGAATCATTGCGTTCTGTTTTTATGTACGTATATTTACATTTTACCAGAGGTGGAAAAAAGTACTGAAAAATTGTAATTTAGTAAAAGTACCTTTACTTTGCTAAAATTCTGCTCAAGTAAAAGTAAAAGTACCCATCTAAAAATCTACTCGAGTAAAAGTTACGTAGTTATTTTAAATTTTCTGATGTAAAAAAGTAAAAACAAATCATAAATTAAAATTAAAAACTACTTTAAAAATTACAAATTACTCATGAAATCTACTCAATTACAGTAACTTGAGTAAATGTAATTCATTACTTTCCACCTCTGGTATTTTACACAGCTTTCTGAATTTTTGGGATTTAATAACTGTGGTCATGTCAGAGGTTGTGTTTCTGCCCTCGTGCTCCAGTCAAGCTCATGCTGCGTTATTTCGCATCGCCACTGTCAGTAAAGGGCATGAATATCTAAAGTTAGATTAGCATATTTTTCGTTAATTAGACGCATGATTGATGTGAATTTGCATTTACGAAGCAAGGTCAAGGCTCATTTCTATTCAGTCACTACGACTCTGATTGTGACAATTAAACGTTGTCCAATGACTAATGATTTCCTTCCTAATACCATCCATAATGAGCAATCAATCCACTCGTGACAGGTTCATCTGGCTTTTAGAGGATGATTCAAAGATTCAAAGACAATCGCCTGGAAATAACAGCTCTAAAATGCAAATAAGCTGAGAAATCACAAAAAGACATGTTTAGAGCAAAAATGGTGCATCTAGCTACAATCCAGCTCCACATCCAATTGCTATCCATTTATTTTTTTCATTATTCAATTACTGGAAGGTAATTGAGCAATCTGAGTGAAAAATTGGCTCCTTGGTCATCACACCTGACTCCTCAGTAAAGATAACATGGGGAAGGTTAAAGAAAAATGTCTTTATGGACTGAGATCCTATAAATTATTAATATCATACATTACATACAATGTCATTTTTCTATTTCTCTTTTTTCCTACATTATAAATGAATAGATGCTCTTATCTGGGAAGCTGTTTGTAAACTTGTGGTTTCTGAAGCTGGTAACTTTAATAAACTTATCCTGTACAACAGAGGAAACTCCTGCTCTTCTATCATTTCCTTGGTCAGTCCTGATGAGTGCCAGTTTCATCATTATACTGTTTTTGATGGTCTTTGCAGTGACTGCATATGAGGATACTTTCAAAGTTCTTGAAATGTTTCAGATTGACTGATCTTCATTTCTTAAAGTATTTTTTTCTTCATGTAGTTGAGTAGTTGTTGCTTCTCATAATCTGGATTAGAACATTACTCAAATATTCACTATTCACTGTATACCTGTAACCCTACCTCTTGATGAGTTCAGCACAGCTGTTAACTGAAAGCCTGAATTTCAGGTGACTCTACCTCATAAAGCTGACTGAGAAAATCCAGCAGCAGAGATATGTATAACTGTATAAGCTAAGCAAGAGGTGCTACTTTGATAAATCTAACATATAAAACATATTCTGGTTTCTTTTTTCTAAACAATGAAAAACACTGATACTGAATCTATATCTACTGTATATGTATTAATTGAATAAACCAATTTTTAGACCAATGCACTTCAACCAAATTACTATTATTATTATTATTAGTAGTATTATTAGTAGTAGTAGTAGTAGAAGGAGTTATACTTAAACATTTGCTGATGATCAGTGATGATTTGGAGAGACATGTCATCTGCTGGTGTTGGTCCACTGTGTTTTATTATCAAGTCTAAAGTCAGTGCAGTTTTGTTTTCCCACAAAATCTTACAGCTGAACCTCTGCTACTGACAACTTTTATGGAGATGCAGATTTCATTTTCCAGCAGGACTTGGCACACTGCCCACACTGACAAAAGTACCAATTGGTCTTATATAATATTTTAATTTTCTGAGATACGTTCAGCAACATTTTAGAAATGTTCCAGGAAGGTTATCAGACAAATTGTTCCTGAAATGTAAAAAAAATGACTTAATAACTTTAAGTCACCTGTTTGCATTACAACTTTATTAGAACATTTCTCACATAATTATGGAAACATTTAAAGCAATATTTTAAAAACTATTTTTTTTTAATTTGCAGCAATGTTACAAAAATGTTTACAAATGTTAAAATATTTAACTGGCATCAGGTAAGGTTAGCAGACTCTAACATTACAGAAATAATGTTCCAGAATTGTTCTGATAAAGGGTGGCTTAATAAATTTAAGTCATTGAAGTTAAAGTAAACATTGTTAAAACTATAAATAAAAAAAAGTTGCAGCAATGTTACAAAAAAGTTTTAAAACGTTAAATAAAAACATTCTAATAACTTTTACTGTTACATTCTAAAAAAAACTTTCTAATAAACAAACATTGTTAGTTCGGATCCCACTATAAGATGCATTAACATGCATTAAAGCAGCACTAGGTAGGATTTCCTTGATTTTTGAACTTTTTAAAGATGTGAAATTACAGCTTAAAACTCACTGCAGCGCTGCATTGAGGTGTAATAGGAGGAATAGCGGTGCTCTCGTGTCTGTGCCGGAGCTCCTCTGAGCTCAAACCAGACTCTGTAAGTTTTCCAAGGCGGCCCCGACCAACGCTCGCGAGAACTGCGACCTGCTTTCCGACCTTTAGTTCTAACAGTTCTACAAGGACTACTGGTTCATTCTTTACAAACTAACATACAGACACTCTGGCAGAAGCTGGAAAGAGACCGAATATGTCTGTGAAAGCCAGAAAACGAGAAAGAGAAACTAATCCGCCTGAAACATTTATTACATTCTACAACTGTAGGGGGAGCCCACGAGCACAAAATCTCAATCCTACCTAGTGGAGCTTTTACTGGATTTATTGCTAAGCTAATAATAATTCAGTAGCTCTGAGTTTAGATTCTTGTTTATTTTTTTTTAATAACTGATGAGTTTGAGTTTGATTAACTCGTTAGTCAGACGTGTGTACGGGTCCAGTCCTCCCCGCCCTCATTTCCTCCTCAACTCCAGGGCAGATGATCAGCCTGGGTGTCGGGGTGGGAGGCAGCCCTGCCCCAGTAGCTGCTGCCCAGGCCGGTTTTATTGCCCCCCCATTCTTATTAGTGGCTAATTGAGCGGTTGCCGTGGTAACGCACGTGACGGAGGGAAAGTGATGTAAAACTGATGTCGGGCGGGCGAGTGTGCGAGTGTGGCGTGGGTAAATCCAGCACTGGAGCTTCTCCTGCTCTATTACAACTCGTTATCTGAAGAGAGGAATCAGGGTTTAAACTGGGAAAGCACTGGGTACTCTGGGATTGGAAAAGCCCATCCCTGGCTTAATGGCAGTAATGTAATGAAAATCGATCAATTATGTCATTTCCTGTGGGACCTCCGCTAAGCTCCATCGGGCACTCAGCGTTAGAGTGTTTCCAACAGTGAGTCAGGATTGTTTTCCAGTTTAGAAAGATGCAAATTCTGAATATTTCAGCTTTAATTTAATTAAACAACAGATTAAAATGTTCTTTAGTGTTTTGGATATTTCTCATATTACATTTATCCAGGGTTCTTGCACCATTTTAAAAGTAAAATTTAAATCTTTTTAAGTCCTTTTTTAGACTGCAATAAATATAATTTAAGACCCAAAAAAATCACTTATGATAATTAGTTGTATTGTAAACCTAACGTAGCTAACTTACCGCTAACGTTACTATGTTTGCTAGCTCGCCTCTAACCTTATTAATGTTATTATGTTAGCATGTTAGCTAGCTCGCAGCTAACGTTACTGTGTTAGCTAGCTTGCTGCTAACCTTAATTCTCTCCCTGGTAACATACGTTAGTATGTTAGCTAACTCTCCGCTAGCCTTAGCTCTTTCTTTCCAGTAATTTAGCTAGCTAACTCATTGCTAATGTTACTATGTTTGTTAGCTAACTCTCTGCTAGCCTAGTTATCTCTCACCAGTAATATGAATAGCCTCCCATTAATGTTACTATGTTAGCTTGGTAACTCTCCGCTAGCCTTAGTTCTCTCTTCCCAGTAATGTAGCTAGTTAACTCACTGCTAATGTTACTATGTTAGCTAGCTAACTCTCCGCTAGCCTAGTTATCTCTCACCAGTAATATGAATAGCCTCCCATTAATGTTACTATGTTAGCTTGGTAACTCTCCGCTAACCTTAGTTCTCTCTCCCCAGTAATGTAGATAGCTAACTTACTGCTAATGTTACTATGTTAGCCAGCTAACTCTCCACTAGCCTTAGTTCTCTCTCTCCAGTAACTTAGCTAGCTAACTCACTGCTAATGTTATTATGTTAGCTAGGTAACTCTCTGCTAACCTAGTTCTCTCTTCCCAGTAACGTAGCTTGCTAACTCGCTGCTAACAATAGTATGTTAACTAACTCTCCACTAGCCTTAGTTCTCTCTTTGGTAACGTAGCTAACTCACCGCTAATGTTACTATGTTAGCTAGTTAACTCTCTGCTAGCCTAGTTCTCTCTCCTCAGTAGCGTAGCGAGCTAACTTGCTACATTAGTATGTTAGCTCTCTGCTAACCTTAGTTCTCTCCCTGGTAACGTAGCTAACTCACTGCTAATGTTATTATGTTTGCATGTTAGCTAGCTCGCAGCCAATGGTTCTCCGCTAACCTTAATTCTCTCCCCTGTAATATGCAGTAGCTAGCTAACTCGCTGCTAACGTTAGTATGTTAGCTAGCTCGCTGCAAATGTGAGCTAGCTCTCCATTAACCTTTGTTCTCTCCCCACTAACATTAGCTAGCTCCATTTAGGACCTCCTGGATGAGTTGTCCATGCCCTTTTGGTTAAGCTAAATCTATGTTTTAGCTAAAAGGACAAGCTTCAATTAATTTTCAGTTGTTTTTTACCATTATAATAAACACATTTTCAAAGGGCTTCCACAATCAGAGCTAAATATAGAACTTAATATAAAGCCTCGAGCTTCTGACACCAAAGAGCCATTTATCTCCGTTCCGTTTATCCATAAAACAACTGACCCCTAATTCTCAGTGTTTAATGAAGGGGTTATTTAATTCATAATCTGTAGATAAATGTCAAAACTGCAATAGATTTGCATTGTGTTAAAGAGGTCATTAACTCGTGACTGTGATTGCGCTTGACGGAATGGAATTAAAGTCAATGAAATGGCATAACGATGTCTCAGGGCATTATTAAAACATGGGCTGGCAACTTCTTCACTCTCAGGGCTGTGAGGAAGTGTTCGTGCCGTTTTCCACGTCTGTGATTTGTATATTTGCCCTGAAATATATTAGATAGGCAGCTTGTGTCAGTATATGTTAGGCCCCCAGCTGCTTATAGATACAAAGCAAAAGAGCTTGTAGCGTAGCGTCACATTTATACAATATATTGCATCCAATTAGTCTATGGGGTTGAACATATTTTTAAATACAAAAATAGATATTTATATACAGTATAATATATTTAATTCCAAACAGTATGAATATATGGTACAACTTTAAAATGAGGCTCCTTTGTAAAGGGTTTATACACAGTTTATGAAGTAGTTTGTTATATGCTTATAAATTAAGTTAATACTTTAAAAACATTAAAAAAACACTTAATAAACACATAAATAGAAAAGGCAACAGTGATAATTACCTTTTTTAACATGTCTAGTGTCATGTCTATAATAAATTTACAATTTACTGTGTGTTATAACTGCTTATTAATGGTTTATAACCTAATTAATAACATTAAGAAACTCCTTTATAAACTACTTATAAACCCTTTATAAAGGAGCTTTGTTTTAAAGTGGTACCAGATATATTATTAATATATTATATAAAAGTATTACACACAGAGTGATCTGTTTTAAGCCTTTATTCCTTTTATTGTTGATGATTATGGCTCACAGCAAATGAAAACCCAAAAATCAATGTTTATGAAAACTTAGAATATTATATAAGACCAATTGGTAGTTTTGGAAGTGTGCTGGAAAATGAAATCCACATCTCCAAAAAAGTTGTCAGTAGCAGAGAGAAGCATGAAGTGCTGTAAGATCTTGTGGGAAAACAAAACTGCACTGACTTTAGACTTGATAATAAAACACAGTGGATCAACACCAGCAGATTACATGTCTCTCCAAACCATCACTGATTGGTGGAAACTTCACACTAGACCTCGAGCAGTTTGGACTGTGTTTCTCTCCACTTTTCCTCCAGACTCTGCTCCCTTAATTTCCTTTAAATTAAATGTAAAATTTACTGATGATCAGTGATGGTTTGGAGAGACATGTCATCTGCTGTGTGGTTATGGGGTTCTGTTGTTGTGATCTCTTGGATGAGTTTTCGCTGCACTCTTGAGGTAATTTTGGTTGGCCAGCCAATCCTGTGAAGAATTCCTTCAAATACTGTTCCACGTTTTCACCATTTGTGGATAATGGCTCTCACTATGGTTTGCTGGAGTCCCTAAACTTTAGAAATGGCTTTCTAAAAACCTTTTCCAGACTGATAGATCTCGATCACCTTTTTATTTCTAATTTGTTCCTGAATTTCTTTGGACATTGGTATGATATTTAGCTTTTCAGTATCTTTTGGTCTACTTTGGCTTTTCTCAGGAAGGTCTTATTTAAGTAATTTCTTGATTGAGATCAGGTGTGGCAGTATAGAAATTGAACTCAGGTGTGATAAAAACACAGTTAAGTTATGTTCTAACTGGGGCACAACTGTAGAGTTTGGGTAAGGCAGTCTTAAGCCACATTCTACTCAGTATGAGTGAATATTTTACACTTCTATTCAGTGATAAAACTCTTGAATCAGACTGCAATTAAAAAAACAGGAGGACCAGTGAGTTTTTTTATTTCTTGGCTTTCTCTGTCACATGACATCGCAGAGTTCAGTAGCTCCTCCATGTCCACTTCATGTCCGTAATGTAATTACGGTGCACCGCAGTGGACAAATAGTTATTTTATTTAATGTGAGGGGAAGAAACTCAGAGATTTGCATCCGGATGGGACTAAAATTACCGGAGGACCACGTTTAGCGAGTTCAGCGAAAAACAGTAGATAATTCAACCTGTAATATATTTTCTTAGAGGACATTGAGAAAAACACGTACATGGTCGTTCCTGATAGGAATAAAATCACAGAGGACCTCCGTAAAAGAGAAAATTACCCCAGAAACCCTGGAGAAACTGATCCCATCTGGATAGAGCTTTGGAATGGTATCATACAGTAGCTTTTGTTTGGAAAATATGGTCGACTGTAAGACTAATTCCCACACTGACCGGTTTTCCCAGACTGGCTGAAACACACCTGTGTCTCGCATCTGGCCAGCAGCCACAGCGCCGCTCGCTCTCCTCTAACAGCCTCTCGGTGAGACGAGAGAACGGACCAGCCTGCTGGCAGAGGCTTACCAAAACGCCGCTTTCATCTCCGGTGTCAAAACACACCGCTTCAAACATAAGCTCGGAGAAACGGCAGCTCCCACTCCGCTGTCAGCTCCGCAAAATCCAAAGCTCGGAAGGATACAGTCACAGCAGCAAACTGTCAAACCTGCGCTGTTGATGGGAATTCTTTATGCAAATGGTCCTACAGACAGATTTCCAGGCTTCTTATGAACACACTGTGTCTTCTCCAGGGGTTTAGATCACCTGCAGCCAGCCTACAGTGTACATTTATAAAATTACACACACACACACACAAAATACACACATACACACACAAACTGAGCTACACTCAGTGTTTAGTATAAGTAGGGCTGTGCAAGTAACACATTAAATTTGATTATTCATTGAATATAAATTAAAAAGTGTCACAGTTCCGCTCACAGTAACGTGATGGTTAACATCATTCTGATATAAAAAATCATCTCGGAAAACCGTTAGCATCACCAGTTAGCTGTTAGCAATTATGGGACTTCATATTAAGTCCACAGGTCAGATTGTACTGATAAAAAAAATATGTATACTATAATAATAAAGAACATCCTGTTTTTCCATTATCAAACTATGACAAATTTCCCTAAGGTTCTAAGACATTTACGGTACCTGTACTGATTTTTAATTATTTTAAATTCTCTGCATTGTAGATTAATATTACACTCATCCAAACTATTAAGAAAGACAGATTAAAAAGTGTTAAACAAATGAACTCTTCAAGAGTTAATAACTTGAAAAACATACTTAGAAATACTAGAAATAAAGGTCAGTCAATCCGAAACATTTTGAAAGCTTTGAAAGTATCCCGAAGTGCAGTCACCACAAAGACCATCAAAATGTTCGATGAAAGATGATGAAACTGGCTCTCATCAGCACTGCCCCTGGAAAGGAAGGCCAAGAGTTACCTTCATCAGAGTTACCAGCCTCACAGATACAGTAAGAGCACCTAAATGCTTCTTCACAGAGTATGTTGGTTTGTTTTTAACACTTTTAAGTTACTACATGATTCATTATGTGTTCCTTTATAGTCTGGATCATTTCAGTATTTATGTCCTGTTCTGTATATTTAAAATATACAGTACAGGCCAAAGGTTAGGACACACCTTTTCTTTTTCAATGTGTTTTCTTTATTTTCATGATTATTTATATTGCAGATTCTCACTGAAGCATCAAATGATCTATGACTGAACACATGTGGAGTTTTATGTTCTTAACTAAAAAAAATATATATATATATATATATTCTAGTTTCTTCAAAATAGCCACCCTTTGCTCTGATTACTGCTTTGCACACTCTTGGCATCATTCTCTCAATGAGCTTCTTCAAGAGGTGGCCACCTGAAATGAAAAGTTTTCCAACAGTCCTGAAGGAAGGAGTTCCCAGAGGTGTTTATTAGCACTTGTTGCTCCTTTGTCTTCTTCACTCTGTGCTCCAGCTCACCCCAAACCATCTGGATTGGGTTCAGGTCGGTGACTGTGGAGGTTCAGCTCATTTTTTGTTAAGTAGATAAAACTCCACATGTGTTCATTCATAGTTTTGATGCTTCAGTGAGAATCTACAATGTAAATAGTCATGAAAATAAAGAAAACGCATTGAAAAAGAGAAGCTGTGTCCAGACTTTTGACCTGTACTATATATATATATATATATATATATATATATATATATATATCTTTTCCTCTCTTTTTCTCTCTCACCTTGCCACAGCTTACCTGACATCATTTATATCTCCAGCTCTCTTTCTTCCGTCTCCTCCTTTCTTTCTTCCTCCGTTCTCTCCCGTCCAAAAAGCTAAACATCTTCTCTACTCTCACACCTTTTGATCATGTTCAGCAGGTGATTTGTCATGGCGGAAAAAAAACACCTCAGCCCTTCTCCCAGTTCCAGTTTGCATAATGAGGCATGGGCCGAGCGTTGGGGCCGAGCGTCTGCTCGTGATTGGACGAGCTGTGATTTGTAGCTTTGGATGGGAACATCTTCAGGAGCGACTCGCGGGAGAGTTGCGTAATTCTGACTTTTGATCAGGCGGCTCGACGGCTTCGTTTCTCTCTGATTAGTTCGCCACCCCTCTTTTTTTTTTTTTTTTCTATCTTCCCTCGAATATTTTTCATTCAGGTTGCAACAGCAAATCAGCCGGGGCCTTTTAATTAGCGGTTCTGAACCAGATCACAAGTCTTTGCTGCTCTGCTTTGTGTGTATGTGTGTATTAGTATATGTGAGTGTGTGTATTTGTGTATATATGGGGTGTAAGGGAGCATGGCTGCTTCTGAAACAGGATGTCCTCCTCATTTGGGCCTCAGAAACCCTTGGAGTGTAATTAACTGGGTTACAGAGCGAGAGAAAAAAGTCGCAGTTTCTTTTAGAGACCCTAATTCAACCCTGCACACCAAACAGCACCATAAGTGCTAATGGTTACAGCTAATAGCATAATATAATCTCTCACAGAGAAAAAGTGCATTAGCAGTAACGCAGTCCACTTTCCTCCAGCAAGTGCTGGTGACCTTTCTGTGGTACGTTTGTTCAACGTGTGACAGGACAGGAAGCGACGCCCTGCCGGAACTTCCACCGTTTGCCCTTTAATAGAGCCGTGATGCTCAGCTATGACTAATAGAACCAGCATTACTGGCATAACGCAAAAGTTTGATTGGGTAACTTTTTTTGTGAAATTTTTGCCTAAATATTGTAGGTGAGGCATTCTGAACTCAGCTCACTTCAAACTGCAGTATATACTTTTTGGTAACACTTTATTTTAAGGAACCCAAAATAGGCACTTATTAATGTCTTATTATTTGCCTAATAAAGCCTTAATTAGACATTTGTAAATGATTTATTCACTACTTATGAGGCTTAATTATGTGTTATTAAGTGTTATTGGTGCTTAATTAGGGGTCTGTGATTGATTAAATATTTATTTATTCAGTTCTTTTTAGTCTCTAATTAGTGATGAACAGAACCTCACTTTACAATATGGTGCACATCTTAGTCTATTAATGACTTATTAACCCCTTATTAACAGCCATAACCTTACCAAACTCACATAGATCAAACTGCTGCCAATTATACACTAATAACATGTAGAATTAGCTAATAGTTAATGCTTAATAATCTGCTTACATAACTGTTTATAGTGCACTATAAGAACTAATACAGCCATTATTAATCATTTACACATAATAGACCCCTAATTAAGCACCAATACTGAATACACAGAATAAAGCCTAATAAGTAGTGAATAAATCATTTACAAATGTCTAATTAAGGCTTTATTAAGCAAATAATAAGATAAGATAAGATAATGAATAAGCACCTAATTTGTGTTCCTTAACATAAAGTGTTACCTACTTTTTTATGTGGAGACTTTGCTTGCTTGGCTTCGCAAACAAAGTGATGTAACTGCTGAGAAAACCAACAAGCACAAATGCTGGTAGGTAGGAAGGTAAGAAGGTTATTTATTAATTACCGTATTTTTCGCACTATAAGGTGCACCAGATTATAAGGTCTATAAATAAGCATCTATTTTATAGTCTATTTTTATATATAAGCATAAGATGAGCACAGTCTGAAGCTTGAAAAGCTCCCTTTGGTATATTTGTACTATCCCAGCTATTTAAATATGTTTATCATAAAAACTCATATCGTGATAATTATGAATCATTATAAATCATATGATTTATCGTACAGCCCTAGTTGCAAGGGCATGATGCTAAGCTTTAGAATACCAGCCAACAGGGAGCTGCAGAAGTCTGGTCTTGAGATGGTAGGTAAGATGGTTATTTATTAATTACCGTATTTTTCGTACTATAAGGTGCACCAGATTATAAGGTCTATAAATAAGCATCTATTTTATAGTCTATTTTCATACATACTGAAGTGTGAAGCGCTCCCTTTGGTATATTTGTACTATCCTAGCTATTTAAGTATGTTTATCATAAAAACTCATATCGCGATAATCATGCACATCGTATGATTTATCGTAACGCCCTAGTTGCAAGGGCATGAAAAAAGGTATGCTTTAGAATACCAGCCAACAAATAGCTGCAGAAGTCTGGTCTTGAGTTGACAGCAGACTGTATGAACATCTGGACAACTTCCCTAGAATCTTAAAACATCTCCATAGAGGAAGAAGGTCAATTTCTCCAGATGTTGTAGAGGAGAAATCTGTTGAGAATGATAACTGGTCATGCACATCTGGAGTGAACTGGTACCATTTACCTTCCCTTCTGAGCTAAAGATTGATGCACTGACTGGGATATTTGGGATATGTGTGTCAATTCGAGCCAGATACTGCCGGTCACCATCATTATCAACTACTGCACTGCACTGTCCACTGAGGGTGGTAATGTTAGCCCTCTTTGATGTTTCCATTTCCAGTTCACGCTTGAATGAGTGGATGAATAGAGAAATGTTCAATTCCAGCATTTTAGAACTTAATTCACATCCATCTGCCAACCTCACTCACGACAAGATAACACCTCATAGCGTATACAGGTGTAAGTGTTCCCAAGTCATTCCCTGAAGTAAGCCTTCATGATCATTTTACACACTGCTGTCTTTTTCTTGATTTCTCTGTTGATTTCAATAAAAACCTCTACCTCAATTTACCTCACTCTCACTTTACCTCACTCTCACTCTACCTCACTTTACCTCACTCTACTTCACTCTCACTCTATCTTACTCTCACTCTACCATACTCTCACTGTGCCTCACTTTCACTATACTTCAATCTCACTCTACCTCACTTTCACTTTAACTCACTCTACCTCTACTTCACTCTCACTCTACCTCACTCTTACTCTACTTCACTCTCACTCTACCTCTCTACTTCATTGTATCTCCACCCCACTCTACTTATATGTACCTCATTCTTCCTCTACCTCTCTTTAGCTTTTGTTACCTTGCTTTAAATCACTTTACCTCCCTGCATATCACTCTCTCACTCCACCTTACTCTACCTCACCCCACATCACTTAATCTCAAACTACCTCACCCTCAGAAGCTTCCCAGCTTCAGAATGTGTCATACAAGCTGCATAAATGACTGAGAGTAGGACTGTAGACAGAGCAGCCAAAGAAAACGATTCTATCCAAAGAAAAGAGAGAATTAGTGGGAGAGTGGTGAGTATGGAATTAGTGTAGAAATTGATGAAGTAAATAAGCATTCATAAGCTTAAAATGACCTAAAACCCCAAATCTGGTAAATAACCTTAATTTGTTTAAAATAATGTTTTAATCCTCCTTAATTGACACTGAAAGTTGTGAAGAGGTGGAGTTGGTAGAAGTTACTACGCGATTCCAGTAACACTTTCTATGAACCCTGTATTTATAATGCATTATAAATGCATTCATAATGCATTTTATGACATGCATAATACATTACAATGACTGTAATAACCCTGTATAATTATTTATTCAAGTATAAGTGTTTATAAAGAAAGGGCTTATAATGCCTTATGATATCTGTTCATAAGAACATTGTACAATGTAGTGTTATAATGCACTATAAAACATATTTGGTATATTTTGGTATAATGCATTATAATATGCAGCAGTTATAGAGCATTATGAGTGCTCTCTACTGGCTTTAAGTGAAGTGTGTTTTAAACGTGAAGTAAATTTTATTAAGCCTTACTCTAGGCATTTGAAAACACACTTCACTTAAAGTCAGTAATAACTGTGTATAAGGCTTTATAATGTGTTACACACTTTTATAAAAGCTTAATTTGAAAAATCAAAGCTGCATATTATAATGGATTATTCCAACATATACCAAATCTGTGTTATAGTGCATTACAACACTACATTGTACAATGTACTTATGAACAGATATTATAAGGCATTGTGAGCCCTTTCTTTATAAACCCTTATACTTGTAGCTTGTATTTTGTTATGAATTATTATACAGGCTTATTACAGTCATTATAAGGTATTATGCATGTCATATAAGGCATTATAAATGCATGCATAATGCATTATGAATACAGAGTTCATAGGAAGTGTTATCATGATTTCTTTGTGTTCCTGCATAGTATGGATCATTTCAGTATTCGTTTACTATGTAGGAAAAAATAAATTATATAATAAAAAAACACTAAATGAGAAGGTGTGTCCAGACCTGAGTCACCATACACTGATGGTGTGTGTGTAATATACATTAGTTTATTTTAAACTATTTATATCATCTACATTCAATAGAGGAGACCCCACACACATGTCCTACAAGTCAGTGCAGCGATCTTTATCCTCCATGAGACATTAAATATTAGACTTATGTCTCTTTATATTTAGCAGTTGTTTCAATTGCAAGCAACCCTTTACTAAGGAAGACTGTTGGCAGGAACACACTAAACACTTTAGTCTTAATTGATTTCCCGCACACGAGTTTGGGACATCGATGAAGCCCCCCCCCCCCCCCCCCCCCACTAAGCCAAACTCACCACATGCTCCTGTGGTGGCGACGGTGGAGCGTGAATGCCTCATTGAACACTTCAGTGATGTGATTTCCCCGGTCTGTGAGTTGGTGAAGACTCCCTGCTATCAGACGTGTTGGAGATTCTCAGGAATGAATCTTATAGTGAAACAGTATTGAGTGAAGAGAAGCAGCCAATCAGAGCGCAATACACACCTGAGAGGCACTGAGGTGTGAGCAATCCCAACAGCAACAAAGATGGCGGAGGAGATATTGGAGGGAAAAGCTGTGGATACTGTACTGACCAGTGATGATGCTCCTGATCACTGTGCATGCAACTATTTAAAATTGAAAATTGGAAATTTGTGAAAAATGTGAAATGAACTTGGGTTGCATAGTAAAAATCACTATTTTTACACCATTAACCATTAAGTAAGTTAACAAGTAACATTTTGAGAGACATGTCATCTGCTAGTGTGTTTTATTATCAAGTCTAAAGTCAGTGCAGTTTTGTTTTCCCGCAAAATCTTACAGCATTTCGTGCTTCCCTCTGCTGCTAACAACTTTTATAGAGATGTGGATTTCATTTTCCAGCAGGACTTGGCACACTGCCCACACTGCATACCAAAAGTACCAAAGTAGGTCTTATACCATACTCAAATTTTCTGAGACACTGATTTTTGGGTTTTCATTGGCTGTACGCTTCATAATCATCAACAATAAAATGAATAAACGCTTAAAATAGATCACTCTGTAATACATCTATACAATATTACTGAAATAAAGTAACTTTTTAATGCTATTCTACATTTTTTAGATGCACTAGTAACCGTGCAACAATTGCTGTTGTTGACTGTTGTTGCTGTGGTCTCACATTCCTGCCCTGATTTCACAGAATCAGCAAGTTAGCATGCTAACAAAGTAAAATGGAGCAATGTAGCTAAATACAAAACTAAAAAAAAAAAAAATCCACATTAGTACTGTGGCACTTGCTTCCCAGCTACCTGGGACATACTGGTCCTAGGAAACTACTGGTCTCATCCAACACTACCACTACCACAGCATGCATTTGCACACTGGCTTCTAGGCTTGTCCTATTTTGCTATCAGGTTCGTCAAACATCAATATGCAGCGTTAACACAGCCGTGATACATTTTTTTTTACTATTTCCTGTACTGTTAATACGGTAAACACCCCAGTTCTTGTTGCACAAGGTGACTCGTTAAGCTTTTCCACTTGAGAGGCACTTCCTGTGGTTTTTTAAGTGGTTGCTCTGGTATCTCAGGTAGCTGTCAAGAGTGGTTGCTATGGGATATGGTTGGTTGGGTGTGGTTGGTTGGGTGTTTCTGAAGGATGGCTCGCCCAGGACATTGTACAAACCAAAACCACCACTGGAAGAGTCTCGTTTTTGGTTGAATCACTGTTTAATCTCTGGATAGTCCAGTTTGGTAGCTCTCCATTAGCTTTCAGCCAGTAGCAGAGCGGTCAATGGTCTGCTTAATGAGAAGTTCAGCCCTTGGCTGAGTCTGAATCCCTAAACAAAGTCCTCGAGCTCACTAATTACCCTGAAGATTAGTCCAGCATGAAGATCCACACAGCTCTCAGACGAGGGGTGACGAAAGGAAGTGACACGCAGTGACGGTACTCAGTCTGAGGCTGGGACCTTGAACTGGGACCAGTCTGCCCTCTGGAACAACCCCAATTTAGCCCACAGCCTCAGCAGCTCTGAACCCCGTGATTACAGACAGTAGGGCTAACCCACGGGTTACATGCATCCTGCTTCTGGACTTGCTACATGATTACAGCTAACTGGGGTTTAGCGACCTATTGATCCAAATACGACAGACACTGCACACGTCTCCAGGTGTGAGCTCCTATCTCTTATCTCCTATCGCTTTGAGGTCCTTCCATTCATGCCTTAATACGTGAATGGAGCTACATTTGCAAGAAAAAATATGTGAACCCTTTGGGATTATACTTGGATTTCTGCAAAAAAATGGTCATTAAATGTGTTCTGATCTTCATCTAAGTCACAACAATAGACAAACACATTCACAAGTCTGCTTAAACTAATATCACACAAAAAATTACATTTTTGCATGGTTTTATTGAACACAACGTGTTAAAATTCACAGTGTAGGGTGGAGAAGTATATGAACCTCTCGGCTAATGACTTTTCTAAGAGCTAATTGGAGTCAGGATGTGATGAGGTTAAAGGATGTGTTGGTTAAAGCTGCCCTGCTCTATAAAAACACAAACCAGTTTTAAGTTTGCTGTTCTTATAAGAAGCATTGCTTGATGTCAATCCTTTCTCGCACAAAAGATCAAGCTCTCAGAATACCTACAGGTACGTTTAAGAATTGATGACTTGCATGAAGCTGGGAAGCGTTACAAAAAAGTATCTCTAAAAGCCTTGATGTTCATGTGTCCACGGTAAGACAGGCGCTCTACAAATGGAGAAAGTTCAGCACTGTTGCTGCTACTCCTGTAAAGATGACTGCAAGAGCACAGCACATGCACATTGATCAATGAGGTGAGGAAGAATCCTAGAGTGTCAGCTAAAGACTGTGGACTGTGTTTGTCTATTGTTGTGACTAAGATGAAAATCAGAACACATTTAATGACTAATTTATGCAGAACTTACCTAATTTTATAACCAGGACAGGACCATGTGTCCTTAATGTCGATGGATGTCCATTTTCTTTTTCTTGATAGTACTTCTTTATTAGAAAAGAGTCAAATTACAAATATGTATAATTATCAATATCTCCACTGTTATTATAAATAGTACAAACTGTAGATTTAGATGCATCATGACGCACAGGTTGATTTTATTCCACTTCCAGGACGTTGCGAGGCTGTTGCTATGGTATTTTAGGTATCTATGGGGTTGCTAGCTGCTTAATACATGAAGTGGTCACTAGGTGGTTGTTGTGGTAATCTAGGTGGTTGGTCTCTTGTTGCATAGTATGGTGTTGCTATGCGGTTACTAGGTTCTTGCTGTTTCATCTACGTGAAAAGTAACACTAGTTAAAATGACTTAGTTTTCATAGTTAGATTTAGTTGTTTTGTTCAGCAGTTTTTTCAGATGTTATTAGTTGTGTATCTTTATATTGAAAGTTTCTACTATAAAAAAGAAAACTACATTACAGAGTTATTTAATATAAAAATGTTATGACTTGTTTTGCTGCTGACATTTAAGGCTAAAATGGCTTGACATACTCATACACACACACACACACACAAAACACAGACAAACACACACACACACACAAAACACACACACACACACACACACAGTGCAAACTAGCCTCCGGGGACATGCTGATGACTGAAGCTCGAGCTTTAGTTTATGTGGAGTCACACAGTCACGAGCCAAACATTAAACCCACACCGTTTCTCCAGCATCTTTTCCCCAGTCACTCCTTCAGATATTCAGAACTGTGGGCACACATTCACTCAGTCATTTATACAGTACTCTCTTACTAATACTTCATTTATACAGTACTCTCTTACTAATACTTCATTTATACAGTACTCTCTTACTAATACTTCATTTATACAGTACTCTCTTACTAATACTTCATTCATACAGTACTCTCTTACTAATACTTCATTTATACAGTACTCTCTTACTAATACTTCATTTATTCAGTACTCTCTTACTAATACTTCATTCATACAGTACTCTCTTACTAATACTTCATTTATACAGTACTCTCTTACTAATACTTCATTTATACAGTACTCTCTTACTAATACTTCATTTATACAGTACTCTCTTACTAATACTTCATTTATACAGTACTCTCATACTAATACTTCATTTATTCAGTACTCTCTTACTAATACTTCATTTATACAGTACTCTCTTACTAATACTTCATTCATACAGTACTCTCTTACTAATACTTCATTTATACAGTACTCTCTTACTAATACTTCATTTATACAGTACTCTCTTACTAATACTTCATTTATACAGTACTCTCTTACTAATACTTCATTTATACAGTACTCTCTTACTAATACTTCATTTATACAGTACTCTCTTACTAATACTTCATTCATACAGTACTCTCTTACTAATACTTCATTTATACAGTACTCTCTTACTAATACTTCATTTATACAGTACTCTCTTACTAATACTTCATTTATTCAGTACTCTCTTACTAATACTTCATTTATACAGTACTCTCTTACTAATACTTCATTCATACAGTACTCTCTTACTAATACTTCATTTATACAGTACTCTCTTACTAATACTTCATTTATACAGTACTCTCTTACTAATACTTCATTTATACAGTACTCTCTTACTAATACTTCATTTATAGAGTACTCTCTTAATAATACTTCATTTATAGAGTACTCTCTTAATAATACTTCATTCATACAGTACTCTCTTACTAATACTTCATTTATACAGTTCTTTCTTACTAATACTTCATTTATACAGTACTCTCTTACTAATACTTCATTCATACAGTACTCTCTTATTATACTTCATTTATACAGTACTCTCTTACTAATACTTCATTTATACATTACTCTCTTACTAATACTTCATTCATACAGTACTCTCTTACTAATACTTCATTTATACAGTTCTTTCTTACTAATACTTCATTTATACAGTACTCTCTTACTAATACTTCATTCATACAGTACTCTCTTATTATACTTCATTTATACAGTACTCTCTTACTAATACTTCATTTATACATTACTCTCTTACTAATACTTCATTTATACAGTACTCTCTTATTATACTTCATTTATACAGTACTCTCTTACTAATACTTCATTCATACAGTACTCTCTTATTATACTTCATTTATACAGTACTCTCTTACTAATACTTCATTCATACAGTACTCTCTTACTAATACTTCATTTATACAGTACTCTCTTACTAATACTTCATTTATACAGTACTCTCTTACTAATACTTCATTTATACAGTACTCTCTTACTAATACTTCATTTATACAGTACTCTCTTACTAATACTTCATTTATACAGTACTCTCTTACTAATACTTCATTTATACAGTACTCTCTTACTAATACTTCATTTATACAGTACTCTCTTACTAATACTTCATTTATACAGTACTCTCTTACTAATACTTCATTTATACAGTACTCTCTTACTAATACTTCATTTATACAGTACTCTCTTACTAATACTTCATTCATACAGTACTCTCTTACTAATACTTCATTTATACAGTACTCTCTTACTAATACTTCATTTATACAGTACTCTCTTACTAATACTTCATTTATACAGTACTCTCTTACTAATACTTCATTTATACAGTACTCTCATACTAATACTTCATTTATTCAGTACTCTCTTACTAATACTTCATTTATACAGTACTCTCTTACTAATACTTCATTTATACAGTACTCTCTTACTAATACTTCATTTATACAGTACTCTCTTACTAATACTTCATTCATACAGTACTCTCTTACTAATACTTCATTTATACAGTACTCTCTTACTAATACTTCATTTATACAGTACTCTCTTACTAATACTTCATTTATACAGTACTCTCATACTAATACTTCATTTATTCAGTACTCTCTTACTAATACTTCATTTATACAGTACTCTCTTACTAATACTTCATTTATACAGTACTCTCTTACTAATACTTCATTTATACAGTACTCTCTTACTAATACTTCATTTATACAGTACTCTCTTACTAATACTTCATTTATACAGTACTCTCTTACTAATACTTCATTTATACAGTACTCTCATACTAATACTTCATTTATTCAGTACTCTCTTACTAATACTTCATTTATACAGTACTCTCTTACTAATACTTCATTTATACAGTACTCTCTTACTAATACTTCATTTATACAGTACTCTCATACTAATACTTCATTTATTCAGTACTCTCTTACTAATACTTCATTTATACAGTACTCTCTTACTAATACTTCATTTATACAGTACTCTCTTACTAATACTTCATTTATACAGTACTCTCTTACTAATACTTCATTTATACAGTACTCTCTTACTAATACTTCATTTATACAGTACTCTCTTACTAATACTTCATTTATACAGTACTCTCTTACTAATACTTCATTTATACATTACTCTCTTACTAATACTTCATTTATACAGTACTCTCTTACTAATACTTCATTCATACAGTACTCTCTTACTAATACTTCATTCATACAGTACTCTCTTACTAATACTTCATTTATACAGTACTCTCTTATTATACTTCATTTATACAGTACTCTCATACTAATACTTCATTTATTCAGTACTCTCTTACTAATACTTCATTTATACAGTACTATCTTACTAATACTTCATTTATACAGTACTCTCTTACTAATACTTCATTCATACAGTACTCTCTTACTAATACTTCATTTATACAGTTCTTTCTTACTAACAGTGTTGGGCACGTTACTTTGAAAAAGTAATTAGTTATAGTTACTTCTCCAAAAAAGTAACTGAGTTATTAACTGAGTTACTCCACTATAAAAGTAACTAGTTAAGCAATAGAACACGAGAGGGAGTGTGTTATCACAAATAACATCACGGCTGTGATCTGGTCGCAGTAGATCATCACAGCCGTGATATTTTTCGTGATAACACACTCCCTCTCGTGTTCTATTGTTCTATTGCTTTTATACAATAGTTTATTTTTACAAAATGAATAAAGAAAATAAATCAAAGAACTTAAAAAAATTAAGAATGAACATGCTTTAATATGGACTGTGCCTTCCGCCAAAAAGTAGTTCCACAACAACTGTAACAGAACTGAAATTTAACTACAAAACGGTGTATGGTTCATACAGACTAACACCACGAAAGTTAGCTTTAAATCAAAATTGGGAATAAGTGAAGATGGTAACGTTAGAAGCGTAAAATAACGCTAATACTCTCCTCTCCTGCTCCGTGGAGTCGTCTTCAGGTGAAAGCTGCGCATTTTTTGAGCATTTCTGCTTGTTTTGCTGGGTGGTGTTGGTTTTAGCTAGCTGGCTGGACAGTGGTTAGTGTAGGTTAGCCTAGCTTGCTGTAACTCAGCATTAACTTAGCTTAGCTTCGCCTAGCCTGGCTGGTTAAGTTATCGTTCTGGCGGTCAGACGCATTAGCCGAGCGATTTTACTTCCCTTGTTTACTTCCCTGTTGGTGCCGGTGGAGGCGACGAATCAAAACTGTACTGTGTGTATACGCCGTTACTCGGCAACGCGTCGGCGGAGTGATACAAGTTTAGCGGTTGAGCGGCTAAAGTATGGTGCAGTAACGGGGTGTAATGGGCAAATGGGAACGCCGTTATAGTTACAGTCAGAGTAATTAGTTCGATAACTCCTTACTGAAAAAAATGTAATTTCAGATAAATTTATTTATTAAAAAATAAAACTCGGTTTCAAGACTTAAATATTACACAAAGTAAATAAGTGAACTGAACTTCAGTCAATCCTTTCTTTTATTAAACTTTAATTAATTTCTGCATACAATATTACCTAATTACAATTACTTAATTTATACAATATTAATATATATGTAATTTTAGTTAAAACACACCTTCAAATATTTACATAATCTCAAAGATTTATTTTGTAAACAGACCAAGTCTCACTGTCTCAACACATGGATGGCATGTAATATATATATATATATTTTTTAGTATACTATGCCATTCATGTGTTGAGACAGTGTAATATGTGTGTTTCAACTAAATATATTTAAATTTCAGGTATTATAATATTATGTATCATAAACTATATGAGTAATATTGTATAAATTAAGTAATTGTAATTAGGTAATATTATATGCAGAAATTAAGTAAATTAAGTTTACTAAAATAAAGGATTTTTTTTTTCAGTGTAGACCTTCTTTAAATATCACAACAAATACCAAACAATGAACACTGTCTAATAATAAAAAAAGCTTGGAGCCACACGTTCAGCAGGCTCTGATAGAAGTTATTTTTCTGTATTTATTCGGCTGCATGTTCTCACGCCGGAGAATTGATTTCTCTTTCAGAAGTGTTTTGCGCCGAGCCGCTTGGAATGGCAGGTGGGAATTGGATTCACATTCGCGACTTGTCACTTTTGCAAATGGGGATCCTGAGAGTCATCATGTGGTTGAGTGGGGCAGCGGTGCTGAGCGAGAGGCAGCTCTACACTGGACCTGACCTCCACCAGCATTCTGATAGTAACTCTACAGGCGGCTGGGCGTTCTGACCCGCGGTCTGAATGGAAATGTAGTGGAGAATGAGGAGAAGCACCGCTGGTCCACACTCCTGAACACCGCTTTCATTTAAAGGCTTAGTGTACTGCCAGGTACTGCATTTATCAGACTAACCTGCTCCAGGGTTTCTCTCTGCAGCGTAGTTCATGAATCACACCATCCATTCACTACTACAAGAAACTGCCAGCCAGGTTATACACTGAAATTGAATGAAACATAAAAAAATTAAAAGTAAAATTTACTTAAAAAAAAGATTCTGCATTTGCTTTTTTAATGTAAATTTAATTTCAGATAATTTTAAGTAACTTCAACTCAGTTTCAAGACTTAAATGTTACACAGAGTAAATAAGTGAACTGAACTTCAGTCAATTCTTTCTTTTAGTAAACTTTACTTCCTTTATTTTTACTGAATCAATCCTTTCTTTTAGTAAACTTTACTTCATTTATTTTTACTGAATCAATCCTTTCTTTTATTAAACTTTACTTCATTTATTTTTACTGAATCAATCCTTTCTTTTAGTAAACTTTACTTCATTTATTTTTACTGAATCAATCCTTTCTTTTAGTAAACTTTACTTCATTTATTTTTACTGAATCAATCCTTTCTTTTATTAAACTTTACTTCATTTATTTTTACTGAATCAATCCTTTCTTTTAGTAACTTTACTTCATTTATTTTTACTGAATCAATCCTTTCTTTTAGTAAACTTTACTTCATTTATTTTTACTGAATCAATCCTTTCTTTTAGTAAACTTTACTTCATTTATTTTTACTGAATCAATCCTTTCTTTTATTAAACTTTACTTCATTTATTTTTACTGAATCAATCCTTTCTTTTAGTAAACTTTACTTCATTTATTTTTACTGAATCAATCCTTTCTTTTAGTAAACTTTACTTCATTTATTTTTACTGAATCAATCCTTTCTTTTATTAAACTTTACTTCATTTATTTTTACTGAATCAATCCTTTCTTTTAGTAACTTTACTTCATTTATTTTTACTGAATCAATCCTTTCTTTTAGTAAACTTTACTTCATTTATTTTTACTGAATCAATCCTTTCTTTTATTAACTTTACTTCATTTATTTTTACTGAATCAATCCTTTCTTTTAGTAAACTTTACTTCATTTATTTTTACTGAATCAATCCTTTCTTTTAGTAACTTTACTTCATTTATTTTTACTGAATCAATCCTTTCTTTTAGTAAACTTTACTTCATTTATTTTTACTGAATCAATCCTTTCTTTTAGTAACTTTACTTCATTTATTTTTACTGAATCAATCCTTTCTTTTAGTAACTTTACTTCATTTATTTTTACTGAATCAATCCTTTCTTTTAGTAAACTTTACTTTATTTATTTTTACTGAATCAATCCTTTCTTTTAGTAAACTTTACTTCATTTATTTTTACTGATTCAATCCTTTCTTTTAGTAACTTTACTTCATTTATTTTTACTGAATCAATCCTTTCTTTTAGTAAACTTTACTTCATTTATTTTTACTGAATCAATCCTTTCTTTTAGTAACTTTACTTCATTTATTTTTACTGAATCAATCCTTTCTTTTAGTAACTTTACTTCATTTATTTTTACTGAATCAATCCTTTCTTTTAGTAAACTTTACTTCATTTATTTTTACTGAATCAATCCTTGTAAAAATAAATGAAGTAAAGTTTACTAAAAGAAAGGATTGACTGAAGTTCAGTTCACTTATTTACTCTGTGTAACATTTAAGTCATGAAACTGAGTTGAAGTTACTTAAATTTATCTGAAACTATTTTTTATAATACATTTTTCTCGTCATTTTTTTCAATGTATTTATTAGAGTTATCAGTTCAGTTTCAGTTCGTTCTGTGGTGCTTCAAACAATGACATGATCCCAGTCAGCTTTTCTGGAGGAGGTTCAATTTCTTCATCAAAAGAAATTGACTTTTTATCCATTACATTTCACAATTTTATATGAAAGTTGTGGGGGTTCTCATCTTTCTTTATGACTGTATCTTCACAAACTGCCTCTAAGCTAACTTAGCCATAGAGAGTGCTAGGTAAATTCATGATTATAATAGCACTGCTGAGGTAAATTTATAATAAGAATGGCACAGCCGAGGTAAATGTAGAGCGAGAAACTCTGTTGCAAGGTAAAGGGTTACACTTAAAAACAAGGAGTAGGCATACGAATTAGAAACAGGATTGGGCCAAAAACTCTACTCTAAGTATTAGGAAGAACAGACTCAAAAGAAGAAAATATAGAAGAACAAGAAAGAAACACTCAGAAAAGCCAAGATTTAAAACACCATTTTAAGCACATAAGAAATAAAAAAATAAAAAATAAGACTCTCTAAAAAGAGCCAAAATTTAAGAGAAGAACCTCCCTAAGATCATTTGATTATTGATACATTTCTCATCTTTTACTTTTCGTTATCTTCATAATCTTGTTTCTCCTCTACATCTTTTTTTTATTTTATTTTTTTTTACTTTAGATTCTAATCTTTTTTAATCTTTTTCTTCATCACGATTATAATTAGCCACTCAGTAAACAGGGTGTAAATAAAGCTGTGGTAATCCACATGTTTTTGTGTCTCAGACTGTTTTGCCTCTGATGGGTAAATTTTGTGAGATGTAATGATGTCAATGTGTCTAAAAAAAAAGAGTCTGGAATTTTAAGGTGTAGCGTAAAAAATTGGAGATCAGAACAGCTGTCTTTTTTTATCAAGTGTTGTTTTTCTGTGAAATTACATGCTTTTTTTTTTTGGCTGAACGTTTGGTGAACGTTTCATCCTCAGCTACATAAAACTCCTTTTTCTGATGTTATTCTCTGATGATCTCCTGTCAGGAGATGTGTGTGATGTCTCTCAGACTGAACATCAGCTGATGTTTAGCCGTTACTTCAGCAGGTCAGCTGCTAATCAGCTCCAACAGCTTCAATTACACGATCAAACACAAACCCAGCGTCCAATCAGCCGCAGGATCTGCTCAATAACGAGCCTTCACCCTTATCTATTACTCCATCCATTCTCCTCCACTCCTGCATCATCCAGAACCACCATTATCACCATCATTATCACTATTGTTGTTATTAGTATCATCACCACAATTATCATATTGTTCTTTTCTTTATTATTGTCCTCATCCATTGCCATTATCATCATCATCACTGTTGTCATTGCCAAGATCATGTTCATATTGTTCTTACTATTGTCATTATCCTTATCATTATCATGATTACATTGTTCTTTCCTTTATCCTCATCATTTCCTTATCATCATCCTCATCATTAACATTTTTATTATACAGATCTTCGCTTTATCATTGTCCTTATCCTCACCATCACATTATCAATTTATCTATCATCTTCATACTCATCTTCATTGCCATTATCATTGTCACTATTGTCATTTTCAAGATCATGATCATATTGTTCTTCCCATTGTCATTATCCTCATCATTAACATCATATTATTATATATCCATCCATCTGTATCCTGAACATCTTCATCATTAACATTATCAAACTTCATCATCCTCATCCTTGTCATTATCATAATCACATTGTTCTTCCCTTTATCACTATCATTGTCCTTATCATCATCATACTAATCTTCGCTTTATTATTGTCCTGATCAACACCATCACATTATCATTGCCATTATCATCATCACTGTCATCATTATCATGATCATAATCATATTGTTCTTCCTATTGTCATTATCCTCATTAACACCATATTATCCATCTGTATCCTGAACATCTTCATCATTAACATTATCAAACTTCATATTATTCATCCCATCCTCATTATTATTATTATTATTATTATTATTATTATTATTATGATTACATTGTTCTTCTCTTTATCATCATCTTTGATATATAAGTCTTCACTTTATCATTGTCCTGATGAACACCATCACATTATTCATGCCATTATCATCCTCAATCCTATGTTCAATGCCATTATCATTGTCACTGTTGTCATTATCACAATCATATTGTTCTTCCTATTATCATTATCATCATCATAGTATTATTTTTCCTTCCATCATTATTCTGGTTTTCATTATAATTAACAATGTTTTCATTGTCATATTATTCATCCCATTCTCATCACCCTTATCATCCTCCTTATCTTTGTCATTATCATGATCAGTATCACTATCACGTTATTCCTTCCTACATCATCATTATCATTATTATATTGTTCTTTTCCTGCTGGCGATGTTTTTACACCAATAAGCACCGTGGTTCAGTAGATACGACAGTCCTGGAAGAATCGTTTATCTGTTATTTATCTTGGATTGTATCTGTGAGGGGATGTAAGACTGAATGCTGTTAAATAGAGAGGAACACTCGGGATAAAGCTTAGAGGGACAGATGGGGATTTATCATTCAGTTCATCAAACTAGCCCTCATGTCATCTTTATCCACACTCCTGGCTTTAAATTTATCAGCTTCAGGAGGAGAAACTGAAGAGGGTCCAATACTTTGGACACCCCTGAATAAAATATCAGGAAATAAATAATGCAGAAAATCAGATGACCTGATTAAATAAAAAAAAGAAGGAAAAAAGGGCAAAAACAAAAGTTTTTTGTACCCTACATTATCATCAGGACATCAGGAAACACTGAAGTATTATTATAAAAATAATTTAACCTTTTCTATATCTGAGAAGACAAACCAACAAAAATCATTTTACCTCAGCAGTGCTATCCTAATCAAACATTTACCTCAGCAGTGCTATTCTAATCATGCGTTTACCACATAAGTGCTGTTCTAGCCATACATTTATCTCTGCAGTGATATTCTAATAATAAATTTACCTCAGCAGTGATATTCTAATAATAAATTTACCTCAGCAGTGATATTCTAATAATAAATTTACCTCAGCAGTGATATTCTAATAATAAATTTACCTCTGCAGTGATATTCTAATAATAAATTTACCTCAGCAGTGATATTCTAATAATAAATTTACCTCAGCAGTGATATTCTAATCTTTTATTTACCTCAGCAGTGCTTTTCTAATCAAATATTTACCTTAACAGTGCTATTGTAAACATACATTTTCCTCAGCAGTGCTATCATAATCATACATTTACCTCAGCAGTGCTATTTTTATCATACATTTACCTCAGAAGCGCTATCCTAATGATACATTTATACATTTATGATTAGGATAGCATGATTTTTGACCTCAGGAGTGCTATCGTAATCCTACATTTACCTCAGCAGTGCTATTCTAATCACACATTTACCTCAGCAGTGCTATTTTAATCATACATTTACCTCAGCAGTGCTATTCTAATCATAGATTTTCTTAGCAGTGTTATTATAATCGCACATTTACCTCAGCAGTGCTATTGTAAGAATACATTTTTCTTAGCAGTGCTATTCTAATCATGCATTTACCTTAGCAGTGCTATTCTAATCAAACATGTACCTCATTACTGGTATATAAGTGCTATATAATATTAGTGCTATATAATATTCTTTATCTCAGTAGTGCTATCCTAATCATACATTTACCTCAGCCATGCTGTTCTAATCATACATTTTCCGTAGCAGTGCTATTCTATTCATGCATTTACTTCAGCAGTGCTATTTTAAGAATACACTTACCTCAGCATTGCTACTCTACTTTGCTTAATTTAAAAATAAAGGTCCTTCACATGTTTTTAAATGAGTGATGCTATAGTAGAACCCCCTTTGTTTTAATGAAAACCTTGTTTATGTTAGTGATGTATTGTATGATTAGCAAGAACCTTTTAATCAAGTAATTGTTCCTTAATCCTCTAAATATTTTACAATAAAACACAACACATGCATGGAGCACATTGCAGCACGTTTTCCAGTGTGGGGTCTGCTGAGTGTGTGTGTGTGTTTATATGGCGTGTGTGTGTGTGTGTGTATATATGAGTGTGTGTGTGTGGTGATTTGTTTTAGATGATTGCCATCTAGTGTTGGAGAAGAGTCAGCGCAGCAGAGACCCCCCCTCTCCCACAGTCAGTCAGTCTGGGGGATGGGGGGATGAATGAGATGAGGTTGAGGGGCTGACAGAAAAAAAAGCAATTTCATTAAAAACATCTGATAAAAAAAAGGAAAGAAGGCGAGAAAAAAGAAAGACATGCAGTGAAAGAATAAAAGAATGAGAGGGAGACAGATCATTTTATAAACCTCCATATTAACATTTATTAATAAAATGCATTTTCTATTCACCTTCTTTTCTTTTATCATCGTTCTACTCATCCTGTTCTTTTTCATTTCCTCCCTTCTCTCCCTTTTTCTTTCAGTCACCATGGTCCTCTTCTTCTTCTGTTCTTTTTCTTCAGCATCACCACTGTATTCTTCTTCTTCCCTTTCCTTTTTTGTTTCCCCTTTTTTTCTTCTTCTTTTTATATCTTCTTTTTATACTCACTATCATTTTCCTTTGCTTTTATCCCATGCTTTTTCTTCTTTTTCTCTTCCATTTCTTTACACATTTCTTTCATATTTTTTCTTTCTATTGTCTGACTTTTTTGTATTGTTTTTCCTCTTATTCTTCTTCCTTATCTGTATCTTCCATTATCTTTTTATTTAGAGTTTTTTTCCATTTTCTCCCAATTTAGTTGATACTCAGTTGTATATCTCTTATTACTAGTGATGCCCTAACACCTTCTGTGATACATGTGAAGTCAGACTCCGCCTCTTTTTGAACTGCTGCTGATAGCTATAGCATTGCCGAGTAGCATCACAGCGCTAACGCTCGGAGGAAAGCGCAGTGACTCTGATATGGTTCTCATACATCAGCTCACAGACGCAGCCTTGTGCTGATCCACATCACCCTAGGAGTGATGAGGGGAAAGAGAAGAGCGCCATCTACTGTACCCTCTCTCAGGGCTCTGGCAGCTGATGGTGAGCTAAATGACTGGGATTCAATTTTTTTCTGATTTTCTTTTTTTCTTTTAGGTCTTTTTCTTATTTTTCTTCTTCTTCTTCTTTATTGTACAATAATGAGCCAATGCGTCTGTGAGCTGATGTATCATAACCGAGTCGCTGCACTTTCCTCCGAGCGCTAGCGCTGTGATGCTACTCGGCAATGCTACAGCTATCAGCAGCAGCTCAAAAAGAGGCGGAGTCTGACTTCACATGTGTCGGAGGAGGCGTGTGCTAGGCAGTACTAGTATATAGTGTAATTTGGGAAGAAAATACGATAAAAAAAAAACAGGTGGCGACTTTTTATTTTTTTTTGCGGCTAGGCAGTGTATGTCTATATTCTTGTTTTAGTTGTATTAAAATTTATTTATGTAATTTATCCCTCAAATATCATCACTTCATCAGTTGTCCTTATTATGTTTTTTATGAATTATGAATTTTACTTTTCTTTACTGCATTTTTCCTGCTTTTTTTTTCCCAAATCGTATCAAAACCAGTGTATATTATTTTAAAATTTAAATTCTTCTCACACGTCTATATTCCTGTACATATAGACCCCCTTCTATCATCTTTAAATAGAGAGGGTCTTCCCTGCCCGCTGACTGACAGCCAATTATTGTCTGCATGAAGAAACAAACAAGTCAACCTGTATCCCTCCCTCCCTCCCCCATCCCTCCCTCCATCCCTCCCTCCATCCCTCTGCCTCCGTTTACCCCGGCCCTGCTTTATAGTTCTTTTTCCAGCAGCACACACTCCCATTATGCAGCAGCGCACCATTAGATATGAGGTGCGACACGCCCGCGCTGCAGCGGCACAAACCCCTCAGGCTGGTTTGGCTTGCTGGAGATGTGGACACATCCAAAGCCCTTCCTGTGAGACGCTGTCAGGGGTCCTCTCGCTGATCCTGCCTGTCAGGAGCGCCACTGGAGCTCCAGGATTGGGCGTAGCCTCGTGTGAGAGTGCGGCTACAGGATTCTGATTGGCTGAGCCTGAAACAGTGGAGCTGGAAGAAGAAACTCACTGTCATGTTGCTGATATTATTATCTGCTCTTCTAGAAGAAAATGATTGACTTGGATTAGAATGATGATGTCAGTCTTAATATTTTCTCCATTTGTATCTGTAATTATCTAAAAATCAGATATTGGTATTTATATTATATAAAAGAAGCTATCATCCATATACCGGGGTTTAATTAAAAAGTAGAGCTCTGAAAAAAAAAACGAAGAGGCTTCAGTTTCTGAATCAGTTTCTCTGATTTTGCTATTTATAGGTTTATGTTTGAGTAAAATGAACATTGTTGTTTTATTCTATAAACTACAGACAACATTTCTCCCAAATTCCAAATTAAAATATCGTCATTAAGAGCATTTATTTGCAGAAAGTAAGAAATGTCTGAAATTACAAAAAAGATCAGAGTTCAGAAATCAATATTTGGTTTTAATCACAGTGTTTTAATCATGCATCTTGGCACCATGTTCTCCTCCTCCACCAGTCTTACACACTGCTTTTGGATAACTTTATGCTGCTTTACTCCTGGTGCAAAAATTCAAGCAGTTCAGTTTGGTGGTTTGATGGTTTGTGATCATCCATCTTCCTCTTGATTATATTCCAGAGGTTTCAGATTCAGATTTCAGATTTCTTTTGTTTCTGCTATTTTGTCATACTCTTAATTTTTTAGATTATTAAACTAACATTAAAATCAGACAGAGTAAACCTGAGTAAATATAAAAATCATTTTTTAATGATTTCATTTTAAATTTTATTTATTAAAAGAAAAAAAAAACTATCCAAATCACTCTAGCCCTGTGTGAAAAAGAATTTGCTCCTAAATCTAATAACCTTGTTGTGTCACTCTTGGCAGTCTTTCTCATCTCTGTGGAGGAATTTAGTTCTGCTCTTCTTTACAGAACTATTTTAATTCAGACACATTGGAGGATTTTTCCAGCATAAACCCCCTGAAATAAAGATCATCCACAGCATCTCAATCATCCAGACTTTAACTAGACCTTTAACTCCAAAACCTTCATTTATTTACATTTTTTAAGCCATTCAAAGACAGTGAACTTTAGAGGTTTGTGTGCTTTGGGTCATTGTCCTGCTGCAGAACCCAAGTATGTCTGAGCTTGAGGTCAGTAAGGAACAGATGGCCGGATTCTGATTCTCATAAATAAACAGCAGAATTCCTGCTTCCATCTATTACAGCAAGTTATCCAGCAGCTCCAGACCATCACACACACACACACACACACACACTACCACCACCATGTTTTACTGCGTTTAATATGATCTTCAGTGTTTTTTCTGAAATTATGTGTTTTATAGTTTTACACCAGATGTAACGGATGGATACACATCTTCCAAAAAGCTCCACTTTTGTCTCATCAGTCCTGTAAAGAATATTTACCCAAAGTTCTGGAGATCATCAAGATGTTAGTTGGTAAATGTGAGACGGGTGGTTGTGTTGTTTTTGGTCAGTATAGTTTTTTTTTTATCTCTTTCTTCTTATTGAATCATTAACACTGATCTTAACTGAGGCTTTAGTGAGATCCTGCAGTTCTTTAAATGTAGTTCTGGGTTCTTTTGGGACCTCCTGGATGAGTTGTTCATGCTCTTTTGCAGTAATTTTGTTCAGTTGGCCGGTCACTCCTGGGAAGGTTCACCAGTGTTCTATGTTTTCTCTATTAGTCCCAAAGCTCTTTAGAAATGACTTTGTAACCTTTTTCAGACTGAAAGATGATAAAATACTTTGTTTTCTCATCTGTTTTTGAATTTGTTCATATTGCAGCATAATATTTTATTTTTGAGATTTTTTATCTGCTTCATGGTGTCAGACAGATTCTATTTAAATGATTTCTTGAAATATATTTGAAGTCATGGGCCACAGACTCTGTAATAAAACAAATAATGAAATATACCCCTTTAAATAATACATTTTCCTTTTTTTTATGTAAACACCATTTAACTTGACTTGACTATCTTTATCTATCTTTTACAGTGTTGTGTAAAGTAAGATTTTTCAAATTGATGTTTCATTTCATGGTGTCTCTTAATATTAAACTCCTTAATTACAGCAACTTTTAGACTCTTTTTCCCATTTTTCTGTGCTAGAAATGCGCACTCTCTCCGCTTTTAGACTCTTTGGCCCGATTTTCTGCGCTAGGAATGCGCACTCTCTCAGCTTTTAGACTCTTTGCCCCATTTTTCTGTGCTAGAAATGCGCACCTTCTCCGCTTTTATACTCTTTTGCCCCGTTTTTCTGCGCTAGAAATGCACACTCTCTCTGCTTTTAGACTCTTTGGCCCGTTTTTCTGCGCTAGAAATGCGCACTCTCTCCGCTTTTAGACTCTTTTGCCTTGTTTTTCTGCACTAGAAATGTGAACCCTCTACGCTTTTAGACTCTTTTGCCTTGTTTTTCTGCACTAGAAATGTGAACCCTCTAGGCTTTTAGACTCTTTGGCCTGTTTTTCTGCACTAGAAATGCGCACTCTCTCCGCTTTCAGACTCTTTGGCCCGTTTTTCTGCGCTAGGAATGCGCACCTTCTCCGCTTTTATACTCTTTTGCCCCGTTTTTCTGCGCTAGAAATGCGCACTCTCTCTGCTTTTAGACTCTTTGGCCCGTTTTTCTGCGCTAGAAATGCGCACTCTCTCCGCTTTCAGACTCTTTGGCCCGTTTTTCTGCGCTAGAAATGCGCACTCTCTCAGCTTTTAGACTCTTTGCCCCATTTTTCTGTGCTAGAAATGCGCACCTTCTCCGCTTTTATACTCTTTTGCCCCGTTTTTCTGCGCTAGAAATGCACACTCTCTCTGCTTTTAGACTCTTTGGCCCGTTTTTCTGCGCTAGAAATGCGCACTCTCTCCGCTTTTAGACTCTTTTGCCTTGTTTTTCTGCACTAGAAATGTGAACCCTCTACGCTTTTAGACTCTTTTGCCTTGTTTTTCTGCACTAGAAATGTGAACCCTCTAGGCTTTTAGACTCTTTGGCCTGTTTTTCTGCACTAGAAATGCGCACTCTCTCCGCTTTCAGACTCTTTGGCCCGTTTTTCTGCGCTAGGAATGCGCACCTTCTCCGCTTTTATACTCTTTTGCCCCGTTTTTCTGCGCTAGAAATGCGCACTCTCTCTGCTTTTAGACTCTTTGGCCCGTTTTTCTGCGCTAGAAATGCGCACTCTCTCCGCTTTCAGACTCTTTGGCCCGTTTTTCTGCGCTAGAAATGCGCACTCTCTCCGCTTTTAGACTCTTTGGCCCGTTTTTCTGCGCTAGAAATGCGCACTCTCTCCGCTTTTAGACTCTTTGGCCCATTTCTGGCACCTAGCGTTCAAACGTTGAATCTCACATTATAAAAACCTGCTTAACAGCGGGCCAACTTTCATTCTATTATTTTACTCTTTTGCTGCCTTTCTAATGATCATTTTTAAGGATCAGTATGTGGGTCCACACTTCAGTTTCTCATTCTCACAATTACAGACTGATATTACTTTTACTCAATCATATACATTTAGATTAATGATTATTATTTGCAGAATTGATGTGATAATCGATATCATGCTAATCCAGATTCAGTTATAAAGTACTACATGTGAGCATTAGAGACCCACCCTCTAGCTCAGAATATAATTACCATATAATTACCAACTGCTCTAGCTTCTAAATGACTGAATAATTCATTATAAAGTCATGTTCTGCACGCGCAGCATCCACCATCGTTAACACCCAAGGGTCCTTCATGCTTGTTTGGTTGAAAACCATAGAATTACCAAACTGGAGCTTCTCCATTTAATTAGCATATACCCCAGAATTCTTCAGTATCTATTTTTTTTTGAGGTTTAAAGGGAAGCTCTAGGCAGTCTATATCAATTTAGCATATAAGAGTTTAGAATATAGAAACATACTCAGAACCTTCCAGCTGTTCAGAGAATAAATCTGATTATTTCTAGAACCTAAAGTGGTATGAAAAAGTTTGGGAACCCGTAATTATTTTTATAAATCCATGGTTGTTCGGATGAACAATTTTAGTTAAATATATATAATATAGCAGAAGAACGCACTGATATTTGAGAAGTGAAATGAATTTTATGGGATTTTCAAAAAGTGTGCAATAATTATTTAAAGTAAATTAGATCGGTACATACATTTTAATTCATACTAATGTGTATATATACATATATATGTATGTATATATATATATATATATATATATATATATATATATATATATATATATATATATCACACAGTATAAAATGCAGCTGGTGTGTTTAAATGATGTAAATAAGAAATAAATAAGAAAAAAAAGTTAAAATAGAAAAACAACTTTTTTTAAGGATATCAATGATATGAAATGATGTTAATATATCTTTTTAAAATATATTTTAGTAACCCTTTACAGTAAGGGTCACGTTATAGTACTTATGACAGAATTAAATAAATAAATTTTTATATATATATATATATATAGTTTTTCTTGTTTAAAAGTAACATTATTAATTGACACTAGTAAAGACATTATTAAACATTACCAATTTTTTATGTGTAACAATCTTATAAATAATATTTAATAGAGACATTAGTTTAAGACAGTACTAATTTAATAATATCTAACTAACTGTCAATAAATAATTATTTGAGATATTCTGTTGTAATTGCTGGTAATTAACGTACCTCCAGTGTAAAGGGTTATCTATTATTCCTAATGGAATTAGAGCTTGTCAATTATATTGAATTCTGACAATCACTAAGTTTCACATTAACATTGATAGATTATAGATTATTACATTTTGTTAAAAGAAAATAATTAAAAGTTAAATTGCATCTATCCGATTTAACACACTATTGATTAATTGATTAAAGACCTTGTATTAGAAAGGCACTGAGCTGTTTATTGGGAAAAGTATAAAAAAGATCTGGAGTGTACTAAAATGTGTTAAGCACAGGGATGTTTTGGTCGTAGAGAATATCAGGACTACACTATACCCGGTGGGCTGCCTGAAAAATAGTTTAGCAAATAACCCTTGTGTGGTGTTCATATTTTTGCTACTCGTTTACTTTGTTACTTGTATTTAATTCAGCAAAATTAAGCAATTCTACATTAAAATGCTTTACACACGCTCGCTTCACCTAAATTGCAAGCAATATAAACAGCTCACATGGTTAATATTTGCCCTTTACCTTTCTTATGTTACATTTCTTTCAAAAAGTGCTACTCTTTTTTTTATTAGTTTTTTAATAAAATGTAAAAGAAAATGAATTAAACTCACAAATGAAGCAATGTTTATTAGCCCTTGGCAAAACATACTGTATGTAATATAAATGTGTGTGTGTGGGGGGGGGGGGGGGGGGGGGTGTTTTTCACAAAAAATGAGCCAATGCCAATGAGTTTGAGTTAGAATTTTTTTTTTTTTTTTAGCATCATTTGATGAAAAATGAAAACGGGAACACCACACAAGGGTTAATCAATAATTCATGCAGATTGATAAGACTTTGACCGTCATAGCAGGATAAGAGTAATTTGGGCCAATACAGTCAATATTCCCACCTAATTAAAGTGATTTAGCACACTGAATATTTATTATAAGCCACTTATAATTAAAGAAAAAAAAAGCATGGAAATGCGAAGGTAAGCCTATTGTTTAGGTGTGTTTCACAATAGATAAAAAAAAACAAAAAACACTGCAGTTCAGCGTGAGGTCAGTGCTATTGTTAGAAACAATAGGGTTCCCTGTTTGTCACAATGTATGATTCATGTTGGCGCGTTGATGCGTTCCTGTGTAATTAAGCTGTATATTCAATATGTGATTTGGACGCAATTTGCGTCAGTGGGGTTCTTCTACTTCTTTTTCTTCTTATTATTATTATTTTTAGGTAATCATAAAAATATGATCTAAATGTTTAACTACACTCTAAGCCCAGATAAGTTGAATTTACTGTACTTAAAATAATTTGAGGAAACCGGTTGCCGTAAAAAAGTTAAGTTATGGGTGATGAAAACTTAAGTTAACATAACTTAGAACATCAAGTTCTTACAACTGAAGGGGAAGTTGATTTAACTTTTTTGGTACCACTTTAAAATAAGACTACCTTTATAAAGGGTTTATAAATGGTTAATTACAATTAACTTATTAATGGTTATTAATTAGGTTGTAAATGCCTTAAAAAATCATTAAATCAGTTATAACACATACGTAGAAATGTACGTAGACCTGTTGTTTGCAAAAATAGTGAACCCACAGCCATCTATATTGTTGCCCTTTCTACGTATGTGTTATAACTGATTATTAATAGTTTTTAAGGCATCTACAACCTAATTAATAACCATTAATAAACTAATTGTAAACCATTTATAAACCCTTTATAAAGGTAGTCTTATTTTAAAGTGGTACCACTTTTTTTTATTTTCATTATACAGTAAGAACAGAAAAGTTGAGTTTACTTAACTTTTTTAAGACAGCTGATTTGCTCAATTTTTTTAAGTAATGCCGAATGAAAACTTGAGTTAGCCTAAATTAAAACATCAAGTTTTTAAAACTGAAAGGGAAACTTGTTTTAAATTTCTAGGGTAGTCCAGGGGGAATCACTACACACTGATTGTTAGTCAGAGTGTCAGTCAGAAACTGTTGGACACACCCAGTATGCAAATAGATTGTGACAGAAGCCAATGGAAAAGAAGCTGTTAATGACAGAACAGACTAAACTCAGTTATTATAATAAGTTGGTTCAACTCAAAGATCTCAGTTTGAATAGTACAGTATATGTGCCACAAATCTGAGTTTTGTGATTAACAGCTTCTTTTCTATTGGCTTCTGTCACAATCTATTTGCATACTGGGTGTGTCCTAACTCAAAATAGTTGAGTATTGTTTAGAAATATATAATTATTTTATGTAAACCAGACTTAAATCATTTGAGTTTAAACAACTTCTGGGTTTACAGTGGTAGTTTAGGTTGGGGGTGGGGGGGGGGGGGATGGGGGGGATGGGGTGTGACTACACACTGATGGTGAGGGCCAGAAACTGGGGGACAAAACCCGCATGCAAATTGTTTTTTGCAGGTAAATAAACTTATTAAGTTATTATAAGTTGTGGTTGCATACTGTATGTTCAGCTATAACTCAAAATACATTTGAAGAATATTTGGAAATATCCATTTTTTTAAAGGCTTTACGGTATAAAAGCGTGTTCGTATCGTGCCAATCTTCTCTGTTCTTCAGTCTGAGCTTTATCTGAGCTGGTAAAACATGCAGAAACTCGATCCTGTCATCTTTATCTCATTACTGCTGGGGTGTATGCTCTCAAAGCGTGTGGATAATCAGCGAATCGCAGAGCCCCGTTCTCCGGGTTTGATTTCCTCAGCCTGCTTAGGAACTGCATTTGTCTCAATGATGGAAGCTTCTGCCTCGGTAATGAGCGCACTTAGGAAATCCGCAGGGCTGCTTATGAATACAGATGTGCTGCTGCCAATACAGCAACAGCTGGCACAAATCATGCCATGCCTGACGCCTGCCAAATGAGCGGCGCTACTGCTCTCTCTCTCTCTCTCTTTCGCTGGGGTGGGTTAGGTGTAGCACAGGAGCGTGGGCACCTCCAGAGAATAGAACAGAGGTTCGGTCTGACATCAGTATAATAAAACACCAAGAAACCAGGATACAATGTTCCGAAAGGCTTTCAGAAATGTGACAATTTATCGTGATAAGATTCCTAAAATAACTCAAACTCAAATCTGCAGAAGCCAGATAAGAGTCTATTCTAAGAATTGGGCAACCTTGCCAACAAAATATCATAAAACTGGAACTAGAATGAACTAAAAAAAAAAAACAAGCTTCAGTTCAGCCTGTTTCTTACAGATACTTGATGACTTTTATTTTATGAACACTTAATTTCAAGGATCACAAATCAGGCGCTAATCAATGTCTTATTATTTGCTTAATAATTATTTGTCAGGGAAATATCCCACACATCATTTCAGCACCACCACCAGCCTGAACCAGCTGTTGATACTGTAAGGCAGGATGGATCAGAGCTTTCATGTTGTTGCTGCCAATTTCTGTGTGAATTGTAGCCTCAGTTTCCTGAAGTTCTAAGCTGCAGGAGCTGCACCGGGTGTGGTCTTGGTCTTCTGCTGCTGTAGCTCAACATCATCCGTCTCAAGGTTGGACGTCGTGTTGTGCTGATGTGGTTCAGAGATGCTCTTCTTTTACAGACCTCGGTTGTAACGAGTGGTTGTTTATAGAGTTACTGTTGCTGTTCGTTCTATCAGCTGGAACCAGTCTGGCAGTTCTCCTCTGACCTTTGACCTCTGGCATCAACAAGGCCTCAGAATTTGCTCCCACAGAACTGATATCAGCTCACTGGATATTTGATCTTTTTCAGATAATTCTCTGTAGATCAGCAGTTTCTGAAATACTCCAACAACGATGCTACGTTCAAAATCTCTTAAATCACCTTTTTTCTCCATTCTGATGCTCTAATGGTTTGAACTACAGCAGATCGTCTTGGCCAGGGGTGTCCAAACTACGGAGGTATTTTAGAAATAGAATGAAAGTTGGCCCGCTGTTAAGCAGGTTTTTATAATGTGAGTTTTAAAGTTTGAACGCTAGGTGTCAAAAACGGGGCAAAGAGTCTAAAAGCGGAGAGGGTGCGCATTTCTAGTGCAGAAAAACGGGGCAAAGAGTCTAAAAGCAGAGAGAGTGTGCATTTCTAGCGCAGAAAAACGGACCAAAGAGTCTAAAAGCGGAGAGAGTGCGCATTTCTAGCGCAAAAAATGGCCCAAAGAGTCTAAAAGCGGAGAGAGTGCACAGTTGTAGCGCAGAAAAACGGGCCAAAGAGTCTAAAAGCGGAGAGAGTGTGCATTTCTAGCGCAAAAAATGGCCCAAAGAGTCTAAAAGCGGAGAGAGTGCACAGTTGTAGCGCAGAAAAAACGGACCAAATAGTCTAAAAGCGGAGAGAGTGCGCATTTCTAGCGCAAAAAAAAAAACGCCAAAGAGTCTAAAAGCGGAGAGGGTGCGCATTTCTAGCGCAAAAAAACGGGGCAAAAGAGTCTAAAAGTTGTCGTAATTAAGGAGTTTAATATTAAGAGACATCATGAAATGAAATCAATGACATCAATTTGAAAAATCTTAGTTTACACAACACCGTCAAAGATAAAGATAGTAAGTCAAGTAAAATGGTGTGTAAATGAAAAAATCAGGAAAATGTATTATTTAAAGTGGTATATTTCATTATTTGTTTTATTAAAGAGTCTGTGGCCCGTGACTTCAAATATATTTCTCCTTCTGGCCCCAACAAAAAAAGTTTGGACACCCCTGGTCTTGGCCATATCTACATGGCTTAGCATGCCTAAATGCATTGAGTTACTGCCATGTGATTGGCTGATTTGACATTTGCATCAATGAGCAGTTGGACAGGTGAATGTATATTTTTATTTTAATGCAAAATCCCCATTTAAAATGCTGTGTTGTCCAAGACTAAGCTCATTTCTTTTCTGGGAAACTGACCCATCAGAGTTAAATGCAACAGACAGGATGTTTCTCTTACTTATCGTGACCTAAAAAGTCTCTATTCTAACAAACACAGAAGACCCAGAGTCTTTCTGACTGGATTTACATTAATAAAACACCCCAGCATTCGGTGTGTTTTACCTTTTACTCATTTTCTTTCTTTCTAATTTGTAAAAAAATCAAACATGATTCCCTTTTCAAATCAAACAAAACAGTGACAGACAGTCCAAAGTACAAAGTGTCAAAGTCTTTCCTCCGTGATCCGTCCTCCTTTATCCTGATCTGTTCATTGTGCTGGGGTAAAATTGCATTGAATGGACACTGATTGCAGATTGAATCCAGTGAATCCAGTGAAAAGTGCGAGACGACGGCCGGCTCTGGAGGCTGTTATTCAGACTGATTGAGTTGTGTGTGTTCACTCATTCAGTCTTGCAGAACAGGGTGGCCTGACATGAGTTTCTCAAACTTTATTAACACCTAGATAGTCTTAATTGCTTGGCAGATGTATTGTCTGGACACTGGACTCTGGGGACTGAGTGAGAGAATTTAAGTTTAGTGATTGGATCAACCAACCAATCAGGGCTATTTTTGATTTAGTGGGAAAATGTTCAAACATCAAAAATCCTATGTGAACCACATTAAAATGAAATGTATTAAATATTCCTGACCATATATAGTGGCGTAAAAGAGTATTTGCCCTCTTACAGATTTTTTTTTTTGTTTTCGCTTTTTTGTCACACTTACATTTTTCAGATTATCAAACAAATTCTGAAATCAAACCAATATAACCTGAGTAAATATAAAAAGCACTTTTTAAATAATGATTTTATTTATTAAGGGAAACAAAGCTATCCAAACCAATCAAGCCCTTTGAGAAAAAGTGTTCAGACCCCGATAAATTAACTGTGATTAATCACACTTTTGAAAAAACTGACTTCAATTTCACTACTAACCACAACCAGGCCTGATTACTGCCAGACCTGTAGAATAAAAAAAAACAGATAAATAGAACCTTGAATAGAACATGAAGCAGATAAAAGATCTCAAAAAGTAACATATTACACCTCATTCTGCCAAAATTATTCCAAAAGGGCATGGACAACTCATCCAGGAGGTCACAAAAGACCCTAGACCCTCATTTAAAGAACTGCAGGATTTACTTAAGCCTCAGTTAAGGTCATTAAGTGTTATTGAGTTCCAAGAAAAAAACACAATAATCAAAAACAACACAACTACCCGTCTCACTTTTACCGACTAACATATTGATGATCTTTCCGAAATTTGGGTAAATATTCTTACCCAACGAGACAAAAGTGGAACTTTTTGGAAGGTGTGTGTCCATCCGTTACATCTGGTGTAAAACTAAAAACTAACACATCATTTCAGAAAAAGAACATCATTCTGAACATAGTAAAACATGGTGGTGGTAGTATGATGATGGTCTGGAGCTGTTGGATAACTTGCTGTAATAGAAAATCCTGAAGGAGAATCAGAATCCAGTCATCTGTTCTTTACTGACCTCAAGCTCAGGTGTACTTGGGCTCTGCAGCAGGACAATGACCCAAAGCTCACAAACCTCTAAAGTTCACCTCTGAATGGCTTAAAAAATGTACATTTATTTATGCTGTAATACAGATTAAATCTCATATATCTGACTCTTACTCTATCACACACTCACACACCATGGCCGCCAAGGTAAAGCGTAAATGTGAACATGACCCAACTGGCTCATTTTGTCTATAGAAACGAAGGACCTTTGCATAATTATCCACGTTTGCTGTTTAGCGTTCGGTCGCTAGTCTTTGTCCCTGAGAGCGTTTAATCTGCTACATGTATTCATCCCTCCCCTCCCTCCTCACCTAACACTCAATCGATGGGTTTCACTCTGTTGCTTCAGCGATTGGCCTCAGAAGGGAAAAAAGAGGGGGCCAATTACAGATCAATACACCCTTATTGAGCGGCTGAGAGTGAGCAGTGTGAGGCGGCGCTGGGGGCCGGCTGCTATTGGATGGTTTCATTAGTCAGATCGAGGGCGAATGAAGGGCTTTACAGTCTGTAGGTTTAGGCATTAACATGGCCACACACACACACACACGCACACGCACACACACGCACACACACACACACACACACACACACACACCAATCTTTCACTTTAAACAGATTTTAAAGATTTTGTCTTAAAAAAGCATCATACACTCCTTATAAAAGGAATTTTAATTATTAAAAAAGTATCGCACTGTTTATTAAACAGAATAATTATTAATTACAGTAATTATAGGAAATCTTTCACTTTTAACATATTTTAATTCTTAAAATAGTGTCATACTCCATATAAAACATAATAATTAATCATTTTACAAGAACTTCCTCTAACGTCCTATAATTACATGAAATCTTTCACTTTTAATATTTTTTAATTCTAAAAAAAGCATCATATACGCTTTAAAAAATGAAATTTTGTAAGAGTTTATTTAATTCTTACAAAAGTATCGCACTCCTTATTAAACAGAATAATTATTAATTACAGTAATTATAGGAAATCTTTCACTTTTAACAGATTTTATTTCTTAAAAAAGTGTCATACTCTCTTTATAAAACGGGGTAATTAGTAATTTTACAAAAAACTGTCCTATAATTAGATGAAATCTTTCACTTTTAACATATTTTAATTATTAAAAAAGCATCATACACTCCTTATAAAACAGAGTAATTATTAATTACAGTAATTATAGAAAATCTTTCACTTTTAACAGATTTTAATTAAAAAAAAGTATCATACATGCCTTATAAAATGGAATAATTAGTAATTTTACAAAAAACTGTCCTATAATTACATGAAATCTTTTACTTTTAACCTATTTTAATTCTTAAAAAGCATCATACACTCCTTATAAAACAGAGTAATTATTAATTACAGTAATTATAGGAAATCTGTCACTTTTAAAATATTTTAATTCTTAAAAAAACATCATACACTCCTTATAAAACAGAATAATTAGTCATTTTACAAGAACTTGTCTTATAATCACTTGAAACCTTTGCTTTTATTTTTTTTATTCTTAAAAAAGTATCATACACTCCTTATAAAACGGAATAATTATTAATTACAGTAATGATAGGAAATCTTTCACTTTCAACAGATTTTAATTCTTAAAAAAGTATCATACTCTTTATAAAACAGAATAATTATTAATTACAGTAATACATTAAATGTTTCACTTTTAACATATTTTAATTCTTAAAAAAGCATCATACACGCCTTATAAAATGGAATTTTAATTCTTAAAAAATTATCGCACTCCTTATAGAACAGAATAATTATTAATAACATTAATTATGGGAAATTTTTCACTTTTAACAGACTTTAGTTCTCAAAAAAGTGTCATACTCTCCTTATAAAATGGGGTAATTATTAATTACAGTAATTATAGGAAATCTTTCACTTTTAACATATTTTAATTCTAAAAAAAAGCATCATTCACTCTTAATAAAATGGAATATTAATTCTTACAAAAGTATCGCACTCCTTATAAAACAGAATAATTATTAATTACAGTAATTACATGGAATCTTTCACTTTCACTAACAGATTATAATTCTTAAAAATGTGTCATACACTCCTTATAAAACGGAATACAATTTTTTACAAGAACTTGAAATCCGCAGTAAGTTCCCACACAGGGATTCAGCGGAGAGATGAGCACAGTGCTGAGGAGTTATCTTGTCGGAGTGGTGGGCAGTTGTTTGGTGGTTATGGATCGTGTTTAGCCGTTAGTGCTGTTGATTAATGATTCAGGTGGGTCGGTGTGGGTCCGTTTCTCAGAACTGTTGTCGGGTGCAGGTCAGGAGATAAATAAACCTACAGACTACAGACCCACAGTCCTCACATATCCCAGCATGCAGCTTCCCAGAGCTGCAGAAAAGAAGAATATATAGAAACATGTAGCACAGAGTGTGTGTGTATGTGTGTGTGTGTGTGTGTGTGTGTGTGTGAATAAATGAATAAGTGAGTGGGCGCTTTGTCCGTTTGCATGCACAGACATGCCAATAACTGTCAGGGGAATTCTTCTCCTGGATCAGCCGAATCCCCCGAGAGCGGAACTCCGTCATCCAGCCCAGCGGCTCAGAGAAACGCCGCACTTCACCATCACTCACACACTCCCCGCCTGACACACACACACACACACACACACACGCTGCCGTCCACTCCTGTTTATTTACTACACACAATCAGCGCATGATGCAGCGCTCAGAACTGCTCTCGGGGAAGTGGTTGTGGAGATGTTCAGACGTCAGGTTGAATTTTTGTATTCTAGGCGCCCAGTCGATTATTTTCACTCATTGAAAGTTACTGCAGCGATTTACACTCAGCAACCTGTACAGTACCTTAACCGCACCTCTACACGAGTCTGTCAAAACCCAACATACTACTACTACTGGTGACACCTTCAGTCAGGGTTGCCAGGTCCACCAAAATTATCCGACCCAAAGTCAGTCTAAAACCCGTCCTTCAGAAGCTTAATGTAGCAAAGGGCAAGCCCAATTTGGCGGGAAAACAGCGAACCTGGCAACTCTGCCTTCAGTAAAGATAATAAAAAAATATATACAATTAGATTAGATAGATATATAAGAAGAATAGAAAATATATGAGGCTATAAAAAACTTACTACACAAGGTATAGATATATCTGTAAACAGAGCAGTGCAGTATATGTTGCTAATGGTCATTAAATAATGATATAATTAACGCTGCCGTCCTCTCCTGTTTATTTACTACACACAATCAGCGCGTGATGCAGCGCTCAGAACTGCTCTCGGGGAAGTGGTTGTGGAGATGTTCAGACGTCAGGTTGAATTTTTGTATTCTAGGCGCCCAGTCGATTATTTTCACTCATTGAAAGTTACTGCAGCGATTTACACTCAGCAACCTGTACTGTACCTTAACCGCACCTCTACACGAGTCTGTCAAAACCCAACATACTACTACTAGTGATACCTTCAGTAAAGATTATAAAAAAAAAAAAATGCAATTAAATAAAACTACAAAAACATACAGTATGGGCTCTACAAAACATGTTCACGAAGGTCTAGGTGAACATGTTCACAAAAAAAAAATGTATTTAGTCACATAAAGAGACCAGCTTTATTCTTCTATTCCACTTCCAGTCCCTTTCAGATCGAGCCATTTGAGGGCTCTGTCACTTATTATGCAAATAAGCTGTTGCTGGCCACGCCCCATGTTTTCGCTGAGCGTTTACCACAAGTTAGTTTTAGCTTGAGCTAAATGCAAACCACAAACAAGCTAGTTCATGCTTAACTGCAATAGAAGCACAAAACTCATTATTTAAATGAGAAAGAGGAACATTAGGAAGAGAAGCGTGAGGAAGAGTAGTGTGAGGAAGAGTAGTGTGAGGAAGAGGAGCATTAGAAAGAGGAGCGTGAGGTAGAGTAGTGTGAGGAAGAGTAGCGTGAGAAAGAGGAACATTAGGAAGAGAAGCGTGAGGAAGAGGAGCATGAGGAAGAGTAGTGTGAGGAAGAGTAGTGTGAGAAAGAGGAACATTAGGAAGAGAAGCGTGAGGAAGAGTAGTGTGAGGAAGAGTAGTGTGAGGAAGAGTAGTGTGAGAAAGAGGAGCATTAGAAAGAGGAGCGTGAGGAAGAGTAGTGTGAGGAAGAGTGGTGTGAGGAAGAGTAGCGTGAGAAAGAGGAACATTAGGAAGTGGAGCGTGAGGAAGAGGAGCATGAGGAGGAATAGTGTGAGGAAGAAGAGCGTGAGGAAGAATAGAGTGAGGGAGAGCATGAGAAATAGTAAAGTAAGGAAGTGAAGAAGAGTAGCATGAGGAAGAGGATGGAAAATAAGAATGAACAAAAGTATTGTGAGGAAATAGACCATAAGAAAAGGAACATTAGGAAGAGTAGTGTGAGGAAGAGGACCATGAGGAAGAGTAGTGTGAAGAAGAGTAGCGTGAGGAAAAGCATGAAAAATGAGCATAAGAAAAAGTATTGTGAGGAAAAGGACCATAAGGAAGAGGAGCATTCGAAGAACAGTGTGAGGAAAAGGGGCATGAGGAAGAGTAGTGTGAGGAAGATGAGCATAAGGAAGAGTATAGTGAGGAAGAGGAGCATAAGGAAGAGTAGTGTGAGGAAGAGGAGCATTAGGAAGAGCAGTGTGAGGAAGAGAAGCATGAGGAAGAGTAGTGTGAGGAAGAGTAGTGTGAGGAAGAGCATGAAAAATGAGCATAAGGAAAAGTATTGTGAGGAAAAGGACCATATGGAAGAGGAGCATTAGGAAGAGCAGTGTGAGGAAAAGGGGCATGAGGAAGAGTATAGTGAAAAAGAGGAGCATGAGGAAGAGTACAGTGAGGAAGAGAAGCATGAGGAAGAGTAGTGTGAAGAAGAGTAGCGTGAGGAAGAGCATGAAAAATGAACATAAGGAAAAGTATTGTGAGGAAAAGGACCATAAGGAAGAGGAGCATTAGGAAGAGCAGTGTGAGGAAGAGGAGCATGAGGAAGAGTAGTGTGAGGAAGAGTAGTGTGAGGAAAAGGAGCAAGAGGAAGCGTATAGTGAGGAAGAGAAATAATGAGGAAGAGTAGTGTGAGGAAGAGGAGCGTAAGGAAGAGTAGTGTAAGGAAGAGTATAGTGAGGAAGAGGAGCATGAGAGAGTATAGTGAGGAAGAGTAACATAAGGAAGAGTAGTGTGAGGAAGAGTAACATAAGGAAGAGTAGTGTGAGGAAGAGGAGCGTAAGGAAGAGTATAGTGAGGAAGAGAAGCATGAGAGAGAGTATTGTGAGGAAGAGGAGCATAAGGAAGAGTATAGTGAGGAAGAGTAGCATTAGGAAGAGCAGTGTGAGGAAGAGGAGCATTAGGAAGAGCAGTGTGAGGAAGAGGAGCGTAAGGAAGAGTAGTGTGAGGAAGAGGAGCGTAAGGAAGAGTAGTGTGAGGAAGAGGAGCGTAAGGAAGAGTAGTGTGAGGAAGAGGAGCGTAAGGAAGAGTAGTGTGAGGAAGAGGAGCGTAAGGAAGAGTATAGTGAGGAAGAGAAGCATGAGAGAGAGTATTGTGAGGAAGAGGAGCATAAGGAAGAGTATAGTGAGGAAGAGTAACATTAGGAAGAGCAGTGTGAGGAAGAGGAGCGTAAGGAAGAGTAGTGTGAGGAAGAGGAGCGTAAGGAAGAGTAGTGTGAGGGAGAGGAGCATGAGTTACTCTGAGAACTACTTTTCTTTAGGCTTCTCTTCCTCAAGCACACGCTGCACTCATTACAAAAGGATGTCTGTAAAAGACTGGCCTGCCTAAAAGAAATACTGCTCTCTCTCTCTCTCTCTCTCTCTCTCTCTCTCTCTCGCGCGCATGCTCTGGGTGTGTGTTGACAGTGAAGCAGTGATCATAACATACAGTAAACTCACACTTTCACAAACAGTCCTGAACAGACCATTTTACAAAGGAGGATGACTGGAGGGTGAAATACACGGTGCATTGTCCATCACACAGTGTAGCTTTGAATGCATTCACTTGACCCTCAGGCTCTCTCTCTCTCTCTCTCTCTCTCTCTCTCTCTTTCTCTCACAAACACCCATTTCTCACCAGTCACTTTCTGTGCTGAAGAAGAAATGTGTTTATTGTGCTTCAAGAAACAAAACTCACCCCCAACTCAAGTTAACCTGGCACACATTTTACACTGATTCTTTGGGTCAGTGGTGTAACAGTGTTGTGTAACAGTGTGGAGTGTTACAGGTCAGTGGTGTAACCACTGTTACACCTATTACACTCTGCACAATTACACCGCTGACCAATAACACTCCACACTATTACACAACAATGTTGCACTCATAGTCCACAGTGTAACACAACTGTTACACCTATAACACTTTGCACAGTGTAATAGTGGTTTTACACTGTAAACGGTGGATGTAACAGTGCTGTGTAACAGTGTGGAGTGTTACAGATCAATAGTGTAACAGTGCAGAGTGTAATAGGTGTAACAGTGTGGTGATACACTGTGGACTGTGAGTGTAAACGTGCTGTATAACAGTGTGGAGTGTTACAGATTAATAGTGTAACAGTGCAGTGTTATAGTTAGGTGTAACACGGTGGTGTTACACTGTGGACTGTCAGTGTAAAAGTGTTGTGTAACAGTGAGGAAGAGGTGTTACAGGTCAGTGGTGTAATTGTGCAGAGTGTAATAGGTGTAACACTGTGGCGTTACACTATACCTATAACAGTGTTGTCTAACCATGTTGAACCGTTCTACATCACTGTTACATTCACAGTCCCCAGTGTAACACCACAGGTTACAGGTTAGTGGTGTAAGTGTTATAGGTGTAACAGTATTGTATCACACTTCTACACCCATTACACTCTGCACAATTACACCACTGACCAGTAACACTCCACACTATTATACAACATCGTTGCACTCATAGTCCACAGTGTAACACCACGCTCTTATACCTATAATACTTCGCATAATGTGATAGTGGTTTTACACTGCAAACTGTGAATGTAACAGTGTGGAGTGTTACAGATCAATAGTGTAACAGTGCAGAGTGTTAGAGGTGTAACACTGTGGTGTTACACTGTGGACTGTGAGTGTAAAAGTGGAGTGTTACAGGTGAGTAGTGTAAATGTGCACAGTGTAACAATGTGGTTTTATACTGTAAACTGTGAATGTAGCAGTGTTGTTTAACAGTGGCAAACTGTTATACATCACTGTTACATCCACAGTTCACAGTATAACAGGTATTACAGGTATTACAGGTCAGTGGTGTAAATGTGCAGAGTGTAACATGTGTAACAGTGTGGTTTTACACTGTGAACTGTGAGTGTGACAGTGTTGTATAATAGCGTGGAGTGATGTAACAGTATGAAGTGTTACTGTAGCAGTGAGGAATGAGACAACAATGTAACAGTGTGGAGTGTTTTATGGGTGTAAAAATGCAGTGATACTGATTAGAGTGGGGTGCAGGTAAGTCATGTAACAGTGGGAGGTGTGTTACTGCCCAAAAATGTAGCAGTGTGGAATGTGTAATTGGTGTAACAGCATGGAGTGTGCAGAAAGTCAGTGATGTTACAGTGTGAAGAGTGTTACAGATCACTGGTAGAGCTTAGGTAGAATAGGGATTAAACTAGGTATATGGCAGAGTAGAGAGTATAGAGTAGTGATATAGGGTAATATATAGTAATAAGGCGAGTATTAGTAAGCATAATCATCTTTAGAACCATTGCAGAGAGCCATATAATGTCTGGGGAACTTATATATCTGGGAGCAGAAACTTACCAGACAGTTCAGGAAGAACACTTTCTTTTTTTGCAATATTTTGACTTTGCACCTTGATCTAGTGTAAAAAAAAATCTTTGTGTAAAACTCAGAATTCAGGTTTTTATATGGATTATTTATTTTATATCTCATTTTTGAGAGAGAAAGAAAAATAAAAAAATAGAGACAAAATGACTTCAACAGAATGAGCTTCAAATCCTAATAATGAGGGTATGGGAGAAACAGAAAGAGAGAGAGAGAGAGAGAGAGAGGGAGAGAGCGTTAAAAATCCAAGGAAGGTCAAAGAAAGAAAGAAAGAGCTTCAAATTCAGAGGGCAGAAAAAAGCGAACGAAAGAGAGACTAGAAAAAGCTTCCAATGCAAAAAGAAAAAAAAAATAAATAGAAATCACAGAAAAAAAAGGAAGAATTGAGTGAGTGGGTGAGAGAGAGAGGGATTTAAATGAAATGAGAAAGAGACGCAGAGCGCGAGAGAAGGGTAGTTAATGAGACAGCTACAAAGAGCAATGGAAGGAAACAGATTAAAGCAAAATAGAGAGAAATATAGATAGAAGGATGGAAGGAAAGAATATGGAGAGCGATTTTGGGATTGATGTTGCGTCTTGGCGCGTCTAAACCTTGTTTAGTGTCTTCGTCAGACCAGAGCGCAGAGCGCGGAAGGTTCATTTTTCCTAAAAGAAGTTGCAACCGACAGCAGGAGAATTCTCCTTCTCCTCTTTTTTTCACTCCCTTCTTTCTCTCTCTTTCCATCAATCCATCCAACCTCCCATCCATCTCTCTGCACCATGAACAATCTCAGTCATTTCATTCCACTTCATCCCTGCACTCCATTCCTTCATCTTTTGCAATTATATGCTTCTTTCCTCTTCCCTCTTTCTCTTTCACCGTGATCATATTCCTCCTTTTCTCTTTTTTTCCTGTTTTTTTGCTCTTCTCGGCGCAGCCTTTTTCGCGCCTGGATCTTGGAGACGTCGAAGCGCTGCTCTGCATTAGATCTCTCCCTTTCTCTCTCTCTCTTTCTCTCTCTCTCTCGCTTGCTCTCTCTCTCTCCTCCACTCATCCCTCCTCCCCCTCCTCCTCATTCTCTCTCTCTCTCTCCGGTGAACTCGTTCTCCCGTTGCCTGTGGATCCACTGCCGCGCTTCTCCAGCATCTGCCACTGCGCCGGGACTCTCGCTCGCTCTGGATCTCGCTATCCTCGTGCGGCGTGTGGATCTTCTTCCTTGGGCAGGGGGAGGAGGGGTCAGAACACTGGGGGCCAGGGGCCAGGGGACTGGACCGAGGGGCTAGCCGTGTCAGCGTGGGGTTTGGTGGGGGGTGCCGCTTGCGCGCTTTCCCGTCCGGATTCCTTGCGAGGGTCATGCTCCTTGAGCTGAGCGGCGCTGGGATTCTGGGATTTGGCCGGACGCCGACCGCACCCCGTCGCCCCAATGTGGGGCCCTTTCCCGGACGCTGGGAATGTCCGGCCGGGAGCCACGGGGAACCAGCTGGACGCTCCGCGGCCCCTCAACTGGACCATCCGGAAACTGTGCCACGCTGCCTTCCTGCCTTCTGTCCGGCTGCTAAAGGTACCTGGCGAGCGTTTTTTTGGGATATTCTTGGGAAGCGTTCAAGTGGGAGGGGGAAGGTCTCACTTGCATGGGGGTCAACAAGCCTTTAAAGCAGTCACGTTGTGGTGGTCATGGTTGTGGTCACACTTTATTAAAGGCTTTTGTATTGTTTCTGCTCCTTTTCAGAGGCTCGCCGAAGCTTCTTTTTGCTTTTCTTTGCTTCTCTTTGCTTCTTTTTATCTTTTCTCCAGAAGTTTGACTTTGATAATCAGTTCAGATGGCAGGGAAGGTTCTTGCAAGCACTCGAGATCTGTTTTTGCACATCTTTTGAACAGACTGAAAGTGAATTAGATTCTCCAGCGATGCGCAGACAGACTAGAGCGGGAGCAGGGTTTTCCTCACAGGGAATGAATGAGAGATGCCCAAGCGAAGGCAAAGAACGAGAGAAAAAGAAATATAGAAAGAGAAATAGAGAGAGAGAGAGAGAGAGAGAGAAAGAGAGAGCAGGTGGCTCTGTTGGCTGGGATGTTCCCTTCATTATTGGATAATGATAGATGCTGTGGTTTGTGATGGCATGCTGCCTGGAGTCTTCTTTCAGTGCACTCTATTAAAAGAACCCTTGCACAACGAAAGACGATGGTCTCTGCAACGGTCTGTTGGGCTTCCCTAGCAGCCCTCTAAACCTTCCGATTGATTTTTGTCTTCTTAGAACTGCAAATCCATAAAAAAAATCCACAAAATCCACAAAAGAAACTCTCTCTGCATCTGATCGATTGCCTTTTTTTGGGTGAATGGATTGCATAGACCTTTCAAGACTTGTGGCTTGTCCTGGATTTGATAGAGCATATCTTGGTCAGTTTTGTTCATCTAAGTAGGGAGTCAATTGCAATTGTTAACTGTGACAAAAGCGTGAAAAAATAAAACATGGTGAGGATCATGTGGAAAAGGTAAATGGTGGAAAGGAAGGGTAAGGAATTGAAAGGTTGGGATTTGACCTCAGGATCAGAACAAAAGCCTAAAACTGGACTTAGGCAGCCATGGATGTTGGTCGAATCTCAGCAGCAAGCAGTTCACCAATTGTTTGAGGTGCTTCCTCAATGAAAGGTCAATGAAATGTGCTTGTTATAGTGCCCCCTTCAAGTTCGCCGAGTCACAGCAAGGGCAACAGAACCCACTGAAGTGTCAGGGTGTTAACAAATGTAGGATGTTGGCCGAAACCAAGGTGCAAGCAACTTACCAAACTTGGTATTTTGAGGTGCTTCCTCAATGAAAGGTCAATGAAATGTGCTTGTTATAGTGCCCCCTTCAGGTTCGCAGAGTCACAACAGGGCAACAAAACCCACTGAAGAAAATAGTTTGTACAGGTTGCACCACAGTCCAAACTAAACTATGAATAAGAAAGTGTGTCTTGTGATCTCACACTTCTTACACAAACCTCTTTCTAAGCATCTAAGACGTCTTGCCATTGAAACTAACAGATGTTTGGAACTAAAGAAGAAAAGGAAAAATGTAGAAAGAATGTCAAGTTCCCTTTTTTTCACACTTCCATCCCCTCGCTAAGCTTTGATTACACCTATCTTCACAGATGCTGTTATATTAAGAAAGCTTTTGGCTCTGAAGTAAAAATATCTCCAACTAGCTCAAGCGCAGTGGGAGCGAGCCGTGCGAAGATGCTAAAAATAAGCCTGGGAACGGAGCGCATTTCAGTTAGCAGCGCTAGGTGTTTGAATTGATTACACACGGTGAATTTTCAGGTCGATGCTTGAGTCAGTGTTGGTTAGAAAACTAATATTTTCTCCGTTTGGACTGAGATATGCCCTGTTTTGCACGTTTCACTGGAAACATTGCGGTAGTTCTGTGTTAACAGGTATTCCTCAGTGCCGGGTCTGGAGGGATGCACTTGATTACGTGGATCAGGCCTGAAAAAAAAAGATGTCATTACTGCAGGTGGTGGCTGAGAGGTCTTTCATTATGAAGGTGTAAATTGCACCACTGTGAGCTGAGGGGGGTGTCTTGGAGTGCGTTGATTTGTATTGGATTGTTGTGCTCTGGTATTTTGTGTTATTTATTTGAATTATACATTTATTGATTTATATGTGAGACGAATAATGCTATGTAATTCAAGCATAAAGCGTGGCCTGTTACATTAAACAACATCAGTGTAGTCGTAACACCACTGATTCGTAAATAGACATTTTATTGATCCAAAAGGAAATTAAGGCTTGTTTTAAAATTTGAACTGTTACACAACTGACTGTACCATCACTGACTGTAACAGCACTGACTGTAACAGCACTGACTGTAACACCAATGACAAAAGTGCAAAATTATAGTTTTCCACATTTTATTTTCAAAGCCATGTTACTTGTCATCTTTTTACCGAACATTAGTAAAGTTGTAACACCACTGACTGTAACACAAGTGACTATAACACCACTGACTATAACACCACTGACTTTAACACCACGGACTATAACACCACTGACTGTAACACAAGTGACTATAACACCACTGACTGTAACACCACTGACAATAAAACCACTAGCTGCTACACCACTGACTGAAACACCACTGACTAACACCATTGACTGCTACTACTCATCATTTTCAAGAGGTGTCTTACTTTTTTTCCAGAGCTGTATTCCCTAAACTTCATTGCTATTTTAATGGCGCAGGCAAAAGGCATATATATCTATATATATATATATATATATATATATATATATATATATATATATATATATATATATATATATATATATATTGTTGACAGGTTGTAAGAAAGCAATGAGCATCGTGACACATATTTCACAATTTCTTTAGCACAGGAATAGAGTCTTTTAAATGCAGTATTTTTATTTTTTAAAGTGTAAACATGCTAAAAGTCCTATTTTAATTGGTGAAAGATTACAATAAATAATACACTGTACATACATATATACACCATCCTGTAATTTGCTCTTATCATGTTCATATCATGCATCTATCATATATGGCATAGGATAATTATAGTTACAGAACCCCGTTTGTTCCCTGATTGGTGGACTGACCTCAGCGTTGCGGTGTATTACAGCATGTGACTGCATGTGATATCACTGTGTTGCGTTGTGTTACTCCATGTGCCGTGTTATGAGTATGAGATGGTGTCGCTGACAGTCGCCTATGATGTAGAAATTCTTTTGACCGGGGGAGCCGGGGCCGTAACACGCTTCAGTGCCGGGGTCAGGTGACCTCATCTCTGCGGTACACAGATGGCTTTCGCTCAGACATGAACATCTGACCCGACCTTTTGACTTTTTCTGGCTAGTCTTGACATTTATGTTACATTGCACTGGCCTGTGTGGATAACTGAGGGGGGGGGGAGTTGTTGGATAAGCTGGTAAAGTAGTGGTTCTTTACCTCAATGTCGAGAAAAAGAACAGCAAGGTAATGGCGTCACAAGAACAGTGTTGGGTATGATACTTTGAAAAAGTAATTAGTTTTAGTTACTAGTTACTCCACTATAAAAGTAACTATTGCACTACTTTTGTGTTACTCGCCCCCGTAACGCCCACCCCCACTTTCTCAGAGCGTGTTTCATAAGCCAGATGAATAGAGTTCACGACAGCAAAGACAAGTACCTGCATAGAGGTTTTTCGTTTGGGGACGTAATGTGAACTCGACCTGCACTTTTTAACCTTTGACCTTTAAAAAGTTTAAAATAGCGTGACACTTTTGAAGGTAATTTGCAGGAACAGCAATGTTATTTTATTTTCTATTCGTTTATTCGTTTATTGTCTATTGTTGTTGTAAAAACTGGATTTGCACGCTACAGCCATCTGTGTGTGTGTGTTTCTGTAAGGAGTGGGGGTTTACCCACAGTGCACCTGTGTAGATTTGGACGGGTGACTGTTGACTGTTGTCAGGGTTTAGATCGGTCAGTGGTGCACCTGTGTTTTCTGCGGCCAAAATAGCAACATGCAAGAAATTTACCTGATCAAATCTCATTGAAAGATGGGGTGAAAGATAGCAAAGAGCATCACAACACACCTTGCGCAGGGTGTACAATAAGCTCAAAATATCAGTCTAAATGTATAATCATTTATTGTTTCTGATAACCTTACCTTTATCTTCCTTCCAAATAGCGCTACATTCCTACACATACTTCTGGCTTTGCAATTGTTTCTTGGATGTTTGATGTATAAACTTAAAAAAGGCTCCACATTACAACAATATCTGACTATCAGTGATGAGAAAACAGCCAATAATTTTTTTTCATTTTTGGAGCTCATCAACAAAACTGACTGTATACTAGGGGTGTTGCCAAATTGAATCGTATGCGATTATATCGCCAATATTTCTTAATATGGTGAACGATATTACACCCTGAAATATTGTGCCATATCACCCATATCACCCTCTAATTATCACATCAGGTTATTACTTTTACTTTTTTACTGTTTTTATCAAAAGAACAATTCACACTGTTCTCGTTTTCCATTATAAACCTACTAGAGTATCTAGATATCCAGACATCTGTCACTTTAATTCTGGATATATGGAGATATTTGGAGTGCATTATTAATAATATTAGTATCAAGACATTCTAGATCATTGACTTCTGATAAAATGCTTGTATTTTTTTATATCTCAGTTAGGGGGTGTGCCATATTATATGCAATAATAAAATCTATTTTTTATTTTGTTGCAGTAGTATATTCCTAAAATATTTTTTTTTTATTTAATGTTTTGTCATATCACCAAAAATATCGTTACGCAAAAATACCATGAAACATCGTGATACTATTTTAGAGCCATATTGCCCACCCCTACTCCTACTGTCTACTAAACCTAAAACATGGAAGTGGAACTCACACGTAAAACAGAACAGCACTGAAGGTTTTTAATGGGACGCCTAGTGACTGTAGACGAGGGTTCAGGACTCCCCGCGTTCAACCACATCCCACAGGAAGCGAGTTCACCTGCTAAAAGACCATTTCTATGCAGTCAGCCAAGCAAACCCTCGCACTTTCAGCAGCTAATCGAACGGTAATGAAAATACAAGTGAGGAAATTAAAGTGGGGGACCCGGGTGGTCGAGTCCGTCAAGACACAGCAGCAGCTAATCTAATTTACTCATACCTCCATTAATTAAGAGCCAACAGGGGACAATAAATCAACCCCAATTTGACAGGGTGTGTCTACAAGTGTGAACGCTCTGAAATGTGAAAAGTGTTCGTCTCTTTTAGGACGGGATGCTTCCTGAAGCGACATAGACTCGCCAGCAGAGGTGACAGGCCAAGTGTTCTGTAGTAACATCTGAATTAATTTCAGGGTTAATCTGCTTAATTTTATTTAATGGATGGTTGGTGTGATTTGTGACAAAAGGGTAGCAGCAAAGGTCAAAGGAAAAATTTACAAGACAGTGGTGAGACCAGCTAGCTATGTTGTATGGTTTGGAGACAGTGGCACTGACCAAAAGACAGGAGAAAGAACTGGAAGTGGCAGAGATGAAGATGTTGAGGAGACTGAGATTGCTTGGACATGGACATGTCCAAAGAAGGGACAGTGGGTATATTGGTAGAAAAAATTAAGACATGCAGCTGCCAGGAAAAAGACGAAGAGGAAGACCAAAGAGGAGATATATGGACGCAGTTAGAGAGGACATAGAAGACAGAGAGGGAGATGGAAGAAGATGACTCGCTGTGGCAACCCCTGAAAAGGGAAAAGCCGAAAGAAAAAGAAGAAGAAGGATGGTTTCGGTAGGACCTTTGCCTTCTTCACTCTGTGCCCCAGCTCACCCCAAACCATCTGGATTGGGTTCATTCATAGTTTTGATGCTTCAGTGAGAATCTACTCTAATGTAAATAGTCATAAAAAAAAGAAGTTAAGAGTTAAGAAAAATGAGAGCCCGAGTGTGATCCCTCTTTTTTACAACATGTTTTTTTTGCAACAGATTCCATCATCCGTACAGTAATTGACAGGCAGAGAAGTGTGGCATGGCTTTAGTGTTAGCACAGCTTAGCAGCAGGTTAGATAAGTCTGTCAATTAGACGATAATTAAGATGAACGAGATGTGAGCGTGTACCCGGGTTGTACCTGGAACCCGTGGGGAGAAGAAAGGAGTGAGAGGAAGCTAAGTACCGCTAACAACGACTGTAGAGTGATGAGAAAGAGAAGGAAAGAGAGAGAGATGGACGAATGGGAACGGATGAAAGTAAGATTGTTTCGGAGGGAAAGAACGGGCAAAGTAAGTAAGGTGTAATCTCTGTTGATGGGTGTTTGTGTTCCTGGCAGCTGGTGTGTGTGTGTGAGTGTGTGTTGGACGTTGGGGCCTAATGCACTCGTCTGTTCTCCAGCTGCCTGCGCGCCGCCTGATGTAAAATGTATGAGGCTTGGATAATGCATCCACTTAGCCATTTAAACACTCCACGGTCCACTGTCTTAGCCACTCTCTTGCAAACTAATTCATCTTTCTGCGGCGGTTGCATTGCAGCATTTGTGATTCTGGCCATCTGTTGGGTCTTTGGGAAAGGTCTGCGGTGCTCTGAGCTGTTGAGGTGGAGGAGCGAAGGTTGAGCGAATGGCTGCTGGAGCTGTGAAGGTTTAGACGTACAGGACAGGCGTAAAGTTAGGATTTTGCGTTTTCTTTATTTTCATGATTATTTACATTGTAGATTCTCACTGAAGCATGAGCACTGTGAATGAACACATGTGGAGTTTTATGTACTTAACAAAAAAAAAATGAGCTGAACCTCCACAGTCACCAGACCTGAACCCAATCCCGATGGTTTGGGGGACCTCTTGAGCTTCAAGCCACCTCTTGAAGCTCATTGAGAGATTGATGCCAAGAGTGTGCAAAGCAGTAATCAGAGCAAAGGGTGGCGATTTTGAAGAAACTAGAATATATATATATATATATATATATATATATATATATATATATATATATATATATATATATGTTTTTAGTTATTTCACCTTTTTTTGTTGAGTACATAAAACTCCACATGTGTTCATTCATAGTTTTGATGCTTCAGTGAGAATCTACAATGTAAATAGTCATGAAAATAAAGAAAACGCATTAAAAAAAGAGAGGGTGTGTCCAAACTTTTGGCTTGTACTGTATCTGATGTGGTTGAATCTTAGCGAGTGAATGAGTGAATACACAACATGTTTAAGCTTTACCTCAGGAAGTGAGGTAATAAATCGTATCACAAAAAGTAAGAAAATTAGGGCTCTATCGTACAATCTGCACAAGGCACGTCCAAATGCGCATTGCTATCTTACACCCCCTCAACCCTTTATTTTCACACCTTGTACAAATGCTGTTAAAATAGCATCAGAGTTTAGGAACAAGTCTACACTGATGGGTGTGGTGATCTGGAATCAATGCTGTGTGTTCAGGTAAATTTCTGGCGTGTTTCTATTATATTTTGGTGATGGAAAACACAGGAGCTCCACTGACTGATTAAAACCCTGACAACAGTCAATCATAAGAGTACACCCTCACTCATTAAACACACACACACACACACACACAGAATAAATGGCAGAATAAACTGTTTGGCATTGCTATAGAAGATTTGCCAACTTTTTCTATTTTTCAACCCAGATGTTTGGCTCAGAAAGTTTGGAAACACCCTAAATTCATGTTTTTTTTTAAATCATGTTCTGCATTGTAGATTAATACTGAAGTCATCCATCCTCTTAATAAAGTGTTTGAGAGCATCAGTTAAAGTAAAGTAGTGAAGAGGTAGAGTTACAGGTATCCAGTGAATAGTGAATATTTCAGTAATGTTTTAATCCAGATTATGAGAAACAAGAACTACCCAACTAAGAAAAATAAATACTTTAAGAAATAAAGGTCAGTCAATCAAGTACAGTCACCGCAAAGACCATCAAAACGTAATGATGAAACAGGCACTCATCAGGATCGCCACAGGAAAAAAAGTGCAAGAGCACAGGATAAGTTCAACAGAGTTACTTGTCTCAGAAACAGCAAGTTAACAGAGTATTTTGGTTTGTTCGCCTCTGTGTTTCTGATAAAGTGGCCAGAAATTGGAAGCACAGGGAAGGAAGTAGGTGTTTCTAATAAATAATAATGTCCAGTAAATGGAGGCTAATCAGATTTCCATCCACATCCTGTTGGCAGGCTTGAGCAAACCCCATCACATCTGTGCAAATATTCAGTTAGCATTTAGCAGAGCGCTATTTAACTCTATTATCTTTCCTGATTAATAATTAAGATAGCCGTTGGGGGATCCTCATTCGTCGAAATTATCAATTAGTTCTCAAAGCGAATGCGTGCAGATTCAAACGCCCGACCCAAATCTGACGCAAGTGAGTAACAGCGACATGTGAGCATATATTCAAAGCATTATAAAAACCACAAAGATCTGCCCTCATGCTGTTAACACTGTTTATATGTTGCATCCAGTGACATTACATTAGCTCATCCTTCTGTCTCCTCTTTTTTATCTTTTAAGGCAGTATGTATATTTTATTAATCATAGTACTTTAACAATGATTTCTTTTATATATTTATATATATTTTTAATTTTCTCCCATTTTAGCTAAGCCTTTTGTCCAACCCATCCAGCTGTTACCCATAACTAGTGATGCCACAACACAAGGAGGGTGAAGAAGACTAGCACATGCCTCCTCTGATACATGTGAAGTCAGACTCCACCTCTTTTTGAACTGCTGCTGATGCTGTAGCATTACCGAGTAGCGTCACAGCGCTAAGCGCAGCGACTCGGTTCTGATACATCAGCTCACAGACGCAGCCTTGTCAAGACGCTTACAGTGCTGAGTGTGTTGAGGAGCCTAATGTTCCTGGGGAAGAAGCTGTTACAGAGTCTGGTAGTGGAGGCTCTGTGTGTTGAGGAGTCTGACTGCCTGGTGGATGAAGCTGTTGCAGAGTCAGGTAGTTTAGTGTATTAAAATATATATTTTTTACACAACGAAGTATACTAGAAGTGTGCTACTTCCAAAAACCAATGTTACTTGTTACTATTTAAAATAGTACAGTTGAGTACACTTTTAGCACTCTTTAAATATACTGATTTATAATGTGGCTACAAGAACACTTTATGCAAGTGTACATCTATCTATCTATCTATCTATCTATCTATCTATCTATCTATCTATCTATCTATCTATCTATCTATCTATCTATCTATCTATCTATCTATCTATCTATCTCTCTACACAGGAAATTTGACAGTGTTAAATCAACACTGTTAGTGTTAAATTAACACTGAGAGTGTAAAGTTTAACACTAATAAGTGTTGATTTAACACTAACAGTGTTGATTTAACACGGTCAAATTTCCTGTCTATCTATCTATCTATCTATCTATCTATCTATCTATCTATCTATCTATCTATCTATCTATCTATCTATCTATCTATCTATCTATCTATCTATCTATCTATCTATCTATCTATCTATTTATACGGGAGAATCTTAGCTTTCTGTTACATGTATCTGTTGCTCCTATACACCTTCATTATTGCCTCCTTCCCCCCACTTACTAATATCCAATCAGATCGAGTCTGGAGAGGCTCTCTCTCTCTGAGAGGCTTGTCTGGTGGGACCGCACTGCATTCCAGAAGCCCATTTTCCATCCATTGACTCGTCTACGCGTTTGTGTTTGCCGTCTTAATTAAGCGCGAGTTAATCCAGTGGCGTGCGTGAAATCGTGATTATGTTATTAATGCGTTTACAAGCTGAAGCTCATGTCAGACCCTTTTCTCTCAGTGTTATTTATTATGTTTGTTTGCTTGTTCACCTATTATGTATTTATTTGTTCAAATTAGAACTGAAGTGTTTTTTTCTCCGAGCATCGCTTTCAATGAAGGCAACCATATGGAAATCTGATTTATTTCCATTTATTCCTGCATGTCTTAAATTACCAGGCATTTATTATATCATCGCAATTATAAATCATCTTATTTTGATGTAGCATTGGCGAGTAGCATCACAGCGCTAACGCTCGGAGGAAAGCGCAGCAACTCGGTTCTGATACATCAGCTCACAGATGCAGCCTTGTGCTGATCCACATCACCCTAGGAGTGATGAGGGAAAAAGAAGAGCGCCATCAACTGTACTGTACTCACCCAAAGAGAGAGCAAGAACAATTGTGCTGTCTCGGGGCTGCTTCGGCAGCTGATGGCAAGGTACATAACTGGGATTCGAACCAGCTCCTGATAATAGTGGCAGCGTTTTAGACTGCTGGACCACTCAGAACCAATATATTGATTATTACATATGTATACATAGTACATTAATGTAATAAATGTATAAAAGCAAATAGCAATTATAACAATTATAGTACATACTGTTGTAGATGTTTGAGTAAAATGAACATTGTTGTTTTATTCTATAAACTAGGGACAACATTTCTCCCAAATTCCATATTAAAAATATTGTCATTTAGAGCATTTATTTGCGGAAAATGAGAAATGGCTGAAATAACAAAAAAAAAGATGCAGAGCTTTCAGACCTCAAATAATGCAAAGAAAACAAGTTTAGATCCATAAAGTAAAAAAAAAAGGTTTTTAATCAGCCATCTTGGCATCATGTTCTCCTCCACCAGTCTTACACACTGCTTTTGGATAACTTTATGCTGCTTTACTCCTGGTGCAAAAATTCAAGCAGGTCAGTTTGGTGGTTTGATGGTTTGTGATCATCCATCTTCCTCTTGATTACATTCTAGAGGTTTTTAATGTGGTAAAATCAAAGAAACTCCTCATTTTTAAGAGGTTTCTTACTTTTTTTCCCAGAGCTGTATTTCCTAAACTGCAACGCTATTTTAATGGTGCGGGTACAAGGCATGAAAAAAATAAAAAATAAAATTATAATAAATATATATATATATATATATATATATATATATATATATATATATATATATATATATATATATATATATATATATATATATACACACCTTCCTGTGATTTGCTGTTATCATGTTTGTATCATGCATCAAGGAAACTCATCCATTGTTTTTTAAAGTGGTCTCTTATTTATTTATTTATTTATTTCAGCTGTAGTATAATATGATTGGCTAGCTTGATGATCAGCTTGGTCAACCAGTTTATCCAGTTTGTTTTTACCAGTATAGGTTATGTTTTGTTTGCATTACCAGCTTTCAACCATCATAAAACATTACCCAACACAAAACGTTACAGAGTAACAGAGTAAATGCAGAGTAAATTAGAAGCAGCATTTAATCTACAGCACATGCTTCTTTACGTTCAGTGATGGGTAAACACTTTACGTTTAAATATGTCGCCTTAATGTAAAAGCCTGTCCACTTTAAGTGGTGTGAATAATTTACAGGGGCTGGAATGAGGCTGGGTGGAGGACGGCTGCTCCTTCAGAGATAATCTGCATGCAGCAGATGGTGAAAAAATATTTTCTAGATGGAGCGTCTTGCTTCAGTTAGGTCCCCGTGGCAATGCAACATTAATGTGTTTAAAATTACATACATCCTGCATACATAAAAAGACTTGTGACTGTGAGAGTTGCTTCTTTCCTGCAGTATATACAGGATGTAACTTAGGCTGTGTTCACACTGCAGGTAAAAGTGACCCACATACGATTTTCTGACCAAAATCCGATATTTAATTTAGGCTGTTCATACACTCTTTTGAATGTGACCCATATCTGACATCTGTGTTAGCGGCTTGTGCTTTGTACGTGAGATTAATGCGTGATAAAGCAATGCTTCATGTTAAGTTTCCCTTTGATCTCAAGAGCTATAGCAGAGTTCAGGCTGAGAATTCACTCCAGCTGTACGTTTTTTGGCCACGGACAGGTTTTTAGAAGTTCTTTCTCTTCATGATCTGTAGCCACATCCAGCCAATTCATTAGGAACACCATGCAGCTGTTATTGAAACAGGACTACTAGTCCATATATTTCTACCTTCATTAGTTACAGAGTTCTCTGTGTTTCTGTAAATAATATTGGTTGGGGAAGGAGATTTTTCACTTTTTTAGATGTTTTTTGTTTCAAAAGGTTTCTTGCAGATTTATCTTTATCGCACTGGGATGTGATCACTAGTTTTATAAAGAGCAAGTTCAGCCCTTTCTAACCATATATGGATTATGTTTATGTGTGAAGGGATTCCTGAGTAATTTAGCAGAGAACACAAGGTGCGATTTTGGACGGAAAATCCGTCTGTAGGGTTCTAGGGGTTCTCCTGTAGTGCAGTTTCTGGTGAGCCAATCACAATTGGAACCAATGGAAATGCTGTTCTTTTTATTACAGGTCAGTGGTGCATCAACATGATTTTAAAACTGATGTATTAAGATATTAAAATGTACATACTGTTGCTATAAAGTTTAACCAGTTTTAGAGAACTGAGAGAACTAAGCACAAGTACATTTTAGTGCCTCCACACTACTTTGCAATAAAAACAAATAAACAAATACATAAAAAAAAACAAATAAAATCATCAGTAATCATGCTTTACTCACCCGAGTGACGTCAGTGTTTCACGAAGCTCCGTTTTGGCCTTTTTTTACATGAAAACGCTATAAATAAGCTTCAAAAATGTCTGTTCTGTAGCGCGTTTTAAACACAGGAGGCCAAAACTCTGAGAAGAAATGTTGAACAATGTCTGAATTGAAGAATCACTGCCAATGACTGTCACTGGCATCACATAACAGATGATATTGGATTTTGATTTTTGCTTTGGATGGCTTTTACCTTTCTACCTTCTGCCAGCACACATATTTATAGCCACTGTTAGAAGAGAGATGAGAAAGACTTGTGCTGATCTCAGGAAGTCTTTATTTCTGTTGCTCTGGCTGAGAAACTGAGGTGAATTGAGTGAATGTGTGTCAAGTTGGAGAAAAGAAAGACAGATATTAAAAATATTTTTCTTAATTTTTTTGTGGTGCGGTTTTCTTTTAGAACAGAACAATCTGATTAATCTGGTCACTCTTATCAGTATAATAACTGTATATATATTTTTAAACATTTAGATGCAGATACAGTACCAATCAGGGCCGGTTTTAGTTTTTGAATTAAAATGACTTAAAGTTTAAAAAATTAGAAATTTAAAAGCATCCTCAAGTGCAGTCACGGCTTAAACCTTCAAAAAACGTTATGATGAAACTGGCCCTCATCAGGATCACCCCAGGAAAGAAAGTGCAAGAGTTCATCTGAGTTACCAGCCTCAGAAACCACAAATTAACAGCACCTCACTTGAAAGCACCTAAATACTTGGTATTTTTGGTTTGTTTAACACTTTTAAGTTACTACATGATTCCTTATGTGTATATATATATATTACAATAAGTATCCAAATATATAATGTTTAAGACTACAATGTGTAGTTTATTAGCTGATCAGTTGGATCTGGTGGAAAACATACAATTTTAAAGCAGAGACCAGGGTTAAGGAACTCATTTAAAATAAGTATAGTAGTTCTAGCTAACTGCTTAGCTAAATTCATTTTCGTTAATTATAGCTTACAGTAAGTCCTGCAACCCTAAATTAATAAAAACAGTTTGAAAATTAAACAGTTATTGGCTGATCAGGTACATCAGGGCTGGTTAAACATATATAGTTTTTTTTTTTCTCAAACCTTGACAATCTATCTAAGCTAGCTAATTCTAAAGTTAAGCTAACTGACTGTCCCAGGCTGTAATTTATTAAGCATTTATTCGTTTATAAAACTAGCAAGCTGATTGGCTGTTTCTCCTGAAAGGCGGACCTTTATCCTTAAACTGGCTCTGTGATTGGCGTTAAGAGATTTTCCATTCACAGCGGACAGCGGTCTGTCTCCTCATTGATAATACAGCTGAACTGAGCGAAACCATTCGGGGCTACTGGATATTCATTCGGGGCTAAAGCCCAGGAAACCCAGGCCAGGCGACGCCCCTGTATTCAGCATTCAGAACATGCACATAATGGTCTCAGTTATCTGGGCAGATGATTTTGTATATAGAGTGAATATATCATCATCCCCATCATTCAGAAATAACATAATTTCAATTTAAAATAAAAAAAAATGTTAAGGACTATCACTTTAAATGCTCAGTTTTATTCAATAATTGCTGACTTATGCTGACAATACTGTTCACATCACTGCTCAGTGTGAAAATACATTTTCACCTATTTCCTGTCAGCCCTGAGGTTAACAAGCCCCCACAAGTGAGGGCACGTTTTTTTTATTTTTCAGACAGACTCTTTATTTTTCAGTCCCACTCTTCAATCGCTGAGCTTCAGATTATAAAGGTCCGGGTCTGTTTTGATGATGAATCATGCATTAGTTTGAAATGCATACATATAAAAAAAAAATCGACCCCATTCAGCTGCAACACATTTGCATCACTTTTATGAACAGAAGCTTGAGAAACGCACTCAGCCGGGCTGAAAGCGAAGCTACCTGCGGTTCTGTGTGAGAAGGTTTTTTTTATTTTTGTCCTCCGAGACAAATCGTTTGATAATGCGCTAGAGCTACACAGAGATCGAGACATACAGTAGCTTTTGTTTTCTGGTAAAGATCAATAGTACTTTTTTGGGTACCACTTTAAAATAAGACTACCTTTATAAAGGGTTTATAAATGGTTTCGTTTATTAATGGTTACTAATTAGGTTGTAAATGGCTTAAAAATTAATAATCAGTTATAACACATAGGTAGAAATGTACAAAGACCTGTTGTTTGCCAAATAGTGAACCCACAGCCACATAACTGATGATTAATGATTTTTAAGGCACTTACAACCTAATTAGTAACCATTAATAAACTAATTGTAAACCATTTATAAACCCTTTATAAAGGTAGTCTTATTTTAAAGTGGTACCCTTTTTTGTTTTTTCTTTTTATTTATTATTTTAATAAATAATTAGTTTAGAAATTGAGGGGAACATATCACTGCCAAAGAAAAGCAATTAAAAATTAGTGATTTAAATAAGTAAATGATGTGTTGGTTAGTTGATTCTGCAATTGTTCTGCAGGTTTAGGTTCAGCAACAGTATGTGCTGAAAGAATGAGGTCAGCTGACTACAGTGAATGTGTGCCGCCAATCAAAGGACACTCCCTATAGGTATATAGATGTTGGATCCAGCAGCCAATGGGGGAAGGTGTAAGTTTTCCTTAAAATTTGCACAAAACAATCTGTGTGACAGATGATCAAGTAAAAGCCCTTGCAGAATTGCTCAGTAGACCCTGTTCAACTAAGGAGTTAAACTGAGCATGTGCAAAGCAGTTGCCTTGACCTCTAGTAGAGTTCAACTACAATTTGTAAATTTTGCCAACTTTTAACAAATAAACCTAATAAAGCAAGTTGAGGCAATTCGTTTGCTATAGTTTATGGTGTAATTCTATAATAATAATATTTTGTGTACAGCTGATGTGAAAATACAGGGAGTTTCAGATTAGTTTTCCAGCACCGGGGCTGGAGCAGTATTAGCATTAGCCGCTAAAGGTGCTAAGCGCTAGCTTTTTCACTGTTTAGAGGTGAGTATATCAAACTCTAGCCTGCATGTTTACCATGTTAAAACAAGTTACAGTACGTGAGATGAACTGCTAGCTAATATCACCCTAGCTTACCAGAACACCCAGGGTTCCTCAGTGTAGTGCTAGCATGTAGCTGCTAATGCTAATGCTGCTGCACCCAACCTTAGTGGAAAACTGGAAATCTCAGCTTGCTGTAAATAAATGGAAGCACTTTAGATTAACGTTTAGCACTCGTATTGCCTTTAAAAGAAAATTACAGTTTCGTTTACTTAGCTTAGCTTTACATGTCTTGCCACTCTGAGGCGAGACCTGCTGATTTAAAAAGAACGGTAACACTTTCTATGAATGTCATCTCTATAAGACTCTATAAACCTATTCATAACACATTATAATGCATTCATAAGGCATTATAAACATGGCTATACATATTTATAAAACTCTATAATTCATCATAGACATGTTTATTATGCATCGTGAACTGTGATTATAATGCATTAATAGCTGTGTTTATAACATGTTATAGGTCAACACCAAGAAACTCAGTCCCAGCTTGTAGACTTCATTATGACTAAAACAGCTTCCAACTTAAAAACACACCCTCAATAATCCTATAAATATATTTTTAACCACTCATGATCTATACTTGTCTTGAATATAATATTAGTTATAGTCAATTATAATGTATTATAACAGGTCTTTGTGCGCTCTAAGTAAAGTGACATACTTTTTTCATTGCAGGACTGGATTATTAACGATAGATATATACTATTTTAACATGTATATCATAAGCATAGCTTATAATGTATTATGATCACAAGTCATAATACTTAATAAACATGGCTATAGTGGGTTATGCATTTTTATAAATATTTATAGCCATGTTTATAATGCCTTATGAATGCATTATAATATATTATGAATGTATTTATAGAGTCTAATAAAGATGACATTCATAGAAAGTGTTACCGAAAGAACACCCCTGTTCCTTACTAGTGTTGCATAATGTGCTTTATAATTCTGTGCATCTTGTTTATGAAAATAAACCAAAAATAGACATTCTTTGACATTCATTCGCTTTATAATCCGGTGCGGCCTTTAAAATAGTCCAAAAAATACAATATATATTGTTTTTTATCCAGTTGCCTGTTAGTGTAAAAGTCAGGACGCTATAATGTGACTCTCTCTCCTCTTCAGCGCTTATGGTTAAGAGTGCAGATCGTGTTATTAGTAAATGAGAGCGGCCTCTCCCAGTTCTAACGTTGTTTTTTTAATGGAAACTTTCCATTCGCTGCCTCTGAAGAGCGACTCCCTGCTGGATGCTAAATGGAGGATTTGGAATTAGCCTCCCGTCTTTGCGGAGCGGTTATTGCAGCGGAGCGAGCGGCTCTTTGAAGTTTGGGCCGGAAGTATTCTCTTTTCCTCTGCCTTTAAAATACGCTCTGTTTAATGCGCTGGATAGCCGTGTCAGACAGATCCTCAGTGGGATTTTTGCGTGGACTGAGGAAATCCCTCCCCCTGCTCTCCTTCTTCTCCTTCCTCTTCTTCTTCTTCTTCATCCCCTTCTTCCTCTTCTTCTTCTTCTTCTTCCTCTTTTTCCCAGCTGTCTTTTCTTTCGTTTCTTTGGTGCACATGCGGCTGCTACTGTCTGAGTACGATGAATCAGATCGAGAGGAGGGATGGGATGGGTTTGATGTGTGATATCAGCAGCAGTGATGTGTGTGTGTGTGTATCTGTGTGTGTGTGTGGTGTTTGCATGTTCTGTGTACTGAGTGTAAATAGAATGTGTGAGCTTGGATATCTAACTAAAAATTCAAAAAGTCAATTTTTCCTTAAAAAAAAAACAACAAAAAAAACAAAACAGCACTTCATGCTTCCCTCTGCTTATAAGATCTTTTATGGAGATGCGGATTTCATTTTCCAGCAGGAGTTGGCACACTGCCCACACTGCCAAAAGTACCAATTGGTCTTAATATTAGAATATGATATTTTAATTTTCTGAGACACTGATTTAGCTGTAAATCAGTAAAATAGATCACTTTGTGTTTAATACATCTACAGGGCCATTTCAAAAATTGAAATATCTTTGAAAAGTTACTTTATTTCAGTGATTCAGTTTAAAATGTGAAACTCATATATTATATAGATGTATTACACACAGAGTGATCTATTTTAAGCGTTTAATTATTTTATTGTTGATGATTATGAAGCGTACAGCCAATGAAAACCCAAAAATCACTGTCTCAGAAAATTTGAATATTATATAAGACCAATTGGTACTTTTGGCAGTGCTGTGGGCAGTGTGCCAAGTCCTGCTGGAAAATGAAATCCACATCTCTATAAAAGTTGTCAGTAGCAGAGGGAAGCTGTAAGATATGAAGTGCTGTAGGATTTTGCGGGAAAACAAAACTGCACTGACTTTAGACTTGATAATAAAACACAGTGGATCAACACCAGCAGATGATAGACATGACTCTACAAACTGATCATCACTGATTGGTGGAAACTTCACACTAGACCTCGAGCAGTTTGGACTGTGTGTCTCTCCACTCTTCCTCCAGACTCTGCTCCCTTCATTTACTTTAAATGAAATGTAAAATTTACTGATGATCAGTGATGGTTTGGAGAGTCATGTCATCTGCTGGTGTTGATGCACTGTGTTTTATTATCAAGTCTAAATTCAGTGCAGTTTTGTTTTCCCACAAAATCTTACAGCACTTCGTATCTTACAGCTTTCCTCTGCTACTGACAACTTTTATGGAGATGCGGCTTTCATTTTTTTGGCAGGACTTGGCACACTGCCCACACTGCCAAAAGTACCAATTGGTCTTAAATAATACTGTAATTGTCTGAGACACTGATTTAGCCGTAAATCAGTAAAATAGATCACTCTATATAATATATGAGTTTCACATTTTCAACTGAATTACTGAAATAAAGTAACTTTTCATTGATATTCAGTTTTTTTAAGATGCATTTTTAGATGTATGTAGGTTTTTTATATGTGTGTGTATAAGTGTGTGTAAATGCTGATCTACACACACACAATATACTGTAACATTAGCCTTTTTATTGCCCCCAACAACAGCAACAATACAGTATTCATGTTCTCTCCACCATTCTGAGAGCATTCAGAGCCAACAAAGCCCTATACACAAACATATGCACACACACACACACACACACACACACACTATAGGCTGCAGTGAGGTTACACACTCAATGCTCCATTAGTAATGTATAGGAATGTGTTAAGCGATGCGCATGCAGCACTGTAACGCGTGTGTGATGCATTACTGCAGTGTGAAACGCGTGGAAATGTGTGAGGATGCTTTAAACAGTGTGTTGGGTTGCCAGTGCCACAAAAAAAAACATATAAAAAATACTGCAGTAAAATCCACAAGGGTCTGACGACTCCCCTGCCCTGGGGTTATTGGATTCGCTTGGAAAAAAATTGTTTTTGTCCTGGAGCGGGGGCCAGTTTTACACACATACACACACACACACACTCTTATATATATATATATATATATATATATATATACACACACACACACACACACACACACACACTAACACGCTTTAGCTTTGCTAGAAATCCATTCCCTGTCCAAATCAAGGCACATCTACTCCTTCCTTAAGGAGATATAAGTAGCGTTTAAGTGTGTGTGTGTGTGTGTAAATGTGTCTATGTATGTGTGTTGTGTGGGTGTTTGGTGTGTATGTATGTGTGTGTATGTGTGTGTATATGTGTCAGCCGGTAATGAAAGGGTGCAATAATGCAGGCATGCAGCTGCAAGAGAATCCGCAGCCTGTATACAATATAAGGGACATACATTTATATAGTATTTCAAATAGGAAAATAGTCTGGGGTTGATGCTGCAGTTGGTCTGCAGGTTTAGGTTCAGCAACAGTATGTGCTGAAAGAATGAGGTCAGCTGACTCTACCTGAATATACTGAATATAGACCAGGTTATTCCATCAATAGATTTATTTTTTCTTCCCTGATGAATACAAGTATATTCCAAGATGGCAATGTCAGGATTCATGGAGCTGAAATTGTGAAAGAGTTCAGAGTTCAGGGAGCATGAGATCATCATTTATCATTTCACACATGGATTGTTCTCAGGTTATGTTAGCCTATATTATCCTAGCTCTGTACAGCTTGTTCATTGTTCAAACAGCCGGTTCATGAATAAATATAAACTGAGTGCAATACATGATGCTGAGAAAATTGTAAAAGTTAACTTGAAAAACATAGATGAAACTGCCATTTGTTTTTATATTGTGACACAAGCTCATAAAAAAACAAAACAAAACAGAAAGGAAGATATGTTTAAAATATATTTCACGCTTGGCACTGAAGGTGCTTCTGTCTTTTCCCACACTCAGCTCTACCTTCCATCTCCAGTCTCCAGACTACACAACCCAGAATGCACCACACTTAAAGTGAATTCACGGCACTACCCGAAAGCAAATCACCTGAATATTGATTTCACTTGTTACATGCAAAAGCAATGGAACTATAGAATTGGGAAAAGGAATAGGATGGTTTTACATTGGCTTGAAGGTTTTTAGTTTTGTTTTGTGCTTATCCTATTAAGTATAAATGTAAAATATAATAATATTCCCAGACCAAGGGCCCTGTTTTAGTGATGTGTCTTTGGTATTAGTGCAGCTCAAAATGCGCAAAAGGCGCATCAGATTATAAGATGCACTAATTAAAAACGTCTATTCTCTGGACTATTTTCATACATAAGGCGCAACAGATTAATAGGACAAGTGTTAAAAGCATTAAAAAAGCATTTCAGACGAATCAGACAAGTCATACTAGCTCTGGATGTAAATCTATACAGATTTTTCTCATGAAAACAGTTTATTTGGGTGAGATAAGCACTCTCTCTCTCTCTCTCACTTTTCTACTCCAGCCATCTTCGCCCATTAAGCTCTTACATTCATTTTCACACAGACCCCCCCCCTCCTTAAAAAATAATGAAACTCCCAGACAGACCATCAGCATACTGGAAAAAAAGGCAACAGCAGGGCATGAAGACAATCCCCAGATTAATTATATTCCAGTCTTGGCATGAACGTGTCAACTGACAGTACCAACACACACACACACACACACACACACACACACACACACACCATTCACACCTATCCATCATCTGGCCTACCCACTATCCAGTTGCACTTTCATGTCAGCTCATCCTCATGTAATACATCAAACCTGGCTCACCATCGGCCAATAAAATCGTTATCTGTATTATTCATAAGAGCCTCCAGACATCAGCTGGTATCTCCAGCCTGTTCCTCCAGCAGCTCCAGTCCTTCAGATCTACCTGTGTCCAGCACAAGCCGTTTTACTGCACTGTAAGCTGAATTTACTTTAAAAAATTGAGGAAACTGGTTGCTTTAAAAAGTTAAGTAATGGGGAATGAAAACTTGAGTTAGCATAACTTAAAGCATCAAGTTATTACAACTAAAGGGGAAGTTGATTTATTTCTAAGGTAGCCCAGGGTGAGTGATAGACCTTTGAACTTCATAGCCAGGTGTATCCAATCATGAGAAAAGGTATTTAAGGTGGCCAATTGCAAGTTGTTCTCCTATTTGTATCTCCTCTGAAGAGTGGCATCATGGGCTCATCAAAACAACTCTCAAATGATCTAAAAACAAAGATTGTTCAACATAGTTGTTCAGGGGAAGGATACAAAAAGTTGTCTCAGAGATTTAACCTGTCAGTTTCCACTGTGAGGAACATAGTAAGGAAATGGAAGACCACAGGCCAGAGCACAAGTGGCAGGCCAAGAAAAATATCAGAAAGGCAGAGAAGAAGAATGGTGAGAACAGTCAAGGACAATCCACAGACCACCTCCAAAGAGCTGCAGCATCATCTTGCTGCAGATGGTGTCACTGTGCATCGCTCAACAATACAGCACACTTTGCACAAGGAGAAGCTGTATGAGAGAGTGATGAGAAATAACTCATTTCTGCAAGAACGCCACAAACAGAGTCGCCTGAGGTATGCAAAAGCACAAGCACATGTCAGGCGACTCTGTTTGTGGCGTGCTTGCAGAAATGGCTTCTTTCGCATCACTCTCCCATACAGCTTCTCCTTGTGTAAAGTGTGCTGTATTGTTGGCCGAGGAGTTCAACTAACTCAAAATTTGAGTTGAGTATTGTTTAGAAATATCAATTTTTTTTGTAAAACAGACTTAAATCATTTGAGTTCAAACACTGTATGGGTTTACAGTGTGGGATAAAGTAAGAGAGGGCAGGAGGTGAGCGATTCAAGGTTGCTTGGTCAGGCTGGATGGGGAGGCGTAAGCTGGGCTTCTCTCTAATCCTCCCGAAGGGCTTAAAGTTTTCAGCACCTTGCTGCATTTCTGGTGAACAAGCACAAATAAATAATAGCTAAAGGCGGCAGGGAACCTCTGGGACCTTCAGAAAATAGAGATTTCTGGACATCTGGTAAAATATATATATATATATATATATGTTTTCTTAAAAGTAAAACTGTGGAAAACATGGATGCTATGGTTTGTTTCCCTTTTATTGACTGTACCTGTTGTTTTGGAAAATTTACAACCAAAGTTTCGCAGCACAGTAGAGACCAGAGGCTGTAGACCCGCCCCCTTTTCCCCAGACCACGGGAAAACCCTGTTTTTGGGATCTGTAGCGCACTGGTGAATTGCATATTGAGCAGCTGGATGTCTGTCCATATCTTTGGTAAAAAAAAAAACGCAAAAAAATATGCCTTGCGCAGCTCAAAACGACTAAAAAACATGAACTATTCATCTTAATTAATCATGAGTCTGGTTAATTTTAGGTGTAGCGTGAAATAAACGTGAAATAAACTCCCTTTAAGAGCATAAACTCATTAAAAAGCAGCTCATTAAAAAGGAACAGCAATGTTACTTTATTCTTTATTCTGTTTATTGTTGATGTGCACTACAACCATCCATATGTGTGTGTTTAATGAGTGAGGGTGTATGCACGCTGAGCACATGATGCCTCATGCACAATGCACCTGCATAGGTATAGGCATAGGGTGACTGTTGACTGTTGTCAGGGTTTTAATCGGTCAGTGGTGCACCTGTGTTTTCCGCCCACAAATTAAAAAACATGCCAGAAATTTTCCTAAACACACCTCACTTCCAGACCATCACACCTATCGGCATATATATATATTCCTAAATTTCAACGCTATTTTAACGGTGCAAGCACAAAGCGTGAACGTAGACTGTTGGTGGGGTGTAAGATAGCAAAAAGCATCGCAATGTGCCTTTTTTGGAGATAACAGAGCTTAACAAAGTGGAACAATAAATGGATTAGAAATAAATGACACAAACTGAGCTTTTACTTTTGGTACGTTACACTTATTAGACAAATTATTCAGGGTATCCATGGGAAAACCCTCTCTGCTTATGTGTTGTAAACTCAATGAAGGCAGTCTGAGACTCTTGGTCTTGGATAAAGGGGTGGGTCTGAGTAAGTGAGTCTAATGTGCAGATTGTGGTTGCAAATTTGACTTTTTCCCCACTTATTAGGACTTTCACTAGTGATAGTGGAAAGCGCAGCGACTCTGATATGGTTCTGATACATCAGCTCACAGATGCAGCCTTGTGCTGATCCACATCACCCTAGGAGTGATGAGGGGAAAGATAGAGCGCCATCTACTGTACTGTACCCACCCAGAGAGAGAGCAAGAAGGCCAATTGTGCTCTCTCAGGGCTCCGGCAGCTGATGGCAAGCTGCATATGCAAATTTGACTCTTTTTTTTCTAGAAAAATATCTTTATATTTGAATATAAAAGTTATAAAAGCTGTTGCTTCCGTTGATAACGCCTCCTCTTCCCACCTGCTCGAGGACACCAGATGTTAAACTGGGGCTGAATGAGCGAGCCCTGAGTTCACAGGTGTCAGGAGAGGCGTGAGAAAATGAGGCCTGCCGTCAACTCTGTGAAGTGAAGGAGCTCCTGCTATCCCTCTGCCCATTCATTTCACCGGCGGGGAAGAGAGGCATATGGCAAGCTGTGGCCCAAAGGGTCTTATTTGGTTATTTAAAACAAGGGAAACGGCTAGAGAGGTTTTTTGCCTGGCAACACCAACCAGCACATCCATTCGCTAAAGTAATATAATAATGTTTCTTTCATCTGTCCAATAGAATCCTGTGGATACAGCCTGTACAATTGTGGCGAGCCCCTGAGTAACAAACAGCAGTGTTTGTATCCATCACATAGAATGATGGGAAAACAATGTAGATGCCGGCGATGCTATCTCCACCTGGATCCCCGCCGCCGCCGCCGCTCCCCCTGTAACATGCAAATATTTCCACGCATGCATAATTTCACAGCTGAACGGCAGAGAGAAACAAGGCTCATGAATAAGAGACCCTCAGAGAGGGAGCAGAGCCGAACCCGTCAACCAGCTGTAGGGCGTTGCTCTTGTGATGTGCAACTCAGCTCTGATTCTGCGAGATTTGAGTTGGGTCACTTTTGAATAAGAACGTTTTTTTTAAAGGATTGAGTTGGATTTGGATGGTTGTGTGGAACTCTAATCATCAAAAGAAAGATTAGAAAAAAAGTTATCAAAAACAATAAATGATTCAACATTTAGACCAATATGGGTCATGTTTTATAAGCTACACATACAGAAATAGTGACTAATGCAACATGGAGAGCACACTGAAAAAAAGTGTCACAACCATCTCATTGATTTAAAGTGCACTTTTTTTATGTTGGTCTAATGAAAAATGATCATTTCTGTTTTTTCTCAGTTTGCCTACAAGCAAATCCATTCCCTGTTAAAACAACTTAAAATACATAATTTAACTCAAATCATATGTTTTACTTCATTTCAGAAATTATGACATATCACATCAGATCAGTAAGTCTCACACTTTTCCCATTGGCTCCCGTCACCACTATCACACGTAAAGGGCGTGGCCTCCTCTCTCACCATCATAGTGAAGTTGTTCCCCTCAGGGTATCTTCTCTCAGATACTGAGGGTAGCTTTATGTAACTGCAAAGTTATATATTGCTTTTACTTAAGAAATGAAAGCCTGATTAGAGACTTTTTTGCCGGGCTTTATCTGTTACTTAATATTAGAATATAAAGACGTATTGAATTATTCTAATATAATTTAGTAGGTTAAACGAAAAGGAAAAGGAAATTACGAACTAACTAACAGAATTCAAATCATTTAATCCATTACTCCAGATTCTTTTAAAAAGTGTAAAAAACGATATTCATTATAAATCATATTTTATCTTTGGTTTAAATAACTTCAGTACTAGGATTAAATAACATATCGATTGACTTTGAATGAAAATGTTGAATGAAAATGATTCTAACTAAATCACGAACATGAGTTGTGTAGCAAATTAGTGCAGGGTTATTTAATTAGAATTTAGTACAGTCCAGTTAGAGAAACATTTCTTGAGGCCAAGGTCCAGACTGTCGTCATTTTTAACGTGTGTTATCATTCAGAGCCATATTCTGTATTTCAGTGTTTTATGTCATCAACAACTGAAAGACAAACCAAATTACAAATACTGTTCAGTATATTTCATCAATATTTATTGTTTTAAATGTTGACCTGAATGAATTATTCAGAAAGTTCATTATTCTCATCATTGTGTTCATCACCTCAGCAAACTAATCTGACTGAGTCGTTGTTGTTTACTTAGCTTAGCTTTACAGGTCTCGTCACCCAGTGGTGAAAGTGCTGAATTAAAAAGAAAACATGGCGACACCCCTGTTTCTTACTAGTTTCACATAAAAATGTGCCTTATGTATGCAAATAGACGTTTGTAGTATACTGTCAGGAATACCCAGGCAAGGAGACGAGGAGGCGGACACAAGTGCAGGTAGGGTGAAAATAAATAATAATTTAATAAATAAATAACAAGAAAACAAGGAACAAGTAACATGAAACAAAGATACACAAATAACCAATAACAAATCAAAGAACCTAAACTAAACCAACTAGAGATAATAAATAAACAAACAGGGAATATATATACAAGGAATAAACTAGGAATCAACACAAGCAGGGTATATACAGGGAGCTAGGGAACAAGAAATAAAACAAGAAACTAGAAATAAACAAGGAAATAAACTATAAACGAGAAAACAAGAAATAAACAAGGAACCAAGGCTAAGAGAGAACAAGGAAACACTGAGAAAAGCTATTAAACACTGAGAGAGACAAACGACAGGTGAAGGTGCAAAGACCGACCGAGACAAAGTGGCAGGGGAGGGCTATTTAAAGAAACAGGAAACACACTATAATTAGAAACACCTGGGGAAGGGGCGGAGCTACAAATGAGAAACAGGTGGAAAAGTACTGAGACGGGAGACACAGGGGAGCACAGGTCACGTGGGGAAGACACACAGACACGAGACGAGACCAGGATGTGACGTATACATTGTTACACATTTTTAGAAATATTTACACCCATGTTTATAATGCTTTATAAAGGCAATATAAGATGTTGATAAGTATGTTTTTAGAGTCTAATAGCAATGACAATCATAGAAAATTTGGTTAAATTTTTGCTTTCGAACCTGATATCTTAATGTTTATGTCATTTTCTGCATTTGGACTCAATAAATTTAAATACCTATGCCTTATTTTGACGAAACATTTCAAAATGATCATTCAAATGATGATGAAACTTAAAGATGTCAGTTGTAAACATGGCCTTAATGTGTAATATATTTTTTGCTAAATATTTATAGCCTTGTTTATAATGCTTTATGAATGCATTATAATGCATTATGTGTATGTTCAGAACTTCTAATAGACACAACATTCATAGAAAGTGTGACCAATAATTTTATAACACTGTATTTAGTCAAAGCATGAACGTTTGTTTCTTGATATTTACTATTGTATTTAATTAATTGTGACATACTGAAGTCATAATTCATATTTATTTGTATTTATAAGTCAAAATACAGTAACAAAAATGACATATTAAGTCAAAATAATGAGAAAATGAAGCATAATCTCAGCATAAGCAGTAAAAGTGCTGGGAGGCTGAGAGTGTTAGCGGTTAGCGGTTAGCGGTGGTTTGTCTGTTACTGCTGGGCTGGTTTCTGTTGTCGTGGCAGTGTGTAGAGTAGCTGTGTTTGGTAGGGTGGGTTCAGTGTCGGTGGTCAGGGTGTTTGTCACAGTGAAGAGCCCTGGGTTTCTGGCAGCTCATCGTCTCAGTTAATCCATCCTCCCTCACTGTCCAAACCCAACGCTCCACACCCCTCCACACACACACATATATACACACACATACAATTACATTCAACACACACACACACACACACACACATACATATCACACACATATACACATACACACATATATCACACACAGGCTGAGCTTGGCTGGGCTTGACTGGTCACATGCTCCAGTCAGTGATGGAGGTTTGAGAGGGCAGAGGAGAGATAGAGGAGTGGGTTGTGGAGCGAGAGCGGTGGAGGAGAAAGGGTTAAAGCAGCGGGTTAAAGAGCTTACTTCTGAAAAGATGCACATTTGCAGAAACATGGTTTATGAGTTCTATTTGACGTGGGAATCTCACAGAAATCATTTAAGAACAAAAATTGCTCAATCTCTTTTAGAGATCGCATTTCTGTACAAAAAAAGTTTTATTTTTTAATAAGAAAGCTCTGCATATGTTGTATGATGCAATAATTGTCTGGTGGAAAGTGTGCAAAACAATTACAAATTCTATTTTTGTTTTACAGAAACAAATCAGGCCAATCAGCTTGCTGGTTTAGCGGAGCGCGTTGGGCTAGTAGGGAAAGCATTTGGAACCGAGACCTGGCAAGAGGAGTGCGATTACTGTTTTCACACCTGCTGTAATAAACCAGATCAAGAGTGCAAACCAATCTAGTAGTGCTGATGTAAAAACTCTGTCCTGGGTAAAATGCTATAATGGCTAATGCTGTAGTCCTCCAGGTGGACGGTTGTTTCCGGTTGAGAGTACGCTGTGGGCTATTGGCTGCCGCTTCTTACTGGTGTAAGAATAAGTACTGAATGTAAAAAAGGAGAAGCTGTACGGGAGAGTGATGTGCACGCCACAAACAGAGTCGCCTGAGGTGTGCTTTTGCACTTTGACTCTGTTTGTGGCGTGTTTGCAGAAATGGCTTCTTTCTCATCACTCTCCCGTACAGCTTCTCCTTGTGCAAAGTGCGCTGTATTGTTGACCGATGCACAGTGACTGCATCTGCAGCAAGATGATGCTGCAGCTCTTTGGAGGTGGTCTGTGGATTGTCCCTGACTGTTCTCACCATTCTTCTTCTCTGCCTTTCTGATATTTTTCTTGGCCCGCCACTTCTGGGCTTAACAAGAACTGTCCCTGTGGTCTTCCATTTCCTTACTATGTTCCTCACAGTGGAAACTGACAGGTTAAATCTCTGAGACAACTTTTTGTATCCTTCCCCTGAACAACTATGTTAAACAATCTTTGTTTTTAGATCATTTGAGAGTTGTTTTGATGAGCCCATGATGCCACTCTTCAGAGGAGATTCAAATAGGAGAACAACTTGCAATTGGCCACCTTAAATACCTTTTCTCATGATTGGATACACCTGGCTATGAAGTTCAAAGCTCAATGAGGTTACCAAACCAATTTAGTGCTTCAGTAAGTCAGTAAAAAGTAGTTAGGAGTATTCAAATCAATAAAATGATAAGGGTGCCCATACTTTTGCACCGGTCAAATTTTGGTTTACTGCATATTGCACATGTTTCTGGTGGTTTTCTCTCTTGCGGGCTCCTGAGTATTGAAGACCAGGGTAAAAGGAGGAGATTAATAAAGAAGAAGTATGGTGTGAAAACACATCCTGAAAACACATCCACGTCCACTGCTGTAGTCCTCCAGATGGACGGTGGTTGTTTCCGGTTGAGAGTACGCTGTGTGCTATTGGCTGCTGCTTCTCACCAGTGTGTAGATGAGTGCTGAGTAAAAATGGTTGTGTGATTGAGACAAACATGATAGTAAAGCATCCTTGAGTTTCTAGAAAGGCGCAATATGGTTGCAAATTTATTTATCTCTGCCTGAAGCATCTGCAGCATAAACAACATTTAAGAAACAGCAGTTCAGGCGACTGTAGGCTACGGAAGCACAGATAGAGATTAGGTTGAAAAATGTTGAAGTGCAACATTAAAGAGAAGCTTTAAATGTCGTAAGATAAGATAGCTTTGACCTCTAAGTCGACCCTGAGCTCTTACCTGATGAATCTTATTCTGGGGAATCTGCAGTCCTTGGCCTGTGCTGGATGGTTGTACGCAATACATGATTGTATTTATATACTCCATTATTGGATGACCTAGTCATGACCGCCCATGTAATTACCTGTTTAGGCTCTAAGCTGCAGAGCTTGTAATGAACCCCTGCCTCTGAGAGAGAGAGAGAACAGTTTTTCTCTACTGAGACTGAAGAGAAGGGGATTATTAGAGATGATGATAAACAGAAAAAAAAAGAGATAATTGGAAAATCATCTTTTGTTTTGAGATAAGTGTAATATTTTCTGTAGCTTTAATGAAAGCTGACAGGCAGAACTTTGGAAAATGTGCTCTATCTGCTCATATCTACTTCATATATATACACTTACCAAGCATAACATTATGACCACTTCCAGCACAGTGGCCAGCACTGGGGTCTTGGGTTCAAGTCCCTATCAGGGTGGAGTTTCCATGTTCTTTCTGTGTCTGCATGGGTTTCATGCCACAGTAATTGGTAATAATATGCAGGAAAATAATACTTTAAATTGATCTGGTGTGTGTGGTATGTTTGTAAGTTTGTGTGTGTGTGTGTGTGTAAATGTATTTTTACAATTTATTATATTTTATATTTTAGAGAAATCATATTTTCCAGCCCTCCAGGAGACAGGACACTGAGCCCAGTTCAAGGATAAAGTTCCGCCTTTCATGAGAAACAGCCAATCAGCTTGCTGGTTTAGCGGAGCGCGACCTGGCAAGAGGAGTGCGATTACTGTTTTCACACCTGCTGTAATAAACCAGATCAAGAGTGCAAACCAATCTAGTAGTGCTGGTGTGAAAACTCTGTCCTGGGTAAAATGCTGCAATGGCTAATGCTGTAGTCCTCCAGGTGGACAGTGGTTGTTTCCGGTTGAGAGTATGCTGTCCACTATTGGCTGACGTTTCTCGGGGAAAAATCGTATTGTTTTCTAGAAAGGTGCTTTTTGATTGTAAATTCATGAATGTATTCCTTGTTTATACTCCCATTATTCATCTCATCAGTTCCACTGATCATATAGGAGCACAATGTGGTTCTATAATTACAGTAAAGATACATATAAAGATAAAGTAAAGATACAGTAAAGTCAGAGTAAGAAAAATAAGTACAGATACCCAAATGACCTTTGGGTAAACCTCTTTTTTTGTCCCCACACTGTAAACCCAGAGGTTGTTTGAACTCTGTTTTACATAAAATTGAATATTTTTTTATCATTACTCAACTATTTTGAGTTAGTTAAATATTTGTGGGCACATATACTGTACTATTCAAACTGAGATCTTTAGTCTGAGTTTTGTGATTAACAGCTTCTTTTCTATTGGATTCTGTCACAATCTATTTGCATACTGGGTGTGTCCAACAGTTTCTGACTAACACTCACCATCAGTGATTAAGTAGTGATTCCCCCCCTGGGCTCCCTTAGAAATAAATTAACTTCCCCTTTAGTTGTAATAACTTGATGTTTTAATTTATGCTAACTCAAGTTTTTATTCCAAATTACTTAAAAAAAATTAAGCAAATCAGCTGCCTTAAAAAAGTTAAGTAAACTCAACTTATCCGGTCTTACAGTATAACAAAAATTTAAAAAAGTTAAATCAACTTTCCTATTTAGTTGTAATAACTTGATGATTTTGAAGTTATGCTAACTTAAGTTACTTAAATTACTCATTACTTAACTTTTTTAACCCTTGTGTGGTGTTCAGGTCTGTGGGACCTGTTTTCATGTTTCATCAAATGATACTAAAAAAAATATTTTTTCTAACTCAAACTCATTGGCATTGGCTCATTTTTTGTGAAAAACATATATCAAAACACATTTTCGATAAACACACACTGTACACCCCCCCCCCCCCCCCCTACACATTTATATTACATACAGTACATACCTGTCAAGTCTCCCGTTTTGGCCGGGAAACTACCTTATTTTACTCCTCTTTCCCGCCGTCCTCCCGTATTAATATTTTCCTGTAAATTTCCCGTATTATACTAAAATAAAAAAATATATATTATTGAGGAGACAGGGCACTGACCGCTCTGTGTCTCTTAACCAATCATGGAGCCGGTTCAAGGAGAAAGTCCCGCCTTTCAGGAGAAACAGCCAATCAGCTTGCAAAGGAGGGGCAGCGTGTGGAAGCCCCCCCGTCGCTGTGAGTTCAGGCAGCTAGTTGGAGCTGCTGATGTTAAAACAGATCTGGATATTCAGCGATTTTTCTTAAAGAAAGGTAACGGTAGGTTAATCATGTAAACTGTGATGAGATTTTTCTGATAGCTGCTTAAAAATACTCGTAATACTATTTTTAGGTCACCTACAGTCATTTTGCAGAATTTGTGCACCCTTTGTTAAATTTTAAATCTATTAAATAAATAAAAAAATATATAATATAAAAGAGTGCATTTATGGCAAAAAAGACATGAAATCTTAACTTTTTTTAATATCTAGAAAAGGGTTTTTAATTTGGCTGTATTAAAAGAATGACATATGTAGGAATGTCCACAACATGTTCAGATTCTGATAATCTAATTGTAGTGTGTAAGTGTTTCACATGTGGTTATTTTAAATTTTTTGTAAACGTGTCTTAAAATGTAAGGGATACTGAACCTTCGTTGGGCTGGTGGGACGACTTTAAGCGTACAGAGGAAAATATCCCTTATTTTTAAATCTAAAACTTGACAGGTATGATACAGTATGTTTGGCCAAGGGCTAATAAACATTGCTTCATTTGAAAATTTGAAACTAAACAAATTTTCTACTCATATCTTGAGTTTAATTCATTTTCTTTTACATTTTATTAAAAAACTAATAAAAAAAGAGTAGCACTTTTTAAAAGAAATGTAACATAAGAAAGGTAAAGGGCAAATATTAACCATGTAAGCTGTTTGTTTATATTGCTTGTAATTTAGGTGAAGCGAGCATGTGTAAAGCATTATAATGTAAAAATGCTTAATTCTGCTGAATTAAATACAAGTAACAAAGTAAACGAGGAACAAAAATATGAACACCACACAAGGGTTAAAGCAACTGGTTTCCTCAAAATTTTAAGTAAATTCAACTTATCCGAGCTTACAGTGTAGAGGGTGACCAGGAAGTGCATATACGTACAAAAAAGACGAGCAAAAGCAGAGTAGAGGCTACGTTGGCGATGGAGGGCACAAGCGCCAGGAACCGAGAGTCAACCAGTGCAAATGCAGGGAGAAGAGCCAGGCTCCTCTCTGAACGCCTCCTTATCAGCTCCAGCAGACCCTCCCCAGGTCACAGGCCCATCTGTTGCAGCGCTTACCTGGCTTTGTCTCTCTCTCTCTCTCTCTCTCTCTCTCTCTCTTTTTCTCTCTCTCTGGCTCTGAGAAGCTCAGATCAGCTCTCTGACGTGGAGCACATGACCCACAGCTATCACTCCCTCCACCCGACAGGTGCGCTGACAGTAGCTCTCTCTCAGCTGCCGCTGCTTCCAGCGCTTCCAGTGGAGAGGCGGGTGGTGCTGCTGAGGATTAGGGTTCAGATCCTGCTGCCGCTCTGCTTCTTGATCGCCTCCTTAAGCCTCCCGCGCTCTCGTCCTGAACCGCTAACCTCGGCCGTCCCCTCAGAACTGAGACGCTCGCGAGCGTGGCCGTCGGTTTATATGGCAGATCTTTGCTCTGTAATCCTGCTTATCTAAATGCCACGTATTACAACGTATAACTTCACCATCCTGAAGGGCTCCTTCTTGTTTCTTGAGAATACAGTTTTCTGGAAAGCTGCTCTGGCAGGGTATCTTATAAGATGTGTTTGAGCAAACAATGAAGCTGAGTTGATTTACAATAAGATGTCAAATGTCAATTTAAGTGTGACGCACGTAAAATCCTTTCATTTTCCCAAAAATCATCAGTGCTTGTTATGTATGAATTCTACCAGTCAGGTAAAAAGGAGCAGTAAAGCCACTCTTCTGAAGTAAAGCATTATAAGGGTGAGTTTTCAGTGAAATTTCTCTCCAGCACTAAGGCTGGGTGCAGCAGCATTAGCATTAGCATTAGTATTAGCATTAGCCGCTAACCACAGAGCTAGCTCTTTTGCCACAACTGGTGTTCACTGTCTATTGTCTTCAACTGCACTACCTTCATTCTCCATTACACACACACTAAAGACTTTTCATTTATTTTTTTATTTTATTGTATTTATATATATCGTTATATTTTACCTATTTGTAACTTTGTTACAAATGCTTTGTTACAAATGTACTATGCTACTACATACCTGCTGCTGGATGTCTAGAATTTCCCCTCGGGGATCAATAAAGTATCTATCTATCTATCTATCTATCTATCTATCTATCTATCTATCTATCTATCTATCTATCTATCTATCTATCTATCTATCTATCTATCTACTCAGAAGTGAGTATATCAGAATGTAGTCTTCTTGTTTGGCATGTTAAAATAAACAACATAGGGGCGAACCGCTGGCTGATAGCGACCTGGGTAAGCATTTACGTCCCACTAGTGGTGCAGTTAGCAGCTAACGCTAATGCAAATGCTAATGCTGCTGCACCCAGCCTTATAGTGCTGGAGAAACTCCACTGAAAACTCACCCTTACACAAAATATTGGAAACCTTAATTAACAGAGGTGCTTTACTCACCGAATAAACAGTTTTTAAGAGAGAAATCTGTGTAAATTAACATTGATCCTTTTCTCCAGTTTCACCATTAGAAGGGAAACATGGCGACACCCTTGTTCACTTCGATGTAGGCATCCTAACTAGTGTTACTTAATGCATCTTATAATCCGGTGCACCCTATAAGTCCGAAACATTCGATAATAAAATAACAAAGGCAGAAAGAGAGTCTCTCAGAAGCGAAGATGAGCAGAAATTTACAGTTGTTTAAGATAAAATTGTAGACTTTTTCTACAGCCCATAATAAATATCATCAAAAGTAAAAAAAAAAAAAAAATGGAGAAATCTCCGTGTGTAAAGGACAAGGCTGATGGTCAGTATTGGATGTTGGTGATCTTCAGAGCCACTAAATCGTAAAACATGTTTTTTTTTTTTTCATTAATAGCTGAAATGTGTTTCTTTGAAGTAGCGATTTCTTTTAACCATTTCCTAACCTTTAAAAAAATAAAAAAACGCTTTTCCGTCTCTGCAATCCCTCTCAGGTTTGACTGTGCAATAAGTGAGGATGATGTGTCCATGTACTTTGGTACGAAGGCACATCACAATATGCAGATCAGTTAATAATCAATAATACCGCCCTCCTGCTGAGGACGTCCAACCATCTGCATCCGCATCCATCTCACCGCTATTAGAGACACACTACTGCCCCACCTCTAAACCCATACATCACCCAGTGCCCCACTCACTCTGCTCGTCCCATTTTTTAGCCTATTTTTTACTATATAGTGAATCCCAGCTTTATTTTGTTCATATGTTCTACCTTTAACATTTTGAATGATTTGATTTACTGAGAATGGAAACTGTTCTATAGTCTGTTTCCAATCATTTTCTTCAATAGTTTAATATTTTTGCTATATTTGACAAACTGTATGAATCCGAGACTCCTCTGAAGCATGTGTTCATTAGCAGGGAAGGTTTTCCTCCAAGCCAAACAGAAACACTTCAGATATCTGCACTGCAGAAGCTGTAAAAGTGTCAGACTTCACACTTAAAAAAGGAAACACTGTACGCCTTCTGCCACCCAGACTGCTGTCATGTGACGGGCATGACTCCAGCTGATATGTATATTTAGAATATGTGGCAACACCTTCAAAATTCAGAGAAATATTGTGTGCAGGCACCAATCTGAGACTCAACCTGACTTGGAAGCAAAGCAAATAAGACCTTACGTAGATATTGTAAATAAAACACACATGATAATAGCACAAATATTATATATTAAATATATTAAATATATTTTTCTCTCTCCTTTAAAGGTGCTGTTTTGGAGATACTTGTTTTTCATTGGACAGTGACAATATGTGTCTTTTTATATAGTGTATGATCAGAGATGGAAAGTAAATAATTACATGTACTCACATTACTGTAATTGAGTAGATTTTTTTAGTAATTTGTAATTTTTAAAGTAGTTTTTAAAATAGGTATTTTTACTTTTACTCAAGTTCATTTTGACACAAGTAATTTACTTCCTACATTGAAAAAAAATTAAATGCTGGGGACAAAAAACTATTTTTTTCAATAAAAAAAAAAAATTGAGTTTTGTTCTCCATGGCAGCGCAGCTGAACTTTTCCCAGCAGTGTTTATTACGGGGAGACGCTGTGTGAATCAGCGGTGTAGTCTGGGGTCTGTGTGCACGGCTTGGGGGAACCGGTGTTCTGTCGAGTTATGCTACCCATCGATATGTGCTTCTTTACGGCACTGCGCATGCACCAACCTACATTTTTTTTCATGTTTTCATGTTTTCAATGATAATTCCTTAAGTTTTTATTGGGAACATGAAACAATCTGCTTGAATGATAAAAAAAAACATGAAAAAAATAGCAGTTAAAGCATAGCAATGGCAAGTTACAAAATAATAATGAACTGTAAAACTATAAAAATACAGTTTATAGTCACATACATGACCATAATTTTTTAACTTTTTAACAGTAAAGAAAAAAAATGGATCATAGAAACCTATACCACTTATTCATGAAAATGTTTTATGGGGTGGTCTTAATAAGTACTGCCTGAAAGGTCCAAATTATTTCATTTAATAATTATTTAATATATGATTTGTTGTAGTTTTTTTTTTAACATCAAATAAATAAAAGTAACGATGTAACTTTTACTCAAAGTACATTTTAAATTGAGTACTTTTTTACTTTTACTCGAGTAGATTTTTAGATGGGTACTTTTACTTTTACTTGAGTAGAGTTTTAGCAAAGTAAAGGTACTTTTACTTAATTACAATTTTTCTGTACTTTTTCCACCTCTGTGTATGATGTAAACTTCTTGTTCCAACTGAATCTGGAGGTTCAATCTTGCAGTATGAAAGATCCCTATAGAAATCCAAACCATGGTCCAGAGGCCACAAACCACATATATTACAGTATATACAGTGCCTTGCACTTACATAGTTTTTTTTTAGATGTGTGCAGTGTGAGACAGATTCTGGTCCTATGGACAGAAGGAGTCTCCCACCTCAGCTGTAGATCTCTGCAGTTCATCCAGAGTGATCATGGGCCTCTTGGCTGCATCTCTGATCAGTCTTCTCAGTCTTGTTTGAGCTGAAAGTTTAGAGGGACGGCCGGGTCTTGGTTAGTAGAATTGCAGGGCTCTGATACTCCTTCTATTTCAATATGATGGCTTGCATGGTGCTCCTTGAGATGTTTATTAAAGCTTGGGACATTTTAGTATCCAAATCCAGCTTTAAACTTCTCCGGAACAGTATCTTGGACCTGCTTGGTAAATTCATTGGTCCTTATGATGCTCTCTTCTAAAAAAGGTTTTAAATATCAAATATATTTCGTTCTACTTCAGGATTGTGTCCCACTTGGATGTTGATTCTTCACAAAAAAATACAATTTCATATCTTTATGTTTAAAGCCTGAAAAAGGTTAAAAAAAAAGTACAAGAGGACCAGTGTTGACCACTGCTTTAATAAATTAGCTAATAACTTCTAACTAAGCATTTTCCACTCTAGTCCCTCAAGTGGATCTTCTCTGACCCTAATCACAAAGAAATGCTATCTCAGCTCCATAAGTGCTAACCTTAATAACTATAATCATAAGCCTGAGACTCTTACAAATCAAACGCAGACCTTTACAGACCTGTAGATACTCAAGAGTCCAAAAGATCCCTACACTCATCACCACACTCATCACTACATTCTCAAGAACATAAAGGGCTAAATGGGAGCACCACTCGAGCTTCTTCACGCCAGTGATCCACACCAGCCGGATCAGTCCGGGGCGCAGAGTCGACGTGGAAACAGCCGGATGCAGCGTTACGGCTTTTTTCAGGGAAAGGTCACGGTGTCTGACATCAATACTCATATTCCATCACACTGGGTAATGAAACTCCCCTCCAATCTCACATATGGGGGTAGCAAATGCACCCATGTGTGCAAACGCAATTTGGCATGACGCTGGAGATTGAGCAAATCACATGCACAGAATGAAAGATTGTCTGTCATCTTGTTTTATGGGTGGGTGGGGTGGGGGAGAGTGACAATATTGAAGCGGGTTTTAAGTAATTGAAAATTCAGACGCAAAGACGCGAAAGGCACAATTCTACATTGGGGCACTTCATACACTTGAACCTTAACGTATTTAACCATATGAACATTTAACAAATGTCCCTTAAACACAGTTTCTATTTCTAAAATGTGACCATTAGAAATGTAATTTTCCTGTGGAGAAAAATATTTAGGGCAGTCCACATTTATCAATAATTAAACAGTATAAAATTGGAATGAGGTGCAGCAGACCTGCAGAAACTGGATTGGTTTGCTCTTAAATTTTGCAGTAAGTGTCTCTTTACTGGACACTCAAAGACTGCAATTCCCAGCATGCACCCACACCAGACTTCCCTGACTCTGCTGATCACATGACGCTACGGTGTTCCCACTCCCCCAGTTACTGATTGTTTTCACCTGGCCTTTCCAGTATAAATACCCCTCTGTTTGCTCTGTCCCTCGCAGAGCATTGAATCAAGTTAGCTAGCTTTTCTTGGCTACACAGTGAGGGTGAGTGACTGGGGAAAACAAACCCAGCTTGTAAATAAATGCCCTTTTAAATCGTTTTTAGTATTGTACAACACCTATAGCCGTAACAAGCTAATTACAGTCAGATACCTTGGTAAAAGTTCTGATAGCTTATATATTTTAGTTTATAAACTTTTGCATTTACTTCAAATGTTTTAGTGGCTATGGTTTCACTATTCACATATAATTCAACTGATGGTCTGGGGTGTTTAGAGTGTCTTTTTGGGACGTTAAAATGAATTAATGTGCCCTATGTTTAGTAAGGGGAACATTGAGAAGCAAATATTACACTAGTCCTAGTGATGGATGACCTTCATTTTGCCTGAGCAGATATTATTGCTGTTGCTGAAAAAGTTTAAAAAGGATATCTTAAAAAGTGAAAAAAAAAAATAGTATTTCACCAATGTTGAGCCATTTATATTGGTAAAGTTTTAAGATGTTTTCACAATATGTATTTAGCAACTGCTGATATATGATATTAGCTAAAGGATGTCCAAATTGGGCAGCTGATAAATCTATGTCAGTCTATGGATATTTCTTTGCATAAGCAGACACCTGGGCTTTGTGTATACTACTTTTTTAAGCTAACGGCTTAGGCATGCTGGGTCCCCAAGTTTTAAAAAGGGTATCTCAAAAAGTGAAATAAAAAAAATAGTATTCTTTTTAAAGAAAAACATAATCAAAATGTAACAATGTCGTGGAAATTCCGTATGGAATGATAATCAGAACAACACTTGTCTTTGAGAGAGCTTTATCATGTTTAAAATGAAGTGAGAGCATAAAGAAAAGACTCATCACATCACCTTTTAGGTTAATATACATATAAACTTCTTTAACTTCTTTAACGCCACTTAATAACAGGAAGCAGTCCGTCGGCCAGGCTTCCTGTGGCTAAAACAAGCTGTACAGAAGCACTTTAACAGAATTATTAAAGGATAAATATTAGAATAATATGCTTTTCTTAATAAACGAATGCTGGCAATTTAAATTTGTGACCACAGACAATATTTGGATATTTCTTTGCATAAACAGACAGAGAGCTTTGTATAGTAAACTACTGTTGGAAGCTACAGCTTAGACATGCTGGCTCCCAGCATCTCCATTGACCCCACACCACTGATTACAGTCATTCTGGGAGTTCTCTGCTGTGTTGCTTTGTTTTTTATTCAGTACGTACTTTTGGAAGAGGGAGAACACCAGGCACCCCTGCATTACGCCACTTAGCATCCAGTGAGCGGTGGAATTCCTCCCGAGAATATGCATTTCCTCCCAGCGCGCCCCCATCAGCAGCCAGCATAACAATGGTGTAGGCTAAACGCTAGCCTGAAGGCATTAGAGTGGGATGGCGCTTGATCCATGCGCCGGGTGAGTCATCCTCGTGTGAAACGCTCTATATTTACCAGCATGTGGTCTCACTCGCCGAGCCCAGCGCCATGTCATCATTACACGCTCGACACAGAGGCCAAAGCTCAAGCAGTGTCAAGAGAGCGGAGTTTCCAGAGCAGCACCATGCTACAAACACACTGCGGGAGAAACCAGAATGAAAACATTCTGCTTTATATTCAGCCTCGTTCCCGTTGTAGATACTGTATTATTTAGACGTGTGAGATACGTATAGAGCCCTATATTTTAGTGATCTATAACATACCGGTCAATTGCGTATAGTGCAGCTGGATTATGCGCAAAAGTGCGCAAATAATACTCCTCGCATGGCTTGAAATGCGTAAAAGGCATGCAATAATTCTCTAAATTAATTAATCATGGGTCTGGATGTTAAATGGGTGTTAATTTTGGGAGTAACATGTAATAAACCAATCAGAGTTCCAGGTTTCATTCTCTTTAAGAGCCAGGTGAGCTCTGACTTTGGCGCGTTCGTATCTTAACAGTGCAGCGCTTTTGCACATCTGTGAAGGTGTAAAGTACTGTAAAAGTACACCAGCAGCTCTTTTATGGAAACAGCAATTTTATTTTATTTTATTTTATTTTATTCTTTTTTTTTATGTTGTTGAGTAAAAGTTTCGATTAAAAAATTTAACTAATAAATCAGCCAATTTGCTGTAATTAACTGTGAAACTTTTGGATTTTTACCATGTAAAAAAAAGTCACAACATTTCTCAGGGCCAGGCAGGGATTAGAAAAAACAAAAACAACTATTAAAATGAAGACTCTTTATTAGAAAAGGACAATTCAAAAATGTGGTCAACAACGGGCAAAGGGAGTGAGATAGTCTTGGTGAAAAAAAAGGACAGCAAAGCATTATCAGTAGATGAAGCGAAAAACATAGTAGGAGTTTTAAAAAAGGTCATTCACATAAAAATAGAAACATAGGCAAGAGATATGATTTGTAAGAGAACAGACAGAACCAAAACAAATGACTGTATAGTGACTGCAACAGGTGCAACATGAGTATTCTGGTGATTGTGATCTGGTTAGTGGTCATTTAATCAGTCTTGTGTAGGAGGGAATGTGTGATGTCAGTATGTGGTGCATTCTGGGAAATGGAGTTTAAAGTTTGAAGATTGGTTGTAGACACAGGAGAGGTAAAAATAGATGTTCCAGGTGTGAAAACATTTATGCAAAAATATTAAAAAAATTAAATAGCAATCTCTTTAAGGATAAATATATAGGTAGATAAAAAAAAGTGATCTACCTTCCGGAATTCTGTGTTTACACTACTAAATACTGCTGCACATCCATATAAAATCTCAATAAAAAAAAGAGTAAATTACCGACGATATTAAGGACAAAATGGGTAAAAACATTTTTTGGGATAAAAAAAAAAATCTGATTAAATTTCAGATAAAAAAAAAGTTTTTATTTATTAGTAAATGTTAGTAAAATTACAATTTTTGCAAAAGTTCTGTAAACGATAGTTGTGCGAATCCATTGCATTGTAAGAAGTTAGGCTATAATTAGGTGCTAGCATTCTGCTAACATAAACAGAACACCAGCGGTTTCTACATTCACCATCTGCTAGCTCACTCTGTTTCAGCCAACCCGTTCCGCCAACACATCTGAGAGCCTCTTTTTAGGCAGTAAAAACAGTTGTTTTCCCCTAATGAGCTAAGCTAAGGGTTAGCGCTCCCATTAGCTCAGGGCTGGGGGATTTTCTCAGAGAGGAGGAGCTATTTTAGCATTCTAGCTGCGATAACACCCTGGGCCAAAGCTGCCTGTCTGCCATTTAAAGCCTCGCTGCCTCTGACACTTAATTATCAGCCTATCAGGTGACAGCATGACAGTCTAATCTTAGCCAATCAGAACAGCCAGTGATTTGCATCCGACAGGAGCAGAGAGAGAAGTCAATGAAGCTGTCTCTTATCTGCTGTCCTTCATGTGGCATCTCCTAATGTGACGTGTGTTAAGATGCTTCTGGCACATGAAGGAAAAACGATAAAATTTCAATATTTTGAAAAGACTTTGAGGTGGTTTATTGTCTGGGGCAGTTCTGAGTCAGGTTGTGGAATCAGTTCACCTTTGCGTTTGTGCTTAGTTAATTTTTTTATGATTAAAGATAGTAGATTTTCTATTATTGTATGTAAAGATTACAAGATTACAAGACTCAACACTACTGCAAACGAATGAATGGTATCTCAAAATGCCCATCCTACCTCTCTTATAGTCCAATGATGCACCATCTACGAACTGTTTAAAATGTCTATAGACATCATAGATCTCTCACTAAGAAGTACACTACCCAAAAGTAGCCAATAAGAGTCCTTTTAAAGGTCAATAGTGAAAGCAGCCCAAACAACACTGAGATTTAAAATCACCAGAATCAACAGCATTTGAGATTGTTGTTTAAATGTTCTACAATGGCCCTGAGGACTAAACCATATAGGTGTGTCGCAATGTTTGTTGCTATCTTACACCCCCGTCAACAGTTGATTTTCATGCCTTGTGCCCGTGTCATTAAAATAGCATTAGTGGCAAGAAAAACCAAAAAGGTGCGCCACTGACCGATTAAAACCCGACAACAGTCACCAGTCATTCCCCTGTCAATCCTGTTTTAGCAGTGCTCAGCATGCAGCATACACCCCAGCTCATGACACACACTCAAAGCGAGTGAATGTTTGATGTCAGTGTTTGGTGCATTCTGGGCAATGGAGTTTGAAGCTGGAAGACTGGTGGTAGACACAGGTGCAGTAGGAATACTGTAGGAATAGTGCCAGGGGTGACAACCTTAATGCAAAATATGAAAAAAGGAAAAAGAAATGTATCACTTTCTTTTACACCACTAAATATTGCTGCAAATACGCAAAAATAACATAAATACATAACCAGGCCCTATGAAAAAGTTAAGTACAGGAATACAGTTAAAATAGTATCGGCGCAGGAAATGGTGCGCCACTGACTGATTAAAACCCTGACAACAGTCAACAGTCAAACCCTGACAACAGTCAACAGTCATGTGCCTGTCAATCCTGTCTTAGCGATGCTCAGCATGCAGCGTACACCCCCGCTCATTACATACATAAATAAACATGCTTTTAAACAGATTTTAACTCAACAATAAACAGAATAAAGAATAAAGCAACATTGATGTTCCTAAATTCCTCAAATAATCTGCTGGCACAACAAATACCAACGTGCCAAAGTCAGAGCTCACCTGCCTCTTAAAGAAAAATGACGACTGGCTCACTATATTGGTTTTTATTTCACGTTACGCCCAAAACGCACCCATGATTAATTAGTACAGAATAGAATTAGTACATGCTATTGCAAGGCATTTTTTTTGTGCAATCACGAAATTAAAGACACACTGACACGCTCTTAATTCATGCAACGGATTGCAACAAATCAATCGCTAAAATAGGGCCCATAATCGATATAGAAAGGGTGAACATCATGCAGCAAAGTTGCAGGCCTCATTTGTTGGATTTCTTTTTTATTTTCTCTATGTTCTCTGTAAAAATGAAGGAAAAAAACAGATTAGAAATGATTAGAACTGACAATGAACATCTGGTATAAAGAAAGATTAGAAACAGAAGGTGTTATATAGTATGTAATATACCGAGGCGTGTTTCCAGATGCCTCTGGGCGCGGCGAACAGAAGGGTCAATTACAGAATTCGACTAATTGACCGGTCTTTGACAACTTTTGAAATCAGAGAGGCCTTTACAGATTTAGCAGGGGTGTAAAACCTAGTATTTCAAAGTGTGGCGTGAAACTGGCAGCTTATCTTTTTTCCATTTAGACTGCTCTACTGAAGTGTCATTTAAGCATGACATGGATTTAACCACCTAGCTTTAAAGGGGGCAACAGAGCCAAGAAGAGCTGAATAAAAGGCGGTGCTAAATTGAATTATGCTTCAGTACACAGACAGACAGTAAGAGAAGTACAGGGGTTTGGACAATGAATTTTAGTGTGGGAGGTTTCATGGCTAAATTGGAGCAGCCTGGTGGTCAATCTTCATTAATTGCACATTATTGCACCAGTAAGAGCGTGAAGAGTGTGAAGCTTCAATTAGCAGGGTAAGAGCACAGTTCTTCTGCTCTAAATATTGTACACAATGCCCACTGTAACATTATGGGCGACATACCGGAGTTCAAAAGTTCAGAGGACAAATTGTTGGTGCACGTCTTGCTGGAGCATCTGTGACCAAGACAGCAAGTCTTTGTGACGTATCAAGAGCCACGGTATCCAGGGTAATGTCAGCATACCACCAAGAAGGACCAACCACATCCAACAGGATTAACTGTGGATGCTGTAAGAGGAAGCTGTCTGAAAGGGATGTTCGGGTGCTAACCCGGATTGTATCCAAAAAACATAAAACCACGGCTGATCAAATCACGGCAGAATTCAATGTGCACCTCAACTCTCCTGTTTCTTTCACCAGAACTGTCCGTCACCACAATCAATTATTGTGCTCTAAAATCAGTTTTTTCAGTGTTTCAGTTTCATTGTCCAACCCTTGTACTTGCACAGGTAGCGGCAGACTGACATGCCTTGAAAGAGTTAATAAACTGAACAGTTAGAGAACAGCTGGCCTGCAGACGCAATAGTGAATGTATTCAAATTCATGTTACCAGCAGAAAAAATGCAAATGATGAAATCTGATCAAGAGTGTGAACATACTGTGCAATCCTGAGGCCAACTGCAGAATTAACATTCCTGCAGTACGAGCGAGAGAGGGGGATGCTACAGTTTTTACTGGGCTGTAAATCTGGCATAACATAAATTAGGTGTCAATTAAAGCTGTAAAATTAGAGCAGTAAGAGCAACGAGGTGTTAATAAGTACTGGGGTTGGTTGGCTTATGCTGTGGAAAGGGTTGTTTTTTTTAATTACGCAAAATATGAGCAAAACTCTGAATGATGAAATACTTAGTGCTTTTTTACTTTGAATTAAATAAAAAAGTCGGTAACACTTTCTATGAATGTCATCTTTATTAGACGCTATAACCACATTCATAACATATAATAATGCAATCATAAGGCATTATAAACATGGCTATCAATGTTTATAAAAATGCATAACCCATTATAGTCATGTTTGATAAGCATTATGACTTGTGATAATAATACATTATAAGCTGTGCTTATAATATACATGTTAAAATAGTATATATCTATCATTAATAATCTACTACTACAATGAAAGTCTGGCACTTTACTAAGAGCGCACAAAGACCTGTTATAATACATTATAATTGACTTTAATTAATATTATATTCAAGACAAGAATAATTTATGAGTGGTTAAAATATATTTATAGGATTATTGAGGGTGTGTTTATAAGTTGGAAGCTTTTTTAGTCATAATACAGTCTGTAAGCTGGGACTGAGTTTCTTGGTATTGATGTATAACATGTTATAAACACAGCAATTAATGCATTATGATCACAGTTCATGATGCATAAAAAACATTGCTATAATGAATTATACATTTTTATAAATATGTATAGCCATGTTTATAATGCCTTACGAATGCATTATAATGTGTTATGAGTATGTTTATAGAGTCTTATAAAGATGACATTCAAAGAAAGTGTTACCAAAAAGTATTTTTACAAAGGTTAAAATAGATCTATGGGCTGTAAATACTAAAAACATCTTCTTGGAGTTCTTTGTTCAAAATCTTACATAAAGAGATCTCACCAGCTATATTCTCACCAGTTTGAGTGCCTTGTTCTTTGAACTCAAATAATTTGAGTCTGTTTTACATAAAATTATATATTTCTAAACAATACTCAACTATTTTGAGTTAGTTGAACATTTGTGAGCACATATACTGTACTATTCAAACTAAGATCTTTGAGTTGAACCAACTTATTATAATAACTGAGTTTAGTCTGTTTTTACATTAACAGCTTCTTTTCTATTGGCTTCTGTCACAATCTATTTGCATACTGGGTGTGTCCAACAGTTTCTGACTGACACTCACCATCAGTGTGTAGTGATTCCCCCCCTGGGCTACCTTACAAATAAATTAACTTCCCCTTTAGTTGTAATAACTTGATGTTTTAATTTATGCTAACTCAAGTTTTTATTCCCCATTACTTTGAAAAAAAAAATAGCAAACTGGCTGCCTTAAAAAAGTTAAGTAAACTCAACTTATCCGGTCGTACAGTATAACAAAAATAAAAAAGTTAAATCAACTTCCCCTTTAGTTGTAATAACTTGATTTTCTAAGTTATGCTAAATTAAGTTTTCATTACCCATTATTTAACTTTTTTAAGGAAACCAGTTTCCTCAAATATTTTAAGTAAATTCAACTTATCCGGGCCTACAGTGTGTAGTGTTAGCTTGTGCTAAATGGCAAAACACAAACAACTTACTTCATGCTCGACTGCAATAGAAGCACAAGACTTATTATTTGAAAGCACTAATATCTCCTTCATCAGCTGAATTGCCATAGAGAGTAGGTACAGATCCCTCCCTCAGACGAAGTCTGCTGACTAGTCCTGCTGTGTGTGAGGCTCTGGTGGGGGTTGACGTGTGAGGGGTGTGATGTATGACGTGTATTGTGACGTCATAATAAGGGATAAGGCCATTTAAACGGCTCATAGAACCTCATATGATTGATTCCTGATGCCAAACTCTTTTAGCTGATTCACAGAAAACAGATGGATGGATTTTTTTTTTCATGCTTGGATGAAAAAAAGTGTTTAAAGTGTTTATAGTCAAGAACTATGTGGAAATACAAACCCACACATTTGTTTTGGGTGTAATACTGTATGTGCCCTTTAAGAAAGATATTTAACCTAACTGAGTTCATTACCTTAATATAATTGATATAATTCTATATATAAATTATCTTCCTTTGCATTTTACCACAAAGTATTTGTTTTCCACTTCCAGGCAGTTCATAGGCTGTTGGTATGTGGTTACTATGGTACCCTAGGTGGTCGTTATGGTGTTATAGTTGCTGTGATATTGCTAAGTGATTTCAATGGGGTATATTAATGGTTTTCTATTGTGTTGCTTGCTGTACCTTAGTAGGATAACAGACCAAGCTACAGTATATGCTTTTCTTTGACCATAAGCCTTTAGTATATGTAGTATATGTACAGGGGTTGGACAATGAAACTGAAACACCTGTCATTTCAGTGTGGGAGGTTTCAAGGCTAAATTGGAGCAGCCTGGTGGCCAATCTTCATTAATTGCACATTATTACACCAGGAAGAGCAGAGTGTGAAGGTTCAATTAGCAGGGTAATTTTAAAATATTGCAATGCACACAACATTATGGGAGACATACCAGAGTTAAAAGAGGACAAATTGTTGGTGCACGTCTTGCTGAAGCATCTGTGACCAAGACAGCAAGTCTTTGTGATGTATTAAGAGCCACGGTATCCAGGGTAATATCAGCATACCACTAAGAAGGACCAACCACATCCAACAGGATTAACTGTGGACGCTGTAAGAGGAAGCTGTCTGAAAGGGATGTTCGGGTGCTAACCCGGATTGTACCAAAAAAAAAACAACATAAAACCACGGCTGATCAAATCACGACAGAATTCAATGTGCACCTCAACTCTCCTGTTTACACCAGAACTGTCCGTCACCACAATCAATTATTGTGGTCTAAAACCAGGTGTTTCAGTTTCATTGTCCAACCCCTGTAGTTACCCCAGCACACTTACAGTACTTCCATATCCCATATTGAATTGCAAGCTAGCAAATTTAGCTTATTTCAAGAAAATGGAAAGAAAATTGCTTTTGTGTCGTCTGTGAGGATTGAGAGGCTTATCATAATCATAAAACCCGGCATCCTGAGTGATCCTTCATGCCTCAGGTTCACTTCAACTGACTTCACATAAAAAACATGCATTTCTCCTCCACTCTTCCCTACATTAAACTGCAGGACCACGAATACTTTGCTATGCTTTACTCCCGCCATTCTAGTCATGCCAGTCACGCCGCCGTAAAGTATTACGGGCACTCAGCTGGGGGAGGATGTTTCAATTTAGCTCTGAGCCGCGGCGGATAGCGGCTGTCACCGAGAAAATGAGGACTCATCACCCGGAGCTGGCTTAAAGATGAGCAGGGAAGCTATTGATTTTAATTTTATCTAAGGCTACTTCTGCACAATGAGGGTCAGCAGAAGTGTGGAAGGAATTGTACTGCGGAAATTCGTACAATGCCACACGAGTAAAACAAAAGAGTGCAGTTTTTGCCTTTATTACGTTTCTTTAAGCTCTATGTTTTTAGGAGCCTCTGGTACCGGAAAGATAACATTCAAGAACATTACTGCAGTTCCCTCATTGTGACAAAATAAACTTATGCAAATTTTGGCATGCAGTTATGTCTCATGCCGACCTTTCTAGAGTCGATTTGTGTTCATTTCATCTTGATCATTTAGTTTAAGGTGATTAGTATTGAAAGTTATAGTCAGTCTTTTTTTTCTTGTCCTGATGTTCCAATAATAAAAAAAATGTGAAAACATGTTTAATTAAATTTTTCGAAGTCTTTAGACTCGGCTCATGCAAATAGTGACCAGAACAATGTCAACAATCAATAGAAAAAGAGCTACGGGAAGCCGCAAGGCAAAAATATATATTCTACGTGACTGTGTTATATGATTCTTACTTTAACCCTTAGAACCCTTTGGACGGATTTTCCGTCCAAAATCGCACCTTGTGTTCTTAATTACTCAGGAATCCCTTCCCACATAAACAAAATCCATATATGGTCAGAAAGGGCGGAGCTTACTCTTTCTAAAATAGTGATCACATCCCAGTACAGTAAAGCTAAATCTACAAGAAACCCATTGAAAGAAAAAACACCAAAAAAAGTGAAGAATCTCCTTCCCCAACCAATATTATTTACCTTTAGTGCTTCAAACATATTTATATATTTATATATCAGTAAATAAAGACTCAAAAGTGTCCACAGAAAAAGTGTGAAACTACCTGCTTTACTCAAACTAAAGCACTAAAGGTATGGTGTGCGCACTACTTTATATAGTTTTTATAATTTTACTTGCACATTTTTACTAAGTAGTTATTTTGCACTAAACTAATTTTTTATTTATTTAGACTAAAAATATGTATATTTTTTTAAATATTTTGTATATTTTTGTATATATATGTTTTCTTTGTGTTTCCTGATTAAAATACTGAAAGGCATAGGCTGCTCTGAGTGTCAGGTGGTTTTTAGTATCTACATGTATCCTAGAGGTGTGATTATTGATTATCAAGATAAATAAATCTGCATGATGCTGTTTCTCCATGTATTTATCAATATTCTTACTCATAAACACAATAAACATAAGTTATAAACATAACTCATAATTACATATAGTTTATTAATGGTTAATAATTAGGTTGTAAATGCCTTAATAATCATTAATAATCAGTTATAACATATAACACGTAGAAAGGGCAGCAGTATAGATGGCTGTGGCTTCACTATTTGGCAAACAACAGGTCATTGTTGCCCTTTCTATGTATGTGTTATATCTGAGTAATAATCATCTTTAAGGCATTTACAACCTAATTTGTAACCATTAATAGATAAATTGTAAACCATTTATAAACCCTTTAAAAAAGTAGTCTTAAGTGGTACCGATATATTTTTATTTTTCAGAAAAATATCAGTAAAGCCTTGCCTTTAGGTCCTTGAGTTTATATCTCAAAAAAAAAATCTCAGAGCTGATTTTATTAATTAGCCGTTCTCCTTAAACTAAGATCATGGCTGATCATTCTGCTGAGTTCTGGTGGGCCATCTTGGCCGGATCAGCTCCCGAAGGACCTGGTGGAGCTGAATCATGACAGATTCAATAAAGCGAAGCTGGTGGGAGAAGAAGAAAAGGGTAAATTAAGATGATTTTAATTTGTCTGACTTTATGCACCTTTTTAAAAGTAAAATTCTCTCAGTGGAGAAAAGAGAAGTGGGTCGTGTTTGTTTGATACAGAATGTTGACGAGGTTTTGCTCAAAGATTACTAGCTGGGTTCAGTACTCTGGTTGATGTTAGTTTGATCTTTCTATGAACTGATTAATAGTTAGATATGAACTGTTGTAGCTAATGTTCGATTCATACTTAACCAATATCAGCTAAATGTTTAATGCTCTATCTGAGGTTAGCTAGATGTTCACTAATAAATAATGATGGCTATATGTTCACTACTTTGGTGGATGCTAGATAAATTTAAATGACTAATTACTACTAGACATTAGCTACTTTATTCAATGTTAGCTAGATGTTAACTGCCATTGTTGATCCTTCTGGTGTCATTACTGACCCTGATAATGTCTGTCTCTGACATCCACATATATTGAGACCAATATGGAACCTGTGGACAAAACATAAAAGCTAGAAGAACAATTTTCTATTTAGGGAAAGTTATTTTATGTTCTTGTTTTTTTTTTTGTTTTTTTTTATCCTGGATGAGACGTCCCTACTTCCCCCGTGCTAGTCTGTAGTCCCACTGCATATAAAATTTAATCCAGCTCATTGTAGTTATTAGCAATTTATTACACTATCCTTCTACAAAAGTCTAATTATTTGCATGAGTGTTGTTAATAGATGGTAATTAATCTAAAGATGAGTCCCTGGCATCCTCGCTTAACTTGTTTGCTCACTTTGCTTTCCTAATTTTAGTGCTTTTAAAGCTGCCAAAGGTTTTAAAAGCACAGTATGTTCATTTCTACTACTTCCACTGTGCTGCTAACTGTAGCAAATCCTTAAAAAACCTTGCTCACAGTTAAACACATGAATACTTACAACAAAATAGAGGAGAAGAACTGAACATAGTGGGTAAAAGTAAAAAGAACATTTTAAGTATCCAGTATTACAGCGTTATAGCATTCTTCTCCCACTTTACTGCATAAAGTTGTCCTCTTCCTCTGCATTAAGTCTTCCTCTCTATGGTTGTGAATCATGACTGGAGATTACAGTAACGCCAGACTCTCGTCAGACGCAGTGGATGTTCGCCGTTGCCGCAGTGCCCGGGTCCTCCAAACTCGATCCCATTGGATTCTGTCTGCTGGATAGAATTAAACCCCAAAACCCTTCATTGGATTTCTCAGGGATGTTCTCCGTCGCTGCAGACTGAAGCACTGTTCACTGCAGAGCGCGGCTTTTCCCTGTTTTATAACGCTAGTGAAAACAGCTAAAGGGCAGCAGCTGTTCGGACTGTTAAGAATAAAAACCCCAGGCTGAGCCAGAAGAGAGAGGGGCTGATTGATAAAGACAACAGAGCCAGCAATTTACAAACTGAATTAAAGATTAATTTGGGAAAAGCTGAGGGGAGGAGAGGAAGGTCTGAATTGGACAATACTGTGAAGTAAAAATTCGTGTGAAAGGAATATATATATAATTATAGAAAGTCATCTAGAAGCAGTTGATCTTTGAATATCAGTAAAAAGCATCAACATGCACAAGGCCACTTTTTCACTTTTAATCCGATTTCAAGAGTAATACAGGGGTTGGGCAATGAAACTGAAACACCTGGTTTTAGAGCACAATAATTTATTGCGGTGACGGACAGTTCTGGTGGAAACAGGAGAGTTGAGGTGTACATTGAATTCTGACTGATTTGATCAGCCGTGGTTTTATGTTTTTTGGATACAATCTGGGTTAGCACCCGAACATCCCTTTCAGACAGCTTCCTAATACAGCGTCCACAGTTAATCCTGTTGGATGTGGTTGGTCCTTCTTAGTGGTATGCTGACATTACCCTGGATACCGTGGCTCTTGATGCATCACAAAGACTTGCTGTCTTGGTCACAGATGCTCCAGCAGCAAGACGTGCACCAACAATTTGTCCTCTTTTGAACTCTGGTATGTCACCCATAATGTTGTGTGCATTGCAATAGTTTGAGCAAAACTGTTAAAGCTCTTACCCTGCTAATTGAACCTTCACACTCTGCTCTTACTGGTGCAATGTGCAACTAATGAAGATTGGCCACCAGGCTGCTCCAATTTAGCCGTGAAACCTCCCACACTAAAATGACAGGTGTTTCCAACCCCTGTATCTCCTATTACAACATTTTACCATATTTTGTTACACTATAAGTTGCACTTAAATTTTTAAAAATTTCCCCCAAATAATCAGTGCAGCTTATAACAATGTTACTTACACAGTTGTAGACTGTGACATGAAGACATGAAGCTAAAGACAAAGCAATAATCAAAAATAAAAAAAAAGATAAAAAGATAATAATGAATGGTATGCAGTAGGTAAAGTTGGCCATACTTTAGCAACTTTTTCATGCACAGACCTAATGAGACACAGGGGAAACAGATTAGAACTCAGGAGATGATGAGCAACAATACAGTTCTTGATTGTTATTGTAGTTCATTAATGATTGATATATTCAACTGAGGCAGGGGAGAACCTGTAATTGTGACATTCAGCTTATTATTTTACACAACAGGCTAACACAAGATTTCTAAAATAAAGTTAAAATAAGTTAATATCCACACTAGCTGTGATGTAAAGTAAGCTAATATTGGCATAAGCTTCTGTTTAGATTGACAGATAAGATGCTAGCTGTGCTCTTGAACTTCTTAATTTAAGTTTTTTTTTCCAAAAAAGCAGATTTAGCTGCTAGATTTTTCCATTTTTTTTTCATTATAAGACAATACGTTCAACATTAGTATTGAAATTGGATAAAATGTTGCTAATGTCTGCTTTTTAAAGTATTGTTCATGCTGGGTGCCTACAGTAGATAAGACATCGCATTAGGAGCAGAACATTTTTTGCTGCACAATTAATAACAGGATTTATATGTCAGGAAATAAAAAAATAATAAAGCTTTCCAACTAATCACAGGCCTGTTTTCTTTAGTACTCCTTGTCTTCCGCAGCTTCCGCAGCCTCTGCGCTTGTTTGTATGACAGTTTGTGTTGTTGAGATAATTTCCGTGGAGTGAGAAGGTTTGGGGGAGGTCCGCTTAGATATTGTGAGCAGAAACAAGTTGTCCCTAGCGCTGGTTTCTCTCTCTCTCTCTCTCTCTCTCTCTCTCTCTTTCTTTCTGTCCTCCCACGATCTCGGCTCTCATTTAGCTAATGTGAGAAAGTAGCAGCAATGTTCAGCCAGGCGTGCCGCGGCAGCTGCATCGTGAGCCAACCTGCGATCCCACAAACTCGGCGTGGGCTGCCTCTCTCTGTTTAAGGTTTCACAAGACACTTCTTCTCAGAAACTGGGCGTAATTGAGCAAAAGTTACTCTTAGAAACTTTAAGAACTTCTAATGAAGCTCTACTGTTTGTACCATTATGTTCTGTCTCAACTGGATTAGTTTTTAAAAACAAAGCTTTTCAACCAGTGTTTTTTTTTTTATATTTATATATATTCATCCAGACTTAGACAAAAAAGTTTGCAAGAACTTTATTTGCTGAACTGGGTTGAGTGATGGACTCTCCAGAGTGGTATCCAGTTAGTGTTCTGATACTCACTGTAGTGGTTTAAGTGTTGGACTCTCTTGGAGGTATATGGTTAGCGTTCTGATACTCACTGTACTGGGTTGAGTGATTGACTCTTGAGAGTGGTATCCAGTTAGTGTTGTGATACTCTCTGTACTGGATTGAGTGATTGACTCTTGAGAGGGGTATCTGGTTAGCGTTCTGATAGCCATTGTACTGGGTTGAGTGATTGACTCTTGAGAGGGGTATCTGGTTAGTGTTCTGATAACCATTGTACTGGGTTGAGTGATTGACTCTTGAGAGGGGTATCTGGTTAGCGTTCTGATAACCATTGTACTGGGTTGAGTGATTGACTCTTGAGAGGGGTATCTGGTTAGCGTTCTGATAACCATTGTACTGGGTTGAGTGATGGACTCTTGAGAGCGGTATCTGGTTAGTGGTCTGATAACCTTTGTACTGGGTTGGGTGATTGACTCTTGAGAGGGGTATCTGGTTAGCGTTCTGATAACCATTGTACTGGGTTGAGTGATTGACTCTTGAGAGGGGTATCTGGTTAGTGTTCTGATAACCATTGTACTGGGTTGCGTGATGGACTCTTGCGAGGGGAATCTAGATCTAATTCTAGATCTAGTTCTAATACTCACTACGCAGGACAAAGTTTTGTATTCTCAAGGAGGGTATCCAGGTTAGTTTTCTGATAACAATTGTACTGGGTTGGGTGATTGACTCTTGAGAGGGGTATCTGGTTAGTGTTCTGATAACCATTGTACTGGGTTGAGTGATGGACTCTTTCGAGGGGAATCTAGATCTAATTCTAGATCTAGTTCTAATACTCACTATGGAGGACAAAGTTTTGTATTCTCAAGGAGGGTATCCAGGTTAGTTTTCTGATAACAATTGTACTGGGTTGGGTGATTGACTCTTGAGAGGGGTATCTGGTTAGCGTTCTGATAACCCTTGTACTGGGTTGAGTGATTGACTCTTGAGAGGGGTATCTGGTTAGTGTTCTGATAACCATTGAACTGCGTTGAGTGACGGACTCTCGTGAGGAGAATCTAGATCTAATTCTAGATCTAGTTCTAGTACTCACTATACAGGACTAAGTGTTGTACTCTCAAGAAGGGTAACCAGGTTAGTGTTCTGATAGTCGTTGTACTGAACTGAGTAATGTACTCTCAAGAGGGGTATACGGTTAGTGTTCTGGTACATACTTTAATGGGTTGAGTGATTGACTCTCTTGAGGAGTATCTGGTTAATGTTCGCATACTCACTGTACTGAGTTGAGTTATGGAATTTCAAGAGGGGTATCTGGTTGGTGTTCTGATACTCACTGTACTGGGTTGAGTGATTGAATCTCGAGAGGGGTCTCTGGTTAATGTTCTAATACTCGATGTACCGGGTTGAGTGATTGAATCTCGAGAGGGGTATCTGGTTGGTGTTCTGGTATTTACTGTACTTAACCGAGTGATGTACTCTCAAGAGGGAAATCTGGTTAGCATTCTGATACTCACTTTAATGGGTTGAGTGCTGGACTCTCAAGAAAAGCAACTGGTTAGTGTTCTAATACTAACTATACTAAACCAAGTAATGTACTCTCAAAAGGGGTACATTAGGCAGATTCCTGTTAGTGTTCTTATGCTCACTGTACTGGATTGACTGAAGGAATCTTGAGAGCAGTATCCAGTTAGTGTTCTGGTACTCACTGTACTGGGTTTGAATGATTATATCACGAGAGGGGTATCTGGTTAGTGCTCTGGTACTCACTGTACTGGGTTTGAGTGATTAAATCTCGAGAGGGGTATCTGGTTAGTGTTCTGGTACTCACTGTACTGGACTGAGTGACATCCCATGACTCAAGAATCATATCTGGAGTTATGTACTCTTGACAGGGGTATACGGTTAGTGTTCTGATTCTCACTGTTCTGAGTGTTGTACTTTTGAGAGGCATATCCAGTTAGTGTACTAATACTCACTGTACTAGACTAATTACAGTAATTTAATTTTATATACCAGTGAGAGGAATAAAAGTCAGAAGACAGAGTTTATGAGGTTAAGAAACTTTGGTTTTCTCATCATTATATAAAGTTACAAGCTAGCAGTTTCAACAACGAGTTTTTAAAGAAAAGCTCTAAATCTTGCATGGGTAGCTGGGTCTTGTTGTTTTATTTTTACCCTATAGTTGGGTAAAGAACATTTCCTTTGTTTGGTTTATAATGATAAGCTGCTCAGTTTGAAACCTTGTGAATGTTCAGTCTGTGTCCGAGCTTATGCTTCGTTCTTCATGGGGCAGATGGCTTTTCAATAGTGCCTTAACATGCGTAGGAGGATTCGTCACTTTCATAAACTTTATTTTGTGTGTTTGAGTCAGCGCTGGCCCAGGCAATCTGTGCAGAAAGATGACTCTGTGTTGATAAATGAGGGGTTGTCAGCAGGTAACAACTGTCTCGTCCACTCGGGGGTTGTTTAAGGGCGGCAGTTCTGGCTGATGAAAAAGTTTGTATGAGCACATAATGTGCGGGTAGCGCCTATTTAAATGATAATGGCCCTCTATGAAGTAGCAGTAAATAAAACCCTGGATCAGTTCCATGAGTTGGACAAGTCAGCTTGGCACGGCAGGGTAGTGGTGATAAGCAATAATTGGGCCTGTTCTACAGGCTGGTGAAATTAAAATCGATTAAATCGATTAAAATCTGGATTCCATGAACCCATTTTAGTATGAAAGCCTGTACATCCATTATAACTTTTTTTAATAGTAAATGGAGTTGAACTGGCCCCCTGAGCCTTGCTTGTACCATTGCCAGGTTTTTACGATGCTCTGAGCCTCAGTGTCTTTGGCTCTCTGCGCCAAGTGGTAGTAATCATTTAAGGGAGTCACGGGCTCCTTGGACATTTGGATATTTTCGAAAACAACATTTTTCCTACAATATTTTTTGTTTTATATTTTAGTCCAGACTGAGACAAAAAAAGTTAGCAAGAGCTTTAACTTGCTGTACTGGGTTGAGTGATGGACTCTTACGAATAGAATCTAGTAAGTGTTCTGATAGTCACTCTATTGGGTTGAGCAATGTACTCTTAAGAGGGGTATCCGGGTTAGTGTTCTGATACTCAATGTACTAGTTTGAGCAATGTACTCTTAAGAGGGGTATCCATGTTGGTGTTCTGATACTCACTGTACTAGGTTGAGAAATGTACTCTTAAGAGGGGTATCCAGGTTAGTGTTCTGATACTCACTGTATTGGGTTGAGCGATGTACTCTTAAGAGGGATATCCAGATTAAGGGTCTGATACTCACTATGCTGGACAGAGTGATGTACTCTTAAGAGGGGTGTTCAGGTTAGTGTTTTGATATTCACTGCACTTGTTTGAGTGATGGACTCTCTTTTGAGAGAGGTATCTAGTTAGTATTCTGATGCTCACTATACTGGACAGAGTGCTGTACTCTCAAGAGGGGATTCCTGTTACAGTGTTCTAATGCTAGCGCCTATTTAAATGATAATGGCTCTCTATGAAGTAGCAGTAAATAAAACCCTGGATCAGTTCCATTAGTTGGACGAGTCGGCTTGGCACGGCAGGGTAGTGGTGATAAGCAATAATTGGGTCTGTTCTACAGGCTGGTGGAATCAATTAAAATCTGTATTCCATGAACCCATTTTAGTATGAAAGCCTGTACATCCATTATAACTTTTATAGTAAATGGAGTTGAACTGGCCCCCTGAGCATTGCTTGTACCATTGCCAGGTTTTTACGATGCTCTGAGCCTCAGTGTCTTTGGCTCTCTGCGCCAAGTGGTAGTAATCATTTAAGGGAGTCACGGGCACCTTGGACATTTGGATATATTGGATATTTAAAAAAAAAAATGTTAGCAAGAGCTTTAATTTGCTGTACTGGGTTGAGTGATGGACTCTTACGAATAGAATCTAGTAAGTGTTCTGATACTCACTCTATTGGGTTGAGCGATGTACTCTTAAGAGGGGTATCCAGGTTATTGTTCTGATACTCACTGTACTAGGTTGAGCAATGTACTCTTAAGAGGGGTATCCATGTTGGTGTTCTGATACTCACTGTACTAGGTTGAGAAATGTACTCTTAAGAGGGGTATCCAGGTTAGTGTTCTGATACTCACTGTATTGGGTTGAGCGATATACTCTTAATAATTGGGTCTGTTCTACAGGCTGGTGGAATCGATTAAAATCTGAATTCCATGAGTTGAACTGGCCCCCTGAGCCTTGCTTGTACCATTGCCAGGTTTTTACGATGCTCTGAGCCTCAGTGTATTTGGCTCTCTGCGCCAAGTGGTAGTAATCATTTAAGGGAGTCTCCGACGCCTTGATTTGAGGAGACTCTCCATGGCCGGGGACTGACCAGGATCAATGTGTGGCTTTGTTGAAGGCAGCAGCGATGAGGGATCTGGAGAATTGGACGTGATCGATAGTCACTGCCGCATTCCTCCTCCACATCTGAACCTTCGGTGGAGGCGAGGCACGGACATAGCTCAGCCTATTCCTAGAAGAGCCAATCTATGGCCATACATTTAGAATGAATGGGGGTTTTAAAGCCTGCCAGGCTGTTATTTTTTCTTCCATGTTGCAACAATAGAGGTTTTCAAAGAAGAAGCAGAGTGCCACTAGGCAATGGTTGCCAAAACCAACCTTTTTCAATTGCGTTTTCTTTATTTTCAATTTATATTGTAGATTCTCACTGAAGCATCAAAACTATGAATGAAGACATGTGGAAGCCTATGGGGAAGCCTATGATTTCAATGCCCAGCCCTCCATGGACTAAAGATTTTGTTTTCCATTGACTACAGTTTATATCAATAAAGATTTTTTTATTCGAATCTTATGTTTATTGAGATCTGACATCTACAAATCTATTATTAATTTATTTATTAAGAGCAATAAATATTTTTAAGTGGTGTTATAAGAGTTCATAGTGGTCCAGCAGTCTAAAGTGCTTCCACTATGATCTGGAGATCTCTGATTTGAATCCAGGTCATGTAGCTTGCCATCAGTTGCCGGAACATTGGTTGATAGCGCTCTTTCTCTTCTATTGTTCCTAAGGCGATGTTGATGGTAGAGGTTAGTGTTCTGATACTCACTGTACTACTGTACTAGGTTTAATGGTGTACTCTTAAGAGGGGTATTCAGTTAGTGTTCTGATACTCACTGTACTACTGTACTAGATTGAGCGATGTACTCTTACAAGGTGTATACAGGTTAGTGTTCTGATACTCACTGTACTAGGTTTAGTGATGTACTCTTAAGAGAGGTATTCGGTTAGTGTTCTGATACTCACTGTGCTAGGTTGAGTGATGTGCTCTTAAGAGGGGTATCCAGGTTAGTGTTTTGATACTTGATGGCGCTCTTTCCCTTTTTATCGTTCCTAAGATGATGTTGATGGTCACAATGTTGATGATTTCATAAATCAGAATTTGCTGTCATTTTATGACCGCTTCACTCAGTGATCCCAGCAGCAAGTGTTGTTTTTCTGAAGAATCCAATTACATACACCAATTCACCGAAAAAAAAAAAATCAAGTTTGCAAGTATTCACTACACAAGAATATCATCCTACTGTAATGTACCTCCTGCCTCCCGGCTCACCTTCTGAAGAGCAAAGCGAAATAAGCCCGTGATCCGGCAGCATTTCAGACCCTCGAAAAGCCTCATTCATCAGGAGCTGAAGAATACACTCACACAGGCACGTGTGACGGCCGGGAACTGTATGTGCTGAACCCAAATAAGAGCAATAATCAGCTCCATTTTCCAGCAGCCAATAGCCTGGTGGCTTTTTTCCTGGCTCAGGTGGAGGAGAACCCAGCCGTAATGAAATGAGTGGAAATGGAAAGAAACATGGAGGCACCGTTCCTTTTCCTTTTTCTCATACTGGGGTTTTATGTCGTCCACTTTTTAACATGTCAGAATATTATGACCACCTTCTTATTTTTAGTTCTGTATCTGTTTCTCTTTATATTTTATATTATTATTTAGGTAGTTGATCATTATTATCAGCACTGCAGTGATTAGCAGTGATTAGCATGGTGGTGGTGTATGAGGTGTTAGTGTGTGTTGAGCTGGTGGTACAGTGAGTGGATTAGATACAGCAGTGATTAGCAGTGATTAGCATGGTGGTGGTGTATGAGGTGTTAGTGTGTGTTGAGCTGGTGGTACAGTGAGTGGATCAGATACAGCAGTGATTAGCAGTGATTAGCATGGTGGTGGTGTATGAGGTGTTAGTGTGTGTTGAGCTGGTGGTACAGTGAGTGGATCAGATACAGCAGTGATTAGCAGTGATTAGCATGGTGGTGGTGTATGAGGTGTTAGTGTGTGTTGAGCTGGTGGTACAGTGAGTGGATCAGATACAGCAGTGATTAGCAGTGATTAGCATGGTGGTGGTGTATGAGGTGTTAGTGTGTGTTGAGCTGGTGGTACAGTGAGTGGATCAGATACAGCAGTGATTAGCAGTGATTAGCATGGTGGTGGTGTATGAGGTGTTAGTGAGTGTTGAGCTGGTGGTACAGTGAGTGGATTAGATACAGCAGTGATTAGCAGTGATTAGCATGGTGGGGGTGTATGAGGTGTTAGTGTGTGTTGAGCTGGTGGTACAGTGAGTGGATCAGATACAGCAGTGATTAGCAGTGATTAGCATGGTGGTGGTGTATGAGGTGTTAGTGAGTATTGTGCTGGTGGTACAGTGAGTGGATCAGATACAGCAGTGATTAGCATGGTGGTGGTGTATGAGGTGTTAGTGTGTGTTGAGCTGGTGGTACAGTGAGTGGATCAGATACAGCAGTGATTAGCAGTGATTAGCATGGTGGTGGTGTATGAGGTGTTAGTGAGTGTTGAGCTGCTGGTACAGTGAGTGGATCAGATACAGCAGTGATTAGCAGTGATTAGCATGGTGGTGGTGTATGAGGTGTTAGTGAGTGTTGAGCTGGTACAGTGAGTGGATCAGATACAGCAGTGATTAGCAGTGATTAGCATGGTGGTGGTGTATGAGGTGTTAGTGTGTGTTGAGGTAATCACTGCTGTATCTGATCCACTCACTGTACCACCAGCTCAACACACACTAACACCTCATTCACCACCACCATGCTAATCACTGCTAATCACTGCCGTATCTGATCCACTCACTGTACCAGCAGCTCAACACACACTAACACCTCATACACCACCACCATGCTAATCACTGCTAATCACTGCTGCTGTATCTGATCCACTCACTGTACCACCAGCTCAACACACACTAACACCTCATACACCACCACCATGCTAATCACTGCTAATCACTGCTGTATCTGATCCACTCACTGTACCACCAGCTCAACACACACTAATACCTCATACACCACCACCATGCTAATCACTGCTAGATAACTGATAGAAGAGCTCTTATATATGCTCAATAAAGATTGCAGAAACAAGGTGGTGATTAATAAATTCTGGACTGTGTATCTCCTAAATTCTGAGGAGAATCTCTTCCTTCCTGATTGATCAAGCTGTCCGAGTTTATCTCTGGACTCTTATTAGCTGATTAGTATTCAGCAGAGCTAAGGGAAACTGCAGGAACTCACCACACACAGTGCTTATGGGTTTTAATTCAGAGAGCTTTTTAATTAGGAACCACTGCTATCTCTTTCTAATCCCATCTGTTGACCGTCCACATCTGTAAAACAAGTATTTAAACCAATAGGACTGTGATGCTCGTGGTTTCACCTCAATTACAGAAACATTTGCTAATCATAATCATTGCTTATTTTCCGTCCAAATGTTTGTGGACATCCCTTCCCCTTGTTTAACTTGTGTGTTAAGCCTATGGATCAGGCCTGTACAATTTTGACTATGTATATTGGGATATTAAACAATGCAGGGCCCAACAATGCAAGGACGTCACTAGCCCCACCCCCACACGTGCGCTGTCTTGCGTCTGGACCAATCAAGAGCTGAGTCAGCGCAGAGCTCAACTCAAAACCCGAGGAAAATAGCAAAACAGCAGTAATCGGTCCTTTAATCAGCATTTAAATGTCTTTTTAAAAGGTTAATAAAACCATTTGTTTTTCTGGGATTAAAAGCGTAAAGCTGTAACTGGAAATATCTGTGCTGGTAACAAATGCAATTTGTATTTTTTTGCATTTATAGTGTTTTATGTAGCATTTATTAATGTTTTTAATAACATATCTTACTGTTTGTAATTAGGTCAATGTACAAGACACTATTTTTAATAATATATATATATATATTTAATATATATTAATATATTTTTAAAAATATATTTTGTATGGGGCGCCGAGTGGTCCAGCGGTCCAAAGCGCTGCCACTATGAGCGGGAGGTCGCAGGTCGGATCCCCCGCTCATGCAGCTTTACCATCAAGCTGCAGGCGCTCCCTCCGGGTGGGTAGATGGCGCTCTCTTCCCACATCACTCCTACGGTGATGTCTGCAGCACAAGGCGTCTGTGAGCTGATGTATCGGAACCGAGCCGCTGCTTGGCAATGCTGCATCAGCAGCAGCTCGGAAAGAAGCGGTGGCTGACTTCACATGTATCTGAGGAAGCATGTGTGAGTCTTCACCCTCCTGGTGTGTTGGAGCATCACTAGTGTTAGGGGGAATCCAAATGAGTGAGTTGGGTAATTAGACGTGTAAATTGGGGAGAAAATGGAAAAAAATTAGAAATAAAATTATAAAAACACATTTATACATGTAATTTCCTGAGGATAGAAATTACACCGATTTGGCAGAATATGTAGTTTTTATTAAATTTTCTCCTGCAGAACATTTGACTCAACCCAAGCAGTTAATTATGAAGTGGAATCAGGTGTGCCAGAATTACAGTATGCGAAGCTGCTGCCCTCCAGGAGCTTATCTCCAGGATCTTTTCTGAAAAAGCCGCTACTTGTAGGTCTTGAGTGCGTCAGATGCTAACCGGTCCTCATTAGGAGCTGCCTTTAGGGCCAACGGCCGAGAGGCTATTCGTCATAATCCCATCAGAGGTTGTGACATTATCCTAGCTTGTGTAACATTCCTGGGCTTTATGACTCAGAGGAAGAGCCACATTAGCGCTAATGCCATGGAGGGAGCGCTTACAAGCATGATGCTAGCACTCTGCCGGGAGTCATGACTGACATATCCATTTAGCGGGTGAGAGAATGACTGACAGCTGCCTCCTGGGCTGCTTTGCGGTGATGTGGCAGAGGGTCAGGTCTCTCTGTGGGCGAAATTTGTTAAGATATGCGGTTGGTCACCAGTAGGTTGTGAGTTGATTCATCTTCTGTTGCCTCGGCCCAAACTGGGGTACGATGCTGTTACATTTACCCACAGCAGAAAATGATTCTAAAATAAACAGAATTACACTGAATTTTTTTGTGGGCTTTAGTTGGCGAAATACTGTATTGTTATAATGTAGTAATACATTATAATCCATTAATTAATTTTACTCTTCTAACTTGCTAGCTAGTGAGCTTTAAGCTATAGGAATATATTTAATGAGCATTTTAGGTTGTTTGTAGATGTGTAAATAGTAACAATTTGAATTAGATTTGGAGTCAAAATTGCCCATATTTGGTTAAACAAGCCTATTTACAATTCTACAAAAATTAGAATATCATTAAAAAGTATCTTTATTTCAGGAATCCAGTTCAAATGTGAAACTCATATAGGATATAGATGTATTAAACACAGAGTGATCTATTTTAAGTGTTTATTTCTTTTATTGTTGATGATTATGGCTTACAGCCAATGAAAACCTAAAAATCAGTGTCTCAGAAAATTTGAATATTATATAAGACCAATTGGTACTTTTGGCAGTGTGGGCAGTGTGCCAAGTCCTGCTGGAAAATGAAATCTGCATCTCCATAAAAGTTGTCAGCAGAGGGATATAACACAGTGGACCAACACCAGCAGATGACAGACATGTCTCTCTCACTCATGTCCCATCACTGATTGGTGGAAACTTCACACTAGGTGTGGATTTTATTTTCCAGCAGGACTTTGCACACTGCCAAAAGTAATAATATGTCTTCTATAATATTATGAGTTTATGAGACACTGATTTTTGGGGTTTGCATTTGTTGTAAGCTATAATTATGATTTATAATTAATACATAATTATTTGAGATGCACCTGTATGTACTGAACTCTCATTATTCAACTATGATAGATAACAAATATAGATGCAGTTTAACTTTTTTTGCTGAAGCAAAGCAAACTGTGACTTACATAACATGTCAAATGCTAGATTCAGGCCATTTATCACAATACTGGCCTGTTAAAAAACAGATAACTCAGAAGACAGCAATATGCAAATGAACCTTGTGCTAATGAAGCAATTAATGAATGACATAAAATATATATATTTTTAGTCTGTTTAGTGCAGTTTTGTGGTGTTTGTGTGTGTGTGTGTCCTTTTTTTTAATAACTTTGCCTGGGGACAAGCAATGTATGAGACTCTATGATAGAGAGAGATAAAAAGAGAGAGAGAGAGAGAGAGAGAGAGAGAGAGAGAGAGAGAGAAAGAGAGAGAGAAAGAGAGATAGCTTGTTGGTATGAAGACTTCACCAGTATTGGCAGGTTGAGATAAATCCCTTAATTAGGATCATTTTAAAAATCTGAGGGCATAGAAGTCACCGCCACCATTGATTATGCTCCAAGAACATGATCAATAGAGCCAGGAAGCCTGATCAATGATCAATACATTAGCACAGTTCCTGTCATTATATTTCTTCCTCAAATCCTTATCAGAGTTTTACACCTCATTAGCCTCTGCTCGACTGCGGCTGTAACGAGGCTTAGTGACAGTCTAGCCTGAAAAATCTCAGACTGGGATTAGACTGGGATCTGACGGGTTATGGAGTCTGATCAGAGGAGTGGCAGACTAATTTAGCCAGATCTTAGGTTAAATTCACCATTAAAATGATTTATTTTAGTACAATCAGTCAGAGGTGGAAAAAGTACAGAAAAATTGTAATTAAGTAAAAGTACCTTTACTTTGCTAAAAGTCTACTCAAGTAAAAGGAAAAGTACCCATCTAAAAATCTACTTGAGTAAAAGTAAAAAAGTACTCAATTTAAAATGTACTTTGAGTAAAAGTTACAAAGTTACTTTTAATTATTTGATGTAAAAAAGTACAACAAATCATAAATTAAATCATTTTAAATGAAGTATTGTTTCACATAATAATTTTGAGCTTTCAGGCAGTATTTGTTCAGACCAGACCATAAAACAGTTTCAAGAACAAGTGGTATAGGTTTCTATGATCCAATTTTTCTCTTTACTTTTAAAAAATACAGTTTATAGTCACCTATATGACCATAACTTTTGTTAAAAAGTTATAGTCCGTGCCAATTAGTAGATATTGTTTTAATTCAGACAATTGTTTTTTTCCCAGCATTTTATATTTACTCAGTAATTGGGAGCTTTCCAATGTAGCAAAGTAGATTACTTTGACTTTGTGTCAAAATGTACTTGAGTAAAAGTAAAATTACCTATTTTAAAAACTACTTTAAAAATGACAAATTACTCATAAAATCTACTCAATTACAGTAACTTGAGTAAATGTAATTCAGTACTTTCCACCTCTGCAATCAGTCAATTTGAACCCATATGTCAAACAAAAGGCTTAATCCAGTCCAGAACAGTTTGGAAAATGGAAACACACTGTGAACCCATACGATGTTTAAACTCAAATGATTTAAGTCTGTTTTACATAAAATTATATATTTCTAAACAATACTCAACTCAAATTTTGAGTTAGTTGAACTCAGATTTGTTGGCACATATACTGTACTATTCAAACTGAGATCTTTGAGTTGAATCAACTCTGTTGTCATTAACAGCTTCTTTTCCACTGGCTTCTGTCACAATCTATTTGCATACTGGGTGTGTCCTACAGTTTCTGACTAACACTCACCATCAGTGTGATCATAGTGATTCCCCCTGGGCTACCTTACAAATAAATCAACTTCCCATTTCGTTGTAATAACTTGATTTATGCTAACTCAATTTGTCCATTCCTCATTTCTTCTACATCCAGTAACCCAGGGCACTATCAGGTAGATGTTCGTCCCACGTAGCTTGTTTTAACACGGTCAGTGCAGGCTACAGTCCGATATATCATGTCTGTACAGCTAAAGAGCTAGGACTACGATTAGCAGATATTGCTAATATTGCTTAGAACCTGGAGAAACTTCACTAAAACGTCTGTATAACTTTGAACTTAAGCAGAGTGCCTTTCAATTTCACTGTCCATTCTTGGGAAAATTAAAGTATTTTAAAGTGGCAGTCTGTATTATTTCGTTTCTAAACTGAAAGCAGAAGCATTTCTGAGTGGAGAAGAATATGGATAAAATATTGTGTTTAATTGTACCATTGTGATGAAACAACCATCCCTGCTAATACATATATATTCATTCTAAAAATGTTTCGGTTGTATCTTCTTCTGGTCACGTCACGCGTCTTTACGTACTTACGTCACACGTACAGCCTCTAAAAGAGGATCCGGCTCAGTTTTACTGAACGTGAGCGGCTGGTGGAGCATTGGAGACTTCAGAAGAGGAAACTCAGAGCTCAGTAGCTCCTCCATTCACTCATAGTAAAACCAAAGAAATGAAGGAGTGAAGTTTCTGACTGAACTCTCTCTCTCTCTCTCTCTCTTTCTCTCTCTCTGACTGAACATAACCTGGAATCAGATTCATCCTCTCTGAAAGGAGACCGCATCACACCCGCCCAGTTTACAATGATTCTTCTGCATGTTTGGTGCAATTACCCATTCTCACCAGAGAGGGACCTAAATCCCAAAACTTAAAGGCATAAGCTTTAAGTGTGCCTTATAGTGCATAGTTTTTGTCTTACCTTGTATGAACAATGGACATTTATGTAGGCCCTCAGCTTTGTTGAGATCGTTTGAAATACGGCCATTAAAACGGTTGATTTTGACACCCCTGATCTAGAAGATGAGTAAGAGATTTTAATGTTTTTATTTCATTTAAAGTTGAACAGACTGTACTGGATTTGTAAGTACTAGACTAATCAGCTGGCTTGAACCTGTCTGTGAGTCAGTCGCATTTTGACAAATGAGCTCATTATACAGACTTCCCACAATGAGATGAGAAATGTTTTTTAGAGAACTGTTGAGTTGTGAAGCTCTCAACTATGAAAGAAGGCAGTTTTACTTCCACTTTAATTGGACAGATGTTCAGCTTTATAATCATTCCAAAAAACTAAGCTTTCTTAATAAAAGCTGTCATAAAATCTTCTTCTTTCATAATGTAGAAATTCAAATAACTAAAATAAAATGTGCCTATTCTACACTGATGGGCGTAGTGGTCTGGAAGTGAGGTGTGTGTTCAGGTAAACATCTGGTGGGTTTCTACTGTATCTTGGCAGCGGGAAATACAGGTGCGCCACTGACTGATTAAAACCCTGACAACAGTCAACAGTCAGCCGCTCAATCCTATCTTTGCTGTGCAGGAGCTCCATGCACATCTCTCCACGACAGAGAGAGAGACAGGGGAGGAACGTAAACAAAAGCTCACAAGAGAAGCATTTTATTTTATATATTTTTTCCTTATCATTCATTATAGTTCAAACAATCTCACGAACCAGATGTTTCATGCTTGTGGACCACCTATTGCCGAGCCCTGCTCTATGTAGTATTTTTTTCTTTACTAATCTTGGATAATCAGTATGACATCAGACTAATACTCTTACTGTATGTTAAAATATTTATTATTTATTTTGTTATCGTATTTTTTTTTTAATTGTTTGATTTTTGTATTTGTCTTTTTTTACTCTCATTTTTGGCAGCATACGATGTCTGTGGGCAGACCACACGCTGTCTCTCTCTTTCTCTCTTTCACTGTCATTCCCCATCCACTCTCTCACTTTCCATCTCTCTTTCTCTCTCTCTCTCTCTCAACCTGTATCTCTATATATATATATATCTATCTCTTTCACTCTCTCTCTCTCTCGCTGTCATTCCCCAACCTTTCTCTCTCTTTCCATCTCTATCTTGCTCTCTCTCTCTTGCTCTATCTCTCTCTCTCTATCTTGCTCTCTCGCTCTCTCTGTCTCTCTCTCTCGCTCTCTCTCAATTTGTATCTCTCTTTCTCTCTATCTCTATCGCTCTCTTTCTCTCTCTCTCTCTCTCTCTCTCTCTATCGCTGTCATTCCCCAACCTTTCTCTCTCTTTCCATCTCTATCTTGCTCTCTCGCTCTATCTCTCTCTCTATCTTGCTCTCTCGCTCTCTCTGTCTCTCTCTCTCGCTCTCTCTGTCTCTCTCTCTCTCGCTATCTCTCAATTTGTATCTCTCTTTCTCTCTATCTCTATCGCTCTCTTTCTCTCTCTCTCTCTCTCTCTCGCTGTCATTCCCCAACCTTTCTCTCTCTTTCCATCTCTATCTTGCTCTCTCTCTCTCGCTCTATCTCTCTCTCTATCTCTCACTCGCTTTTCATCTTTCTCTTTCTCTCTCTCTCTCTCTCTCTCTCTCTTTCTCTCTCTGTCATTCCCCATCCTCTCTCTCGCTTCCCATCTATATCTTTTTCTCTCTCTCTCTCTTTCTCTCTCTCTCTCTCTCTATCTTGGTCTCTCTCTCTCTCTCTCTCTCTCTCTCTCTCCCTCCACCGGCAGATGACAGGTTCAGGGTCTAAAGGAAACAGACTGGTCACAGCAGAGAGCTCGGGTGGCTGGCACCATCACAATGAGAGCGGAGGGGATTACATAACACTCTCTTTCCTCAAGCGCTCCCTCTGTTTTTTTATTTTATTTATTTAAATATATATTTTTTGCCAACTTTAGCCCACTACCGCTATCTCTCTTCCAGAAGCCCTCTGGTTAGCTGCAGCGCTCCAAATCCTCATAGAGAACGACACAAGGTTCGGCTCTCGAAATACACCCTGAACGCTACAAAGCGAGAAATCTGTTTTCCTCAGAAAGAACCTCTCAAACCCTTAAGGTATGACTGAGACGCATGATCCATGGATTGCAGATCCAGGACCAGTTTCAGAAGCTCTCTATGGCTGTTTTTGGTGATTCGGGGGCAGATGTGACACAGTAAAAATATAGTTTAAATATAGCATAAGCATATGATTAGTTAGAGGGTCCATGTTAATAATCATAAGGTTGTTGATTCATCATTCGTTTCTTTTGGAGAACAGGTATAGTAGTATATATTTAAGCAGTACAACAAAGGAAAAATATATCTTACAGTTTTTCTTCATTGGTTTGGCTCATTTCTTGAAACTGAGATGACATTCTCAAAATAACATGGACAAATTCCCAAACTATCTTGCAGTTTCTCATAACAGAATGGCATTTCTCATTGCTTTCATCACATTTCAAATGCTTTGTACATGTCTCAAGCACTTAGTACATCTTTGCAAATGGTTTTGTACAAGTAGCCTACACTTAACACAATCATCCTACATTTAGTACATTCTCCAAAAGAATGCATCTTGTTGGTCTATCCCAATTGGTTGGTTCTCAGTGTAATGGTTGTTCTCTTCAAAACATGTCAGCACAATTTCATCATATAAGTCATCATCTGCAGAATAGTCTGCTCAATTCTCAAAATGAATTAAGAAATTGTAATACAATACAGAACACATATTTTGGAACATTTCATAAATTCATTACAATCAGGTGAGTAGGTAACAGGTGAAAGCAGGTTTTGACGAAAATGAGTGTCCCACATTACTGGTGACCAATCCATCAGTTTGTTGTCTATTATTTTGAATGCTGGCATTGCTCTATATACAGTGGATATAAAAAGTGTACACACCCCTGTTCAAATGCCAGGTTTTTGTGTTGTAAAAAAAAATAAAACAAGACAAATAATTTCATAACTTTTTTCACATTTAATGTGACCTATAACCTGTACAATGCAATTGAAAAACAAACATAAATCTTTACAGCGAAAAAATATAAAACAAAAAACTTAAAATCACCTGGTTAAATACATATAACTAATACTTTGTTACAACATCTTTTGCATTTATTACAGCACTCAGTCTTTTTGGGTAGGAACCTATCAGTGTGACACATCTTGATGTGGCAAAATTTGCCCACTCTTCTTTGCATCAACTGCTCAAAATCTGACAAAATGTGAGGGCATCTCCTGTGCCCAGCCCTCTTCAGATTACCCCAAAGTATGATGCTGCCACCACCATGCTTCACTGTAGGTATGCTGTTCTTTTGGTGACGAGCAGTGTTGCTTTTGCGCCTAATATACCTTTTGGAATTATGTCCAAAACGTTTAACCTTGGTTTCATTAAACCATAACACATTTTCCCACATGCGTTTGGTAGATATCAGATGAATTTTTGGAAAATTAAGTAGAGCTTAGATGTTTTCTGGATGTTTGTTTTGCACAGACATATGAAGAAGTCGGCAGATTGTTGTCACATGTACTACACAGCCAGTACTTGCCAGAAATTCTTGCAGCTCCTTCAGTGCTGCCGTCGGCCTCTTGGCAGCCTCCTTGACCAATTTTCTTCTTGTCTTATCATCAATTTTTGTCAAATGTCTTGTTCTTGGTAATGTCTTGTTGTGCCATGTTTTCTCCACTTGATGATGACAGTCTTCAAAGTGTTCCATGGTATATTTAATGACTTTTGTAGCCTTCACCTGACTGATATCTATGAATAATGAGATACCTCTGATGCTCTGGCATCTCTTTGTGGACCATGGCTTGTGCTGAAAGATGTGGCTACAAAAATATCAGGACAAGCCTACTAGAACAGTTAAACTTTATTTGGAGTTGATCAGAGGCACTTTAATTGTTGACAGGTGTGTGCTGACTCCAATTTAAAGTGAGTTTGAAGGTTATTGGTTAAATTTGAACACAGCAACACCCCTAGTTATAAAAGGGTGTGCACACTTATGCAACCTCAACATCTCAGTTGTTTATTTTTACTTCACCTCCCTGAAAGATTTATGTTTGTTTTTCAATTGCATTGTACAGGTTATAGGTCACATTATAGGTAGAAATTATTTGTCTTATTGTAATTTTTTTTACATCACAAAAACCTACCATTTGAACAGGGGTGTGTAGACTTTTTCTATCCACTGTATACATCTAGGCCTGGTGCTAGTTCTTTGATGCTAGTCCTGTGATGATATAATGATTATATAGTCCTGTGGCGATCAGTGTAGAGGATGGCTCAGGCATTCTTCCCACAGTGCATTGCTAAAGAACATATCAGATGCAATGTTGATGAGAATTTATGGCCAAACAGACTGCAGCGGATGGATGGCCAGGAAGGTGATGGAGAGAGGGGAGTGACACAGAGTAGTCAGAATGTTACTGTATTGCATTTGTGATGCTTGACTATTTTTTACCTACTGTAATGTATTTTGTTTTGTTTTTGCAGGTTTTTGTAATTTGTATACATAGTATATTTGATACATTTTCCTTAGTATTTTCTTTTCTTTCTACCTACAGTAATGTGTAAAAATGTACTTGTAAATAAAAATAGTTACAATTTCCTCAGCAGAATGAGTGCAGTGTGTGTGGTGTGAACATTGTATTACTTTAGCTAGACCTCTGCCATAAAGACAAAACATCTAAGCATTTTGACTTGCAGTACTTACACAATGCCAAAGGGACAATGCATTTTGGGGGCACTGATGATTTGTGTGAGAAAGGAAATCAGTTTTGACATGTGGGTAAACTGTTTTTGGAGCGATATGAGCAGTGATGAGGATCCATGTAGTTTTGCTGCACCGTCCAGTTTATTTTGACAGACGGACAAAATTAATGAAAATGTGCCAAAGCAATTGAGAAGGATCTATGCCATTTTTATGGTACTGACTATTTATATGGGAGAGGGACTTCATTTTGAAGCAAGAATGAACGTTTTGGGAGACATATGACATTTTGCTGGTTATCTGAAGTGTTGTGAAGAACTGTAAGTCTGTTTGGCCAATTTACCTTTTAGTTATAGGAATGTCATCTCAGTTTCAAGAAATGAGCCAAACCAATTGAGAAAAACTGTAATATATTTATAACAGAATCTGTGAAGAAGAGAAAAGACACATTTTAGAAGTCAGTGTAAAAAAAAACATTTCTATTGGGCCTTTCTGCCTAAAAATTTGCACACATGGCATTTGAAGAAAATTTCCTTGGCATTTATATATGTATTTTGATATATATATATATTTATTTTTCTTTTTTATATATATATATATATATATATGATTATAATAATAATATAATCTTTTGAAATACATTTGCAAATATATAGTACACTGGACAAAAGTAAGGTGACCCCATCTCCCACAGGCAAAAGCAAGAAAACTGTCCCTTGTCTACAGTCAAGCATGGTGGTGGTAGCATCACGTTCTGGAATTGCGTGAGCCCTGCCGGCCCTGAAAAACTCTGAAAAAAAAAGAGTTTCTTTGATTTTACCAAATTGAAAACCTCTGGAATATAATCAAGAGGAAGATGGATGATCACAAGCCATCAAACCACCAAACTGACCTGCTTGAATTTTTGCACCAGAAGTAAAGCAGCATAAAGTTATCCAAAAGCAGTGTGTAAGACTGGTGGAGGAGAACAAAGATGCGAAAATGCATGAAAACTGTGATTAAAAACCAGGGTTATTTCACCAAATATTGATTTCTGAACTCTTAAAACTTTATGAATATGAACTTGTTTTCTTTGCATTATTTGAGGTATTTGAGGTGTTTTTTCAGTCATTTCTTATTTTCTGCAAATAAATGCTCTAAATGACAATATTTTTATTTGGAATTTGGGAGAAATGTTGTCTGTAGTTTATAGAACAAAACAACAATGTTCATTTTACTCAAACATAAACCTATAAATATCAAAATCAGAGAAACTGAAGTGGTCACTTAATTTTTTCGGAGCTGTATTCTGTGGCATTCTGAACTCAATGCACTAAATGTATATATTTTTTTCTTTACTATATATAATTTTTTAAGTATCTTTATATATTTCCTGTAATTGTTTTTTGTATACATAGTTTTTTTATTATTATTATTAGTTTATATTTTTTCCTGACCTGTTTCTCTGTCCTTTCCTTTCCTGCTGTAACATTTGTAACTTTCCCCATTGTGGGATTAATAAAGGATTATCTTATCTTATCTTATCTTAACATTTGGCCATATTCCTTCCTGACACTAATGCTAATGCTAATGCTAACGCTAACATTAACACTTACACTGGCTTTAACACCCACTGGCTTTAAGTAGCACAGCCAAGACAAGTTTTAACAGCAGTGCGTTTGTTTTCTCGACACAAACAACAGAAGAATGAAGGAACAGAGGATGGTGAGAATTCCTCCCTTTGGTTACGACAGAGGAATAAAGGACAGTACTGTCGATAGATCAGTTCTCACGCGGACATGAGAGAAAATCTATAATATGTGTGAAATTTGTGAAATTGCAGGCTGGGAGCAGTGTGAATCCACTGAAACTGATGATGGTGGGCTTTTTCAGGCCTCCGCTGCCAGTGTGCTGCCCTTTATCTTCGTTTCAAGGCCAGCGCCGCTCCAAGGGCTTTGACAAATTGCAGGGTTTGAAATACAAATGGCCATCAGGCAGGCAAGCCCCGGCGTTTCCACTGATTAGCTGAGATTATTAGATAGAACGGAGTGCGTGGCGTGATGTATGACCTTGTCTCACGCGGCAAACAAAGCAATCATGGCAAGTGACAACATGTTAGGCGTCGTCTAAATATTAATATTTCACTTTTTGGAATTGTTAACAATAGGAATACTTATGCAGTTGCCAATTTTATAACATGCAGTGGCACGCACGGTCCCACTTTATAATAAGCGTCCCTAAGTACTATGTAGTTACACGGTAACAATACATGTAACTACAGTGTAACTACTGATGAAGTACACATTGTTACAGATTAACTACAGAGGAACAGGTTATGTAATTACACATGTGTATTAAGGTTAATTTTGACTTGTGTAAGTACACGTGTGTACCAGGGGGAGTGTACTTACACATGTAATTAAGCAAGTGTACTTACACCTGTGTAACAATGTGCCCTAATTACATACTAGACAATAGCTGTTGGATAAGTTTATACTCAACTTATCACACACACACTATTACACATGTGTAAGTACAATTGCTCTATTACTTGTATAAGTAAACTCACCCTGGTACACACGTGTACTTACACAAGTCAAAATTAACCTTACTACACATGTGTAATTACATAACCTGTACCTCTGTAGTTAATCTGTAACAATGTGTACTTCATCAGTAGTTACACTGTAGTTACATGTATTGTTACCGTGTAACTACATAGTACCTAGGGACACTTATTATAAAGTGGGACCGCACGCACAATTACAGGCAACCCTGGTTTAGTGAAGAGAAGATAAATAGATTTTTTGAGCATTTTGAGCAGAATTAGGATTTTATATAGGAAAGGAAACCCATATATAGCCAATAAGGATCATACACTGCCTGACCAACAAAAAAAAAGGTCACACACTCACACACATATTTGATTGGAGCGCCATTACCTTTGATTGCAGCACACATTTACTGTGGCATTGTTTTAATAAGCTTCTGCAACTTCACAAAATGTATTTATTGCAATCCAGTGTTGCTGGATTAATTTTTCACCAAGATCTTGCAGCAGCATTGATGATGGTAGAGTCTGACCACTGCACAAAGCAGCTCTTCTCCATCCAGCACATCCCAGATCTGGACTCTTTCACAATTTCAGACCCATGAATCCTGACATTGTTATCTTGGAATATGGCCGTGATCATCAGGGAAGAAAAAAATGATCCATTGATCCAGGAATAATCTGGTCTATATTCAGTATATTCAGGTAGAGTCAGCTGACCTCATTCTTTCAGCAGCACATACTGTTGCTGAACCTAAACCTGCAGACCAACTGCAGCATCAACCACAGATCATTTACTATTTAATTAAATTCACGCTATGGATATTTTCGAAATAATAAATAGAGCATTTTTGTCAAAAATGTCCAAGTCGCTCTAGATAAGGGCAACTGCTGAGTTAGATAACAATAAATGTCATTATTTAAAAGTTAGTACTTGGAGTAGGTCCCGTTATCGCACAGGTCCTGCTAAATGTAGAAGGCAGGGGCAGAGCCAACTCTCAGGCAGTTGGCAGGAAAAAACTAGAGGCGATGGGAAGGAAGGAAAATGAAAAAGTTCTTGCAAGCAGAAAAGGGTGTGTAAAAGGAGGTCTTATAAATACAGGTGGTGTCACGCGAGCCAGAAGAGCCGTAGGCTTAATGTAAAGTTTATTAGCAAGATGGTAAAATCTACAAGAGTAACGCGGGACAGGCATGGTAAATAGAGCAGCTAGAGGACATACACGGGAGGTCCAAAACAGAGCAAGAGGGCAAGGCAACCAAATAAAAAAAAAATTAAAAAACAAAAAAACAAAGCAGGGTCTCAACCAAAAGAAGCTAATAAACAAGGGGATGGGCTAGAGAGTGGTCAAAAAGGCAAAACAGAACAAAATAAAAAAAATTAAGTACAAAAGAAATGCTGGACAGAAAAGCTCAGCAACAAGGAACAGAAACAGAGGGGTATTTATACAAGGGGAAACAGGTAATGGCAATCAGAACAGTCACGTAATGCTGCTAGAATCCAGGACAGGCAGACAGTCAGCGACAGGGCTGGCAGGTGGAAGCTGGTGATTGGTTGAGATATGACTGTAGCACTGGAGTTCCTTCTAGAACTAATGCTAAAGCTTACAGTTCCAAACTCGCAAATCAACATTGTTCAGAAAAAAATTCAGAAAAAAATAAAAAAGCTTCATAATAATCTTGGAACAGAGCCAAAATATGAAATATTACATCATGTTCACTCAGACTTAAACTCTTGCGAGACTTGCGAGGTCAATATTTAATGTTATCTCGCTGGACAGGGGCTGAGCGCTGCTGCAAACACTGTAAAAACAGCCTGTTTGGCTTCAGCAATATTTCAACACATTGTTTGGTCTACGCAAACTCTGAAAACTGGAATGACCAACAGCCATGAAATTTTGATGAGTGTGTCTGGATTGAGTGAGTGATGTTGAAGTGTTTAATACTTCTGACAGAGAGAGAGTGAGAGAGAGAGAGAGAGAGAGAGAGAGAGAGAGAGAGAGAGAGAGAGAGAGAGGGAGAAATGGAGGGAAAGTCTCGAGGGGTAGACGTACGGAGGTTGGAATTAGATATAGAGGCAGCACCTTTCAATAAATAATGCTTCACTAAAAGAGATGTGTGTGTGTGTGTGTGTGTGTTTGTCTGTTTGTGTGTGTGCCCAGCCTGTGTCATTGAATGTGTGTGTGTGTGTGTGTGTGTGTGGCGGGGGGGGGCGGGGGATGATTAAAGTGTTCTCGGCACTAGCAGGGCAGCGCAGGCTCTATTCCTTTCCCGAAATTGAAGGAGCGTTCCTGCTCTGGAGCAGATGAAGAAAGGTGGGCCTGTAAAGATCAGGAAACATTCTCTCCTCTCTCTCTCTCTCTCTCTCTCTCTTTCTCTCTGTCTCTCTCTCCCTCTCTCTGAGATCACAGGCCGCTTTGTCTCTCTCTGTTTGGGGATTAAAGCAGATGTATATCACACTCTCTCAGCTGATATTGTCCCGTTTTTTACAGTCTGCAGTGAGGGAGGCGTCTCACCGGAGTGATGTGTATTTTTCTCAGCTCAGTTTAAGACACAATATATATATATATATATATATATATGGAAAACACTAAAGCCCAGAAATGGGAGATTGTCATTTAGAGCATTTATTTGCAGAAAATGAGAAATGGCTGAAACAACAAAAAAGATGCAGAGCTTTCAGACCTCAAGTTCATATTCATAAAGTTTTATGAGTTCAGAAATCAATATTTGGTGGAATAACCTTGTTATCATGCATCTAGGCATCATGTTCTCCTCCACCAGTCTTACACACTGCTTTTGGATAACTTTATGCTGCTTTACTTCTGGTGCAAAAATTCAAGTAGTCCAGCTTGGTTTGATGGCTTGATGAAAAAGTATTTGCCCCCTACAGATTTCTTTTGTTCCTGTTTTTTCGTCAAACTGATATTTGTCGGATTATCAAACAAACTTTAATATCAGACAAAGATAACTGGAGTAAATATAAAAAAGCACTTTTTAAAATATTTTTTTCACACAGGGATAGATTGGTTTGAATTGTTTTTTGTTCCCTTAATAAATTAAATCATCATTTAAAAAGAAAAGTGTTTTTTAATGTTTACCTAGTTTATATTTGTCTGATATTAAAGTTTGTTGAAAAATGTGAGGATGAATTTTTTTTTTATAGAAATCTGTAAGGGGTAAAATACTTTTTTTACGCTACCATAAATGTGTTTATGCTTGGAGGAGAACACTAATCAATACTTCTGTAACATCAGCATACAAAGGTAGCAATCCAGTTACAGTTCCAAATCCACATTTAAACATAAAAAACAGTACAAACTTTTGTGGAATAGCCCACCTCCAATCACCCCCAGCGTTCTGAAATACAGTGTTTTTAGCCGATGCTCCCAACAAGCTTACAATGCTCAACTTAAATGGCAACTGCAGCCAATATGGATTTGCTAACAAATGTTCCAGTCTGACCATATGGATTGGATATGGTCACTTAAAGCCTGTAATCTAAACACTGAGCCACTGATTCAATTTGAACAAAGACATTATATCTGAGTGAGTGGGGTAGAGTGTCTTTATAGTGCAATTGGTGCTGATATGGCAGTATATTGATCTATTTCATCATAGTAATGGGAAATAGATGATAGTTGTTGATGATAGTCTATTATTGGGAACAAAAAGGTTCTTCTGTGGAATCGTTTTAAAGACACATCTTTTAAAGACTACATCTATCATCTGACAGCTTCATCCACCAGACCATTGTTTAGTAGAAATGATTTAGGTGGTGGACCATTCTCTGCACAGCACAGTGACTCTAATATGGCAGTGTTTGGTATGTGTTGTGGTGGGTGTTGCTGGTGTGGACATATCTGGCATATCGTTTTTGCTGGATTTTATGTTCATTAATTAGCTTTACTGCTTGGTTGAGAGGTGGCCCACTCCCAGAAATGTCCAATTCAAAAAAATTATCTTAGATGAAAAACATGCCACTTTGGCATGGATTTGGCAAGAGCCAATCAAATCATAGCTTCATCATCACCTACGCAGTCTGCATCTCTGCAAAATCTGGGCCTGAAAATAAAAAAAGTAATAATGAGAGAGCTTTGTAGACAAGTGAATGAAATGTTGGTGTATATATAGTGGGTGAACCAGGTGATATCAATATTCAGGTGATGATGAAGATCATGCTTTCTGGTAGTGCTGTGTATAGTGTCATGTAAGTGGAAGCGATGTTAGTGGAAGTGATGTTAGTTCACAAAAAGAAGAAAAGCTTGTTAAAGTACTACATCACCTGGACTAGGTGTTTTGTCATGTGATCATGAAAGGGAGTGATGTCAGTGTGAGAGGCATTCTGGGTATCGTAGTCTGGAGGCTGAAGGTTGCAGGTAAAAGCTGAGTATGGTAGAGACAGGAGGTGTGACACACAGTGTAGGTGTGTATATAGTGGGTGAATCAGGAGATGTCAATATTCAGGTGATGGGCTTCCTGGTAGTGCTGTGTGCATGGTCATGTGACTGTGATTGGTTCGGATTGATGTCAGTGTGGCAGAGGTGCATTCTGGGTATCGTAGTCTGGAGGCTGAAGGTTGCAGGTAGAGCTAAGTGTGGTAGAGACAGGAGGTGTGACACACAGTGTAGATATATATAGTGGGTGAACCATGTGATGTCAATATTCAGGTGATGAACTTCCTGGTAGTGCCATGTGCAGTGTCATGTGAACAGGAGTATGAGGTGCATTCTGGGTATTGCAGTCCAGAGGCTGGTTTAGATATAGCCTTCGAAAAACATTCTACTCACCAAAAACTCAGTCAGCTGTGTGGTTTTGAGTTTTAGCACACCACCGCCAACAGAGGAAAGGCTTGTTAATGTGCTGCATCACCTGGATCAGGTGTTTTTGAAACAGGGTAAGCATTTAATGAGCAGGGAATTCAGGAGAGGAGCTTCAGGACATGTGTGGTTAAACCTAGAGAGGTCATGTAATTAATGCATTTGCGTTTTAGCCCATGGACCATGATTACAGCAGATACAGCCTGTAGCTTCTTTTAAAACCAGTGAAGTTTCTTCTTGGATCTGAAAGCCTTTTGACAGCAAAGTGCCTCCATTAGAGGTGTCAGCACAGCAAGACAGAATGTGGCATCACTGCAGGAGAAAGAGAGAGAGAGAGAAGAGAGAGAGAGAGAGAGAGAGAGAGAGAGAGATGGAAAATTGAGCTTGGCTTGGATAACTAACAGCCATTTCATTTCATGCACATTAAGATCGCTTCTTCTGGAAGCGTTTCATTGGCCTGTGAATGTGGGCAGGCTTTGAGAGGCAGCCAATTAGCTGGCTTGTTGTAGCTGCTGTTAATCCAGCTGTGAGATGAGCTGAAGGACAAAGAGGACATCTATAGATCCAGTGGATAATGGAGAAAGAGAGAGAGAGAGAGAGAGAGAGGAAGAGAGAGAGAGGGAGGGAGGGAGGGAGAGTGACAGGGTTAAAGACAGTGGCACTGCTGTCAGGAAAATGGATGGTTATGAGCAGCACTGTTTCTAGCGTAGAGCATCACAAGTCAAGCAGTGCCTTGAGACCCACTGGCCTCAGTGACACAATTAAACATTTTTTTTAAATATATATTTCTGTTGCAGTTTTTATAAAGGGCATTGTCCTAAAACATCTTCCCAGAAATTAGGAAATAAGCAAATAAGGGAAATCCATTGGAGGAACCAAACCCATCCAACGGATCTCCATTAGAAACACACACACACACAAAAAAAAAAAAACATTTTGAGATAAAGTAAACCAAGGTTCTCAATGACTTAATACCAAAAAGTATTATTTAGAACAACTAAGAAAAACAAAAAATAAAGATTACTAAAATTTATATTTTAGATTTTATCATGGTAAGATGAACTGACACTGATGAACATGTTTAATTACATAACCTATCGAGAAACTCTAAATTCAAGAAATTCTATGGCTTTGGCGAGTGTGAAAATATATAGCATTGAATATAAAAAATGACAAATAAAAGAGTGGATTAGAGCTTAGTTACCTTTGTTGGTGGAGTACATCAAGTTTGGTGCTAGGGACACAGCCAGTTAACATTTTTTTTAAAGAGTTAATTTATGCCTTTTGTGCATTTCGAGCTTCACAAGATGCATTTTTTTCCACCCCCCATGATACTAAAGACACATTGACATGGCCCTGAATCAATATTTTAGCTATAGATCACTAAAATAGGCCCTAAAAGTAATATTAAAATTCTTAAAATTAACAATTACAAGCTCTAACTGCATGCTGTCTATAATAACAGTGTAGTTACACAGTAATAATCCATGTAAAAACATTGTAACTACTGGTAAAATACACACCGATGCAGAAGTAGTTGCATATGTGTGTAATAGACACTGATAAACATGTTAAATTACATTTTAGAGGATTTATTAATTTATTAATTCATGCTACTGATGTCAAACCTGTTTTGAAACCGAGTCTGAGTCTCACTCAGACTGTGGGCGAGAGACATAGACAACAGGAGAAAGAGAGAGAGAGAGAGAGAGACTGAGATGGACATGATTCCTTTTATTCAGTGTGTTTTATTTGGGTGAACAGAAGCACAGTGGCAGGACGAAAGGCAATTTCACAGCCCCTGGCTCCAGACACACCAACTGCTTGTGTGTGTGTGTGTGATCGATAGGTACAGTGTGTATGTGTGTGTGTGAGAGAGTGCTTTAGAGTGTGTATATGGCCGAGAGTGATTATGTGCCTCACTGCTTCACTCTTTTAGTCAGAATCTTGTCTAAACGCCCATTTGAATAGTTGAAGTGGGAAAACTGATGAACCATGGGACTTGTAGTCATAACCTCAACAGCCGGACTGACTAACAGGTGCATCTCAAAAAAAAAAAAAAAAAAAAAAATGCAATAAGATTGAAATGTTACTTTTCAATTTCAGTAATTTAGTTAAAAACGTGAAACTTATATATTATAATATAGATATATTGGTACCACTTTAAAATAAGACCACCTTTATAAAGGGTTTATAAATGGTTTACAATTAGTTCATGAATGGTTACTAATTAGGTTGTTAATGCCTTAAAAATCATTAATAATCAGTTATAACACATACGTAGAAAGGGCAACAGTATAGATGGCTGTGGGTTCACTATTGTTGCCCTTTCTAAGTATGTGTTATAACTGATTATTAATTATTTTTAAGGCATTTACAACCTAATTAGTAACCATTAATAAACTAATTGTAAACCATTTATAAACCCTTTATAAAGGTGGTCTTCCTAAAGGCACCCCATGATTAGAAAGAGTGATTCATTGTTTGTGTTTATGTTTCCATGTGGGCTGTACACCACTAGGGTACAACATTTGTCTTATGGGTCATTTTTGATCTATAAATTATAAAAGCATTTAAACACCAGAAAAAAAGTATAAAAGCAACTCTAACACTTTAAAATAAGATTACCTTTATAAAGGGTTTATAAATGGTTTACAATTAGTTTATTAATAGTTACTAATTAGGTTGTTAATGCCTTAAAAATCATTAATATCAGTTATAACACAAGCATAGAAAGGGCAACAATACAGAAGGCTGTGGGTTCACTATTTGGCAAACAACAGGTCATTGTTGCCCTTTCTACGTATGTGTTATAACTGATTATTATTAATGATTTTTAAGGCATTTACAACCTAATAAGTAACCATTAATAAACTAATTGTAAACCCTTTATAAACCCTTTATAAAGGTAGTCTTATTTTAAAGTGGTACTGAAATATTTCACACAGAGTGATCTTTTTAAATCAGTATCTTAGAAAATTTGAATACTATATGAGAACAATTGGTACTTTTGTCAGTGTGGGCAGTGTGCCAAGTCCTGCTGGAAAATGAAATCCGCATCTCCATAAAAGTTGTCAGTTGCAGAGGGAAGCATGAAGTGAAAAATGTTTATTACGGTTCTTATTTAAGAGTTTTAATGTTCACAATTAAAGCTCAAAATAGCAACATTTCAATAATAATAAATTAAGATGTCTTTTCTCCAGTTATCCTCCCGCTCTCTCCGGCGCTCCCGCCGTCTGTAGGAGAGGCAGGTAGAGTTAGGAGCTCATGAACTGGGCGGAGGGCAGCAGAATGGTCTTGCCACAAGTGATTATGTGTCGCTCGAGGAGGCGCCGCGCCGCGCTTTGTGTCGGCCGGTGGGAAAGGGGGCGCTTGCTTATTCTGCAGCTCACCGATGGATTGGCCTCGACAGTGGCTAAAACAAGCCCTGGATTTTTTTACTGCTTATTCTCACCCTTTGTTAACACACACACACACATATAAAAACACACATATATTTTATGGCTAAATTGGAGCAGCCTGGTGAGCACAGTTCTGCTTAAAATATTGTACACAATGCACACAAAATTATGGGAGACATACCAGAGTTCAAAAGAGGACAAATTGTTGGTGCACGTCTTGCTGGAGCATCTGTGACCAAGACAGCAAGTCTTTGTGATGCATCAAGAGCCACGGTATCCAGGGTAATGTCAGCATACCACCAAGAAGGACCAACCACATCCAACAGGATTAACTGTGGACGCTGTAAGAGGAAGCTGTCTGAAAGGGATGTTCGGGTGCTAACCCGGATTGTATCCAAAAAACATAAAACCACGGCTGATCAAATAAGGTAAAAAAGGCTAAGAAAACAGTCGTCAGTGTGAAAAAGCTAAGAAAAGCAGTCGTCAGTGTGGTGGTGATGCTAACAGTGATGCTAACAGTGATGCTAACAGTGTTGTAGTTATGCTAAGTGAAATAGCCTGGGCTAGCCTATTTGTTTACTGGTGTAAAAGTTAAAAAAAACTGTTGAGACAAAATTTTTATTTTACACCTAATTCTACCCTTAATTCCTTAAGTGCCTTAATACACACATTTACTCTCTCTTTTTGCCTTTAAACACACTTTACACACACTTTATCTCTCCCTCCCTTCTTTCCCCAGTTTATTGTTTTCTCTTTAAAAAAAAGAGGCCGTGCCAAGCTGTGGTCATTATTTAAAAACAAGCTAATCCCGCTCTGCCTCCAGGGATTTGCATTATATTTCCCTTTTCCTAGAGAATTGGCAGAATTTCATATCAGCTTAAGTTTCTCTTTGTGTGGGAGAGAGCCTGCCCGGGTAATTTTCCCAGGTAATTCTTCTCTGATTTATGAGCCGGCGTGAATATGAAATCCAGCGCTCGTGGAATTAGCATCCAAATGCTTTGCTGGCCTTTGCTACTGCAGAGGTTTGAGTATGTCTGTTGTAAATGTGTAAATGTGGTGTGGTAGTCTTTCTTATAGCAAGTCCTACATTTATAGAGATCAATTTGTTTTACATCCCTTTCTTAACCAACCAATAACAAGCCTGATTTAGCTTATTTTAGCTCATGTGCAATAGTTTCAATCCCTTCCTGTGTAGTTGGACAATGAAACTGAAACACCTGTCATTAATTTTGTGTGGGATTTTAGGTTTCATGGCTAAATTGGAGCAGCCTGGTGTCCAATCTTCATTAATTGCACATTGCACCAGTAAGAGCGTGAAGAGAGTGAAGGTTCAATTAGCAGGGTAAGAGCACAGTTCTGCTCTAAATATTGTACACAATGCACACAACATTATGAGTGACATACCAGAGTTCAAAAGAGGACAAATTGTTGGTGCACGTCTTGCTGGAGCATCTGTGACCAAGACAGCAAGTCTTTGTGATGCATCAAGAGCCACGGTATCCAGGGTAATGTCAGCATACCACCAAGAAAGACCAACCACATCCAACAGGATTAACTGTGGACACTGTAAGAGGAAGCTGTCTGAAAGAGATGTGCGGGTGGTAATTCTTCTCTGATTTATGAGCCGGCGTGAATATGAAATCCAGCGCTCGTGGAATTAGCATCCGAATGCTTTGCTGGCCTTTGCTACTGCAGAGGTTTGAGTATGTCTGTTGTAAATGTGTAAATGTGGTGTGGTAGTCTTTCTCATAGCAAGTTCTACATTTATAGAGATATTTTTTTTACATCCCTTTCTTAACCAACCACTAACAAGCCTGATTTAGCTTTTTCTTTGAGCTCATGTGCGATAGTTTCAATCCCTTCCTGTGTAGTATTGGGAGCATTAGAGCATAGTGCAACTGTGCAACTGTGCAACCGTGCAGTGAACTGGACGTAACCCCCCCCCCCCCGCTATTGAACAGAAGTGACCAAGCAGCTTTGCATGTGGAGTTTCACCCTCCTGTGGAGGCTAGTCAGTGATAATCTGTCACACCTGATCCAGATAGCAAAGGCTGGAGGAGACAAGTGGCTTCTAGGTCAGGACTGGAGCTGAACTCCACAGGTTCAAAAGGACATAAAAAGGACAATAAAGTCTTGATGTGCCTGGTTGAGTTTTATCCTGGTAAAAAATAAAAAAGCCAATTGGAAGCCCTCATATCACTAATAGTGGTGACTAATTGCAGAACGTGCTTCTCTCTCGTACCCACACTGCATCTCTTGGTGCAGCTGTGCAGCTATAGCTGCAAAAAAACAGCAAAAGCAAACCGCCTGTCCTTTTTATCACCTCCTGGACCTGAGCATGAACTTGCTGTTTACTGTTTCTCCACTCCAGCAAAAGATGCTCCACATATGAGCTGCTAACTCATCCATTTAAAACCCTTTATAAAGCTACGAGTCTCTCATCTCTCTAATATAAGGGTTTTTGTTGTTGGTGTAGAAGGAGACGTTTATACAGGTATCAATGTGCAGCATGTGAGACAGAGTTTCAGGGACAGATTCTGTGTTCACATTACACACAGATACAGATCACTTACATTTGTAAAAATGTGAACTGTCAAGATCTGAACTAGCCAAATCCGATCTGAGCAAAAAAAAAAAATCGGATTTGAGCAATGTGGCTTGTAATGTGAACGTAGCCAACGTGATTCAAATCGGATTTGAAAAAAATCGGATTTGGCATGTTTACACAGCCATTAAAAAATCAGATCTGATCCACATTGAGCAAAAAATTGATTTTTTGGTAATGTGAACATAGCCAAAGTGACTTAAATCTGATTTGAAAAAATCGGATTTGGCATGTTCACACAGCCATAAAAAAAATCAGATCTGAGCCACATTGAGCAAAAAATTAGATTTTTGGTAATGTGGACGTAGCCAAAGTGACTCAAATCTGATTTGACATGTAAAAGATCTATGAATATGGATGAACTGTCAATTTGAACATGGATGTAGCGTTTACTCAGAGCCGGATTGGTGGACGTGATGCAACTCAAGGCAATGCCTTTTTGTTCATCACCGTGAAAAAACGCAACACTGGGTAACGGCCGATTGGCTGTGGAAGTGGTCCATATAGACTGAGTGCTGAACTGGGGAAGTGTGAAAGCGGAATTAGTAACACACAATACACACACACACACACACACACACACACACACACACACACACACGTGTACTCACACACACACACACACACGTGTACACACACAGCCATTACAGTCATGTGAAAGCCCATCTGTGTGCTTGCACATGCAGATATTCAGATATCACACACCACCCTAACACATTTACGTATATACATATATGTATATACATATATATATACATATATGTATATATATATGTGTGTGTGTGTGTGTGTAGATGGGCACAGGTGTATGTGCACCCACGCTTATAGGCCTTAATGCACGCTCTTGTGCATATTCCAAATAAGCCCACAAACACACAAAAAAATACATTAACCCTCCTGTTATATTCCGGGTCAATTTGACCTGTTTTAAAGTTTGAAGATCTAGGATTTTCCATCCAAAATCTCACCTTGTGTTCTCAGCTTAACTACTCACGAATCCCTTCACACATAAACATAATCCATATATGGTCAGAAAGGGCGGAGCTTACTCTTTCTAAAAATAGTGATCACATCCCAGTACAGTAAAGCTAAATCTACAAGAAACCCATTAAAACAAAAAACACCTAAAAAAGTGAACAATCTCCTTCCCCAACCAATATTATTTACCTTTAGTGCTTCAAACATATTTATATATTTATATATCAGTAAATAAAGACTCAAAAGTGTCCACAGAAAAAGTGTGAAACTACCTGCTTTACTCAAACTAAAGCAATAAAGGTATGGTGTGCGCACTACTTTATATAGTTTTATTTTACCTGCACATTTTTACTAAGAAATTAACTATTTTTTTATTTATTGAGACTAAATAAAGTTTAGATTTTTGTATATATTGTAGTTTTCTTTGCGTGTCCTGATTAAAATACTGAAAGGTATAGGCTGCTCTGAGTGTCAGGTGGTTTTTAGTATATACATGTATCCTAGAGGTGTGATTATTGATTATTTAGAAAAATAACTCCGTCTGATGCTGTTTCTCCATGTATTTTATCAAAGTCATAATAAATAAACCATGTAATGAACTCAAATCATCAATATTCTTATGCTTTTTTTTTACAACTCATAAACACTCCAGTCTAAACATTTTTGAAAATCTATCTTAGGTGTGAATATATTTAAAGTCTATACATTCAAAAATAAGTAAAAAAAAAAATAAAAAAAACAGACGCTTTGAAAATTTTTGAGCAAAACTTGATCAGTTCCAGTAAAATATATCAATTCTGCTCCTTTTTACATTTTAAATAATTATATTTTTAAGCAGCCGTATGTCTTCTGGAGTGAAAGAGATCAGGGCATGTGTCTGTCTGATATAATTACTGTGTTATAAGACCTGAAAGAGAGAGAGAGAGAGAACTGGAAACAAAAACGAGGAAAAACATAACAAAACCTAAAGCCTAGAGTTCAAAGGGTTAATTAGTGTAATCAGTATATAATATGAAAATGGTTGCTTTATATGTTGGTCTTTCAAAAGTAATAAAGTAGTGAAACATTAAAAAAACATATTGAATACATATTGAACATGTATTTTTCTTATAAAAACGAGTGAATTATCCTAATTGAAGCATTACCCGTTAGAGGTAAGGAACACTATTGCACTATATATTGATAGAATATTTAGTAATGGAGTTGGTAAAAAATATATATTTACACTGCTTGTAAGGATTTTATTTTTGGATAAGTAAACATACACCGGGTCAAATTAACCCCAAAACAAATGAATATAAAAGGAGTTAAAACATTAATAGGAGGGTTAAAAAAACACAACATATATACACTATATATACACCTCTCAGACTCCACCTCAGCAACAGCAGAAGGAAACAGCCAGTGCTGTGTACGTGTGTTTAATATGGCAGTTATGTTCAGCCACATATGTGTGGTTAGTGTGCACATGCACGCCCATGTGTTTCGCACACTTGCATGCAAATGAGCACCGGAAGCTAGCAGCCTGGGTTTTTGTATTACATAAGTGAACACTGTAAAGGCCTCCTGTAATGTGAACATATATTAATACAGACATTAGTGTACAGAACTAGCTCTTTTTTTGTTCCTACATTGTAAATATATAGTGAAGTGATCTATCAGACTATGAAGAAACACACAAGGAATCATGTAGTAACTTATAAAAAAAAACAGTGTTAAAGCAATCAAAATACACTTAATGGTGCTCCTAACTAGGGATATGTTTCTTTTTTTCCTTTCATAAGGGCGGCCCTGATGAGTGCCAGTTCCATCATTGACTGACCTTCATTTCCATAATTCATTTTTTGCTTTATTTATTTGAGTAGTTCTTGCTGCTTATAATCTGTAAGATATTCACTGTATACCTGTAACTCTACCTCTTCACTACTTCACTTTAAAGGGGGTGGAGTTATCAAAACAAAAAATTACAACAACAAAAAAAAAGTTTTAAGAGTTTAGAAATCAATTTTTGGTGGAATAACCCTGTTTTTTAATCAAATCATGCATCATGCATCTTGTCATGTTCTCCTCCTCCACCAGTCTTACACACTGCTTTTGGATAACTTTATGCTGCTTTACTCCTGGTGCAAAAGTTCAAGCAGTTCAGTTTGGTGGTTTGATCTTTTGTGATCATCCATCTTCCTCTTGATTATATTCCAGAGGTTTTTAATTTGGTAAAATCAGTGTTAAACCAACCAAAATACACTCAAAGGTGCTCCTAACTGGGGAGATGTTCCTTTTTTCCTTTCATAAAGGTGGTCCTGATGAGTGCCAGTTCCATTATTGACTGACCTTCATTTCCTTAATTCATTTTTTGCTTTATTTAGTTGAGTAGTTCTTGCTGCTTATAATCTATGAGCTATTCACTGTATACCTGTAACTCTACCTCTTCACTACTTTACTTTAACTGATGCTCTCAAACACTTTATTAAGAGACAAGAAATTCAAGTAATTAACTCTTGATGAGTTCAGCACAGCTGTTAACTGAAAGCCTGAATTCTAGGAGACTCTACCTCATGAAGCTGACTGAGAAAATCCAGCAGAGATAAAGCAAAACTGTATTTATCTAAGGAAGAGGCGCTACTTTGAAGAATCAGTACCACTTTAAAATAAGACTACCTTTATAAAGGGTTTATAAATGGTTTACAATTTGTTTATTAATGGTTACTAATTAGGTTGTAAATGCCTTAAAATAATTAATAATCAGTTATAACACATACATAGAAAGGGCAACAGTATAGATGGCTGTGGGTTCACTATTTGGCAAACAACAGGGCATTGTTGCCCTTTCTACATATGTGTTATAACTGATTATTAATGATTATTAAGGCATTTACAACCTAATTAGTAACCATTAATAAACTAATTGTAAACCATGTATAAACCCTTTATAAATGTAGTCTTATTTTAAAGTGGTACCGTATAATCTAAAATAATAAATATATTCTGCTTTGTTTAACACTTTTTTTTACCAAATAATTCCATATGTTTTTAAAACATAAAATCATGAAAAAAACACTGAATTCAAGGTGTGTCCAAACTTTTGACTGGCAATGTATATTATTGTAATTTGTGCTTTAGTTACCTGGATCATACAGTTACCTACGATTTTTCATTATTTGAATATTTTTTTTTTACATTTATATGACTTCGCTACATTTAATCACTGTTTTTTATTATATTTTATTATTTTATTAATTAGATACAGTTACAGATACATATCGATTAAAAAAAAATCAATTCAGATTTAGCTTTATCTCTTTAAACTTTAGACAACATGAGAAATATTAACTGAAAATAATATTATTAGTTACTCGTTACTGAACAGTGTCTTCAGTCCCTTAAATAATATCAAATATGAGAAGGTTGTGATGTCTAAGGTCACTTTTTAAGGGGGCGGAGTTATCCCAAAATTACAAAAAAAAAAATGCAAACATTTTTTTTTTAAGAGTTCAGAAATCAATATTTGGTGGAATAACCCTGGTTTAGTTTTTAATCACAATTTTTTTCATGCATCTTGGCATCATGTTCTCCTCCACCAGTCTTACACACTGCTTTTGGATAACTTTATGCTGCTTTACTCCTGGTGCAAAAATTCAAGCAGTTCAGCTTGGTTTGATGGCTTGTGATCATTCATCTTCCTCTTGATTATATTCCAGAGATTTTCAATTTGGTAAAATTAAAGAAACTCATCATTTTTAAATGTTCTTTTATTTTTTTTACAGAGCTGTATAATATACACAAGTGATTTTTAGCTTCAATATTTATAGTTTTATATTTTTGGAAATTTACATTACTTTCCCGACCCCAAGAAAAATCCAGTTAATTACTGTATATTTTACAGTGTATTGCTGTTGTTCCATATGGTCCACACCACAAATACAGACAATAAAAACACATTTATATGCATAACCCATCTCCTGCAATAATGCTAAACAGCCGTCAGTAAAGCTTTAGAGGTAGACGTGTTCGACCTTTGTTCACCCTCTCATTTGATAAAAGCTTTCTGAACGCTGTCGACTAAATGGAACAGAAAGTTCCGTTCTCTTTTCTCCAGGCGGCTCTCCAGAAATAAAGAACCTTAAGATGCCCCTCTCGCAGCCTCGTAGACCCATTTAGCATCCATCCCGAGCCAGCAGGACACTTTACGGATCCTGCCCGTCTGAAAGCAAGGACCATTAGCAGGACGCAGATGTGTCTGATGAAGGAAATGCGTCTAGACTGGAGTGGAATGGTTCTATTTCTCGTTATTTCCTGTATGTTGATTAGCATTGAGCTAAGGAATGTGTTGAGATGTTTATTCTCTAGTTTGCTTCAGTGGACGATTGTTCCAGTACACCTAGTAAAGGAGGCAGTAAATTATGAGTAATTTGTCATTTTTAAAGTAGTTTTTTAAAATAGGTCATTTTACTTTTACTTAAGTACATTTTGACACAAGTAATTTAATTCGCTACATTGGAAAACTCCCTGTTACTGAGTAAAAAATAAAATGCTGGGAAGAAAACAATTGTCTGAATAAAAAAAAAAAATTAATTGGCACGGATGCGCGGCACAAAAGTTATGGTCATATAGGTGACTATAAACTGTATTTTTTAAAAGTAAATAAAAAAAATGGATCATAGAAACCTATACCACTTGTACTTGAAAATGTTTTATGGGGTGGTCTGAACAAATACTGCCTGAAAGATCCAAATTATTATGTGAAATAATAGTTCATTAAAACAATTTAATTTATGATTTGTTTTTACTTTTTTACATCAAATAATTAAAAGTAACTATGTAACTTTTACTCAAAGTGCATTTTAAATGGAGTACTTTTTTACTTTTACTCGAGTAGATTTTTAGATGGGTACTTTTACTTTTACTTGAGTAGAATTTTAGATGGGTACTTTTACTTTTACTTGAGTAGAATTTTAGCAAAGTAAAGGTACTTTTACTTAATTACAATTTTTCTGTACTTTTTCCACCTCTGCCTTAAACCAAAACTTCACCCCAACCATGAAGCATTAAAGCATGGTGGTGGGTGCATCATGCATCATGGTTTAAGGCTGCTTTGCTGCTAGAGGATTTCAATCTGTTACATTTTACTGGAGAATGTGAGGGCAACAGTTCATGAGCTCAAACTGGAGACTCAAACATTGAGTCATTAAACAACAACAAAACAACATGACCCAAAGCGAACAAGCGAAGAATGTCTAAAAAAAGAAGCACATTGTGGTCGGGAACAGCCTGACCTTAACCCTAATGACCTTATTCTAAAACCTCATCCAAGCTGGAGCATTGTGGCTTTGAGTTTCTTTGCCTCAATGCCTTGAGATCATTGCAGGAACAAGAAATACAAAGGTGTATCAAAACCCTTCACAGTAGAGTACAAGAGCAGCAGACCATGACCTCAAGCTAAAGAGACATTGGGTTATGCAACAAGATGTGATGTTAAAAGAGTTACAGGGCGGTGCAATACAAAAAAAGGCCTTGAAATCTCTGGGAAGCATAAAGAGGATGTTCCAGAGGGTGAATGGAATCTTAAGGAACCAATGCACAATGCTAAAAAGAGAAAAAAAATGAAAAAAAAGGACTGTACACCTTCTTTAAAGCAAGGTGTTTGGCTGGATTGATGCAACAGGGTTTGGATGCTTTGCAACCATTGACGGAACTATTGTTTGAAACATCATATAAATATGTTTGAAGCACTAAAGGTAAATAATATTGGTTGGCCAAAAGTTGTGGGTGTGGGGAAAGTCCTTTTTTTCAACACTTTGAGGAATCAGTAGCGATGATGACATCATGTGATTTACTCAGAGACCTGAGAGTGAATGTAAATACAACTAACTAATAAATAGAGTTATAATGGAAGAATAAACAATCTTTTGAAGGAGATTTTTCACTTTTTTAGATATTTTTTGTTTCAATGGGTTTCTTGTAGATTTAGCTTTACCGCACTGGGATGAAATGATTATTTTTAGAAAAAGTAAACTCCGCCCTTTCTAACCATATATGGATTAAGTTTATGTGTGAAGGGATTCCTGAGTAATTAAGCTGAGAACACAAGGTGCGATTTTGGACGGAAAATCCGTCCGTAGGGTTCTAAGGGTTAACAAAGTTCTGTTTATTCCCAGCCCCTTTTCTATTCGATACTGCTGCTTGTACTGTAGATAGATGGATGGATGGATGGATGGATGGATGGATAGATAGATAGATAGATAGATAGATAGATAGATAGATAGATAGATAGATAGATAGATAGATAGATAGATAGATAGATAGATAGATAGATAGATGGGAGGGTTGGTAGTTAGGTAGGTAAATAGGTAGGTAGGCAGCTAGCTAGCTAGCTAGCTAGCTAGATAGATAGATAGATAGATAGATAGATAGATAGATAGATAGATAGATAGATAGATAGATAGATAGATAGATAGATAGATAGATAGATAGATAGATGGGAGGGTTGGTAGTTAGGTAGGTAAATAAGTAGGTAGGCAGCTAGCTAGCTAGATAGATACAATACAATAAGAAACATATTTAAACATAAATTAAAACACAGAAGAATGAAAATATATAATGCTATAAAAAACTTACTATACAAAATTACTATACAAACTATACTATACAAGTACTGACTGTACTGCAGTGGGGTTCACGGCCACTGAGCAAATTTCTCAATGGTGTGAAAGAGCAAAGCACTGGCCTGCACTGTAGCCTCTACAACACCCTGGCGAAAACAGTATTTAAGTCATCAGCGCAGGTTTTAATTATGCAGGGAGAGGAAGAATGCTTTAATCTGTATTAAATGAAGTCCCTGCGGAATGCTGCTGCACCAAGCCTTACGTCTCGGTGTGAGCGAGCGGGCAGGGGGCTGTGAACCGCTGAGAGACCGATATAGAACTGCCAGCGTACAGCTGGGCTAATAACAGAGAGAGGAAGAGTGAGAGAGAGAGGGAGAGAGGGAGAAAGGGAAACTGACAGCCAGGTGGAGGAAGAGTGTGTGTGATGTGAAAAAGAGAAAGAGAGATGCCGGTTGAAAGCATGCGGGGGAAAGCGAAAGTGGGCTGGAGGCGAATCTGGACGAGGGGAGGGATGGAGATAACAGGGTGCTGTCCATCACTCCGGCCCGGGAAGAGCTCCCTGTTTGCAATTGCATTCTGATCTTCAGGTAAACACAACTAACGCCAGCAGAGCCAGGAAAATCAATTAATGCGATTGTTATCGAGCCCAGGGGGATTTGATGAGCCAGAGCACTGATTTGTTCCTATTGACCAGTCGAGCAGAGATCAGTTCAACGGCATCCGTCGGCATCCTCTGACCTCCCTGCCGGCGTTTTATGGGTTCTTTTACAAATCCAGATCAAAAACACTTGCTACTGATTCCAGCAATGATACCAGGTGTTCTCTTGTCTACAGTGTTGGGCATGTTACTTTAAAAAAAGTGAAAAGTGGGCGCCGAGTGGTCCAGCGGTCTAAAGTGCTGCCACTATGAGCCGGAGGTCGCAGCTTCAAACCCCCGCTCAAGCAGCTTTACCATCAAGCTGCCGGCGCTCAGAGGGAGCACAATGGGCCCTGCTCTCTCTGGGTGGGTACAGTAGATGGCGCTCTCTCCCCACATCACTCCTAGGGTGATGTAGATCAGCACAGGGCATCTGTGAGCTGATGTATCAGAACCGAGCCGCTGCGCTTTCCTCCGAGTGCGCAGCAGCTCAAAAATAAGCGGTGGCTGACTTCACATGTATCAGAGGAAGCATGTGTTAGTCTTCACCCTCCTGGTGTGTTGGGTCATCACTGGTGATAGGGCGAGTCCTAATGAGTGGGTGGGGTAATTGGCCGTGTAAATTGGAGAGAAAATGGGAAAATTAGAAATAATAAAAAAAAGAAAAAAGTAAAAAGTAATTAGTTATAGTTACTAGCTGAGTTACTCCACTATAAAAGTAACTAGTTACCAGTAAAAGTTACTATTGTTAATTTGTGTTACTCAAATCAGAGAAACAATTTTTTTTTTTATTTTTTTAGAGCTGTATATATTAATATAACAAAAATAGCTTAAATCAATTCAATTTAAAGTAACACATCCAAGGTCAGCTAGTTGGAGTTTGACATAAAGCAAATATGTCGGCACCAATTGGTTTGCAATATCATATATACCAGATCTAGGCATCAGCTGATGATTCTTAAAAAAGGAATTATCTTTCGATACCAATATATTTCCAATATAATTAATTGTGCGTCCTTAATTTTTTTCTATTCTTCCTGCAACAGACATGCCTTATATAGTGTGCAGCATGTGGGTTTACATTGTCTAGTTCAAAAAGATAAAAGTATAGACCTCCCTGCAAAAAAGATCATCTTGTAGGCAGCATATGTTGATGTCTTAAATCTTAACGCACCTTAACTTAATAAATTATTCAATATATTGGGTTTAGACTGTCTGCAATCAAATTTAAGTCAAAATAATTGTGAGAAACACTCTACTTATTTTTATTTGTTGCTTTTTTTCCCCAACCTTTTCTTATTTGGGGTCGCAAAAAACAAAAATTACACACTAACCTCACTTCACATTAGCAGATTTAGTTTTTTTAACCAGGGTTGCCAAAACCTTTATATTTACCCACATAAGTAGAAATCTCTGTAGACATTGTCCCTGAAATGTGAGGTTAGTCACTACTGCTGTGTTCTCTCTCTCTCTTTCTCTCTCTCTCTCTTTGTTTATCTTTCTTCTTCTATCTCTTCATCTCTCTCTCAGTCCCGCCCCTATTTCCCCTAAGGCTGTTGTCTCAGACCATTGGCTGTTCTCTTTATTCTGGTTTTACTGTGCAGTGAAGCAAAGCGACAACTAAAGAAGAGCTCATTTCACCAAAGCTGCAGATGATGCCTCTGTAATTGGGCTAATTAGTGGCAAAATGAAACCAGGCAAAGATAAATGAAGTGATGCTACTGTTGCTGACAACAACCAGATCTATTTCCAGTGCAAATACATTCACTGTAAAAAAATAGTAAATGAAGGAAGTGTTGGACTGCGGTGCTATTCAAAAGGTTGCTATCTTACACCCTGTCAATAGGCTAATTTCACTCCTTCACATTGGAGTTATCAGAGTTTGGGAACATATCTGCACTGACGAGTGTAATGGTCTAGAAGTGAGGTGTGTTCAGGTAAATTTCTGGCGTGTTTCTATCTCTGGCGTGTTTCTATCTCAGTGTGCCACTGACTGATTAAAACCCTGACAACAGTCAACAGTCAGCTGCCCAGTCCTACCTTAGCCATGCAGGAACGTTGTGCGCATTGCGTGCATTGTTTTTTTTCCCTCTTGGCTTGATTTTCTTTGGTTTGGCACGAAGAAAATGCTTCAACAACAATCCATGTGAGCAAGTTGTCTCTTCTTATCGGTCAGACCGGTCTGGGGCGGAGCTAGAAAGTAAATACAGGAAAAAAGGTTCTGTGTTTTGCACTATGCATCACATAGTATCAAACAGTAGTATGGAACAGCAGCAGAGATGTTATTAGTTAATAGCTGTAGTAATTATCTGAGTAATGAATCAGGTTCAACTGCACCTGAACAGCCGTTTATTTCCACCATTAGCAGGTAATGGGCATTTGCCATTAGTACAGGCCAAAAGTTTGGACACACCTTCTCTCTTTTTCAATGCGGTTTCTTTATTTTCATGACTACTTACATTGTAGATTCTCACTGAAGCATCAAAACTATGAATGACCACATGTGGAGTTTTATGTACTTAACAAAAAAATGTGAAATAACTGAAAAAAAACATGCTTTATATTTTAGTTTCTTCAAATTAGAGCCACCCTTTTACCCTTTGCTCTGATTACTGCTTTGCACACTCTTAGCATCATTCTCTCAATGAGCTTCTTTAAGAGGTGGCCACATGAAATTAAAAGTTTTCCAACAGTCTTGAAGGAAGGAGTTCCCAGAGGTGTTTATTAGCACTTGTTGCTCCTTTGCCTTCTTCACTCTGTGCTCCAGCTCACCCCAAACCTGAATCTGGATTGGGTTCAGGTCCGGTGACTATGGAGGTTCAGCTCATTTTTTTAGTTAAGTACATAAAACTCCACATGTGTTCATTCATAGTTTTGATGCTTCAGTGAGAATCTACTGTAATGTAAATAGTCATGAAAATAAAGAGTTGGTAATTGCCATGTGTCAGAAGTGGGGGATAATGACTGTTGTTAGCACTGCTTCTGTTCCCTGCTGTTTTATGGAGTAATTTTGGGTTGTCGTGCGGAGAGGCTTGGCTTGGAGTTTCGTCGAATTTGCTGAAGCAAGGAAGTGTAAAGTTGTCTGGGCAGCGCCGGCCGCTCGGCACGACCGAGGCGGTAATCCGGTGTCGAGGTTCAGGAGGGGTGAAGTAAAGCCTGGAAAGATTTTCGCAACCAATTTATGGGAAAATAGGATGGAGTCTTAATAGGCTCTGCTGTCTCGCTGTTGGGGACTTGTTATTGTTGGGGCATTGAGGTTGGTGAATTGGCTAGGAGTTTGTGTGTGTGTGTGTGTGTGTGTGTGTGTGTGTGTGTGTGTGTGTCATTGGGGTGTCCCGCCTCTATTCTTTTCGGCTGTGGAGAAGAGATTAGTCCTGAAATCCCAGCACTGATCAGTTGGTCTGTTGGGGAGGAAGTGGGTAGTCACGTCTGGCCAACACCTTAACTGGAGGCTTCCAGTGAAATGGGGGCCCTTAGTTGTCAGTGGGGGCCCTTGGGCAACAGTTTGGGGACCGAACGGGGCACCAGTATGTTTGGAACCATGACCAGGAAGATGATCTACTCAGGTATTGTCAGTTTTGCACAGTTTGGTGTATTGTTGTGTATTTATTTCCTTTTTTTAAATACTATGACTGTTGAAATTGGGGTCATTATAAGGGGTGTAAAGAAATATCGAAAATATCGAAGTATCACAATATTATATTTTACTATACTGGACTTATTTTTAAAAACTGAGTATAGATTTATTTTTATTTTAGGAATAAAAAATGAATTTCCACATCTAGTTTTTTTTTTTTACCCTTTGAACCCTTGATGTGTTTTTTTTCTTCGTTTTTTGTTTTCAGTTCTCTCTCTATCTTTCAGGTCTTATAACACAGTATATAATAATTATATCAGACAGACACATGAGCCATGATCTCTTTTACTCCAGAAGACATACGGCTGCTCAAAATATATATAATTATTTAAAATGTGAAAGGAAGCAGAATTGTTATATTTTCCTGGAACTGATCATGTTTTATGTTTGTTTTTTTTACTTATTTTTGAACGTATATATGACTTTAAATATATTCACACCTATACAGATATATGTTTAAAAAAGCTTAGACTGTTAGAGTGTTTATGAGTTGAAAAAAGCTTAAGAATATTGATGATATTGATGAGTTCATTACATGGTTTATTAATTATTATTTTGACCAAATACATGGAGAAACAGCATCAGGCGGATTTATTTATTTTTCTTGATAATCAATAATCAATAATCACACCTCTAGGATACATGTAGATACTAAAAACCTGACACTCAGAGCAGCCTATACCTTTCAGTGTTTTAATCAGGACACACAAAGAAAACTACAATATATACAAAAATGTAAACTTTTTAGTCTAAATAAAAATATATATATATTTCCTTTTCCCATTCATGTGTCCACCCTATCACAGCAAGCTTTACATATTTAGCGACAATTGGAAGCTATGTTTTTTTTATTTAGTTTTATGGTACCATAAGACTACCATTATGAAGGGTTTATAAATGGTTTACAATTAGTTTATTAATGGTTATATACTAATAAGGTTGTAAATGCCTTGATAATCATTAATAATCAGTTATAACACATACGTAGAAAGAGCAACAATGACCTGTTGTTTGCCAAATAGTGAACCCACAGCCATCTATACTATTAACGATTTTAAGGCATTTACAACCTAATTAGTAACCATTAATAAACTAATTGTAAACCATTTATAAACCCTTTATAAAGGTAGTCTTATTTTAAAATGGTACCAGTTTTATTAACTGTTATATTTTACCACAACGGGTGGACAGATTAAGCTTTTCCTCAGTTAGGCATAGAAATGACATCAGTAATGTTAAATATATATTTTTAAAAACAGCTAAACATGCAGTAAAGTGTCTTCAGCCCCTTAAAAGATACGAAAAAAAAAAAAATACTTAAAGTGCCTTTAAGAGAGTTATCACAAATAGAACTAAAAATAGAATGCTTAAATTCACCCCCCCCCCCAAAAAAAAAATAATTGTGTTATTTAACCATTTAAAACAATCAACAATCTAGAAAACTGTATTAAATGTATTAAAAAAAAGTTATTTAAATAAATTGAAGATGAACAGTCCTCTATATATGTGTAATATATACAGCTCTGAAAAAAGGTTTCTCTGATTTTGATATTTATAATTATATGTCTGAGTAAAATTAATATTGTTGTTTTATTATTATGTTTAAACTACAGACAACATTTCAACCAAATTCCACATAAAAATACTGTCATTTAGAGCATTTATTTGCAGAAAAAAAAAATGGCTGAAATAACAAAAAAAAAGATGCAGAACTTTCAAATAATCTCAAATAATGCAAAGAAAACAACAAGTTCATCTTCATGTTTTAAGTTTTAAGAGATCAGAAATCAATATTTGGTGGAATAACCCTGCTTTTAATCATAATCATAATCATCATTTTTTTGCGTCTTTTCCTATTATATCTTATGCTCTCCTCCACCAGTCTTACACACTGCTTTTGGATAACTTCAAGCAGTTCAGCTTGGTGGTTTGATGGCTCGTGATCTTCCTCGTCCATCTTGCTCTTGATTATATGTTACATATAATTATGAGTTTTTTTTTATTTGGTAAAATCAAAGAAACTCATCATTTTTAAAGATTGATCTATTATTTTTTGTTTCCCCAGAGCTGAAGAACTGTATTTTAACACAGTGTTTGTATTAAATTTAAAAACAAAAGGCAAGTTAATATGTTGATATTGACCCAAAGGTTGTTGTTTTTTTTGCACTGTTAATCCCGAAGCCTGAAGACATTTGGTCGATGGTTTTAACCCTTGTGTGGTGTTCATATTTTTGTTACTCGTTTACTTTGTTACTTGTATTTAATTCAGCGAAATTAAAATTTAATTTTACATTAAAATGCTTTACACGTGCTTGCTTCACCTAAATTGCAAGCAATATAAACAAACCGCTTACATGGTTAATATTTGCCCTTTACCTTTCTTATGTTACATTTCTTTCAAAAAGTGCTACTCTTTTTTTATTAGTTTTTTAATCAAATGTAAAAGAAAATGAATTAAACTCAAGATATGAGTAGAAAATTTGTTTAGTTTCAAATTTACAAATGAAGCAATGTTTATTAGCCCTTGGCCAAACATACTGTATGTAATATAAATGTGTAGGGGGAGGGGGGGGGGGGGGTGTACAGTGTGTGTTTATCGAAAATGTGTTTTGATATATGTTTTTCACAAAAAATGAGCCGATGCCAATGAGTTTGAGTTAGAAAACATATTTTTTTAGTATCATTTGATGAAAAATGAAAACGGGTCCCACAGACCCGAACACCACACAAGGGTTAAGGGAGACGGTTGGAATGATGCCAGCAGACGTTCTCGAAGCGTTGGGAGAATGTAGAATGAACCGTGATTGAAGAGCGAAGCCCAAATCGATTAGATTGACTCCCGGCTGCTCAGTGAATTGGCGCTTGCCTTCAAGTTGCGTCTATGATCGTTTCTCTCGCATCTCGTGTAGAAACCACTCGAGACGCTTGGTGTTAATCCAGAAATTGATTGGAGGAGCGTCTGATTGCCAGCATGCTGTTATTGTTGTTATTGCTGCTCGGCGCCCGCGGACAGTCTATAACTCCGCCTGCGGAGAGGCCGTATAGAGGCCGGGAGATTTCCAACGAGGAGCAAAGCTGTTCACGCATCTCGGGGGGGCAGACCTGAGGATGAATCTTAATTACACCATGGGGCTTTTGGCTGCCGTCGACCGTCGGAGAATAGTGAGCTTCACCAATTAGCTGTGTACTGTTGAGAACCTGGTGATACAACACATATCAGCAGTTTTGATATGATATATTGCACTTACTATTAGGCCTGTCACAATAAATACATTCATTAGTTGCACATTGCACCAGTAAGAGCAGAGTGTGACGGTTCAATTAGCAGGGTAAGAGCACAGTTTTGCTCAAAATATTGCACACAATGCACACAACATTATGGGTGACATACCAGAGTTCAAAAGAGGACAAATTGTTGGTGCACGTCTTGCTGGAGCATCTGTGACCAAGACAGCAAGTCTTTGTGATGTATCAAGAGCCACGGTATCCAGGGTAATGTCAGCACACCACCAAGAAGGAGCAACCACATCCAACAGGATTAACTGTGGACGCTGTAAGAGGAAGCTGTCTGAAAGGGATGTTTTTCGGGTGCTAACCCGGATTGTATCCAAAAAACATAAAACCACGGCTGATGATCAAGTGTAGCTCAAACAGCAAAGCCATGGTATAAAACACACTATAACCACCGTATTTACTGTGATTTAACTATAAGAAAATTATTTAACCAAGGCAAAATGCACCTCTCTCTCTCTCTCTTTCTCTTTTTCTTTCTCTCTCTTTTTTTTTGCAGAGTGCAGTTGAGTTCAGAGCAAGGCTAAAATAAAATATATAACTCAGTTCAGTTAAATAAATGAAGATGAGTGAGGGCTTGTAAAGTTAATCAAATATTGTCAAATATAAAGAATAGGTTGAGGTTTTTCAAAGTGCTTTACAAATTAGAAAATACAAAAAGATTTTAAAATAAATAAATAAGATATTAAAAAGCATGTAAAAGAACAGCAGTAAAAATGGAAATAAAAACTAAAATGAGAATAAAGCATAAATGATTCAAACTTGATTAAAACAAAGAGAGGTCAAATTAAAAACATGTAAACGACATGTAAAAGACAACAATGAATTGGAAATAAAAGTAAAATAAGAATAAAAAAAAGGAATAAAACATGATACAAAAGTGCCGTTTTTACCAAAGACACAGGACACGCCCCCTAAATCCAGCGGCGCAAAGCGCAATTAACTAGTGCGGTGTAGATCGCTAAATTTGCACGAGGGCCCTAAGTGAGAAAAAGAGAATTGTGCATATTTTATCTGCCATATTCCTTTATGAGTTTCTTTCACTTTACCTGCTGTTCACACTCTAAAGACCAGGCTATAAACTAATGAGTGTTAAAGTTGGGTTTCATCATGGTAAAAAACCCGCTGTTGAAACTTTTTGACTGTTGAAACTTTTTGACTGTTGAAAGTCTATTTAACTGGAGAAAAAGTCTCTTTAAGTTTATCTCTCGTTGCTCTCGCTCTCTCTCTGCTGATTAGAGGCGACTGCGGCGGCGGGGTTTCTTGTTGTGCTTGCAGCGCCGTGTTAATGCGCCGCCTTTTCACAGCACATGAACGCAGCCGCTGTTCTCCTGCCAGCTCTGTCACAAAGCATCGCGTCTGCCGGGGACCTACTTTGTGCGTGCTCACGCCGGCGTTAAGATACGTGAATGCAGGTTGTTGGTGGCGCGGCCCGGATCTGCTGATTCATCGCAGCTGGGTTTCCCTGTAAAAGCCAGACGCTGGGGCCCGGGGCCCCGTCCTCCAGTTATTTTAGGAGTGATGGTTTACCGTGGGAAGCATGAGGTCAGGGAAGAATGTTTAAGAATGATGTACAACCCCATAGATTTATCTCAGTAGTGCTATTCTACTTATAGATATACCTAAGCAGTGCTATTCTACTCATAGATTTATCTCAGTAGTGCTATTGCAATTATAAACCTATCTCAGAACTGCTACTGAAATCATGAACCTTTCTTAGAACTGCTATTGTACTCATACATTTATGTCAGCAGTGCTTTTCTACTCATAGATTAACCTCAGTAGTGCTATTGCAATCATATACCTATCTCAGAACTGCTACTGAAATCATGAATTTATGTCAGCAGTGCTATTCTTCTCATAGACTTACCTCAGTAGTGCTGTTGCAATCATAAACCTATCTTAGAACTGCTATTGTAATCATACATTTATGTCAGCATTGCTATTCTACTCATAGATTTACCCCGGTAGTGCTATTGCAATCTTAAACCTACCTTAGAACTGCTATTGTAGTCATGAATGTATGTCAGCAGTACTTTTCCACTACTAGATTTACCTCAGTAGTGCTATTGCAATCTTAAACCTACCTCAGAAACTTCTATTGTAATCATGAATGTATGTCAGCAGTGCTTTTTTACTCATAGATTTACCTCAGTAGTGCTATTCTACTCATAGATTTATTGATGTAGTGCAATTTTAGTCATGAATGTACATCAGTAGTGCTATTGCAATCATAAACCTACCTCAGAACTGCTATTGTAATCATGAATTTATGTCAGCACTGCTTTTTTACTCATAGATTTACCTCAGTAGTGCTATTCTACTCATAGATTTATTAATGTAGTGCAATTTTAGTCATGAATGTACATCAGTAGTGCTATTGCAATCATAAACCTACCTCAGAACTGCTATTGTAATCATGAATTTATGTCAGCAGTGCCGTTCTACTCATATATGTATTTATGTAGTGCAATTTTAGTCATAAATGTAGCTCAGTAGAGGAGTTGTAATTATAAATGTACCTTAGCAATGCTATTCTAAGCATAAATTGACCTCATCAGTGCAATTTTAGTCATACATGTACCTCAGTAGAGCAGTTGTAATTATAAATGTACCTTAGCAATGCTATTCTAAGCATAAATTGACCTAATCAGTGCAATGTTAATCATGCATTTACTTCAGTACTGTCACGTGTGAGTGAAATTTATACACAAAAACATAAAAAATCATTATACCTGTATTTTATTGGCTCTTTCTGTTGGCTTAGTAACTTTGTAACAAACAATTACACATTGTTCTTTACGAATTATTTGGTTGAAATATACTGTTCATCCAGTCGTAACGGAAAATTGCAATTCTAGTGTCAGGTTTTTTCCAGTATCCTGCAGCTCTGATCTGAAGATCTCAGATCTGAAGTTTCATTGGTTTCTAGTTGCAATCAAATCCATCATTATTGCATCAAATGCATCAGAGTGAAACTTTCCCATGAGATTTTCTGCCACAGAGAGTTGAGTAATCCCTGAATATGTAAATCCTGTGAGAGAAAGCCTGAGGATAATGAATTGTCACTCTGGAAAAGCCTTGCTTCAGGTAACCGAACCAGCCGAGCATGCGCAGACGCAGACGCAGCGCTCGTTAGGGGATTTAACGCAGGTTCTCTGATTGGCTTTCTGGATTGGCTGGATGTGGACGGGCTCTCTGACGTTTTTAAATTTTTTTTCTGTGTGTTTCTCCTCAGGCTCAGAAGTCGTGGATCGAGAGAGCTTTCAGCAAGAGAGAATGCGTGCATATCATCGTCAGCACCAAAGACCCCCATAGGTAAGATTGAACCGTCGGCGCCTTATCATCGGCTCCATCGCTGGAGGAAGTGAATTACAGCGTGCCGAATGGAATTAATCCAATTAATGTTATCAATGAAGGGGAGGGTTTGAGGGCAGGAAAGTGAACGTGGCCTCTTTTGCAAACAGTTTTCCAGGCAAGATTTGATTGGCCAGCTGGATGTGGAGATGGTATCTCTGCTAGATGAGGTGAAAGGGGAAGAGCGAGGCGCTGGTGAGGGCGATGATCCACTTGATCAAGTCAAGTGTCCTTCCAGAAATCATTAAAAACGATGGTAGAACTGATAGCAAGGCAATGAAGAGCATCTCCCAATATTATTAATGTGGGCCTTTGGTTTCAAAAATCAACATTTCCACAATACAGTCGTCATATATAGAGATATGTTGTACAGTTACTGATAGACAAACAACACATAACATACTCAGGATAAATATATATATATATATATATATATATATATATATATATATATATATATATATATATATGTATATAATGAATGCTGATAAAAAGGCTGAAACAGTAAAAGGCTTGAAGTACTTCAGTTGTGTGGAATGAATCTAATATAAAATATATGAAATATATGAAAGTAATGTTTATCGGTACATTACAGAAAATAATTAACTTTATCACAATATGCTCATTTTTTGAGAAGGACCTGTGTGTATATATATATATATATATATATATATATATATATATATATATATATATATATATATATATATATATATATACGTATATATATATATATATATACGTATATATATATATATATATGTATACGTATATATATATACATATATATATATATATATATATTTATCAGCGTTCATTATATATATCAGCTTGTATTATATATTTCCTGTTTGGCTTGCCATAATATATATATATATGTATATATATATATATATATACATATATATATATATATATATATATATATATATATACATATAAATATATGTATATATATATATATATATATATATATATATATATATATATATATATATATATATATATATATATATATATATATATAATCATAGATTTATGTCAGCAGTGCCTTTCTACTCATAGATTTACCTCAGCAGGAGTTTTCTACTTATAGATATACACAGAATATTTGGCAGTGTTAAATCAACACTATTAGTGTTAAATTAACACTGAGAGTGTAAAGTTTAACACTAACACTGCCAAATTTCCTGTGTACCTTAGGATCGCTATTCTTCTCTTAGATTTACCTTAGCAGTTAATAATATAATTAATATATATTTACATATGAAAAAAAAAAAATATATATATATATATATATTTTTTGTTTCCATATGTAAATATATATTAATTATTTCCATATCTGCCAGAAACAGACAACCGCAAGTTTTGGAGAAATCTGGGTACATTACTTTTTTTTGTACCTAAAAATACAAAACATACCAGCTTTATATCAGGATACTGCTCATCTTTTACCTTTACCAGCATAGATCTAGTACAGAAAGAAGGTATAATACAGACGCCACTTCAACTCAAAGGGGCAGTTTTCCAGACAGGGATTAAACCTGTCTTTAAGACTCGACATACAAAGCATTTTAAATAGAGGTTTTCTAGTAAAATGTGAAGTTCTGTATTTAAGTGCTAGGTTTAGTCTAAACTCTGTCTAAAAGGTTTCAAAAGGTGTAAACTCAGATTCATCAGTTATATATATCATTCTCACCGAGGTATTAAATCCAGTCCATCCTCCAGTCCTGCCTGCTCTAAAACAATAGACTGCTAAGTAAGCACCACTTAAAACTCTGATTCTGATTAAAGTCATAAGTTAATAAGAGAGCTGTCATGCTACGATGCTTTTTAGAAAACTCAATCCCGCCTAGAAGCAGTGGTGAGCTACTGTATAATATGAGAGAAATGAACCCAGGTCACTTTGAGCTATTTAATAAGCTCGGTGTCCTATTTAAGCACGGGGAAAAAGCCTATTAAACTTTTAATACAGAGAATTTTAGATTTAGAGGTCAGGAGTACTCTGCTGTAAAGAGGAAAACAGCAGGGCTAGCTCGCTAGTTGCTCAAGCTGGTTAAACTGGTTGACGATCTCAGATCTTGACTAAGGGGGTTTCACACCTGTAATAGGATTCTATAATCCAGATCAGTTGATGAGTTTGTTTATTTGGAGTGTTTCTCCCTCTATTTGGTTTGGTTTCACACAGGCATAAACCTAAACGCACCAAAATCTGATTGGGCAGGGCTATTGGGTGTGGGAGTAAATATAAATATACGAAAAAAAGTAATCATAGATAGATAGATTTTTACAGTAACTTCCATTGACAGTTTCGAAGGTTTTTTTCAACCTCCTACAAAGTTGCTAAAGTTGTTTTGGAGATACTTGTTTTTCATTGGACAGCAACGAAATACACTTGTAACATCTAGCCTATCACATACTATGTACCACATCAACCATTTGACAACACCTGAGCAACCACCTGGGTTATATCCCAGCAAGAGCCTAGCAACCACTAAGCAACTAAGCAATCATGGCAACTGCCTGAGATTCCCCCACTGTGGAATCTGTCTAGGGTCCACTTAGCAATACCACAGCAACCGCCCCGGGCGGATTTTTTTAATGCATCTTAGCATCATGTTCTCCTCCACCAGTCTTACACACTGCTTTTGGATAACTTTATGCTGCTTTACTCCTGGTGCAAAAATTCAAGCAGTTCAGTTTGGTGGTTTGATGTTCAGCTTGTGATCATCCATCTTCCTCTTGATTTTATACTAGCCCCTATCCCTTCCCCATACCCACCCCTCCAGCCTAACAAGAATCGGGTGAAGTGGTAGGGGTAAGTGGTAGGGGTAAGTGGTAGGGGTAAGCAGTAGGGGTAAGTGGTGAAAAGGGATTGGGCCTAAAACACATGGTCTTTGTGGCGTCTTTCTTCCTGATAGGTGCTGTTGTGGGCGTCTCATTGGCCAGCATGTGGGCCTGCCTCCCAGCATCTCGTCCAATCAGAACGACAAATCGGAGCGTGTGACGAAGAACGACAGCTTGTCTGAGAAATGGTCGATCAGCAAGCACACGCAGCTGAGTCCCACCGACGCCTTCGGGACCATCGAGTTCCAGGGAGGGGGGCACTCCAACAAAGCAATGGTGATAATTTAGTACTCTTCGGTGCAGATTTACGTGTAAATTTGTGTATTTACAGTCATATAAAAAAGTTTGGACACCCCTATTAATCCTAATCATTTTTAGTTGTAAATATTTGGGTGTTTGCAACAACCATTTCAGTTTGATATATCTAATAACTGATGCACACAGTAATATTTCAGGATTGAAATGAGGTTTATTGTACTAACAGAAAATGTGCAATATGCATTAAACCAAAATTTGACCGGTGCAAAAGTATGGGCACCCTTATCATTTTATTGATTTGAATACTCCTAACTACTTTTTACTGACTTACTGAAGCACAAAATTGGTTTGGTAACCTCATTGAGCTTTGAACTTCATAGCCAGGTGTATCCAATCATGAGAAAAGGTATTTAAGGTGGCCAATTGCAAGTTGTTCTCCTATTTGAATCTCCTCTGAAGAGTGGCATCATGGGCTCATCAAAACAACTCTCAAATGATCTAAAACAAAGATTGTTCAACATAGTTGTTCAGGGGAAGGATACAAAAAGTTGTCTCAGAGATTTAAGCTGTCAGTTTCCACTGTGAGGAACATAGTAAGGAAATGGAAGAGCACAGGGACAGTTCTTGTTAAGCCCAGAAGTGGCAGGCCAAGAAAAATATCAGAAAGGCAGAGAAGAAGAATGGTGAGAACAGTCAAGGACCCCAGGTGGCTTGTGGCTTTAACTTTAAACGAGACTTTTTAATGGATATCTTTGAGAAATGTCTTTCTTCTTGCCACTCTTCCATAAAGACCAGATTTAATGCTTAATATTCTCTCACCTCAGCTGTAGATCTCTGCAGTTCATCCAGAGTGATCATGGGCCTCTTGGCTGCATCTCTGATCAGTCTTCTCAGTCTTGTTTGAGCTGAAAGATTAGCGGGACGGCCGGGTCTCTGTAGATTTACAGTGATCTGATATGGTCCTTCCATTTCAATATGATCTCTTGCACAGTGCTAGTGGATTCTATTTATCATCATCAATCATTTAGGTCAACATTGGATCATTCAGAGACCCTCACTGAACTTCTGGAGTGAGATTGTTGCACTTAAAGAATTAACTTAATTTTTGCACGCCCCACTTTTTTAGCTCTTTATTTCTAAAAAAAAAGGTTTAAATTATCCAATAAATTTCATTCCACTTGACAATTGTGTCCCACTTGTTGTTGATTCTCTGCCCAAAAATTTAATTTGATATATTGTAGTATTTTTAAAGCCTGAAATGTGGCAAAAGGTTAAAAAGTTCAAGGGTGCCGAATACTTCTGCAAGGCGCTGTATGTGTGTATATATAATGAGCATTAAATATGCATTACCTCCGAGAAATTAAGACCCCAAATTATTCAAAGTTTTACTGTGTTAACAAATGTACTGAATTATTAATCGTGATTAATGATGATGTGTAATGAGCCGAATCCACTCCATGCTAAACTAGATGTCAGCCATTATTTTTTAATGCTTCTGGTTCATCAGTACGTGCGGGTTTCCTACGACACCAAGCCGGACCTTCTGCTCCACCTGATGACCAAGGAGTGGCAGCTAGAGCTTCCCAAGCTGCTCATCTCCGTCCACGGGGGTCTCCAGAACTTCGAGCTGCAGCCCAAACTCAAGCAGGTGTTCGGCAAGGGTCTCATCAAGGCCGCCATGACCACCGGAGCCTGGATCTTCACCGGTGGGGTTAATACAGGTAAAGTGTGTTCTGGATGTTTAGTGTCAAAAGTCATTGGACATGAGCTAGTACTGAGTCCCGTGTCTTATAGAAGGTAAAGAACGCTGCGCTGACCAGCACTGAAAAAAATGATGAGTAAAATTTACTTTAAAAAAGTTTCGCAACTTAGTAAACTAAGTAAATTTAATTTCAGATAAATTTAAGTAACTTCAACTCGGTTTCAAGACTTAAATAAAGTTACACAGAGTAAATAAGTGAACTGAACTTCAGTCAATCCTTTCTTTTAGTAAACTTTACTTCATTTATTTTTACTGACTCAATCCTTTCTTTTAGTAAACTTTACTTCATTTATTTTTACTGAATCAATCCTTTCTTTTACGTGAATGGCATGTAATACATTCTTTATACTAGTATACTAAAAATAATGTATAACATGCATCCATGTGTTGAGACAGTGAGACTTGGTCTGTTTACAAAAAGAGATTATGTAAATATTTGAATGTGTGTTTTAACTAAAATTATATATAATAATATTGTATAAAGAAAGTAATTGTAATTAGGTAATATTGTATGCAGAAATGAAGTAAAATTCACTAAAAGAAAGGATTGATTCAGTAAAAATAAATGAAGTAAAGTTTACTAAAAGAAAGGATTGATTCAGTAAAAATAAATGAAGTAAAGTTTACTAAAAGAAAGGATTGATTCAGTAAAAATAAATGAAGTAAAGTTTACTAAAAGAAAGGATTGATTCAGTAAAAATAAATGAAGTAAAGTTTACTAAAAGAAAGGATTGATTCAGTAAAAATAAATGAAGTAAAGTTTACTAAAAGAAAGGATTGATTCAGTAAAAATAAATGAAGTAAAGTTTAATAAAAGAAAGGATTGATTCAGTAAAAATAAATGAAGTAAAGTTTACTAAAAGAAAGGATTGATTCAGTAAAAATAAATGAAGTAAAGTTTACTAAAAGAAAGTAAGTTCACTTATTTACTCAGTGTAACATTTTTTTCTGAAATTAAATTTACTTAAAAAATGCAAATGCAGAAAGTTGGTAAACTTTAAATAAATTTTACTCCTCATTTTTTTAAGGGTGTGGGATGTGCATGTAAAGCCTCCTGACAAAGTCAGGTGTAGCCAGACACCGCCGGTCACAATCATTACATTCACTGTGCTGTGCTGTCCACTGTGGGTGGTAATGCCTTTTATTATATATTTCTGATTACTGTAGAATACTGAAGTTTGTCAGTATTCCGTTTACATAAATTTGTGGAACCAGATTACGGAAAACCCTGAGTTTACATAAGACTGAAGATGAAAATAGTAAAACAAATATGGGGTAAAACCCAAACTTCACACTACAACTCTTTTAACACATCGATGGTTTTAACAATTTTTACGAATTTTAAGCGAGCCGTCAACCATGCGCCACGTAGCTTGTTAAAATTGAAAACTGCTTAAAATAGCATAAAAACTGTAACATGCAATACAATGTAGACCAAAGAAGTTGTTTTCATTGAGTTGGTCACCCAATGTGTGGGACAAGAGAAAACGGCCATTTTTTGAGGTGGTCAGGTATTCAGTCTTTTGAATAATATCTAAGGAGCTTATTTTTCCACCATATTTTACATTTTGTCTTATAACAAGTACATTTATTCACAAAAAATAGTCATTTAGCTATTTTGGATATGTACATTCGAAATTTAAGCTGTGGAACAGGAAATGTACCAAAATCCTGGAATGTCCCTTATACATGTTTATGTAGGTTATATAGACTTTATATACCACTATAATTTATTATATTCTAATTTTTTTGTTGCAGGGGTTATCAGGCATGTGGGGGATGCGCTAAAAGACCACGCCTCCAAATCCAGGGGCAAAATCTGCACCATCGGCATCGCTCCCTGGGGTATAGTGGAGAACCAGGAGGACCTTGTGGGCAAAGATGTATGTATACAATATATTTTATTATATATCTATATAAATATTATCCATGTACTGCAGACTCATATTGCACTTTAAAGACATATAGACACATAAATGCCACGTAAGAGGATTACAAACACTTGTTGTTCTCTGTTAAATATTGATTTCCTGTGCAGGAAATGTGTAAAGCTGATGATTAGCATAAGCTTCCTGTTTTTAAAACATATACAGTAAGCACATATAGCGTCTGTGTGCTGCTGAGCAGATTCGCTTTGAGGAGATTTAAAGATCTTACGGAAATGTTTTTAATGTATTCTCCACATGCATTAAGTATGATACAAAATGTAGTGAATAATTTAACAGAGCCGCAGTGTGTCAGCTTAGTAACACAGGCTCAGTTAAGAAACACGCTTCACTTCACTTATCTCTTATTAATGACTGCCCTCTTCTGTGTGCTCGCTCTGCCGCTCTATCTCTTTATCTTTATCTGTCTCTTTTTCTTTTTTAGTAAAGTGAACTGTTGTACAATTATGAAGAAAAATATCGCTATTAACAAATTCTGCAAACTGCACCTTTAATCTCCACTTACAACCAATCAGACTTCTCCTTTAATTTCTACTCAGAACCAATCAGACTGCACCTTTAATCATCACTCATAACCAATCAGACCCCTCCTTAAATCATAACAAAGGAATGCACCTTTAATCGTCACTCATAACCAATCAGACTTCTTCTTTAGTCTCCACTTATAACCAATCAGACCCCACCTTTAATCATCACTCATAACCAATCAGACCCCACCTTTAATCATCACTCATAACCAATCAGACTGCACCTTTAATCATCACTCATAACCAATCAGACTGCACCTTTAATCATCACTCATAACCAATCAAACTGCACCTTTAATCTCCACTTATAACCAATCAGACTTGTCCTTTAATCTCCACTCATAACCAATCAGACTGCACCTTTAATCATCACTCATAACCAATCAGACTGTACATTTAATTGTTACTCATAACTAATCAAACTTCTACTTTAATCTCCACTCATAACCAATCAGATTGCACCATTAATTACCAGTCACATCCAATCATAACATCACACCACCATTCAGACTGCACCTTTAGTCACCACTCATAACCAATCAGACTACTCCTTTAATCATCACTCATAACCAATCAGACTGCACCTTTAATCTCCACTCATAACCAATCAGATTGCACCTTTAATTACCAGTCACATCCAATCATAACATCACACCACCAATCAGACTTCTCCCTTAATCATAACTCATAACAAATCAGACCATACCTTTATTCATCACTCATAACCAATCAGACTGCACCTTTAATCACCCCTCATAACAAAGGAATGCACCTTTAATCGTCACTTATAACCAATCAGACTTTACCTTTAATCTCCACTCATAACCAACCAGACTGCACCTTTAATTACCAGTCACATCCAATCATAACATCACACCACCATTTAGACTGCACCTTTAATCGTCACTCATAACCAATCAGACTGCACCTTTAATCATCACTCATAACCAATCAGACTGCACCTTTAATCATCACTCATAACCAATCAGACTGCACCTTTAATCGTCACTCATAATCAATCAGACTGCACCTTTAATCGTCACTCATAACCAATCAGACTGCACCTTTAATCATCACTCATAACCAATCAGACTGCACCTTTAATCATCACTCATAACCAATCAGACTGCACCTTTAATCATCACTCATAACCAATCAGACTGCACCTTTAATCATCACTCATAACCAATCAGACTGCACCTTTAATCATCACTCATAACCAATCAGACTGCACCTTTAATCATCACTCATAACCAATCAGACTGCACCTTTAATCATCACTCATAATCAATCAGACTGCACCTTTAATCATCACTCATAACCAATCAGACTGCACCTTTAATTGTCACTCATAACCAATCAGACTTCTCCTTTACTCATTACTCATAACCAATCAGACTGTACCTTTAATTGTTACTCATAACCAATCAAACTTCTACTTTAATCTCCACTCATAACCAAGCAGACTGCAGCTTTAACTGTAACTCAAAGACTTCACCGTTTGTTTGTTTGTTCAAGCTGCATGACCAGGATTCGAACCGGCGATGTCAAGATCATAGTACACTGATAAAAATGAGTAAAATTTCACAACTTTCTGCATTTGCTTTTTTTAAGTAAGTTTTTTTTATTTATCTGAAATTAAATTTACTTAAAAAAAGCAAATGCAGAAAAAGTTGCAAAACTTTCTTTAAGTAAATTTTACTCATCATTTTTTTTCAGTGTAGGCATTACTATCAATCAGAATTAAAAATGGCACCTTTAATTGTCACCTCAATACTGCAGACTGAGCCTTTAATAATGAATTAAATTGACTCTATTGTTCTGTGTGTGTTTTTTGTGGCAGGTGGTCCGGCCGTACCAGACCATGTCCAATCCGCTGAGTAAACTGACGGTTCTGAACAGCCTGCACTCCCACTTCATCCTGGCAGATAACGGCACCACCGGCAAGTACGGCGCCGAGGTCAAGCTCCGCCGGCAGCTGGAGAAGCACATCTCCCTGCAGAAGATCAACACCCGTGAGTTTCATCACCTGCTCACCTGTGGCTCAGTCAGACTGCAGTGCATGCTGGTCCGAGTGCAGTAATTAACCTGCGCTTCAGGCTTTCTCGTAGATCAGCCAGCAGAAAGCTTCCTTAACCCAGAGCAAATATTTTCTGTTGGGAAAACAGAAACTGCTAATTGAGTTCTGGGTCTTCTGGGTCTTTTATTGATCGTATAATCGTTATACACTCATTGTAAAAAAAAGAAATAGTTGCACCCAGAAGGAAGAGCTGAAAAGATGTGCAATTTGGAGGGAAGATAAAGAGGTTACCATAAACATTTAGCCTAATATATCAACCACCTGGAATACTATAGTACTATATATAATACTATACTATAATAATACCGTAGAAATGACCTCGGATACTCTAGCAAACCAAACACCTTAACTACCAATAAGCAAAACATGTTCACCCCCTGTGATCAAAATCTTACAGCACTTCATGCTTCCCTCTGCTACTGACAACTTTTTTTTTTTTTTTTTCATTTTTCAGTAGGACTTGGCACACTGCCCACACTGCCAAAAGTAGTGATTTTATATATTTTTGGATACAATCCGGGTTAGCACCCGAACATCCCTTTCAGACAGCTTCCTCTTACAGCGTCCACAGTTAATCCTGTTGGATGTGGTTGGTCCTTCTTGGTGGTATGGATGCTGACATTACCCTGGATACCGTGGCTCTTGATGCGTCACAAAGACTTGCTGTCTTGGTCACAGATGCTCCAGCAAGACGTGCACCAACAATTTGTCCTCTTTTGAACTCTGGTATGTCACCCATAATGTTGTGTGCATTGTGTACAATATTTTGAGCAGAACTGTGCTCTTACCCTGCTAATTGAACCTTCACACTCTGCTCTTACTGGTGCAATGTGCAATTAAAAAAGATTGAACACCAGGCTGCTCCAATTTAGCCATGATGAAACCTCCCACACTAAAATGAAGACAGGTGTTTTAGTTTTATTGTCCAACCCCTGTATTTGGATGGTAGAAAATGCTGTGTTTGCAGTATGTAGACATGATATCCACACTGAGGATACCCAGCATTGACACCACGTCTCCATCTCCACTGATCTTCACCACTAACCCACTAATCCCTGCACGCCTAGTTCATGCTGAATGGATCAAACCCAGTTTAACCCCTTCTCTCCCAGACCTCCATGTCTCTGCTGTCAGTTGGAGAGAATCTGCAAGTGGTCAACAGGAAGCTGACCAACTTGCCCCACCCAACTCTTCCTACTTCCCTCTTCCCCCCCACCATCTCCAGTCATGTGACCTGTGGACTTCCCTTTGTCATCCTATGCCTGGGGTCATAGAGGGGGCTGGGAAGGCAAAGGGACGTCCAGTCGTCATCAGCAGCATCAGCAGCGTCCATGAGACCTCCCAACAGTGTCCCTCGAACCGCTTCCCCTTCCATTAAATCAAATGAACCTCTGGTGTCCAAACATTTTTACCTGTCTGGCAAAAATGTGGTGGTGGACAAGCCAATTACACAAGTACAAGCAACTGTACACCAATGAACCAAAGCATTATGGGCTAGAATGCTTCTGGTTCTACATGTGCTTTCAATACAGCTCTGGTTCATTGTGGCGTGGACTCTACTAGAACATTAACAGATCAGTGATAAGTGCAGGACATCCTAACAGAGCCTCAAACAGACATTTTTCAGCAAGATAATGCTCACTCATATACAGCAAGGCTTTTCCAGGAATGATTTAAACAGACCTGCAGCAACTTGTTCCATCATTTCAGAGTCCAGCTCCAGTGCTTGCATGTCCCATAAATCTGCACAATGCCTACAAAGACCTTTCATGATAACTGAAATGAACCCTTAGACACCCTACAGATGGATTTTATATCCAAAAGCACACCTTGTGTTCTCAGCTTAATTACTCAGGAATTCCTTCACACATAAACATAATTCATATATGGTTAGAAAGGGCAGAATTTACTCTTTCTACATGGTGATGACATCCCAGTGCGAACAAGAAATCTATTGGGAAATCCTTCAAAGTTCCTCGTTTTATTCTTCCATTATAACTCTATTTATTTGCTCGGAACACGTAATCAGTTGTATTTACGTTCACTCTCTGGTCTCTGAGTAAAATCACATGGCGTCATCATTGCCACTGATTCCTCAAAGTGTTGAAAAAAGGGGACTTTCGCCAAAATATATCTTGGGTGTGAATATATTTAAAGTCTATACGTGCAAAATTAAGTAAAAAAAAAAAAAAAACAGGCGTTTGTTAAAATTTTGACCAAAACATGATCAGTTTCAGAAAAATTTAGAAGAGCATCTCTGAATCACAACACATTCAACCTTGAGGAGGATGATGAGCTACAGCAGCTACAGCTGAGAACTGGTAAATTCATAAGGTAAATTCGCTGCTGAAATAAAGTTATGATTAGAATAGCACTGCTTAAGTAAATTCATGAGGTAAATTTGCTGCTGAGGTATATTTATGATTAAAATAGCACTTCTTCAGTAAAAACATTAGGTAAATGTGCTGCTGAAGTAAATGTATAGTTAAAATAACACGTCATAGGTAAAGTTGTGAGGTAAAAGTCGCTGCTGAGGTATATTTATGATTAGAATAGCACTTCTTCAGCAAATTTATTTGGTAAATTTGATGCCAAGGTAAATGTATAATTAGAATAGTACTTCTTAAGTAAATTCATGAGGTAAAATTACGTGCTGAGGTTAAATTTATGATTAGAATAGCACTTCTTCAGTAAATACATTAGATAAATTTGATGCCGAGGTAAATGTATAATTAGAATAATACTTCTTAATTAAATTCATGAGGTAAAATTTGCTGCTGAGGTAAATTTATGATTAAAATAGCACTCCTTAAATAAAAGTCACGAGGCAAATTTGCAGCTGATGTAAAATTATTATTAGAATAGCACTTCATAGGTAAAGTCATGAGGTAAAATTAGCTTCTGAGGTAAAAATTAATGATTAGTATAGCGCTGTGTAGGTGAATACATTAGGTACATTTGCTGCTGAGATAAAGTTATGATTAGAATAGCACTTCTTAAGTAAATTCATTAGGTTGTTCTTACTGCTAAGGCAAATTTATGATAACAATAGCACTGCTTAGGTAAATGTATTATCAAAATAGCACTGCTTAGGTAAATGCATCATTAAAATAGCACTGCTGAGCTAAATGTATGATTAGAATAGCACTGCTGAGATATCGAGACAGCACAGTACTATATACGTGAGCCAGATTGACACATATATATTAGCACAGTGTGAGGAAATGTTCTTCTTGTGACCTCCAGATGTGTGCGGATGTGAATCCTGGTGTATCCGTGGTGATGAAATGCTGCTGGTGGAGGCTTTAGGCTGAGCTCATCTCCTGATTTGATTACCTTTTCCTCTCCAGCTGAAGGAGAAGGACGTCCATATCACTCTGAGTTTGACCTCACGCCCGAGTCTATACACGTGTGCTCACTGTCCCACGCTCTCATCTGAGTGTGCTCACTGGTGCACATGCGTGTGTGTGAGTTCATTGCATTGATGGCTTAAAAGTGGAGGCCAAGTATGGTGTAAATGCTTGTCTTGTCTTGTCGTATTTTGTCATGCTGTACTGAGGTTTAAATTTCATACAGCCATTGTGTTGCAATACATTAATCAATATTTAATCTAAATAAACACATTATTACACATATAGAGGAATATTTATATGTAAATAATTATTTTATCCTCAATTTACAAGACCAAATACCCAACCCACTCATTAGGACTCCGTTCCTCCTATCACTCGGAGGAAAGGGCAGCGTTCTGATACATCAGCTCACAGATGCAGCCTTGTGCTGATCCACATCACCCTAGGAGTGATGAGTGGAAAGAGAGAGCGCCATCTACTGTATGTACCAGTGGCGGATGCTGGTCTTTCAAGGAGGGGAAGCTCAATTTCGGCCTACATCTTAACATACGTAGTTTTATTTATACAAAAATTCTACTCTCCCTGAGATGTTTTTTTTGTAAATAAAAGGCATTATTTTCAAGTTTTCATTACACAACAAAAAGGTACCCATTCTTTACATTGAACAATTACATAAAAAAGACGCTATGACATGAATAAACATAAAATGATCAGTAAAAAAACATTACACAAAATCTTTAAATTTATTTCCTTTTTGGACGGTTTTAATTTCCTTAAATAATCCCTTTATTATTTTAAATTATTTAAATCATTTTTAATAATAACACAATACTTACTACTGGCCCCTGTTCATTTATGTCCTGAGGTAGTTTCATCAAGAGGAATGGACAACAGTACATTTTATTTATTACAGCACTTCCAGTCAGCCCGCTCACTTTATCACACCAGAACAGCAGAAAATACCTGTTACTTTCCCCACCTTTTACACCAAATTAATCTGAGCAGTTGATCTGCCCTGCTGTTTAACTCTAAGTTTTTCTTCGTAAGGAAGACTATCAAACGGATTTTTACACTAAAAGATCGCTGATTCGCTCATTCCGCTGTCAATCAAAAAGGGAATCCACCTCAGACAGATCATCCAATCATCACGCAGAAGCTGAGCGTCCGGGCCGGCCGAGGCCAGCCCACTGCCCCATAGACCCCCAGAGACGCTGAGCGTCCGATGGGCGGGACAAAGCCCAGCATTTATCCAATGACTCGTCTCGTTTGGCCGCGCGCTTTGCTCCGCTATTGAAGTCTGTGCACTGTTTAAAGCAGCGCTGTGAAGCTGCGGGAATGAGTGAGAGGAAAGCCGCGGCGTTACCAGTGATAAGAAGCTGATTCTGAACTAAGTTCAGCGCGTTGTAGCGCATATTTAATCAGTGACATGTACACACAACAGTATATATTTAATCACTTATTTTTTACATTTTAGGGGAAGCTGAGCTTCCCTTGCAGTCTTAGAGCAATCGCCACCCAGAGAGAGAGCAAGGAGGCCAACTGTGCTCTCTCAGGACTCTGGCAGCTGATGGCAAGCTGCATGAACAGGATTCAAACCGGCGATCTCCGATCTCCTGATCATAGTGGCAGCGCTTAGCCAACTGGAGGAATATTAATTAATTAATTGTACAAGATTTTTAAAACATAATTTAGGCGTTTTATTAAACTGAATTATTAATTCATTTTTTTGTTTGTTTATTAGGGATGCACAATGATATCGGAATTATATAAATATCTGCCATTTATTCTTTTTTTTTATAATCATATGGGAAAAATGTATAAACGATTTATAAACGATACACTGGACAAGCTATTTAAAATTCAATTATTTAATTCATTTAAGCATTTTTTTATATTTGTATTTATTAGTTTTAAACTTATACCACAGTGTCTAGTTTTGCTATATGTTATAAATCTTATTAGTAATATTAATATCGCATCTGCCCAGTAATTTCCACATATAGGTGCATCTAAAAAAAAATTAGGACATGGTTAAAAGTGACTTTATTTCAGTAATTCAGTTCAAACTGTGAAACTCATTATTATTATATAGATCTATTTTAAGCGTTTATTATGATTATAATATGGCTTATAGGGGCAATGAAAACCCAAACATCAGAATCTCAGAAAATAAGAATATTATATAAATGAGTCCATCTGTGCCAAGTCCTGCTGGAAAATGAAAAAACAGCAAGTCTTTGTGATGCATCAAGAGCCACGGTATCCAGGGTAATGTCAGCATACCACCAAGAAGCACCAACCACATCCAACAGGATTAACTGTGGACGCTGTAAGAGGAAGCTGTCTGAAAGGGATGTTCGGGTGCTAACCCGGATTGTATTAAAAAAACATAAAACCACTACTTTTGGCAGTGTGGGCAGTGTGCCAAGTCCTGCTGGGAAATGAAATCTGCATCTCCATAAAATTTATCATCAGCAGAGGGAAGCTGTAAGATATGAAGTGCTGTAAGATTTTGTGGGAAAACAAAACTGCACTGACTTTAGACTTGATAATAAAACACAGTGGATCAACACCAGCAGATGACAGACATGACTCTCCAAACCACCACTGATCATCAGCAAATTTTGATTTATTTCTGTGTAGTCTGTATATAAATCTAGTATAAATCTTTCTAGTATAAGTCTTATTAATGTGAAACATATTCAGAATATTGTTGGAGATGAGTCACAGATCCAGTGTTTCTGCTTTTTGCTTCACTGGATTTATGAAGAACATTCAGCTTTATGATTTTAATATCATCACAGAGGTTAATAACTTGTAAACTTGTAATGAAAAAACAAAAAGCTGGGTTGTAACGTCGAGAAGAGGGGTGAAAAGAGCACAGGATTAATCACTAGTATTTTATGGATATCAACAGGCAGGGGTCATAAACCTACAAGCTGTCTGAAATAAAATGCATTAAACCATTAAAATACGATTATAATACAATGGAGCTGTCCGTGGTGCTGAAGCGGGTTTGAAACTCACGTTTACAGACTGCAGATTCACACTGATGAGTGGAAACCCAGACGCAGCAGGGGTCTACACCATACACTGTGTGTTATGACACATTTCTTATATATCCATTAATAAACTATTCTTATAAACTAATCTTCTATTTTTTACTGAATCAATCCTTTCTTTTAGTAAACTTTACTTCATTTATTTTTACTGAATCAATCCTTTCTTTTAGTAAACTTTACTTCATTTATTTTTACTGAATCAATCCTTTCTTTTAGTAAACTTTACTTCATTTATTTTTACTGAATCAATCCTTTCTTTTAGTGAACTTTACTTCATTTATTTTTACTGAATCAATCCTTTCTTTTAGTAAACTTTACTTCATTTATTTTTACTGAATCAATCCTTTCTTTTAGTAAACTTTACTTCATTTATTTTTACTGAATCAATCCTTTCTTTTATTAAACTTTACTTCATTTATTTTTACTGAATCAATCCTTTCTTTTAGTAAACTTTACTTCCTTTATTTTTACTGAATCAATCCTTTCTTTTAGTAAACTTTACTTCATTTATTTTTACTGAATCAATCCTTTCTTTTAGTAAACTTTACTTCATTTATTTTTACTGAATCAATCCTTTCTTTTAGTAAACTTTACTTCATTTATTTTTACTGAATCAATCCTTTCTTTTATTAAACTTTACTTCATTTATTTTTACTGAATCAATCCTTTCTTTTAGTAAACTTTACTTCACTTCTGCATACGATATTACCTAATTACAATTACTTCATTTATACAATATTACTCAAATAATTTATTATACATAATATATTATAATTCCTGAAATTTAAATATTTTTAGTTAAAACACACATTCAAATATTTATATAATCTCAAAGATTTATTTTGTAAACAGACCAAGTCTCAACACATGTAGTATACTAAAGTATACTAAATAAAATAGAATAAAATAGAAAAAATAAAAATATTAAAATTTCAGGAATTATAATATATTATGTATAATAAATTATTTGAGTAATATTGTATAAATGAAGTAATTGTAATTAGGTAATATTGTATGCAGAAATTAAGTCAAGTTTATTAAAAGAAAGGATTGATTTAGTAAAAATAAATGAAGTAAAGTTTACTAAAAGAAAGAATTGACTGAAGTTCAGTTCACTTATTTACTCTATTTAACTTTATTTAAGTCTTGAATCTAAGTTGAAGTTATCTAAATTTATCTGAAATTACTTAAAAAAAAAGCAAATACATTAAGTTGTTTACTTAAAAGTAAATTTTACACATCATTTTTGTTTTGGTCAGTGTAGAAAAACAGAATTTTTATAAAACACATGAGAAATAATAATAATAATAATAAAAAAATGTAGGATAGTGCGTGTCTTAAGGAAGTACGTATGGATGGGTAGCAAAACTGAGCAGAACACCTTTTCTATAGTGTAAAGATCCCTTGTGTCCCCTGTATTTTTCACAGTGAACAGCCCAGACTACTGTTGGAAATATCAGTGACCCACATCAGGTTGGTCCGGGCTTGGATTCAGCTGACCCGGCCGGCTGGACTCCGAGTCCTCGTGCGATACTCGTGAGATACTCGTGAGATACTCGTGCGACAGTGCCGCTAGCGTCACGCCCGGCTCTGCTGCCAGCAGTCTGCCTGCCTTCCTAGCCTAGAAACCTGCTTTAGCGCTGGGCGAGCTAACTGGGACTCGGTGCACTGGTGGCATCTGCTGCTCCTGTGCTTTTGACAGGTTATTTCTGGACATGGTTTCCTGCTGCTGCCTCCTTTGAACGTCTCCTCAGTGGGTCTCTTCATATTAGCATAATCCCGCTGTATCATGCGGTTCTGGCCACACGGGCCGAGCATTCTGGGTCCTTCTCTCTCTCTCGCTCTCTCTCTCTCTCTCACTCTCTCTCTCTCTCTTATTCTCTCTTTTATTCTCTCTCTCTTTTCCTTCCAACAAACAATTCAGGATCTTCTTGTTGTGTGTGATATAAATACCTGGCAACCCCTTATTCAAGCCTGCCTATATATCAGTGGTGTGTAGTGAGGCCCCTCTAAACCTTCAGAGAAGGGGTGACAATAAATGCATGTAAATAATTACATCATTTTTTAATCAGGAAACATATATTATAGTTATTGTAAATGTAAGAATTTATTTTATAACTAAAATAAAAAACAGCAATTAATTTAAAGTATTAGTCTGTGTTTTTTATTTAGTTGCTACAGGACTCTTATCTGACTGACAGCGGTTTTAACCAATCAAAGCTTTTTAAAACGGCTTCTGCTCAGGTGTGACTGCGTGACCCTTCTCCTGGTTTTGAGAAGGGTGTAGTAATGAATCTATTAGCAAAGCCGAAGCAAGTCTAACCAATCAGATTCATGATTTTCACTCTGGGGGCGGGGCCATGGCTGTGTAACCCCTTCTCAGCGCTGTGTTGAAGGTGTTACACGTTTTTTAGTCATAAACGGAGCTCATGCTGGATTAGTTCAATAGTTAGTGAACTATCACGGAATTGTGACTGTAAGTCAGACAGATATTGTGTCATATTATATTAAAAGCCTTTTTAAAGGCTATCCTTCAATGTGAAACTAAATCACAGTAATATGCAGCCTGACTGGTGAGTTTTTGTGTGTGTACTTAATGTTTTGGCTGCTCTGGTGTACTGTCGTCACATAAATGAGTGATATTTGTTAAACGGATGTACTTGTAGGAAAATTGAGCATTTATTGTTGGGTCTATTTTATATGTTTGTGGTTTGTATCTGTTGTATTTGTGGGCTGTTGATGTGTATTAGGTGAATATAACTCAATAAGTCAAGAGAGAGAATATGTAGTTATTGTAATATTTATTTATGTGTCTTTCAGCCGGTGGCGGGGTGGGGGGGGGGGGGTATGGGGGGGTGGTTGCAGAAGGGGTACACACTATATTCACTGTATGCCACTGCTATACAGAGACTTTAAAAATCTATATGGTGACACTTTTTACAGTTTATAGAGTTCCTATGCAACCATTGTAACCATTAATGACACATTTATAAGCAATAAGTAATGCACTTATAAAGCAGCTTTAATTTTTTTTTTAAATATTTATGACTAGCACTCTAGACTTGGAGCTGTTTTTGTGACATTTGTGGCATGTCTGTTGAATCATTTAGTTTGATCTTACTTCTTTATTATCCACTCACTAATCCTTATAATATTATTTTATTTTGCTAAAGTCTTCTTAATATGTTATGAATGCAAAATGCGTTAAAACTATAGTTTAATGGCTTTAAAATCATTTAGACCCAGCAATCCACGGTAATCTTGTGGTGAGAATGTGATCTGGTTTTGATCTGACCAAGCTATCAAATATACTTCTTTTTTAATTAAGCTAAACTGCTGATGAGGCTCAGTTTAACAAACATATGCTGTCTTTGCTGCTACGTGCTGTTTACACACACTGTAAAACATTTTAAGTTGGTTAAACTCAGCAACATAAGTTCCCCTGCTGCCTTAAAAAGCTGAGTTAACTCAACTTGATGAAAACATTTGTATGAACTCAAGATGTTAAGTTAAACAAGTTGCTCAAATACTCATTACTTATTGTTTCAACTTGATGCACTGAGTTAAAACAACTCAAGTGTTTAATTTGTCCTTTTTTTAAAAATGTTCTGTTTAGTCAAATAAACTAACAATTCAGCTTTATTTTAACACACACTTTCAAGTCAGTAAAACTTCAGTAATATTCACACAACTTATAATTTTAAGTTAACCATAAGTATTAGCAACATTTTTAACATTATTATTTAACAGCCAATACTGACAGTATATTGCTGGGGCAGAATAAGAGTAAACTCAGTAAAGAGTGAACTCTGCAGCTCAAAGCCAGCATACTGTGATCACTACAAACACAACAAAGTTAATGTGCTCTTACAGCCTACAACACTGAGACCTGCCAATCAACACATATATTATATTACTGCACGCCCAGGATCAGGTAGCTTTGTACAACAGACAACACAAAGATGGTAAGTAAGGGAGAGACCACACCCAATATGCAAATATTGGCCTGGCAATCAACGTATATATAATAATTAGTGCACGCCCAGAATAAGGTAGCTTTGGGCAACAGACAACACAAAGATGGTAAGTAAGGGAGCGGCTACACCCAATATGCAGATATATGGTACCAGGAACCAATAGGAAAGCTGCATGAACCAACACTGTAGAAAGAGCTAAAAGTTGGTTGAAATCACATTTTTTCATTGGCTTTCCGGTTGAAAACAATTGAGTTGTTCAGGCCGGTGAGTTCACTCAACTTAATAACATTAGTTCTTCTGACTAAAACACAGAATTACTTTTTGGAGTGTTGGTGACTCACGCAGCTGAAAGTAATCCCCTTTAGTTTTTTGCTCCTTGTTATTATTAACTGCGATGCGTCGGTGTTTAGCCCAATGTGCCCACGGTTTTAAAGTTGTAAAAAGTACTCCAGTCTTTTCTAACTCTACCTCTCTGCATTTTCAAATCTTCACACTTTCATTTTTTTTTCAACCAATAACTTAAAAACGTAAGTTGAATAAACTTGGGTAAATTTGAATAACTCACAGGAAGTTAAGACAATATGTTATTTTAAGTTATTTTTATGTAAAACGAAGGAACTTGAGTTCAATATACTAAACTTGTCATGGCAATTGGAATTGAAAAGAACAAATAAGTTCACATAACTTAATGTGGCTGTAATGTTTTACAGTGCACTAAGAGCGTGGTATGTTTAGCATTCACTGCTCACATCTGCGCTGCACATCTGATTGAAAACACTGTTTAATAAAAGCACAGAAGCAAATGTTCAGTGTTCTGTGTTAAAGCAGCTTCACACTGCACATATATACAGATATACACATTGGAACACAGAACCTTCTCGTTATATATTTACTTTCTTACTTCTTCGCCAGACAGCTCTGACCAATCAGAGGAGACAATGTGCTTGCGTGGTTTATTGGTTCGCATTTTGGTGCGTTTAGTTTAAGTTTATACCTGTGTGAAACCAAACCAAACCAAACCAAACTGATACTTTTTCCCCCTTTACTGTAAATGTTAACATGCTGCGTTTAATGAAACCATGCAAACATATATATATATATATATATATATATATATATATATATATATATATATATATATATATATACATACATAGTGTGGTATTAGTTTAAGCAGATTGTGTTTGTTTGTCTATTGTTGTGACGTAGATGAAGATCAGAACACATTTAATGACCAATTTATGCAGAAATCCAAGTATAATCCCAAAGGGTTCACATACTTTTATTGCAACTGAACATCAGTTCCGTTTAAATCACGCATTTCATTTTAGTAAACTCTAACCCTTCAGAGAAGGGGTGACAATAAATAATTGTAAATAATTACATCATTTTTTAATCAGGAAACATATATTATAGTTATTGTAAATGTAAGAATTTATTTTATAAATTTACTAAAATAAAAAAACAGCAATTAATTTAAAGCCTTAGTCTGTATTTTTTAGTTGCTACAGGACTCTTATCTGACTGACAGCGGTTTTAACCAATCAAAGCTTTTTAAAACGGCTTCAGACCCGACGCAATCAGACCCGACAATATGAAAATCAAAGGGACAAATTGGATATTGGAAAAAAAGGAAGTATAAGATGATGCAAACTGCTGAATACAGGACTAAAATACTTTTATATTGTTGGTAATATTGCAAGCAATTCCCGACTATAATAACATAACAATAATAATAATAATAATAATAATGGGTGAAGCAGTGAATTAAATTTACATTTAAACTACGCCGCTTAGTCTGCCCTGACTCTTCCATTCAGTCTGATGATGGAAAATAGGAAAACAAATGTAAAGGATGTTTTCTGTCTATAAAATAAATAAAATTAGACTATTGAAAAACACAGGTAACTGTCCAAGTGTGAAATGAGTTCTGCTCATATTATCTGCAGTGATGCTCGTTATTGTCCGTGCTGAACTCGCGATGCTTTATTGCAGTCGTTATTCCTCAGTGACGAGCTGCTGTTCAATATTTCCCATATATCTGTCTGTCCATATATTCCGCATATATCTGTCACACTCTCTCTCTCTTTCTCTCTTTCTCTCTCTCTCTCTTTCTCTCAATGTGCTCAGAGCTAATTATTTAGAAGAACATCACTTGCTCTGTCAGCCTTCCTTCCCTCTATTTCTCAACAGTACACTCTCCACTCTTTCCAGGAATATTTTTTATAACTTCCAGCCTGTGGTATGTGGAGAAACCACATAGAGCTTCTCTTTATGCACACTGAAAAAAATGCTGCGTAAAATTTACTTAAAAAAAAACTTTCGCAACTTTCTGCATTCGCTTTTTTTAAAGTAAATTTAATTTCAGATAAATTTAAGTAACTTCAACTCGGTTTCAAGATTTAAATGTTACACAGAGTAAATAAGTGAACTGAAATTCAGTCAATCCTTTCTTTTAGTAAACTTTACTTCATTTATTTTTACTGAATCAATCCTTTCTTTCAGTGAACTTTACTTCCTTTATTTTTACTGAATCAATCCTTTCTTTTAGTAAACTTTACTTCATTTATTTTTACTGAATCAATCCTTTCTTTTAGTAAACTTTACTTCATTTATTTTTACTGAATCAATCCTTTCTTTTAGTAAACTTTACTTCATTTATTTTTACTGAATCAATCCTTTCTTTTAGTAAACTTTACTTCATTTATTTTTACTGAATCAATCCTTTCTTTCAGTGAACTTTACTTCCTTTATTTTTACTGAATCAATCCTTTCTTTTAGTAAACTTTACTTCATTTATTTTTACTGAATCAATCCTTTCTTTTAGTAAACTTTACTTCATTTATTTTTACTGAATCAATCCTTTCTTTTAGTAAACTTTACTTCATTTATTTTTACTGAATCAATCCTTTCTTTTAGTAAACTTTACTTCATTTATTTTTACTGAATCAATCCTTTCTTTTAGTAAATTTTATTTAATTTGCTCTATGTAACATTTAAAGCAGCACTAGGTAGGATTTCCTTGATTTTTGATCTTTTTAAAGAAGTGAAATTACAGCTTGAAACTCACTGCAGCGCTGCATTGAGGTGTAATAGGAGGAATAGCGATGCTCTCGTGTCTGTGCCGGAGCTCCTCTGAGCTCAAACCAGACTGTAAGTTTTCCGAGGCGGCCTCAACCAGCGCTCGCAAGAACTGCGACCTGCTTTCCGACCTGTATGTAGTTCTAACAGTTCTACACGGACTACAAAAACACGCTATTTGGAGTTGGTTCACTAAAAAGATTCGTTCAAAAGATTCGTTCATATTGTAACGAGAAACTCCGGTGTGAGTTCAGATAGTACCAGATAAAGACAGATAATAAATAAATCAGTGGATATTTCTCTTTTGTAAGAAGCTTAAAATGTTAATAAGAGTTAATAAGAGAGTTAAAAGGTTATAAAACAACCAGAGTGTAAATATGTGAGGTATAAGTTGAGTTAAAGGTTTTGTTTTTACTGTCGTAAATGCTAATTTAGCTTTAGCAGCTAAAACAATGCTAAAGCTGTAGGCTAGCAGGCGGAGGCTAGCATTGATTAGCATTTGCGATTAGCATTTGCGATAGTGCTGCATACATTTATTACACTCTGCAACTGTAGGGGGAGCCCACGAGCACAAAATCTCAATCCTGCCTAGTGGAGCTTTAAGTTTTTAAACCAAGTTGAAGTTACTTAAATTTATCTGAAATGAATTTTTTTGCTAAAGTTGCTAAACTTAAATTTTAAACGTAAATTTTACTCATCATTTTTTTCTGCGCACAGAGAGCGAGGCCAGTTTTACTCTTTTTTCTGCCACATCATTACGAACGAAACTCATTTCCTCACATTTCCGAACGAATTATCAACCGGGTGCAATAAGCTACTGCAGTAAGTGCTGTTTAGCATGTGTCTGCGCAGCTGCAGTGATCTATTACACTTCAGTTCAGTGCTGAATAGTTTCAGTACTCAAACCCGTGCTGTGCTCCCGCACCTGGTGGCCCACTGGGGGGCTCATTTCTCCTTCAAGATGTGACATTTTCCTCACTGCTGTCTCAAGCAATTAAGCCAATTACTCTCAAAAGTATTTTCCCCACAATCAGACGCTGATTCAGGAAGCAGAGCCGGAGCCCAAAGAACAGACAGTATTATTCCGAGAAGCAAAAGCCTCTCACCAGACGCTAAACTGCCTCTGCTGCTGCTGCTGAGTCTGCTTTCAGTTGTTTGCTCTGGCGCTGCTTTTCAAAGCTACTTTCAGACTTGCCAAGGGGTGGCAGGACTGAAAACAGCATGGGCTGGACACAGACAATAATAAAACAGCACAGCCCAACTGTGTTCTCTGTTTATTCCTCAGCTGGCTGGCAAAATTAGAAACAGTTTTCATGAAATAATAACACCTTTATAACACTTTATAACACCACAGAATAGATTTTTTTTACAGCAGAGAGGTCTATGGCAGTTTTAGATTAGTCTATGGTCAGTCATCGGTTTGATTCATCAAATTTACAATATCTTATTTCAAAAGGTGGGCTTGATATAAGTGATGCAAAGTGATACAAGTGATCTGTAATACACCACATTAGACACTAATGGTCAAATTTATCATTTAATTAAGGTATAAATGTAATGCTATCTAGTGGCTTTTTTTTGGTAGCAGCAGTGTGCACTATTAAAACAGCAAATGTGCAACATAACAAAATAAATAATAAAAAATACAGGAACAGTCATGTACAAAATAATAGAACAATTAGAGCCTTAACAAACTGAACTCTATCCTACTATAACAGTTAAACATGAAAAATAATACTAATTTTTTACTAATAATACTAATTTTTTCAGTCCCTGAGAATGAGAAGTTTTTTTCTTTAATAAAGATATATTATTAACTTTATCTGAGAGAAAGATGCTCCTTAAGGTACCAAAACTGTTAACATATTTGAGGCTAGACAAAACAACTGTTATTTTTATATTTTCAAGTTTTTCTTTAAGAAGATGAGAATGTTCACATGCTCACACGCTGCTCTTTGAGCTATAGTGTGCTGCACCATTTGCGTAGCTTAGAGGGAGGGATCGTCGATCCTTTTTTTGACTTCGAGGCTCGAGACCATGACATAATTTCGATCGATTTCGATGAAATATCAAAATCGTGACACCCCTAATTGATTGATAATTACCTCTATGCCATTGGCCAGCGTACAGAGAAAATGTTCTTAAGTAAGAGAAATTTGAAGGTTGAGTATAGAATTCAGAATTCATTTTTTTTAAATGTTATTCAGCTCTATATTCAAAAAGGTGTGGTTATTGGTGTGTAAAAGGGCTGGGTTACACCTATAGCCGGGGCGGGACCAATGACTGTATGGGTGGGACCAATGACTGTGTGAGCTCTGGGGAGGCAGCCCTCAGGGGCGGGGTTATTTAAATGAGTAGGCGTCTCTCCTCAGTCTTTCTCCCCCAGGTTTCAGGATCGCCAACATGGAGAAAGATTTTAGCTTCATTTTTATTGAATGAATGGGAACGGCGGCACGACGTCCATCTTTTTTTTACAGTCTCTGGTGTAAAGTGATTATCTGAGCCTCAGTCCAAGCATTTCAGTGCACGTATGTCTTGACATGATGTGCAAATGACAAATAAACCTGAAACTTGAAGATTAAAACTTGACAATGTTTCAATAATGATGATCGAACCCAAGTGAGTTGGACGTGAATGTATCTGCTATATCTCATCGGAATTGATCAAATAATTCGGTTCCACTTTATAATAAGCATCCCTTAGTACTATGTAATTACATGGTAACAATCCATGTAACTACAGTGTAACTACTGATGAAGTACACATTGTTACAGATTAACTACAGAGGTACAGGTTGTGTAATTACACATGTGAATTAAGGTTAATTTTGACTTGTGTAAGTACACGTGTGTACCAGGGTGAGTTTACTTACACATGTGTAATAGTGTGTGTAGTAGACAATAGCTGTTGGATAAGTTTATACTCAACTTATCACACACACTATTACACATGTGTAAGTACACTCACCCTGGTACACATGTGTAATTACACAAGTCAAAATTAACCTTAATACACATGTGTAATTACATAACCTGTACCTCTGTAGTTAATCTGTAACAATGTGTACTTCATTAGTAGTTACACTGTAATTACAGGATTGTTACCATGTAACTACATAGTACCTAGGGACGCTCCAATAATTCAGTATCTGGAATAACGTGGACGAACCGAGCGAGGCGCTCGTCTTCTCAGGTTCTCGTCTTCTCGTGCTCGTCTTCTCTCACGCCGACTGCAGCTGAGTCGGGTAAGGACTGAGCTTTGAAGTCAGCGAGGCCTATAAATAGAGCGGCTTTATGTAACTGTGCCTGTTTTAGGCACAATGATCGCACATGTGGGACTCTGAGGAACAGCCGATTTTCCCTCCCTTGCTCCCTCCCTTCGTCTCGCTGTCTCGCTATCTTTCTATTTTCTGTCTATCCATCTCTATTTTCACATTGTCTGTCCCTCTGTCTTTCTATGTACATATTTATCTGTCCTTTCCTCTTTCTTTCTCTTTATTAGTCTTTACCTCTATTACCTCTCTATTGTCTTCTTTTCTCTCTCTCTCTCTCTCTCTCTCTCTAAGGTCCAGCTCCATCTTTTTCCCATTGGTGCTTTCTCTCTCTCTTTCTCTCTCTTTCTCTTTCTCTCGTCTCCCGAATAATTCATGCCGTTAGAGTGGGATCGCTGTTTGAGCCGCACTCACGACGCTCCAGTGTGGAAGCGAGTTTATTACGTGGGAGGAGAGGGAGAGGGAAGCATGCTCCCATCAACCTGCCAAATATCCTACAGGCCCGCTCCCTCTTCCGCTTTCCCAGCTGCTTTCTGCACCACCTGTTAATTATGCTGCAATCGCTGCTAATAGTGGCTGATAAATGACCGCAGACCATCTCTGTTGTCCGGAGCAGATCTCCGGAGAGCAGATCTCTGGGCACATGGCTTTTGTTCCCGCCACGCTCAGAGGTCTGCTGGGGACACAGGGCTCGCGTGGGCAGATAGTTTCCCCTGGCGCGAACAACAAAATTAAAAGTTAAAAAAACTAAAGGACAAAAACAGAACTGCAGCATTTCAGAAGACAGTATTCCCAGCATGCTGGTGTCGGTATGTGGGAGTCAGATGGGATCAAGGCTTTTTGTAATCTTTTGTAACCTTCCTGTGGGACAAATATAATGAGCTTTTCTAACAGGCTTCATGCGCAAAGACGAGACATTCTGCCTGCAAAAAAACACGACAGACTAAACTAAACTACCCATCACTATAGGCCATAAGAAAAGCTGTATAGATGTACTGTACACTGTACAAAAATATTTATTGGCTCAACTTAACTCAATTTTATACAATTTTAAGTTTATTCAACTTAACTAAGTTTTGTTCACACAACAAAAAAAAATTCTTAACTCCACATTTTTTTTTCAAGTTCTGTGGTCTTAAATAATTTAGTTTATTTAGTATATATATATATATATATAAATATATATATATATATATATATATATAGGTATCACTCTGTGCTCGCTCGCAAATATTTAAAATGTTTGATATCTGACTCAGTCGGCGACTGAGAGTCGGGAGCATACAGCCAATGGGATCACAGAAAGAGAACCACGGGTGTAAAACACACCAGAGCTGTTTATAGAGAGTCTGACCAACCCACCAGTCCCCCTGTTATATCAGTAAATGTCTCTAGAGGGAGCCTGTAAGTGAGTCCTTTATTAATAGGGTTGAATGGAGATAAAATAAAATAAAAAGCTAAAAAATATATATAATTATGTACTACTTGTTCTGAATATTTCTTTAATTTCAGAAAGTGGAACAATGTATTTTACAAAGACAACTAAGAAAGCAAGCCTATATATTTCAGTTTAAGAAATTGCGTAATTTGTGACCCCGTCAGTCTCAAAAACTGAAGGATAATAACGATTACAGCACAACCAGTCGTGTAGTGTGAACAGCACAATGACTGAAGACTCAAACAATTCATGTAGTGTGAACCTGGCATTAGTTCAGCATTAGTTTCTTAGAAACAAGTTAGAGCCAAGCTCTTGAATTCTTAAATCTGTGCTGCAGTTTCAAGTCACATCAAGTTGAGTCTCTGGGATGTGAATCTATGAATTGAATCTGGTGACTCCGGAGATGAGTCAAGTCCTAGTTTCCTGCACTCTAAAAGAAAATACAATATTCCAAAGGGCAAAACAATGGAAATGATCATTGGGAGGTAAAGAGGTTCTTTAGATAAGAGTGTAGATAGTGGGCAACCCTGCACACAGTTTATATTTTACTAAATTTTACTACAATCTTGGAAAACAGATGAGTACAGAGTGTCCTTTTTCTGTGGTCATCTAAACACTCCCATTTCGCTGAAATTGTATGGCATGATTTTAGCAAATGACATCCCAGTCAAAATAAAACGCAAATGCCATATGCACGAACGTATGATCAGCTTAGCTAACAAACATATTGAAGCATAAGAGAGAAAAAAAGGAAGCAGTTATTTAGTTGTCTGGCTGATTTTCAAGCTGTGACAATGCCAACACAAAAAATCTGGCTGCTGGCAGAGTCACTACACTCCTTTTCTATTAAAATATGTGACAGGGTGCTACTGATGGTGCTCTCTCTCTCTCTCTCTCTCTCTCTCTCTCTCTCTCTTTCTCGTTTTTAGTGACTTTCCAGTTCTCTCAGATCAGTTCTTTAAGCTTTTCTGGCTTAAAAGTGAGAAAAATCATTATTTTGGCAGGAGCGATTTATAATTTCTTTCTGCCCATTGCAGCCTTTTTACTGTCTTCACAGATTCCTCTCTCTCTCTCTCTCTCTCTCTCTCTCTTTTTCTTTTTCCAACTCCAGGAATTGGCCAGGGGGTCCCCGTGGTGGCTCTGATAGTTGAAGGTGGTCCCAATGTGATTTCCATCGTGCTGGAGTACCTGCGTGACACGCCCCCTGTGCCCGTAGTGGTGTGTGATGGCAGTGGGCGAGCCTCGGACATCCTGGCATTTGGCCACAAGTACTCAGAGGAGGGGGGGTGAGTGACTAATTATAAGAGGTTTGGGTTCACCGTATTTTAATCACACTAAAACATGTAAAAAATGATGCGTAAAATTTACTTTAAAAAAGTATCGCAACTTTCTGCATTTTCTTTTTTTTAAGTAAATTTAATTTCCGATAAATTTAAGTAACTTCAACTCAGTTTTAAGACTTTATTGTAAATAAGTGAACTGAACTTCACTCAAACCTTTCTTTTAGTAAACTTTACTTCATTTCTGCGTACAATATTACCTAATTACAATTACTTCATTTATACAATATTACTCAAATAATTCCACTTTAAAATAAGACTACTGTTATAAAGGGTTTATAAATGGTTTACAATTAGTTTATTAATGGTTACTAATTAGGTTGTAAATGCTTTAAAACTCATAAATAATCAGTTATAACACAGACGTAGAAAGGGCAATAATGATCTGTTGTTTGCCGAATAGTGAAATTTAAATATATAAAATATATTTAATATATTTAATAAATTAAAGTTTTAAATATTTTTCGTTAAAACACACATTTAGATATTTAAATAAAGATTTATTTTGTAAACAGACCAAGTCTCACTGACTCAACACACGGATGACATGTAATATATTATTTTTAGTTTACTAGTATTAAGAATGTATTACATGCCATCCATGTGTTGAGACAGTGTAATATGTGTGTATTTTAATTAAAAATATACATTTACATTTCAGGAATAATAATATATTATATATCATAAATGACTAATATTGTATAAATTAAGTAGTTGTAATTAGGTAATATTGTATACAGAAATGAAGTAAAGTTTACTAAAAGAAAGGATTGATTCAGTAAAAATAAATGAAGTAAAGTTTAATAAAAGAAAGGATTGATTCAGTAAAAATAAATGAAATAAAGTTTACTAAAAGAAAGGATTGACTGAAGTTCAGTTCTCTTATTTACTCTGTGTAACATTTAAGTCTTGAAACTGAGTTGAAGTTACTTAAATTTATCTGAAATTAAATTTACTTAAAAAAAAGCAAATTCAGAAAATTGTGAAACTTTTTTTTTTTAAGTAAATTTTACTCATCACTTTTTTCAGTGTGGGGAAATTAAAAGAAGCCAGGATTAGAAATAACAAACAGAAGAAGAAAAATAGAGTAACGGACATGCGATAGAGAGACAGAGAGGATAAAAGAGCAGAAGAAGAAAGAAACAGAGAGAATTTAGAGGGGAGGATGATTAGTGATGTGGAGCTACAGTTGTATCAGAGCTCTGCAGGACGGCAGCGGTGTGTAGAAACACTGTTCTCTATAATTAACCTTCCTGCAGACACACGGCTCTGAGTGCAGACTAATAGAAAACACTGAGCACAGAAACAGAAACAGAATAAACACCCTGATTCACCTGCTCTCTACCAGAGCAACTGGGTCAAGATTTAGGACAGATTTTTAGCTTGCTTGCATGTTGCTGCTTGGCCAATTTATCAGAAACACCTGCTACCTTGTACACTGAAAAAAATATGACGCATAAAATTTACTTTAAAAAAGTTTCGCAACTTTCTGCATTTGCTTTTTTTAAGTAAATTTGATTTAACTTCAACTCAGTTTCAAGACTTAAATGTTACACAGAGTAAATAAGTGAACTGAACTTCAGTCAATCCTTTCTTTTAGTAAACTTTACTTCATTTATTTTTACTGAATCAATCCTTTCTTTTAGTAAACTTTACTTCATTTATTTTTACTGAATCAATCCTTTCTTTTAGTAAACTTTACTTCATTTATTTTTACTGAATCAATCCTTTCTTTTATTAAACTTTACTTCATTTATTTTTACTGAATCAATCCTTTCTTTTATTAAACTTTACTTCATTTATTTTTACTGAATCAATCCTTTCTTTTAGTAAACATTACTTCATTTATTTTTACTGAATCAATCCTTTCTTTTAGTAAACTTTACTTCATTTATTTTTACTGAATCAATCCTTTCTTTTAGTAAACTTTACTTCATTTCTGCATACAATATTACCTAATTACAATTACTTCATTTATACAATTTTACTCAAATCATTTATGATACATTATATATTATAATTCCTGAAATTTAAATATTTTTAGTTAAAACACACATATGTCTCAACACATGAATGGCATGTAATACATTCTTTATAGTATAGTAATTAGTATACTATTTTATTTAGTATACTTTAGTATACTACATGTGTTGAGACAGTGAGGCTTGGTCTGTTTACAAAATAAATCTTTGAGATTATGTAAATATTTAAATGTGTGTTTTAACTAAAAATATTTACATTTCAGGAATTATAATATATTATGTATCATAAATTATTTGAGTAATATTGTATAAAGTAAGTAATTGTAATTAGGTAATATCATATGCAGAAATGAAGTAAAGTTTACTAAAAGAAATGCATTTTTTTCCTTTTCTTTGTTTGATTTTTCACATCTCTACACTCTCTGCATCCCTATTTGTCCTTCTTTCATCATTTCTTAAGGTTTTTATTTATACAGCTCTGGGATCACTTCAGTTTCTGAATCAGTTTCTCTGATTTTGCTATTTATAGGTTTATGTTTGAGTAAAATGAACATTGTTGTTTTCTTCTATAAACTACAGACAACATTTCTCCCAAATTCCAAATAAAAATATTTTAATCATTTAGAGCATTTATTTACAGAAAATGAGAAACGGATGAAATAAAAAAAAACACACAGAGCTTTCAGACCTCAAATAATGCAAAGAAAATTGATACAGTTCGTATTTATAAAGTTTTAAGGTTTGAGTTCATAAATCAATATTTGGTGGAATAACCCTGGTGGTTTTTAATCACAGTTTTTTTCATGCATCTAGGCATCATGTTCTCCTCCACCAGTCTTACACACTGCTTTTGGATAACTTTATGCTGCTTTACTCCTGGTGCAAAAATTCAAGCAGTTCAGTTTGGTGGTTTGATGGTTTGTGATCATCCATCTTCCTCTTGATTATATTCCAGAGGTTTTTAATTTGGTCAAATCAAAGAAACCCACCATTTAGAGCTGAATATATTTAATCCATCGTTCTTCTTTCTTTCATTTTCTATTCTCTTTTACATCAATTATTTTACTTTCTCTCTCTCACCCTCTTGTTCTCTTCCTCTACTTCTCTCTATATTCTGTACCTCTCTTACCTTCTTACACACCTTTGCATCTTTTTTTGTACTTTTTAACTTCTGTTCGTCATTTCTCTCACTTTTTCCTCTGTCCTTTTAATCTTTTCTCGTTTTTTTCTTCTCCTCTTGGCTTTATCTGATCTGTGTTTTTTTTGGTCTTTTTTTTATCTAGCTTTATCTTCTCCTTCTTGCTGATTCATCTTTCTCTTTACATCTCATCTCCTTTTTTATTTGTTCTATTTCTTTTTTCATCTCTCTCTTATCTGATTTTCTTTATCTCTAAACTCTCTATTTTTCCTCCTGCCCTCTCTCACCCTCTCTCTCTCTCTCTCTCTCTTTCTATCACCTTCACACTTCACACACTTTTCTACCTCTTCAACGTTCTTCTTCTACAGCTCTCATTCTCTCTCTCTTCTTATTTTGCCTGTCTTTTCCCCTCTTCCTCTAATTTTCTCACATCCTTTCTCTTTCTAACTCTACCTGTTCCTCACCTTCTCTAATTCTTCTTTCACTCTCTTTTTTCTTAATCGTTTTTATATTTTCCTCTTTTTGCTTTTACCTCTCATCCTCTTGCATTTTGCTTGATTTTACTTTTCTTTAACTTTCTCTCTTTCACTCTTATTATACCATTATATGTCTCTTTCTTTTACTTATACTTTTTTCACGTACTCTTACTCTTTCTCTTTATATACAATACAATAATCTATCTATCTATCTTTCTCCATCTCTCATTCACTTATTCTACCTCTCGCTCTAACTTTACTTTGCTCTCACCCTCTCTCTCTCCCTCTCTTACACTCTTTCTCTATCTTTCTCTTTATATTCCTGCCTTCATATCTCACCCGGCCTTACTACTGCCTTGTTACCACTTTACCACTTTCACCAACTCATTTAATGATTTAACCTCTCTCTCTCTCTCTCTCTCTCTCTCTCTCTCTCTCTCTCTCTCTCTCTCTCTCTCTCTCTCTCTCTCCTGCAGGCTGATTAACGAGTCGTTGCGGGATCAGCTGCTGGTCACCATTCAGAAGACGTTCACGTACAGCCGCACCCAGGCTCAGCACCTCTTCATCATCCTGATGGAGTGCATGAAGAAGAAGGAGCTGGTGAGTCCTGACCCAAAATTCACTCTAAAAAAGTTTAGAAAGCAGTTATCAGGGGTAGACAGCAGTTATCAGGGGTAGACAGCAGTTATCAGGGGTAAACAGCAGTTATCAGGGGTAAACAGCAGTTATCAGGGGCAGACAGCAGTTATCAGGGGTAGACAGCAGTTATCAGGGGTAGACAGCAGTTATCAGGGGTAAACAGCAGTTATCAGGGGCAGACAGCAGTTATCAGGGGTAAACAGCAGTTATCAGGGGTAAACAGCAGTTATCAGGGGCAGACAGCAGTTATCAGGGGTAGACAGCAGTTATCAGGGGTAGACAGCAGTTATCAGGGGTAGACAGCAGTTATCAGGGGTAAACAGCAGTTATCAGGGGTAAACAGCAGTTATCAGGGGCAGACAGCAGTTATCAGGGGTAGACAGCAGTTATCAGGGGTAGTGAGCAGTTAACAGGGGTAGACAGCAGTTATCAGGGGTAGACAGCAGTTATCAGGGGTAGACAGCAGTTATCAGGGGTAGACAGCAGTTATCAGGGGTAGACAGCAGTTATCAGGGGTAGTGAGCAGTTAACAGGGGTAGACAGCAGTTATCAGGGGTAAACAGCAGTTATCAGGGGTAGACAGCAGTTATCAGGGGTAGACAGCAGTTATCAGGGGTAAACAGCAGTTATCAGGGGTAGACAGCAGTTATCAGGGGTAGACAGCAGTTATCAGGGGTAAACAGCAGTTATCAGGGGTAGACAGCAGTTATCAGGGGTAAACAGCAGTTATCAGGGGTAAACAGCAGTTATCAGGGGTAGACAGCAGTTATCAGGGGTAGACAGCAGTTATCAGGGGCAGACAGCAGTTATCAGGGGTAAACAGCAGTTATCAGGGGTAGACAGCAGTTATCAGGGGTAGACAGCAGTTATCAGGGGTAAACAGCAGTTATCAGGGATAGACAGCAGTTATCAGGGGTAGACAGCAGTTATCAGGGGTAAACAGCAGTTATCAGGGGTAAACAGCAGTTATCAGGGGTAGACAGCAGTTATCAGGGGTAGACAGCAGTTATCAGGGGTAAACAGCAGTTATCAGGGATAGACAGCAGTTATCAGGGGTAGACAGCAGTTATCAGGGGTAAACAGCAGTTATCAGGGGTAAACAGCAGTTATCAGGGGTAGACAGCAGTTATCAGGGGTAGACAGCAGTTATCAGGGGTAAACAGCAGTTATCAGGGGTAGACAGCAGTTATCAGGGGTAAACAGCAGTTATCAGGGGTAAACAGCAGTTATCAGGGGTAGACAGCAGTTATCAGGGGTAGACAGCAGTTATCAGGGGTAGACAGCAGTTATCAGGGGTAGACAGCAGTTATCAGGGGTAAACAGCAGTTATCAGGGGTAGACAGCAGTTATCAGGGGTAAACAGCAGTTATCAGGGGTAGACAGCAGTTATCAGGGGCAGACAGCAGTTATCAGGGGTAAACAGCAGTTATCAGGGGTAAACAGCAGTTATCAGGGGTAAACAGCAGTTATCAGGGGTAAACAGCAGTTATCAGGGGTAAACAGCAGTTATCAGGGGTAGACAGCAGTTATCAGGGGTAGACAGCAGTTATCAGGGGTAAACAGCAGTTATCAGGGGCAGACAGCAGTTATCAGGGGTAAACAGCAGTTATCAGGTGTAGACAGCAGTTATCAGGGGTAGACAGCAGTTATCAGGGGCAGACAGCAGTTATCAGGGGTAAACAGCAGTTATCAGGGGTAGACAGCAGTTATCAGGGGCAGACAGCAGTTATCAGGGGTAGACAGCAGTTATCAGGGGTAGACAGCAGTTATCAGGGGCAGACAGCAGTTATCAGGGGTAAACAGCAGTTATCAGGGGTAAACAGCAGTTATCAGGGGCAGACAGCAGTTATCAGGGGTAAACAGCAGTTATCAGGGGCAGACAGCAGTTATCAGGGGTAGACAGCAGTTATCAGGGGTAGACAGCAGTTATCAGGGGTAGACAGCAGTTATCAGGGGTAGACAGCAGTTATCAGGGGCAGACAGCAGTTATCAGGGGTAAACAGCAGTTATCAGGGGTAGACAGCAGTTATCAGGGGCAGACAGCAGTTATCAGGGGCAGACAGCAGTTATCAGGGGTAAACAGCAGTTATCAGGGGCAGACAGCAGTTATCAGGGGTAGACAGCAGTTATCAGGGGTTAACAGCAGTTATCAGGGGTAAACAGCAGTTATCAGGGGTAAACAGCAGTTATCAGGGGTAAACAGCAGTTATCAGGGGTAGACAGCAGTTATCAGGGGTAAACAGCAGTTATCAGGGGCAGACAGCAGTTATCAGGGGTAAACAGCAGTTATCAGGGGTAAACAGCAGTTATCAGGGGTAGACAGCAGTTATCAGGGGTAGACAGCAGTTATCAGGGGCAGACAGCAGTTATCAGGGGTAAACAGCAGTTATCAGGGGTAGACAGCAGTTATCAGGGGTAAACAGCAGTTATCAGGGGTAAACAGCAGCTATCAGGGGTAGACAGCAGTTATCAGGGGTAAACAGCAGTTATCAGGGGTAAACGTGCTGAGCTGCGTGAGCTTCTGTTACAGATTACAGTATTTCCAGGCGGTGCAGGAGACCAGTCTTCAGCACAGTCCCCGGCGCAAACAGACACTTAATTATTGAACTACTTCTGAGCAATTAAATGAAACATTAAAATCAACACCAGTGAGGAGAACTGACCAAACGACAGCCGAGGAACAGCCCCAGTCATTCTGATCTATTTTAGAAGATTTTAACTTTGTAGCAGAGAGGATTTACCGCATGAAGACATTTCCACTGAGTATAGGAAACTCCACAGGTCCGTTATATACACAACATTACGGTTACGTAGTGCTGCACAGCACTGCAGGGGTTCAGTATATGAGATTATTCTAAAGGTATCACTGTATTTGATGATACTGACATTTGCATTACCCCCTCATGCCTCCCTCTCTCTTAATCTGCCCTCAGGGCAGCCAGGCTACATATAGACTACGATAAAAATACCCTAATTAATCTCACCAAAAAAATCATCATTGGGAAATGTTTAGTGCACAAGACACTGACTGCATGTAGAAGATTCACCTTCAGAGAAACAAGCTGGTTGCACGAGATAACATAACATACAAACGTAACGTAGATTAATCATAAACTGCTTCCTCATTTACATATAAGTTACAAGTTACTAAAAGGACAATGTAGGAGCAGCAGCTGCCCACTCATTTAGGCCTCGATTGGGTTCTGAGTGATATTGAATATTAAATAAATAAATAAATAATTAAAATAAATAAGTAAATAAATATTAATTTCAAATTACATCTGGTTAGTTGCAATTATATGATAAGTGATCCATTACATAGTCAGTAATCCATTGATTGGGTTGTTGATATTGCATAGTCAGTAATCCATTACATAGTCAGGGATCCATTTGTTTTGTTGTTGCTATTATTACATAGTCTGTAATCCATTGCTGAATTGTTGGATTAGATTGTCAGTAATCCAGTACATTGTCTGTAATCCATTTTCTGAATTGTTGGATTACATTGTCAGTAATCCATTACATTGTCTGTAATCCATTGGCTGGATTGTTGGATTACATTGTCAGTAATCCATTACATAGTCAGTAAATCATTACATAATCAGTAATCCATTGGGTGTTGTTGATACTGCATAGTCAGTAATCCAATTACATAGTCAGTAATCCAATTACATAGTCAGCAATCCAATTATATACTCAGTAATCCACTGGTGGGGTTGTTGCTATTATTACATAGTAATCCATTACCTAGTCAGTAATCCACTGGCTGGATTGTTGGTACTGCATAGTCAGCAATCCATTACATAGTCTATAATCCAATATATAGTCAGTAGATCATTACATAATTAGTTATCCATTTGCTGTGTTGTTGATACTTAATGGTCAGTAATTCAATTACAAAGTCAGTAATCTATTACATAGTCAGTAATCCATTACATAGTCAGTAATCCACTTACTGGATTGTTGATATTGCATAGTCAGTAATACATTATATAGTCATTAATCCATTACATAGTCAGTAATCTGTAATATAGTCAGTAATCCATTGGTTGAGTTGTTGATATTCCATATACAGTATTTTATTACATAGTCAGTATTCCATTGGCTAGGTTGTTTACATTGCATAGTCAGTAATCCATTATATATAGTTAGTAACTCATTATATATAGTAAGTAATCCATTATATATAGTTAGTAACTCATTACATATAGTCAGTAATCCATTATGTATAGTTAGTAATCCATTATATATAGTTAGTAACTCATTATATATAGTCAGTAATCCATTATATATAGTCAGTAATCCATTACATAGTCAGTAATCCATTATATATAGTTAGTAACTCATTATATATAGTCAGTAATCCATTGGCTGGATGTTTACTATTTTTAATCTGATATTTTATTAAAATGATTTCAGTTTCAGGCGTTATGTTTTACAGTGTAAATGATTGTGATCACTGTAGTGATATAGTGTAATAATAGTGAAAGCAGGGCTGTATAAATGTCCTGTGTGTGTGTGTGTGTGTGTGTGTGTGTGTGTGTGTCCTGTGAGAGAATGGTTAGCGAGGCTGAGGTGTCCTGTCCACTTCAGCGGCGATAAATGCCACGTGAAGCTAATCTCCTCAGGGACTCACACTGTCTGTTCACGTCAGCTCCTCTCTCCGTCAAACACTTTCACACTCTTTCACACGCTCCCTGCTCTCTCTCTCTCTCTCTCTATCCATTACCCTGCTCTCTCTCTTTTTCTCTCTCTCTCTCTCTATCCATTACCCTGCTCTATCTCCCTCTCTCTCTCTATCCATTACCCTGCTCTATCTCCCTCTCTCTCTCTATCCATTACCCTGCTCTCTCTCTTTTTCTCTCTATCTCTATATCCATTACCCTGCTCTATCTCTCTCTCTCTCTCTCTCTCTCTCTCTCTATTCATTACCCTGCTCTCTCTCTTTTTCTCCCTCTCTCTATTCATTACCCTGCTCTATCTCCCTCTCTCTCTCTATCCATTACCCTGCTCTCTCTCTTTTTCTCTCTATCTCTATATCCATTACCCTGCTCTCTCTCTTTTTCTCTCTATCTCTATATCCATTACCCTGCTCTCTCTCTCTCTCTCTCTCTCTCTCTCTCTCTATTCATTACCCTGCTCTCTCTCTTTTTCTCCCTCTCTCTATTCATTACCCTGCTCTCTCTCTTTTTCTCCCTCTCTCTCTCTCTCTCTCTATCCATTACCCTGCTCTCTCTCTTTTTCTCTCTCTCTCTCTATCCATTACCCTGCTCTCTCTCTCTTTTTCTCTCTATCTCTATATCCATTACCCTGCTCTCTCTCTCTCTCTCTCTCTCTCTCTCTATTCATTACCCTGCTCTCTCTCTCTCTCTCTCTCGCTGACCCTGCTTTCTCTCTCTCTCGCTGACCCTGCTCTCTCTCTCTCTCTCTCTCTCTCTCTCTCTATCCATTACCCTGCTCTCACTCTCTCTCTCAAATTCAAATTCAAATTCAAAGTTGCTTTATTAGCATGACAAATTTTCACATTTGTATTGCCAAAGCTGTGATTAACAAATATATATATATATATTCCTGACAAAATTTAACATAAGATAACTGTACAGGTAAATTTGAACACAAGTTTAAGTAAACAATTAAATTAATTATTATAAGAAAAAAAAAAAAAAAAAAAAAAAAAAAAAAAAACATATGATTTATAATAAAGAGTAATAGAGCTTGTAGTTCTGTACAGCAGTGTATCTGTGGTCACTCACTGTCCCTCAGGCTGTGGCAGGCCTGGACGTACTGCGCTGCCAGAGTGCAGCACTCACTGTGTTCCCCCAGCAGGTAGGGGAGTTTTTCTGGATCGGGGATGTTTTTAAATGCAGGTAATTTGTGGGTGAATTTGGTGTAGAATTGGGTTCTAATCTGGGAATATTTGGGACATTCTGTAAGGAAGTGCAGCTCTGTCTCTGGTCTGTTCAGTGGGCAGTGTGGGCACACTCTCTGCTCTTTGGGCAGCCAGGATTTCTTGTGCCTGCCCGTCTCTATGGCCAGGCTGTGGGCACTGAGTCTGTACCTGGTCAGGGTGGACCTCAGTTTGGGGTCAGTCAGGGTGCTCAGGTATTCCGCTGCTCTGTACTGACGGTTTAGGGCCGAATAACACTGTAGTTTACTCTGAGATTTAGTTTGAGTTTCCCAATAGCTGATGTAGTTTTGTTGGAGTTGTTTTGTAATTTGGTTGAATCTGATTGGTGTCTGGTCCTGAGTGTGTGGGGTGTTAGTGTGTGTTAGAGCTGTGTGTGTAAGTGTGTTAATGTGTGTGAGTGTAGAACTGTGCTTCAGGACCAGCTGAGTGAGGGGACTGGTGTCTTTGCTCAACTCTTGGTACTGCAGAGATTTATAATGGTAAGAGTGGGGGTCGCTGTGTTGTAAATGTGTCCAGAATTTGATTGCCCTTTTTTGTATTTTTAAAATCAGTGGAAATTGGCCTAATTCTGCCCTGCATGCATTGTTTGGGGTGTTTCTGTGAACCTTCAGAATAATTTTACAGAATTCTGCATGCAGGGTCTCAATTGGATGTTTGTCCCATTTACTAAATTCTTGGTTTGTAAGCGGACCCCACACTTCACTGCCATAAAGGGCAATAGGTTGAATTACAAACTCAAATATTTTTAACCAAATTCTAATTGGAATTTCTACAGGAATTTGTTGTTTTATGGCGTAGAAAGCTCTGCGTGCTTTTCCTTTCAGTTCATTCACTGCCAATGTAAAGTTTCCAGATGAACTGATTGTAATACCTAAATAATTGTAGTTTTTTGAATATTCAATATTATTTGTACCTAATTTAAATATGTGCTTTTGCCCCTGAGATCTGGATCTTTTTTGAAATACCTGCTCTCTCTCTCTCTTTTTCTCTCTCTTACCCTGCTCTCTCTCTCTCTCTCTCACTCTCTCCCTCTTACCCTGCTCTCTCTCTCTATGCATTAATCTGCTCTCGCTCTCTCTCTCTCTCTCTCTCTCTCTCTATCCATTTCCCTGCTCTCTCTTTTCACACTGCCTCCTTCAACAGCTCACACTCTTCCTATTGATTCTTTATTCTCGGTTCTGTACACACATACACACACACACACACACACTCATACATATACAGTGGGAATGTAGGAGCATTTTTAGGGCATTTTTAGGCGTATCACACACTCAGTTTCACACAGTCAATGTAAACGCTGAACTACTTATTAAATCAAATCAGGGGAAAGACCCCTGGGCTATTTCTTGCTATAAGCAATCAAAGCTGCTGCTTAAGGGCTCACAAGCCCTTAGGTTGTAGTTATGCATATGTATTTTATTCCTATACAATTTATTGTATTCATGAATTTGTTTTATTTAATACCTCGGCTCGCGACCGCCCACAGAGCTGAAGCCGGGCAGCGACACTGTCTCATCAGATAGGACATAAATAACAGCGCTAGGAACAGCATGCAGTTCATTCCTGTGTTATTTGTGCGAATAACACATCAGTGTTTAGTTATATGCTTTACCCAGTAATTCAGAGCTAAGGAACAAATGTTTAGAATTAGTCTATGGAGGAACATCACCAGCCAAGTATAATTGAGATCAGTAGGTGGATTGTTACTTTCTGGACCTGGACTTCCCTGTGTGTATGTATAGGTTTAAACAGGATCTCCGGTGGATTTGGTGTTTTACAGAGACTGTTATCAGTATAAAAATGTCTTTATTTTAAAACTTTCTAACTGTTGTCTGTCTCTCTGCTTCGCAGTGCTGTTAGCCAATCAGAGGCTATATTTGCATGTACATTGCATGTATGAATATTCATGAGCAAGAGCCACAATCCTGTCATTCCTATCTGACTCCACAAAAGTTTCAGTTCTGATGGAGGATTCCTTCTCTTTTTGATGCTGTGTGTCTCATTCAGATGCAGATAAGTGTGTTATTAAATGCACAGCTGTCAGTTTACAGTACTGTACATTCAAATACTCTAAACTGTAATATAAACACGCACACACACACACACACACACACACGGAGAGCTGCACGCGCTTGCACAGGCCTTTAGAAAGATTGATGTAGATGCTGGGCAGGGTGAGTGTGGGGTGAGAGGGTGGTGACTGATGTGTTGGCAGATGTGAAAGCGGCACATGTGCAGCTTGCCAAGGATTTTATTGCGACACTGACATCACACACACACACACACACACACACACACACACAGTGTGCTCTAACTGGGCTTATTTAAGCTTTTAGCACTGCTGCCATCACTCTCCGCACACACACACACACACACACACACACACACTTCACACATTTGTCCTATACCAGGTTTAATGTGGACTTTTTATCCTGCCATTACCATTTTACAGTCAACACACACACACACACACACACACACACAAACACACACTCAAAAACACACCACATCCACCAGGCATAGTGAGCTGCTTAAACCACCACTGCCAATTTGCATTCATCATACACACACACACTCATCACACCCCGTGCAGCAGCAGCAGCAGTCGCCGCCTCCCCTACAGGCAACAAGCAGATGGAAGAGTGTTCAAGCTGACTCCACTCCAGCTAAACGCTCTGAACAAGAGCTCGCTGTTTAATTCTGATTGGAGGATCTCTCGAAGACGAGCGGCTTTTTATTTCGGGCCGATAATATGATCATAACGTCACAGCAGTGGAGGAAATGTTGTTATAACACAACTTGAACGATTTTTGGCGGCATAGCTTGGTTATTACCATGTTAATCACTCATCACTAAAGGTGTGAAAAGTATCGATATTCATCACTGGGGTTTAAAATACTTATGTAGAAGCTGAAGTATCAACTCAAGAGAAAGAGAAGACAGAAAACAGGGTCAGAAACACAGGCAATCTGGCAAAAAACAGACTGAAATAAAGCTCTGTATGCATGGATACAGGCAATATGCGGCGAGGGGTAATGAAGAACAGAGTCTTTAAATAGGCCGAAGCACAGGTGACTCGAATCACCACTCGGGTGATGCTTCACGGCGTTGTGGCATGTGATCCATGGCATCACTGCGTTTGTAGTCAATAGCGTTTTGGGGATTGTAGTCTTTTTGCACCAAATCGCACCCAAGCTCAAAGGGAGTGACAGGAGCGGCAGAAAGAGCCGTGGCACAATTTTTTTTTTTTACCTTATTGGGCTTCAAACCGCACAATAAAATGGCTTCCTGCTTTTTCTGTCAGGCTGTGGAGGAGTGTGGGAGGAGCCTAAACTAATACATCTTTGAGGGAGAACCTCAAATTTACCTGCAACACTAACCATCAACCCCCACTTTAGTCAGATTTTAACTTTATCAGTGCAGAGAACATGTAGAGCAACTCTAAAATCAACTCTACACAACTCTGAAGTAGTGTATTTCTACACTAGTGTTTTTGCTGTGTAGAGATAGGAGTCGGGGAAGAAGAAAGGAGGAGAGAGTGCAGCAGTGGAGAGTGTAAATCTGTTTATCACAGAAGTGAAGGGGAGGATATAGAGTCTGGGAAATGAGGAGGAGGTGAGCAGGGTGTTATTACTCTCGCTGTAAAAAAAGAAATAGTTGCACCCAAAAGAAGTCAACCAACAGACAAATAAAATTAGCTGGATATTGAGGGAATCAGAATAGCAGGGGGTCATCTTCATGGTCATCCAGGGTCAAGTCCTGCTTTTGTTGTGTTGCTCGTCTAGAAAGCCTGGTGTAATGTGGGATTTTGCACATGTGCAATTTTGTGCAAAGTTGCACTATACACAATAGATGGTGCTCTATAGATCGCTATGTGATTGACACTATATAATCCACAGCATCCACAACATCTCAAGCTTTAAAGCTTTGAAAAAGAGATTTATTGTAGCTTATCATAAAGCTAGCAGTGCTTCTGTTCTGAATCTCAGTGATTATCGTTTATCTGCTCACTTATGGATACTGTCTGAAACCGCATGTTAATGTAGAATGCAATTAGAATGCATCACAGCATTTACCAGTCCCTCCATCCAATTAACGATTGCATAGATAGGGGGCATATTGCTATCGCTAATTTGTTTTGATGTACTGTAGTAGCGATGTTCATGTTCATTATGTCTGATAGTGGAAAAGCAAAAGAACAGAGGTGAAAAAAGTACTGGAAAATTGTAATTAAGTAAAAGTATTTTTAATTTGCTAAAATTGTACTCAAGTAAAAGTAAAAGTTCCCATCTAAAAATCTACTCGAGTAAAAGTAAAAAAGTACTCAATTTAAAATGTACTTTGAGTAAAAGTTACATAGTTACTTTTAATTATTTAATGTAAAAAAGTACAAATCATAAATTAAATATTTTTAATGAATTTTTATCCCAAATAATAATTTGGACCTTTCAGGCAGTATTTATTCAGACCCCCCCATAAAACATTTTCAAGAACAAGTGGTATAGGTTTCTATGATCCATTTTTTTTCTTTACTGTTAAAAAGTTAAAAAGTTATGATCATATAGGTGACTATAAACCGTATTTTTATAGTTTTACAGTTTATTATTATTTTTCAACTTGCAATTGATATGCTTTAACTGCTATTTACATGTTCTAACCGCTAACCGTAATAAACACTGCATGGAGAAGTTCAGCTGCGCTAACATGGAGAACAAAACTCAATTCTTTTTGAATTTCAGACAAATAGTTTCTTCCCCCAGCATTTCATTTGTTACTCAGTAACGGGGAGTTTTCCAATGTAGTGAAGTAAATTACTTGTGTCAAAATGAACTTGAGTAAAAGTAAAATGACCTATTTTAAATAATGTGAGCAATGTGAGTAAATGTAATTCGTTATTTTCCACCTCTGAATTTAACTGTGCTATTATAGGTGTGGATGATGTTTCTGTGTACACGTTTGGTACACAGACCCCAGGCTATACAGCTGATTCACACAGCGTCTCTCCTAACCGCTAATCGTAATAAACAATTCTGGGAAAAGTTCAGCTGCGCTGCCATGGAGAACAAAACCTGATTATTTTTTTAATTCAGACAAATAGTTTTTTTCCCCAGCATTTCATTTGTTACTCAGTAATGGGGAGTTTTTCAATGTAGTGAAGTAAATTACTTGTTTCAAAATGAACTTGAGTAAAAGTAAAAATATATATTTTAAATTACTAATACAAATTACTAATAAATTCTACTCAATTACAGTAATATGAGTAAATGTAATTCGTTACTTTACACCTCTGTGTAAGCAGTACATAACACCCACCCATGCCTTTGGTTGTTTTTTACGGTCATGAATACTGTAAATATACTGGATAAAAAATCCAATCTATACAGGAACACGTAAAAAATTCAACACATTGGCCGCATTTCTGCAGAAGAACAAAGAAATGCATTAAAGCCCCGGGCTTGTAGATTTCTCATGGATCCCAGTTCTTGACAATACAATACAATACAATACTCCCCGCGCTCCCAGACGTCCCCTGGACCTCCAGACGTCTCTGTTGAACACTTCCACAGACACACAGATGTGTTTCCAACAAGCGCAGCTAAAGGGCTCCCATGTTCAGAGCCTCCTCCCCGACTCCTCTCAGCCTCTGGATGTTGGATGTCATGCAGTGTGTGTAGGAGGCTCTCCAGAGCTTTAGGATACGCGTGGAAGCACATACAGCTCCCATAATGCCTCAGAGCTATCAGTCACTCTGGTCACGAGCCTCTCTGCTTTGATCTTCAGCAGAGTAACATGTCAGTTGTTGTTAGTGGGGGTTTTGCATGTGTGTGGAGTGACTCAGGGTAATGAATAGAGGAACAGCTCAATCCTTCTGGTTCGTTTGATGTGCCTGGAAAGCAGTTGGGGTCTCGGAGGTGATGGAGCTTTCTCCTGAGCTCCAGTGTTCCTGAGATAAGGCTAAGACCTGAACGGGAAGGCTGGAGGGATTAGTCCTCCTTTGTTCATCTTTGCAGAGCATCTTCTAGGCTTCCAAACTTGGTCCACACTAAACACTTTCTGCAACTTTCTGCATTTGCTATTTTTTAAGTCAATTTAATTTCAGATAAACAGACAAACTCACTAGGTTGTTGTCAAGGTTGAATTCCGTCAGTGGCGCACCTGCGTTGTCCTATGTTTCAGCATAGCAATACAGCAAAAATTTACCTGAACACACCCATCAGCATAGATACAGCTCTGGAATAAAAAAAAATATCACTTTAGTTTCTGAATCAGTTTTTGCTATTTATAGGTTTATATTTAAGTAAAGTGAACAATGTTGTTTTTATTCTATAAACTACAGACAACATTTCTCCCAAATTACAAATAAAATATCGTAATTTTAGAGCATTTATTTGCAGATTGAAAATGAGAAATGTCTGAAATAACAAAAAAGATGCAGAGCTTTCAGACTTCAAATAATGCAAAGAAAACAAGTTCATATTCATAAAGTTTTAAGAGTTCATAAATCAATATTTGGAGGAATAACCCTGATGGTTTTTAATCACAGTTTTTTTTTTTTCATGCATCTTGGCATCATGTTCTCCTCCTCCACCAGTCTTACACACTGCTTTTGGATAACTTTATGCTGCTTTACTCCTGGTGCAAAAATTCAAGCAGTTCAGTTTGGTGGTTTGATGGTTTGTGATCATTCATCTTTCTCTTGATTATTTTCCAAAGATTTTCAATTTGGTAAAATCAAAAGAAGAAACTCTCTTATTTTTACTGATGATTTGGGTTTTTTGATGCACCAGCAGCATTGAAATTCCCTGTATTTCTGTAACGCATTTTAAAAATGCGCACCCTCTCCGCTTTTCGACTCTTTGGCCCGTTTTTCTGTGCTAAAATTGCGCACCCTCTCTGCTTTTAGACTCTTTGTCCCGTTTTTCTGCGATAGAAATGCCACTCTCTCCACTTTTAGACTCTTTGCTCTGTTTTTCTGCGCTAGAAATGCACACCCTCTCCGCTTTTAGACTCTTTGCCCCGTTTTTCTTCGCTAGAAATGCCACTCTCTCCACTTTTAGACTCTTTGCTCTGTTTTTCTGCACTAGAAATGAGCACCCTCTCCGCTTTTAGACTCTTTGGCCCGTTTTTCTGCACTAGAAATGCGCACCCTCTCTGCTTTTAGACTCTTTGGCCTGTTTTTCTGTGCTAGAAATGCGCACCCTCTCCGCTTTTAGACTCTTTGGCCCGTTTTTCTGCGCTAGAAATGCGCACCCTCTCCGCTTTTAGACTCTTTGGCCCGTTTTTCTGCGCTAGAAATGCGCACTCTCTCCGCTTTTTGCTCTTTTGCCCCATTTTTCTGCGCCAGAAATGCGTACGCTCTCTGCTTTTAGACTCTTTGCCCCTTTTTTCTGCACTAAAAATGCGCACTCTCTCCGCTTTTAGACTCTTTGCCCCGTTTTTCTGTGCTTGAAATGCGAACTCTCTCCGCTTTTAGACTCTTTGCCCTGTTTTTCTGCGCTTGAAATGCGCACTCTCTCCGCTTTTAGACTCTTTGCCCTGGTTTTTTTAGCGCTACAAATGCGCATTCTCTCTGCTTTTAGACTCTTTGGCCTTTTTTTTGCGCTAGAAATGCACACTCTCTCCACTTTTAGACTCTTTGGCCCATTTTTCTGCGCTAGAACTGCGCACTCTCTCCACTTTTAAACTCTTTGGCCTGTTTTTCTGTGCTAGAAATGCGCACCCTCTCCGCTTTTAGACTCTTTGGCCTGTTTTTCTGTGCTAGAAATGCGCACTCTCTCCGCTTTTAGACTCTTTGGCCCGTTTTTCTGCACTAGAAATGCGCACTCTCTCCGCTTTTAGACTCTTTGCCCCATTTTTCTGCACTAGAAATGTGCATTCTCTCTGCTTTTAGACTCTTTGCCCCTCTTTTCTGCACTAAAAATGCGCACTCTCTCCGCTTTTAGACTCTTTGCCCTGTTTTTCTGCACTAGAAATGTGCACTCTCTCCGCTTTTAGACTCTTTGCCCCGTTTTTCTGCGCTAGAAATGCGCACTCTCTCCGCTTTTTGCTCTTTTGCCCCATTTTTCTGCACCAGAAATGCGTACGCTCTCTGCTTTTAGACTCTTTGCCCCTCTTTTCTGCACTAAAAATGCGCACTCTCTCCGCTTTTAGACTCTTTGCCCGTTTTTCTGTGCTTGAAATGCGAACTCTCTCCGCTTTTAGACTCTTTGGCCCATTTTTCTGCACTAGAAATGCACAACCTCTCCACTTTTAGATTCTTTGGCCTTTTTTTTTTGCGCTAGAAATGTGCACTCTCTCCGCTTTTAGACTCTTTATTATTATAAAAACCTGCTTAACAGCGGGCCAACTTTCATTCTATTTCTAAAATACCTTGCGAGCCGTAGTTTGGACACCCCTGCCTTGCAGAATCACGTGAAGATCAGAGCAATAAAGAAAGCTGCACATGTTCAGGAGGAGGCTTGTGTAATCTGCTGGATCGGTATCTGGGTATTGTAGGGCTTGGTCGATGTAAACAACAATAGGACTGGAAAGCGGGCGTGTGAAATCGGAGGCGCCAGTCTTCGCAGGCTGTGCTGCAGAGTGTTTAGGTGGGATGATGTCAGCGTGGCTGTGTTGTCGGCGCTGTCATTCGCAGGCCTAATTGTGATGAATATTCATTGTGTTTGGTGCGTGTGTGAGACAACCGAAATAAGCCGAGAAACAAAAGGACATTAGGATCAGCTCTGCTCCCTGCTCTTACTCCCAAAGTCATTCTGCTCCCAATCTGCCTCTCCGTGGAAGCCCAGGAATCGCACAGTGAGGGAGCGATGATTCTATTTATCAAACTGACAGGAAGGGAGGGCAGTCCTCGTATACTCACTCTTTCTTTATTTTTGCTTTCTCTCTCTCTCTCTCTCTCTCTCCATCTAACAAAGAAGATGAAGTATGAAGTAATGCTGCCAAAGCTCATCCACTCATCACCAGTGTTGGGCACGATACTTAAAAAAAAGTATTTAGTTAGAAATGCGCACCCTCTCCGCTTTTAGACTCTTTGCCCCATTTTTCTGCGCTAGAAATGCGCACTCTCTCCGCTTTTAGACTCTTTGGCCCCGTTTTTCTGCGCTAGAAATGCGCACTCTCTCCGCTTTTAGACTCTTTGGCCCGTTTTTCTGCACTAGAAATGCGCACTCTCTCCGCTTTTAGACTCTTTGCCCCATTTTTCTGCACTAGAAATGCGCACTCTCTCTGCTTTTAGACTCTTTGGCCCCGTTTTTCTGCGCTATAAATGCGCACTCTCTCCACTTTTAGTAGTTATAGATTCTAGTTACTTCTCCTAAAAAGTATTACTAACTGAGTTACTCCACTATAAAAGTAACTAGTTACCAGTAAAAGTAACTAAATGCTGGGGGAAACTAAAAAAAGGCTGGGGGAAAAGAAACAAATGTCTGAAAAAAAAGTGGCACGGATGCTCGCGCGTGGAATAACGAGGCAATAAAGTCCTCATACAACGCAAAATGTTAAAACTTTCAACTTGCGCCATGATGGGGGAAAAAAAAAACATGCCTGATTAGTGTTTGTTTTTTTGTTTTTTGAAACATATCACCACAGTTTACATGGCTACATGGTTAGTTCAGTTACCTTTCTTTTAGAAAAATCACCGTTTATCCAGATATGTTTTAACATCAGCACTGAAAACCGGTGCAAGAACTCAAAAACCCTCAAAAATCCTCCCCAGTGAGGCTGTGGGGGAGCTGGGGCAGGGGCTTCCCTACTAGCCCACCTCGCTCTGCAAAACCAGCAAGCTGATTGGCTGCTTCTCCTGAAATCATGTATCATCACACAAGAACAAACAGCTCTTACAGAAATGGATTAAAATAAAAAAATAAAATAAAAAAGTTCATAGAGCGGCTAAATTAACGTGCAGTAACAGGGTGTGGGAAATGGTAACAGTGTTATAGTTACAGTCAGAGAAATTAGTTAGATTACTCCTTACTGAAAAAAGTAACGGCGTTTATTTCAATGCCGTTACTCCCATCACTGCTCATCGCAGATGTTAATAATATGGGAGGTCTTGCACAGTATTCAGCCATTTCTCTCACAACACTGAGGCTGTGCATTAATACATAAGCAGAACTTTAGCTGGAGCTTTCATCCTGTTCCTCCTCCCTTTTTGACCGTTTTTAATAATTAATATATTTATAAAGGTGAATAACTCATGAGGGACGAGGAAGCTTCCGGAGCCAGAACAGGAAGTAACATCAACTGAATACTACAGAAAAACAACTCTGATGGGTCTCTGCTGTCACTGAACTAGAACATTGTGATAACATTTTCTTTTTTTTTTTACACTAGAAAATAAAATAGGAACATGACCAAATAACTGTAATAACTGTAATAATTACCAGTTTTTAGTTTGGTTAAATCAAAGAAACTCATCTCAACTGACTCCTAGTCGCTGACTGTGTCAGATATTTAGCATGCCAAATATTTGCTTGGGATCTCCGACTGGTCAGAGATCAGTCAGCGGTGGACGATTTGCCTCCGAGCAGAGTAGTGTTCACTGCAGTATTGAGAATAATGACCCACCACCCAAATAATAATAAAATAGGAACATGACCTCATAACTGTAATACCTGTAATAACTGTGACTGTATTACAACGCCAGTTTTAACAAAGTTTGGCCACTTTGCAATTCTCATAAATCATATATTTTTCGCACTATAAAGCACTATAATCCTTTAATTTACCAAAAATGCACCTTATAATTCGGCGCATCTTATGTATAAATTATACCAGTCAGGTATAAAGGAGAAGAAAAGCCACTCTACTAAAGTACAGAGTTATACAGGAGCTTCTGTTTAGTCATCCAGCAGTATTAGTATTAGCATTAGCCGCTAATCAGAGGTGAGCCTGTAGCCTGTAGCCTGCTGCTAACCCCGAGTAGCATTGCTGGAGCAGCATTAGCATTACCTGCTAATCACGCTAAGAGAGACCAGCTAGAAGAGGTGATCTCAATCGGGTCCAAAATGAACTCTAAAGATGTTTGTTTTTGATGAGAATGTGATCCAGTCTCAATCTTACCTAGCTATCAAATACACTCCTTTAAGACTCTTTAGCCTGTTTTTTGCACTAGAAATGCGCACTCTCTCCGCTTTTAGACTCTTTGGCCCGTTTTTTTTTTGCGCTAGAAATGCGCACTCTCTCCGCTTTTAGACTCTTTGGCCCGTTTTTTTTTTTGCGCTAGAAATGCGCACTCTCTCCACTTTTAGGGTCTTTGGCCTGTTTTTTTTTTGCGCTAGAAATGCGCACTCTCTCCGCTTTTAGACTCTTTGGCACGTTTTTCTGCGCTAGAAATGCGCACTCTCTCCGCTTTTAGACTCTTTGGCCCGTTTTTCTGCGCTAGAAATGGCACTCTCTCCGCTTTTAGACTCTTTGCCCCGTTTTTCTGTGCTAGAAATGCGCACTCTCTCCGCTTTTAGACTCTTTGGCCCGTTTTTCTGCGCTAGAAATGGCACTCTCTCCGCTTTTAGACTCTTTGCCCCGTTTTTCTGTGCTAGAAATGCGCACTCTCTCCGCTTTTAGACTCTTTGGCCAGTTTTTCTGCGCTAGAAATGCGCACTCTCTCCGCTTTTAGACTCTTTGCCCCGTTTTTCTGTGCTAGAAATGCGCACTCTCTCCACTTTTAGACTCTTTGGCCCGTTTTTCTGCGCTAGAAATGCGCACCCTCTCCGCTTTTAGACTCTTTGGACTCTTAGACTCTTTCATTCTATTTCTAAAATACCTCGCGGGCCGCTCCAAAAAAGGAAACGGGCCGCAAATGGCCCGCGGGCCGTAGTTTGGACACCCCTGAGTTATATAATACTAATTTCCAAAGCCATAAACAAAGGCTGTCTCTGCTGCTCCATGCAGTTTACACGCGTGGTATGTGATGCATTTACTATTCGCGTGACTCCATTTATGTACTAGGCTGGGGGGTTTATATTCATCTTTATCTGCTCCTATTCTAGTGTTGAGTCCTATTCTATTGCCATATTCTATTCCCATTTCTGGAGAAAACATAAGTTAGTAGGGATGGGATGCTCACCAACATCCGGACATGCTGTATAATGTATCTATAATCCAATTACAGTGTTTTCTTGTAACCATAATGTAACGTGTGTTTGCTGTTTCCTTTTACCACCCAGCTAATGTTAGTATAGCCTGTTTATAGTCTATTTATGACATGTAATCAGACGTAAACTCTCGCGCGCACCAGTGGGGGCTATGGTGGCTATAATAACATCACAGTCAAATATCACTATCAAGAACATGGCAATGGTTTTTTAATGACTTGCCAAATTAATAAAGCGCTGGTGTGTGCAGTCATGCGGGTAATGAGTCATTTACAGTCGCTCTCTAAACGTGGCTCAACTGGCGCTATCCGTTCGATATAAGCTTTAGAGCGAGCGATCATATATCCTCATTTGTATTCATATCTATAAACAGCTCTGAAAAAAATGAAGAGAGCACTTCAGTTTCTGAATCAGTTTCTCTGATTTTGCTATTTAAAGGTTTATGTTTGAGTAAAATGAACAAAATTTTGTTTTACTCTATAAACTACGGACAACATTTCTCCCAAATTCCAAATTTAAAATATTATAGTTATTTAGAGCATTTATTTACAGAAAATGAGAAACTGATTTTCCTGAATCAATTTTTGGTGGAATAACCCTGGTGGTTTTTAATCACAGTTTTTTTTTTCATGCATCTTGGCATCATGTTCTCCTCCACCAGTCTTACACACTGCTTTTGGATAACTTTATGCTGCTTTACTTCTGGTGCAAAAATTCAAGCAGTTCAGTTTGGTTTGATGATCAGCTTGTGATCATCCATCTTCCTCTTGATTATATTTAAGTTTTAGTTTGGTAAAATGAAAGAAACTCATTTTGTTTGGACATCAAGAAACAAACTCTCTCTCTCTCTCTCTCTCTCTCTCTCTCTACATAATCTCTTTGGTTGTGGATAGCCGCTGCACCTGACTCCCAGTCGCCGACTGGGTCAGATATTTAGCATGCCAAATATTATATATATTTGGTCGATTTGCCTCCGAGCAGAGTAGTGTTGAGAATAATGACCCACCACCCAAATAAAAATAATAATAATTATAATAATAATAATAATAATAGCTGTCCTGTGGTGCTTTTCTCTCTTGTGGGGTTCTGAGTATTGAAGAACAGGGGGAAAAGAAGGATAAATAAATAATAAAGTTTACAGAGAAACAGATACAGAACTACAGCCGGTAATTATTTTAGAACTACAGAATGTTTTATTTTTAACATGATCAGTGTTTAAAAAATTGAACAATGGGTAAAGAAACAATTATACGATTATAATGTTATTCTTGATTCGTGTACGCCCCACCCCTCACACACAGCCTCTTCAGCACTTCTTCATATGTCTTTTCTCCACTGTAGCACATATATATACTTGGGTATGTGATCATCGCAGTTACGTAATCCTCCATCCGACACTCTGAAGCGTTGTTGAGCTGAACGAGCTGATGATATGTTTGCGTCTCTGTATTTTCAGTCCACACAACCATTACAAGATTAACCGCAGAGCTAAAAATAGCGTAGCTGGTTCGCGCCTTCCCTTTTACGCATTATAGATCAGCTATATGAATTATTGATTAGCAATAATCTATTATTGATCAAGAGTTACTGAGAGGCACATGGCAGTTGTGGCGTTTTTTCCTTTGACACCTCTTGACCGTAACTGCCATCGATTACACGCGTCCAGCAGACACGGAATCACATCGCAGAAACGGCCTCATATTTCTCCTATTTAAGTTTTTGCAAGTCCTTTCACTGAACATGTGCACAAATTGCTTTTTTGATGTTTGATTTGTTGTATTTTAATAGAAATCCGATAGAAGGCATTTATTTTTTCAGGTCAAGCTCACTGTTTTGGTTGATTGACGTTGACTCCCGACCTTATTAATTAATAATCAATAACATCTAGTGACCTGAGGAGACCCCATGACCTCACCAGAGAGAATAAAAAATAAAAAAACAGAAGAGATGTCGAGATGAAGGACAAATAGGATGTTTTATTAAAGGGTAGCTTAATGAAGGGATGATGGATGGATAAATGGATGGATGGATTTATGGTTAAACGGATAAGTGTAAAAGTTTATAATTGGATGAACAGATAGATGCATGGATTGGTTATGGATTTATGGGTATATGGAAAGATGATAGAGATGGGTATGATGAATGGATCCTGCATAATTGGCTAGAATAATAAATAAAGACATTAATGCTGGATGGATAGACATACATGGATACATGGATGGATGAATAAATGGGTATGTAGTGTATGGGTGGATGAATGAACATGTGTGTGTGGTATGTATGGATGGATAAATGGATATATGGTATATGGATGGATAAATGAATAGGTATGAGGTCTATGGATGGATAGGGGTATACGGTATATAAAAGGATAAATAAATGGGTATATGGTCTATGGATGGATCAATGAATGGGTATGTGGTCTAATGGATGGATAGGGGGTACATGATATATGAATAACTAGATAAATGGGTATGTAGTGTAGTGTATGTGGAATATATGGATGGATAAATGAATGGGTATGTGGTCTATATGGATGGAGGGGGGTATATGTTGTATAGATGGATGGATGAATTGGTATGTGGTGTATGGATGGATAAATGAATAGGTATGAGGTCTATGGATGGATAGGTGAATATGGTATATGAATGGATGAATAAATGGGTATGTAGTGTATAAATAAATGGGTATATGGTCTATGGATGGATCAATGAATGGGTATGTGGTCTAATGGATGGATAGGGGGTACATGATATATGAATAACTAGATAAATGGGTATGTAGTGTAGTGTATGTGGAATATATGGATGGATAAATGAATGGGTATGTGGTCTATATGGATGGATGGGGGTATACGTTGTATAGATATATGGATGAATTGGTTATGTGGTGTTAATTAATGGATAAATGAATGGGTTATGTGGTGTATATGGATGGATAAATGAATGGGTATGTGGTATATATGGATGGATGGGGGTATATGTTGTATAGACGGATGGATAAATGAATGGGTATGTAGTATATATGGATGGATAAATGGGTATGTTGTATATTGACAGGTAGATGGCTATGTGGTTTATGGATATTTAGGGGAATGTATAGACGGATTTCTGCATATATGAATTAATCTGTGGTTAGTTTGGAATATGACCTTAGCATAGCTGGATGGATATATAAATGGATATATGGACCTATGGGTGAATGGATGGATAAATTGCTGAGGCAAGTGACCGCATCTATAGATAGATATATTGACATATGTAGGGGTGAATGAATGTATATATATATATATATATATATATATATATGAATGGGTATGCGGTGTATACATGGATGAATGGTGTGGAATATGACGCATCCTGAAGGGTGCTAATAGAAGCAGTGAAAAAAGGGAGAGAGGTGTGTGCATTTAAATGTGTAAACGTGTGTGTGTGTGTGTGTGCACATGGTGTAATTTAGCATGCTGCTAAACGAAGATGAATGCTACTCTCTCTCGTTGTGACCCAGCTAACCTTGCTCCTGATTTACAGTACACTAAATGACAATCATATTAAGCAGTTCCACTACACTCACACACACACACACACACACACACACACACACACGATGCTACAGCTTCTATGTGCATTCAGCAGCTGTCAGCAGATCAGCGTAGCGTTAAATAGGTGCATATGTTGCATTAACACTGCATTTGAACTGTAAATATGTTCATAACTGCAGCTGCTTCTCTGGATAAATGATAACATTTGCTTTTGCTTAACAAGCGAATGAACAGGAAGTGACCACTGCACTACAGAAGGTTTCATGGCTAAATTGGAGCAGCCTGGTGGTCAATCTTCATTAATTGCACATTAATGCACCAGTAAGAGCGTGAAGAATGTGAAGGTTCAATTAGCAGGGTAAGAGCACAGTTCTGCTCTAAATATTGCAATACACACAACATCATGGGGGACATAACAGAGTTCAAAAGAGGACAAATTGTTGGTGCACGTCTTGCTGGAGCATCTGTGACCAAGACAGCAGGTCTTTGTGATGCATCAAGAGCCACGGTATCCAGGGTACTGTCAGTGAGATACCACCAAGAAGAACCAACCACATCCAACAGGATTAACTGTGGACGCTGTAAGAGGAAGCTGTCTGAAAGGGATGTTCGGGTGCTAACCCGGATTGTATCCAAAAAACATCCAAAAACCACGGCTGATCAAATCACGCAGAATTCAATGTGCACCTCAACTCTCCTGTTTCTTTCACCAGAACTGTCCGTCACCACAATCAATTATTGTGCTCTAAAACCAGGTGTTTCACTGATATTTGCTGGATTAAGGTTAGTTGTCTTCCTTCCCCTCGTTTTTCTCCTCAATAGACGAGACCTCAACAGAAACAGGCCTGGGATTCAGCTCGTCTGTTATAAAATGATGTCCTCGGAGAGGTTCAACACGAGTCGGATCTGTGCCGTTATTGTTATCAGCTGAAGAGCGGTGTGGTCTCATTAATTCAGCCGGGTCTCGCAGGTCGGCCGTTATTTGAATCAGGGAGGGACTTTGTTCCTATAGCCGTGTCCGCCGCCGCTCCCCGCCGAGATTAGCGGGGCGGCCATGTTAATTTCCCTGCGATTAGGGGCGGCACGTCGAGTATTTACGGAGCTAAAAGTCAGATAATGTGACATTAATCATGAGGGAAAGGTTGAAGAGGCAAAGGGCTAATGAGTGGAGGATCCTACACACACTCGTAGATACATGCATGCACACACACTCACACACACACACACACACTCCTGCACAGTTGTAATTATAAAGATGAGCGGGCTGCAGTGGTCGAGGCGTAATCTGAGACGTAGAGAGAGAAATCGTCTGAAAGGTCAGTGCACTCAGGACTCGGGACACACAGACGACTCGTTTTTATACAATGTGAGGACGTCATGTGTCATACATGGTGTATGTCTTATATATTCTGTAGGGCTGACATTCTGTTGATAAGATTAATATGGACAAAAGCGTCTACCAAATGTAATGTAATGTAATATAATATGGACATTTTAATTTGAGGTAAATTACGTTAGTTTTCCACTGTTTCAATGGTGCTGTTTGGCGGACACAGGATCAAGTCACTAAGTTAAGTTGCACATTTCATCACAAGAACACACCAGAACTAGAGATGCCATGCAATAGTATCTCTATAGAGGAGAATATGCACTTAAAATGATTAAGAGCAGAGTGTGAAGGTTTAATTAGCAGGGTAACAACATCATGGGTGACATACCAGAGTACAAAAGAGGACAAATTGTTGGTGCACGTCTTGCTGGAGCATCTGTGACCAAGACAGCAAGTCTTTGTGATGCATCAAGAGCCACAGTATCCAGGGTAATGTCAGCATACCACCAAGAAGGACCAACCACATCCAACAGGATTAACTGTGGACGCTGTAAGAGGAAGCTGTCTGAAAGGGATGTTCGGGTGCTAACCCGGATTGTATCCAAAAAACAGAATCAATTATTGTGCTCTAAAACCAGGTGTTTCAGTTTCATTGTCCAAACCCTGTAAATATATAACCTATACACACATGATGAGCCTGATGGGTCACCTTCATCCACTGAGGGTCCTGAATAACGGTCACATGAGTAATTATTCCAGGCCGCTCTCTCTTATGAGAGCTGATATAATCACGCGTCATTTACTCCACGCTTTCACCCATACAGTGACAGCTCTATCTATCTCTTTCTTTTAATCTCTCTCACACACACACACACATTTATAAATAACATGCACACTCTCATTTTTCTCATCTCTCTCTTCTCAAACACCCATGCACCTTCTCAATATGCCTTCATTTCATGGTCGGTTTAAGGATAGGGACACCGCCGCCACTGCCGGCAGCCAGGCCGGGGCCAGTCATCACAGCCCTGTGGCCAATCGGGCTCCACGGATCACCTCATTAGAGCCGGCTGGCCTTGTGCGGGGACGTGCGAGGGGTCTTGGTGAACGTGTCCCGGACTAATCCTGTAAACGGCGTTAGATTTACGGCTGCCGCTCTAATACATTCGGAGTGTTCTGGAATTCGGAGCACACGCCGGGCGCGCTGCAAGGTGCCCTTGTTGCACGTGTCCGTGTGCAGCTATGCGACACAAGACCCCCCGCCAACCCCCACCACCGCGCCGCAACAAGCGCATGCATTACGCAGCTTTGCTCTCTGCACGTGCAGCAAAGCGACAGCGTTTCCTCTACTGGCTCCCAGTTTCCTCTGCTGTGGTGGAGCGATGGGAGCATTGGGAGCAGTGGGTGCAGTTGGGGGTCTGCTGTCTCTTTGGTTGTAAAAGCAACAGTTTTGTCTTGAGAGTAACTAAAAATTATTTCTATTACTAATAAATCAAAGAATTGTAATTCAATTAAATGACTAGTGGCATAATTATCAAATTTATTTAAAGTTATAGGGACGGTTGTGGTATATGATCTCTGCAGTTCTCGCTCTAAAGACTGCATTTCCCAGAATGCACCTGTGTCTAACTTCCACTTCAGCGTTCCAGCTCACCTGATTTTTCCAAATGCCTTCCAAATCTCCTGTTTCCCTTTGTATAAATACCTCCCTGTTTCTGTTCTCCTTTGCCGAGTATTGTACCCTAATCCACAAAGCTTTTCTACTCCGCTTTTCTTTTTTTGTATATTTGCCATTATATTTTGCTGACTTCCAACAGACAGTAGGTACAGATCCCTCCCTCAGAAGAAGTCTTCTGGCTAATCCTGCTGTTTACTGTCTGCAGGCTGAAATGGCGAGACCACTAAAATAATAATTCATTAATTTATTTAAAAATTAAAAGTAATGACCCTCTCCACCATAAGCCGTCTTCAAAGGCGTTTTAGAGAATTTTAGTTCCTGCCAATTTCCTTCAACTTCACACAGCCAATCGAAGAGAAGTGGACCAACATTCCACAGCCTGATCAGCTCTTAACCTCCTAGATACTGTAAAACTGCACCTTTTGGAGCAATTGTGAACAAAATTTGAGAGAAAAAGGTCTTTTATGTTGCAAATCTTTAAGTTCAGCTCATAAAAAATGGAAGCAAAACCGAATATGTTGCACTTATATATTTTTTGTTTAGCGTTTTAGTGTTTAATTTACAGAAAATTGACCTGTAAGCATGTATCGTACCTTTTAATCTATAATCAAACTATCTTCACTTCTTTTTCCTATCTTCACTTCAAATGATCTTTTCTTCTGTTTATTTTGTATTCTGAAATACAGTAGGTCTCTCTGAGTTGTTTATTATGATGCTGCACGTGATGAAACACTTCCTCATCCTCCATTGTTTGCAGTAACTAGTGAAAGAAAAGCCTCAGAAAAAGATCAGAGTCGATCAGAAAAAATGTCTACATCATGTAAACCTGTGAATTAATATTCATGGCCCCGCCCACATTGGCTCGCGACCGCCTACAGACAGAGCTGAAGCCGGGATGCAGCGACACCGTCTCGTCAGATAGGAGCCAACAGCTCTAGAAACAGCATGGCAGAAGTTTGTTCATTCCTGTGTTATTTGTGCGAATAACACATTAAATATGTGTTATTAGATGTAGGTCTTCACTTCAATTACCGTCCTTTTTCTGTGTGTCTCTCACAGATCACAGTGTTCCGGATGGGTTCAGAGGGACACCAGGACATTGACTTGGCCATCCTGACGGCTTTGCTGAAAGGTAACGTGTGTGTTTGAGTGAATTCGTGTGTATTTCTGCAGGTATGCGCCGGTTTACGGAAGGTTGTGCCGAAGCCTCAAGCTCTGCGAACTGAAACAAAGCAATAGTGCATTGCTTTTAAAGCTTAGGTCACCCTGTCTCCAAGGACGGAGCGTTAACGACATGTATGTTCCACGTGACTGTCCTACCAAACACGACATCTACCGCACCCCTGAGAGCTTTAACATGACTGTAAGTGCCTCTGCAGGAAAGTACAGGGCAATTATATGTCATCCTCTGCCCAAACTGTTTTTATTGAACTCAGCGGAATGCTAATGCTAACTCCAGTGTGCACCGTGTAGTTCTGCGGTATGAAGCCATGCTAGGCGTTCATCTAACTCAAGGGAGCATCACTGTATCGTGGCACCTCCCTGCCTCCACCTTCCATCTCTCCGTTTCTATCAGCTCCATCTGCAGGGGGTCTGAAACATCCCTCTGCTCAGCAATCTCTCACGCGCTGACGTCTGCAAGGAAACGTGTGAAAAGACAGAAGTGCGCTTAAAGGAAACATCCTTTGCGTAAAGTCACATCAGTCAGCCAAGACTTAAATATCTGCATTTCTTTAAAGCTCTTATTTCGCTAAAATCCACTTTTTCTTCTATTTCTTTTGTATTCTGAAATATAATAGGTCTCTTTGAGTTGTTTTTTATGATGCTGCACATGATGAAACTTCTTCCTCAACCTCATCTTTAATTGTTTGCAGTAACTAGTAAAAGAAAAGCCTCAGAAAAAGATCAGAGTCGATCAGAAAAAAAGCACAGTGTCTACATCATGTAAACCCGTGATTTAATATGCATGGCCCCGCCCACATTGGCTCGCGACCTCCTACAGACAGAGCTGAAGCCGGGCAGCAGCGACGCCATCTCGTCAGATAGGAGCCAACAGCGCTGGAAACAGCATGGCAGAAGTTTGTTCATTCCTGTGTTATTTGTGCGAATAACACATTAAATATGTGTTATTAGAGGCAGGTGTGTATGTTTAGAACATTTGTAATTTGTAATTTTTGTGTGCTATGACTCAATGGTCTTTTAAATGAGGATTTCAAAGGAATTCATGATGTAACTCAGCAAAATTCAGTTAACAGTGTAAATTAGCTAAAGAAAAAAAATAGCTTCCCATTATCTCTATTATAGTGTTTTATTTTTTACTCATGAAATAAATAAAAAAGTTCAGTTTACACTAGTTACTAGTTAGCTAATGCTAGCTAGCTAACCTGTGTAGGTAGCTATAGGTTTATATAGGATCTCCGGTGGATTTTGCCTATTACAGAGACTCTAATGTAAACTTTACTTAATTTATTTTTGCAAAATCAATCCTTTCTTTTACTACCTTTACTTAATTTCTGCATACAATATTACCTAATTACAAATACTAAATTCATACAATATTACTCAAATAATTTATGATACATAATATTAACTAAAAATATATTTACATTTCAGAAATTATAACATATGTATATAAATTATGTATCATAAATTATTTGAGTAATAATTTAACACCACCCAACCCCTGGCCCACACAGTATAAAAGTTATTGAACATTATCTTGCTTTAAATCCTGTTACTCATAACATAAAGAGTAACAGGAGTGAGTATTAGTCCCCTGGTTTAGTGATTTATTAATGTGAATATTAGTTATTGTAAACCACTTTTTCTTCCAATTCTGTTTGGTTCATCATTTGTACGTTTTTTTTTATAAATTGCATGATAATAAATTTGATCAATTTTAGGTTTGGGTCTTGTTGATTAGATAAAAATGGCTTTACATATTTTAGAGTACATTTATAGTGAGTTTTTTGTATAGAATAAAGTTTTTTTTAGAGAAAATCAAAGGACTTGATTAGTGGACTTGCTTTTAAACTTGCTTTTTAATGTTTTTGTCGCATGAGTTTTGTAATTATCTTTGGATTAGAAACCTTCAGAAAAATTAAGTAAACATGTAGTGTGAGATTGTCTAGTACATGTTTTGAATAGTTAAATACATGTGTTATTACATTTAGAGAGAAAAAATTATATAAACATAAAAACTTGAGTTTAATTTGGAAGAGGCGCCCATTCGGTAAAGTGGCTTATAAGGGTTTATATCGTATAGATCATTTTAATAGGAGAAATGAATAGGATAAATATTTTAGACTGGTACACATTTGGGCTATTTCCTAATTCTTGGTTTAAATCCTGTTATTTATAACATAAAGAGTAACAGGAGTGAGTTCCAGTAACAGTAGTGAGTATCAGTTCCCTGGTATATTGATTTATTAAATCATTTATTAAAGTGAATATTAGTTAATGTAAGACATTTTTTCCTCCAATTCTTTTTGGTTCATCATTTATACATTTACAGTTTAATAAATCGCATGATAATACAATTGATACATTTTAGGTTTGGGTCTTGTTGATAAGAAAAAAATGGCTTTACATATTTTAATATGTATATATATATATATATATATATATATATATATATATATATATATATATAGTGAGTTTTTTGTATAGAATAAAGACTTTCTTTAGAGAAAATCAAAGAAATTGATTAGTGGACTTGCTTTTAAAGTTGCTTTTTAAGTAAACATGTACTGAGATTGTCTAGTACATGTTTTGAATAGTTAAATACATGTGTTATTAGATTTAGAGTTAAAAAATAAATAAAAACTTGAGTTTAATTTGGAAGAGGCGCCCATTGGGTGGAATGGCCTGTAAGGGTTTATATCTTATAAATAATTTAATTTTATAAATAAAATTAAGAGAAAAATAGGAGTAATGAATAGGAGAAATATTTTAGACTGGTACACGTTTGAGCTATTTCCTAATTCTTATCTATCAAACCGCTAATATTCACATTAACTTCCTCTTATTCTTCCTGTAATAAATCTGCGGAGACACAAACCCACATGGAGTTAGAGAGACGTGAGCTGATTGGTTCCTGTTAGCTTGTTAACTGCATTAGCCTCACAGCTCGAACTAAAGAAGCAGTGGCTGATTAATGACATTCAGAATAAATGCTGGGTTGCCTGATATTCGATTTTTTTTTCCATTTAATTCTTTAAATGATTTGCATTGTAGTGGACGGTCTCCGTGCCCCAGAGGACACTGTGAACCGTATCAGTTCCCCTCAGCCACTCGCCCAGTGTCCAATATTGAGCCGCGGGCTGGAGATGTGCTCTCTGACCACGATTAAGTGCTCTGCCTCTTTTCCCGAGGCCCGCTGCTAAATCCCTCACGGAAAAGTTGGGAATTCTGCAGAGCCTGTCTGTCGAAACGCTGCGGGCGTCATCCCGAGGAACAGCGTGCCCTGCTGCATAATTCATAGCAAGCATCTGAAGAGCAATTTGCTCTCTCACTTTCTCTCTCTCCCTCTCTCCCTGTCTTATTCTCTCACTTTCTCTCTCTCTCTTTATATCCCTCATTAACTCCACCCATCCTCCTAATGACTGGAACATGCTCTGCAGTACCAAGGGTCTGCATTACTGCTTATGGTGCATTATAAAGAATGAGCCATATTAGTGACTAGACACATAACACTACACTAAACACACTCACTTAAAAAAAAATAATAATAAAAAAAAAAAGAAACTTCACTGATAACTCACTCTTATAATGCTGTACCATATTTTTTTGGACTATAAGGCACAACAGATTATAAGCTGCATTAAGCGACACTAGTAAGGAACACGGGTGTCGCCATTTTTACCAATATAAATTCAGCAGGTCTTGATGCTGAAGGTGCCTAAGTAAACAAAACTGTAATAAACTTTTTTTTTCAAAGTCAAATGAGCAATGGATGTTAATCTACACAGATTTCTCTCCTAAAAACTGGGTGAATAAAGTGCTTTTGTTTACTTACAGTAAGCATAGATTTCCAGTAGTTTGTTTAAGGGAGAGCGCTAGTCATGATTAGCAAGCGCTAACTGAGTGTTTCTGTAACCAAGGGCGCTATTAGATAGCGGTTCATCTCATGTTGCTTATTTTAACATGCTTAACAAGCAGATTACAGTCCAAAATACTCACCTCTGAATGGCGAAAGAGCTAGCGCTGCGGTTAGCGGCTAATGCTAATACTACTACATTCACTGACTGGTAGAATTCATACATTAGGTGCCCCAGATTATAACCATCAGGCACACTGATTATTTTTGGGACAATTAAAGGATTTTAAGTGCACCTTATATTCAGAAAAATACAGTAACTTGTTCTTACAGCCTACAACAGGGACTTGGCAGCTACTCAGTATATAAAATAAATGTAATATCAAATGCACAGTCAATAACAGTAAATAAGGAGGAAAAACCTGTTTTTATCTGCATTATTAAGCCAAATGCATGCCATAGACAAGAACAAAAATAAAAACGCACCTTAAAAAAGGCTTTAAAAGGCTACTTTGGGCTGATATACCTCTTGACGTCTCTATAATGCCCTCAAAGACATTTTGTCCCAGCTGACAGACATTAAAAAGGGGGGATCATTGGTCTGAGAGTAGCAGGATGGTAGTTATGACAAATTGCCCGTTATCCAGGCTGTTTGTCAGCCAGCCACTGTCACGTTTGTTTGTGAAAGTGTCATAAAAGAGAAACCTGGACCAACACCGGAACCATATCATCTTTAGCAATAAATCCAGGTTCTGTTTAAGATCCATCTATAAATATGGAGGCCTAATGGTGACCTCTTCAGTCCTGCTTTTGATGTGGAGTGACACACTGTCCTAACTGCTGGTGCGATGATCTGATGATCCATCACATATGACTGTTTATATTGTTTTGGAGAAAGCTGGGAATAGCTTCTGAATGCAGTAGAAAGAGAATTAAACATTGAACAATGAAGCTGAAACGGAAACTGAAATTTGATCAGCCGTGGTTTCATGAACATCCCTTTCAGGCAGCTTCCTCTTACAGCGTCCACAGTTAATCCTGTTGGATGTGGTTGGTCCTTCTTGGTGGTATGCTGACATTACCCTGGATACCGTGGCTCTTGATGCATCACAAAGACTTGCTGTCTTGGTCACAGATGCTCCAGCAAGACGTGCACCAACAATTTGTCCTCTTTTGAACTCTGGTATGTCTCCCATAATGTTGTGTGCATTGTGTACAATATTTAGAGCAGAACTGTGCTCTTACCCTGCTAATTAAACCTTCACACTCTGCTCTTACTGGTGCAATGGGCAATTAATGAAGATTGAACACCAGGCTGCTCCAATTTAGCCATGAAACCTCCCACACTAAAATGACAGGTGTTTCAGTTTCATTGTCCAACCCTAGTATATATACATTAGTTAGGTATAAATGCAAGATATAGGAATCTGGGAAATCTTTTTTTACAGATGGCAACACTTTTTTGGCCTCTCAGTTGGAGTAAACATAACTGCACAGTAAACAGATTTGCCTTAAAGACTTTTCTTCACTTCTGAAGATGGATTTTATTTTCCGACACATTCTCAGTTATAAATTTTCTACACTTTTATGGCTCTCCCTCTATTCCAGAACAGAACAGACTTATAGAACCCTGTGAGTGTGTATTTAATGGACTGTGTGTGAACAAATGAGCCTCATAAAAAAAGCTAAGCACAGAATCACACAGAATCACATCGAGCTTGAGTGTGAGTTATGGAGGACTTAGACCATCTCTAAGAGGAATTGTGGGATATTCACAGCACAGGGGAGGACTGCAGTGTAGACATTTATTTTTGTCTTTTTTAATGGAAAACATAAGAACCTTAAATACCTCCACACTTTTGATACACTAATCAATAATGTAGAAGAGGAGTGGTCCAACATTTTGCTGCCAAAGGAGGATCAACCAGTTATTAAATCCAAAAATTCATATACTTTCCCCCCCTAACTGTGAAGATATATTTTGTGTGGTTTTAGTTTAAGCAGACTGTGTTTGTCTATTGTTGTGACTTAGATGAACATCAGAACACATTTAATGAAATTATGTCATGGTCTCGAGCCCACAGGTTGCAGAAGCTGGTATCCCATCTAATAAATGTATGATTAGCACTAAATTTGGAGACTGGCCCGACCAAGGAACGTTACAGTCTAACAAAGATATTGCTGAGAAACCCAGGCTTTGTGTGGTTGAGCATTATCCTGCTGAAAAGTAGCACTTGGAATCCATTGCTATAAGAGGCTCTTAAGAGGTTTTCCAGATCATCACACCAGCTGTTGGGGCATTGTTTCGCTCTATAGCAAAGGCAGGACTGAAGTGTGCACCACAAGGCATCCATACTCCAACCAAACAGAACCTGGATTAATCGGCAAAGGCGATACAGTTTCAATCCATAGCAGCTCAGGTTCAAAACAACAGCCTAGACGGAGGAAATTCATCAAAGCAACTGTCCTACTACTCTAAATTTAAAAATGTGCAGTCAAGAAGCTCTCACCAAGAGGTGCACTTCTGGATGTGGGTGGGGAGGGATGGATCTGGGTGGGGTGGGATGGATATGAAAACATTGCCAGCTTATTACCATGTTATTACATCTGTTGCCTACAAAACTTTCAATAAAATTTTAATTTAAAAAAAAGGGTGGTGGAAGAGAACTTTAGAGTACTTTTAGAACCGTACTACACACACTGCATCTGGCAATATGATATGATGATCAGTTAAATTGAACATGTTTTACTTTGTACACTTCATAAAGCCCATATTACATTTTTCCAGAGTCAGGTAGTGTCCCCTGATCACCTCTGCCACTGTTCCTGTTACTGAGCGTTCTCTGTTCTTCTTCCAGGCGCCAACGCTTCAGCTCCGGACCAGCTGAGCCTGGCTCTGGCCTGGAACCGTGTGGATATCGCCCGCAGCCAGATCTTCATCTATGGACAGCAGTGGCCCGTAAGGATCCGTCATACACACTCTAACACACTCCAGCTTTTAGAAATGCAGCTGAACATGCAGTGTCTGTAGAGAGGAAAGTGTAAAATAATAAATTCACACATAGAATACTGTACTGTACCCAGGTACTGCATTATACACAAACCCTGCAAACCCTGGACAACCCATAATCGCAGAAAATAAAAACGTATTTAACCAGACAAGGAACCATTTAGGCCTTAAAAAGAAATTGACACCTTGCTAAAAAAAAAAAAAAACTTAACTTATCAACTTATCATGCAGTCGAGCAGTAAAACCAACTAGAAACAATTCTAATTCAAAACGTAGATAATAATATTTTAACATTTAAACAGCCACAAATTGTAGAGCATTTCTAGCTAGATTTATGGATTTTTGCACATCTGGACAGGATCAGTTTCTAAGGGGGTTCTGGGGTAAAATCCCCCTAAAAAAGCTAATTCCATCCGAATAGGGCTTTAGCCATTTTGCTGATTAAAATGCAGAAAATCTACACCTCCAGATGCAGGAAAAGGGCCACCTGCATCAGGAAGGATCCCACCCACCCAGCACACGCACTTTTTGTCCCGCTCCCCTCAGGCCGGAGGCTGCGGAGCATCAAGTGCAAAACAACCAGACTGAGAAACAGCTTCTTTCCAGAAGCTGTAAGACTCTTAAACTACACCTAACAACACACTGCACTGACACTTTACAAGGACAAAATACTGTTTACAAACACTGTCACCTTAAACCGCACTAAGACACTTTATCTACTTCTTCTACTGCTCTAGTTCATATTATCATGCTGCTATAGCACACCTGCACTCTGGACTTCCTGTTGCTGCTACCTGTCTACTCTCTCTATTTATTTGTTTTATTTTTGGGGGGTATTTATCTTATCTATTTTGTGTATTCTATTTTTATTGTATTCTCATCACAATTCCATTCCACCTCATGTTCCACATGTGATGCGAATGACAATAAAATCTCCTTGAATCCTTGAAAAAAAACTGAATAAAGCTCAATAATAATAAACTAAATATTAATGCAGTATTTATAGCATATAGCTTTATTAATAAGTAAAAATCTCATCAGTTACAGATTAGAGATGAGCCCTGAATGGTGGAGATTAATTCAGTGAAGGCAGTCTAGTTTTAGAAAATTATTCAAATTTACTATTTTTATTTTTGTTTAAGTCACACTCTGAACATAATCCACTATCCTAAAGGGGGAGAATCAAATGATCTTGACCAATTTGAAATGACTAGTTTTAGGAATGTGACGGTTTTGAAATTGAGCGATTAGCTTTAGTAGCTACATTAAGCTTTAATAAACGTAGCCATATAAACACAGTGATTTACTCTATATATCTATTATATACTGTCTATACTGAGTTCAGAGACACACACACACATCACACACATGTTGTGTGGTACAGTATATGTGCTCTGAGAGTTCAGACACACACACACCCACAGCCCCAGGGCACTGATGTATCACTGTGTGTGTTGTTGGGGTGCAGGTGGGATCACTGGAGCAGGCCATGCTGGACGCGCTGGTTCTGGACCGGGTGGACTTTGTGAAGCTGCTGATTGAGAACGGTGTGAGCATGCACCGGTTCCTCACGCTTTCCCGACTGGAGGAACTCTACAATACGGTAACACACTCTCAGAGCCCTACACCAACTACACCATCCATAAGATTAAACAAAGATACTTAATTTACTTATAGTAGTAACTATATCCTTAAAAATTTGAGCTGTCAACATTAAAGGCATTAACACGCAATTAAATTTAGAAACAATAATGCATTATATATATATATATATATATATATTTTTTTTTTTATGCAATTAATTACGTCACCAAGTTTGACCCCAACTTCTGCCGTAATCTGCCTCGTCTCCACCCTACACGGAATTATTTTCCCAGCTGATTGACTGACTGAAAAGCTGACTGAAACTCACATGTGTGGGGACACATCCCAGCTATCAAAAATATTGCTATAAACTAGGGGTGTCACGATTCTCTAAATCCTCGATTCAATTTCATTTCCAATTTTAGGGTCACGATTCGATTTGATTCTCGATTTTCTTTTTTTTTTACAGCAGAGAGGTCTATGGCAGTTTTAGATTAGTCTACGGTCAGTCATTGGTTTGATTCATCAAATTTACAATATCCTATTTGAAAAGGTGGGCTTGATATAAGTGATGCAAAGTGATACAAGTGATCTGTAATACACCACATTAGGCACTAATGGTCAAATTTAAATCATTTAATTAAGATATATATGTAATGCCATCTAGTGGCTTTTTTTGGTAGCAGCAGTGTGCACTATTAAAACAGCAATGTGCAACATAACAAAATAAATAATAATAAATACAGGAACAGTCATGTACAAAATAATAGAACAGTTAGAGCCGTAATAAACTGAACTCTATCCTACTATAACAGTTAAACATGAAAAATAATACTTTAAGACTTTTTCGGTCTCTGAGAATCACAAGTTTTTTTCTTTAATAAAGATTTATTATTAACTTTATCTGAGAGAAAGATGCTCCTTAAGGTACCAAAACTATTAACATATTTGAGGCTAGACAAAACAACTGTTATTTTTATATTTTCAAGTTTTTCTTTAAGAAGATGAGAATGTTCACATTCTCTGGAAAAAGAGCTGCTCTTTCAGCAGTCACAGTGTCCGCGGCGTCGCTACAGTGTGCTGCGCCATTTGCGTAGCTTAGAGGGAGGGATCGCCGATCCTCTTTTTGACTTTGAGGCTCGAGAACATGACATGATTTTGATCGATTTCGATGAAATATTGAAATACACACTGAAACACAGAATCTTCTTACTATATTTACTTTTTTAGTTCCTGTGCCAGACAGCTATCAGATGAGATAACAATCAGATGAGACGATTTGCTTGTGTGATTTATTCATGCATATTGTGGTGCGTTTAGGTTTATACCTGTGTGAAACCAAACCAAACAGAGGGAGAAAACAAATTAATACAAATAAACAAAACTGTTTTCGAGGTTTATGTTTTAAGTGATATTACTGTAGCATTTAAGATTAATGGAAAAGTCAAACCTAGAAAAAAGGTCTATTCAGGTTGAACTTAAATTGAATTTAATTAATAGGATGGTAAAAATAGGGAAAAAATGCATACTTGGTTGTATATAGAGCATAGTTTGGAACCCTAATAAACATGGAAAGCAAAGGGTTATCATATCGCATCACTGAATTCAGCTGCGATCAGTGAACGCTGCACATACCAAGCGTGTGAACAGCATGGAGCAGCATGGAGTGATTAGTGCTATCTAGCTTTTATATATTTATTAGATAAACTTATTAAACCTATTAGTAGTTTAGCTCAAATAAAAGAAGTACATTTGATAGATGGATTGAATAAAGAACAGATCATGTTCTCACCACAAGTGAACTGATCCAAAGTTGGTTTGAGTTGTATTAATTCGCACCACAGTGTGATTACTGTTTTAGACACCTGTTCCATTGAACCGCACTAAGTGTACAAACAAGACAGAGTCCGTTTTAATCGGACCAAATAGTGCTGGTGTGAAAACGTTTAATACAAAGTTGAATAAAAACATATAGTTTACAGTATTATGTTAAAATTGCCTTGGTGTCTGTTAGGGATGCAACAGTACAGTGTGGACACGGTTCGGTTCGTATCGCTGTTCTCGAGCCACGGTTTCGGTTCGGTTTCCATATATTAATATTATCTACCTCCAACATGCAGTACGTTTTAGCCCTTTCTATTTCAAATCAACAAGGTGGTCCTACTCACACTGGCAGAGCCAATATTAAATAGAAAAAAGGCACAGCTTAACCTCTTAAGCTCCAAGCCTATTTTGACCATTTTCCGCCTGAAATTACATACTCACATTTGAAGGCTTATCACACCAATATTAAATAATTTATTATAATAATTAGAGTCAATTCTATGAATTAATATTCCTTAGAAGCCTTTACACAATTCATTTAAGACACTTTAATTATTCAATTGAACATGTAATGACCAAAATATGGTAAAAACCAGGAAAAAATGTAGGCGCTTTTCAGATTTTCTATTTTATTTTTTTATTTTTACTATTTTTACTATTTACTATTTTATTTTTACTACTATACTATTTATATGGATGAAGTGTTTTGTCAGCTCTATATTTTGCTATAATGTGTTTACAATCATCATATAAAATTATACTTCAGGAACCGTACATACTACAGTAAAACGGAGAGCACAGTTCCGGAATCCGGAGAGGCAGACGGTTTGAATAGTGTATAACCGCATTCGATCAAACATGGATGTACGATAAACTTAAATATGAAAGTTATGAATCATAACTTTGAGAAGCAAGGCATATTTCGCCTTAAATGTTTATTTTCTGAAAGGAGATACAGATAAATAGGCTAGATAACCGAAAAGCATCGGGTGTATCGATCCAAACTGGCCGAACCGAACGATTAGATAAAATACAGAAAACCGTTGCATCCCTAGTGTCTCTATAATACTGTATATTATTGTATTTTTGCGACTGATTCTATCTACTGTGTGACTGCTGGTCGTTACGCTAGCAGTGATAGTTGTGCTACAGTGTTTGTTCACCTGATTACCTGATTAAAAGGCTTCTAACTGGATTTGTACTATTTATTGTTTTTGCTCTGATAGAGGCACGGACCTTCCAACACCCTGTATCACCTCGTCAGAGATGTGAAAAAGGTATGACGCCGCAATGCATGGTAGAGTGTGTGTGTGTGTGTGTGTGTGTGTATTGAAGAAGGAAAGGTGAGCAAAAGGTTGTGTGTGCATGAGTCTGAGTGAGTGTGTGTGTGTGTGTTGCTGGTAAAGTAGTTTCTAGACTTTCGTCGCTCATGTCGGGAAGTCCCCTGCTCTCTAGGCGGCTTTAGCAGCTTCAGTTTCTCAGCTTGAGGGATGGCGCCGCCTAATTAGACACCTCCTCTGTCTCGGCGTGAGTCCGCCCTGCTTGACTTTTTGTAGGTTTTCATCTGTAAAAGAGTCGTGTTGCTCTCTCCGCCTGACTTTTGACTTCTTAAAGCTCAAGAGACTGGATTCCTAGTCCTAATTAGAGTACCTGCTGCCAGCATAAAAAAAAAATAAAATAAAACTGTTATGGGGTTGGCAGCTAACTTTACTGCTACTCCTGCAGATTGGACAATGACAGGGGTTGGACAATGAAACTGAAACACCTGCCTTTATTTTAGTGTGGGATTTCAGGTTTCATGGCTAAATTGGAGCAGCCTGGTGGCCAATCTTCATTAATTGCACATTATTGCACCAGTAAGAGTGTAAATATTGCAATGCACACAACATTATGGGTGACATACCAGAGTTCAAAAGTTCAGAGGACAAATTGTTGGTGCACATCTTGCTGCTGGAGCATCTGTGACCAAGACCAAGCAAGTCTTTGTGATGCATCAAGAGCCACGGTATCCAGGGTAATGTCAGCATACCACCAAGAAGGACCAACCACATCCAACAGGATTAACTGTGGATGCTGTAAGAGGAAGCTGTCTGAAAGGGATGTTCGGGTGCTAACCTGGATTGTATCCAAAAAACATAAAACCACGGCTGATCAAATCACGCAGAATTCAATGTGCACCTCAACTCTCCTGTTTCCACCAGAACTGTCCGTCACCACAATCAATTATTGTGCTCTAACCCCTGTGCATTCCCACTGCTAAGCTGTATCATTAGCGTACAGTACACACACCATGTAGTATTATGTCTGTGTGGTGGAGAGAGAGAAAAGGCTTTGTAGTTGTAGCGAGTGGTAGAAACAGTGCGGAGCTATTACGGCTGCCTCTTTGATTTTACACGCTCTGCTAGTCATGCTGCGGTTGTGAGCGTTTATACCGTTGTGTGCGTTGGTGTTTCTACACTGCTCTGCAGTTAAACTCCCAAAAAGATAGTAGATGTGGGCTAAAGAAATAGTGGAAATACAATGTTTATCAGACCAAACACAGTTGCTGCGGTCTGCATCATTACAATGCATATTTTTGGGGGATGTGCAGTAGGGTACATGGTAGAGCTTAGATCCAGCCCAAAATATCCAGCCCGAACCCGTGCATATTTTGCCTGAGCCCTGTCATTATGAGCCTGATTTAAACCCAACATTTTTGGTAGGAAGAGCATTAAAGCTGAGCTTAAAAACACATTGAATAAGTAAAATCTGTTCAGTATATTGTTAATCAACATTGCAACACGGAAGAAGCATAGACCTATAATTGAATAAAACATGTTTATTAAGAACAGATCTCCGAAAGATTAAAACACGAACAATGCAAACAATGATCACAGACCTAAACATCAATATTTCAGGGTACAAAAATTATGCATGAATGAATTTTTCTCTAATCTAATAAAATGTAACATGGTTTAAGAATAGAAAAACAAATTTAAATTAACATTTTTTTACGATGAGCTTATAGTTCATGTGCACTATGTGCAAGTCAATTGCGTAATACGAATAAGAGAAATGTGCACTGTGCCTTTGGGACACTTTTTTTTTTTAAAAACAGCTTAATTTAATACTGTGATATATTGTGATTATCGCACTATAGCTTTATATAGCTTTAACTAAAAATATCAATAAAAAAAAGATGCCTACTTCACAGACTATTTTCTTGAGTAAATAAGTGAACTGAACTTCTGTCAATCCTTTCTTTTAGTAAACTTTACTTAATTTCTGCATACAATATTACCTAATTACAATTACTTCACTTATTCACTTATACAATTAAGTAAATGTTTAAAAGAAAGGATTGATTCAGTAAAAATAAATGAAGTAAAGTTTACTAAAAGAAAGGATTGATTCAGTAAAAATAAATGAAGTAAAGTTTACTAAAAGAAAGGATTGATTCAGTAAAAATAAATGAAGTAAAGTTTACTAAAAGAAAGGATTGATTCAGTAAAAATAAATGAAGTAAAGTTTACTAAAAGAAAGGATTGATTCAGTAAAAATAAATGAAGTAAAGTTTACTAAAAGAAAGGATTGACTGAAGTTCAGTTCACTTATTTACTCTGTGTAACATTTAAGTCTTGAAACCGAGTTAAAGTTTTTTAAATTTATCTGAAATTAAATTTACTTTAAAAAAAGCAAATGCAGAAAGTTGCAAAACTTTTTAAAGTAAATTTTACTCATCACTTTTTTCAGAGAACATTTTAAGTCAACCATTTAAGTCTCCTCCCTTTTTTATTCTGGTAAAATACGCACCATAGTTTGGGGCTAATTTATCTCTCTCTCATGGCCTAGATGCAATCTAATCATTGAGAGAACAGTGTGAATTCAGAGATGAACCAAAACATTTCACAGGAGAACATCAGGGCAACAGTCCATGACCTCAAGCTGAGGAGATGTCACCTGATACAGCAGGATGATGAGCCAAAGCACGGACTTAAGTCAAACCAGGAACAGCTGAAAAAAAGAGGAGGATTTGTGTTTTGGAATGGCCAAGACAGTGCCCTGACCTTAAAAAGAACATAATAAGATGATGTGACATGACCTGAAGAGGGAGAGCATGCAAGACCTCAGCCCAGCAATACTGATGAACTGAAACACTTGGGGCTCTATTTTAGAGATCTGTAGGTGAGCCGTCAATTCTGTATATTGTTGATGTTCATGTTGTATAGCTGCCAACAGATACAATCTTCAAGCTGTACTGTTCAGTATCTTATGGCCATTTGCTGGACCCTGGAGTGCTGTGTGATTCGTTTGGTCAAGAGTGAAACCTATTTTCCAATCCAGGTGGGGTTCGCTGCAAGTATGGAAGCTATCCGCTCCCTGTGCCAAGTGTAGGGTTGTGTGATTGGTTCATTTTATACTGTGATGTAAAGCTGTGCAAAGATAGCAATGAACATCTGACTGTTGTCGGTTTGTCTTTGCTATCATAACAACAGGGAAAAGTATGCTTTGCACAGCTCGAAATGCACAAAAAGCATGTACTTATTCTTTTAAATGATGTTATGTAATAACAAAAGTTTGGGAGAAGGACCCCGCCCGAACTCTACGTTCTAACTCCACCCTGTATCAATCAACCGTCCTTTAAATACCTCCCCTAACTAACTATCTCTCGTGACGAAAGTTCGCATCAGTCGAATCTGCCGCACCCGCCTGCTAGCATTAGCTTGTACTCCGTCATGGACCTTTAACTCACCGCCTCCGACGAGGACCTCTTCCCTCCTAGCCAGCCTGTCTCCACTCCTGCTCCACCTCGCCGGGCTCGTCATCTGAATTCCGTAATCTCCATTCCGGCTACTCCTGGTTCTACTCCGGCTACTGCTTATTCTTCCTCCCGGGTCGGTCGTCCTCACCAGTGCACCCCCGGATCTCGGCACTCCCGCCACTCTTCTCCCCCTTCCCCTACTCCTCCTGCACGGGCTCGCCGCTCCGGACGCCCGTCTTCCTCGGCCGGCCTCGCCGGCCCTGGGCCCCTCTCTCCTAGTAAGTCCCAGCCTCCTCGCATGTCCGATTGGACTGTTGTTAAGCTGCAGCGGGTTTTTGAAGGACCGCGGCGTCCCTTTCCCCCGTTCTGCTCCAAAAGCGGAACTTTTCACTGAACCTCTGAACAGCGCACATGAGCCGCACCGGCGTCGCGGCCTGATGAAGTCACCCGCTCAACTCGCCGCCGCTGCAGCTCTCGCGCCCCTGGCGCGGCACCAAGTCGTCCAACTCCCCCTCCCTCTGTCGTCCAACTCCCCCTCCCTCCGTCGTCCAACTCCCCCTCCCTCTGTCGTCCAACTCCCCCTCCCTCTGTCGTCCAACTCCCCCTCCCTCTGTCGTCCAACTCCCCCTCCCTCTGTCGTCCAACTCCCCCTCCCTCAGTCGTCCAACTCCCCCTCCCTCAGTCGTCCAAACCCCCTCGCCGCTGCTGCAGCTCTCGCACCCCTGGCGCGGCACCAACTTCGCCTCAGCGCCTCGTTTCTCTCGTCTCTCTCGTTTCCCTCTTCCCCTCAGTCGTTCAAACCCCCTCTCTCAGTCATCCTCCTTCTCCATTTCTGCGTTCCTCCTGCTGTTCTCCAACAGTGTTGCCAACTTGCCAACTTAGTTTTTGTTTGTTATTGAGAGTTTAAATGAACACACATGCTCTTCAGTTTATCCTCAGCGAGCAGCAGGTGCTGCCGCGAGCCCCGCCCACGACACTCACAGCGCAGTCTCGGTCGGACCACACACTCACACCGCTCTTCCAACACGCTGCAACAAACTGCGCATACCTAAAGCCGCCGCTGACTGTCAAAAAAAAAAAAAAAAACTTAATCATGTAATTTACGTTAAAATGGAGTTATTTTCAGAAGTCTCTGCCTATTTATAAAAGCAACAGACGTAGTTCATTTGTTAGAGTTCATTTCTAACATTTAAGGGGTTTTAATCACAAATTGCAGCCAATGGCTACTTTCCTTACTGAGCAGTTGGCAACACTATTCTCCAACCCGTCCCTTCCAGCCAGCCTTTCTCCTTCCTTTACTCCGTCAATTCTCTCCCCGCCTCCTCTCTCGCCGTTTCTCACCGGGCTGCAGCACCCGCTCAGCTCCTTGCTGGAGCTTCATGACCTTCATTCTCCATCTACAGCGCCGCCCCCTCTCAGCTCGCGCTGCGGTTCATCTCCAACACTGGAACCCTGCTACATTCCGAGACGCCCCGGATCTGGAACTTCATTGACGTGTGTTTGCGGGACGAAGCTCCCCATCCCGCGATGGGCCTGGCTGTCTAAGGCTGATGTGGTTTCGGCTTTCAAAATCCTCCCTCTCCATCCTGACTCCTGGCGCCTTTTCAGAGTCCGTTTTTCAGTTCACCTTGCTTTCGGGTACAAAGTAACCCCAAGCTTCGACTCCTTTGCTAAGGCGCTCTGCTGGATTTGCTTAACACGGGCCCCAGTTCGTGCTCCACCTCCTGGGTAACTTCGTCATCGGTCCTCCTTCCTCGCCCCTCTCGATGGGTCTTGAAGCCATGACCAGCGCTTTCACTCGCCTCCGTGCCCCGCCGTCGGAGAACTCCGTTGGTCCCTCCACATCTCTCGAGTTTCTTGGGATCTTTCTGGACTCCGCCTCCTTTCAAGTCTCCCCGCCCATACCTAGCACCGTCTTTCCCCCCTCGGCCACTTTATTCACAACCCAAAATCGAACCCAGGGTCGTTCTTTCATTTCCCGCCTCCTCCGCTTGGCTTTTTCGTCCGAGCCCTCCACCATTCGTTATGCTCAACTGATACTGCACGTCAGAGCTCCATTTCTGGCTGTGCCTCCTCTGCAATCGAACGGGTTTTTCTTCTACGCCAACGCAGCTTCCAGCTCTTTTGATATTAAGCTATTCACAGATGCCGCTCCTTCCTCTGGTCGCTTCTGCTTGGCCGGAGAACTTCATCTGCTTCGCCGCGCAGCCACGCGATTCTTCTGCGCTCTCTGGACTTATATGCGGTCCTCGGTGCCCTCCTTTGGGGACATGAATGGTCAAAATCTATTCTACTCCACTCTGATCAATCTCGCCGCAGTCCACATCAAAAAAAAAAAAAAAAAAAAAAGTTGCTCCAAATCGCTAGAAATCTTGCCTTTTATCCGTCGTCTCACTTGGCACTCCATTAAGCATCAGTTCACCACTAAAGCTGTTCACACCTCAGGTCCATTTAATTCTATCGCTGATAGAATTTAATTATATTCTTTTTCATTTTCAGTTACAGAAATTCAGATCCTTGGCTCCGCATGCAAATGCAACCCAACCTCGGTACCTTCATTTTCACAAACTACACTTCACCTAACCCCCGTGTAAACGAACTGATCTTCCAAGCTCAACAAACCTTCTACTTAGATTCCTCAGATGCTCAGAATTTACTTCCCTTAAAATCTCCCACAACTCCTTCTCAGCCCCTAATTTCAGATCTCATCATCCTTGACTCAGATACCCTTACCTTCAAGAATGAAGCAAACGGACCAAATTGGCAAAAACCACGATCCTCTATCTATTCAAACTTGACTCACCCCTCAGCCCGTACGAACCACTCGTCCACCACTTAATCTCCGCCTCTTTCAACAAGCATCACCTTTAGGTCCTCTGTTCACAACGGAATCTAGTAGTATAATCTCAAAGCACTGGTTCCAACACATCTCCGTCGCATCCTTTCTCCCAGTAGTTACTCACCAGATCAATTCTCCGCCCACTCAGTTTACATCGTGCAGCATCCAACGCCTCCAGACAAGGAATCTCCGAGCACACGATCAAGCTCCCCGGCCGGTGGTCTTCCAAAGCTTATAACCTATACATCCGTTCCCAACCAGACGGTTTGAGACAGGCTCATTCCAAACTAGCTTCCACACAAGCTCCAATTTTGGGGATATAACTGCACGCTTCTTCAAGCACGCAGTTCAGAACTCCAGCCCAAATTTCCCTGAGTTCCCTCCCCTTTTTCCTTCTTTCTCTACTTCTTTAGGCGTGGTCCGCACTTAGCAAAATGATGTTATGTAATAACAAAAGTTTGGGAGAAGGACCACGCCCGAACTCTACGTTCCAACTCCACCCCGTATCAATCAACCGTCCTATAAATACCTCCCCTAACTAACTATCTCTCGTGACGAAAGTTCGCAACCCACCTCCTCCCCAACAACCACCTTTTTCTACTCTTCTACTTCTCATTAAATAAAAAGGGGGGGATATAACTGCACGCTTCTTCAAGCACGCATTTCAGAACTCCAGCCCAAATTTCCCTGAGTTCCCTCCCCTTTTTCCTTCTTTCTCTACTTCTTTAGGCGTGGTCCGCACTTAGCAAATTAACCATGTGTGTGTGAAAACCCTATTTTCCAGTCTGGGAGAGGTCCAGAACACCACAATTGGTTGTCAAGGATTTGTTTCTAATGGTTCGTAGAAAGTATGGAAGCTATTCGCTCCCTGTGCCAAGTGTAGGGTTGTGTGATTGATTATTGTGATGATTCATTTTATACTGTCAAGTAGAGGTGTGCACTGCTGCATGTCCATGTGTTGGGCACCTATGCACCTATGTTGACAATCCACTGCCAAGATAGCAATGAACATCTGACTGTTATAGGTTTGTCTTTGCTTTCATAGCAACAGAAAAAGTATGCTTTGTGCAGGTCAAAATGCGCAAAAGGCATTTGGGAGCCAGATGTGCTCTGACTTTGGCGCATTGCTATTTTAGGTCTGCAGCTACCTGGACATAAGTGAAACCTTTTTTCTAGTCTGGGAGAGGTCCAGAACACCACAATAAGATTTGTTTCTAATGGACTCTGGTGCGGTTCGCAGAAAGTACGGAAGCTATCTGCTCCCTGTGCCATGTGTAGGGTTGTGTGATTGGTTCATTTTATACTGTAAAGTAGAGGTGTGCACTGCTGCATGTCCATGTGTGCATAACAAGCGTGGGTGTATGTGTGTTGGGCACCTACGTACCTATGTTGACAATCCACTGCCAAGATAGCAATAAACATCTGACTGTTGTCGGTTTGTCTTTGCTATCATAACGTCAGGAAAAGTATGCTTTGCGCAGCTCAAAATGCGCAAAAGGCATGTACTAGATGTGTGTGTGTGTTTTGTGCGAAACGTACAATAAACCAAATCAACGTGTCCTTTGCCATTCCTTTTGGGGGTCAGATGTGCTCTGACTTTGGCGCATTGCTATTTTAGGGGCGCAGCTACCTGGACATAAGTGAAACCTATTTTCCAGAACACCACAATTGGTAGTCAAGAATTTATTTTTAATGGACTCTGGTTTGGTTTGCTGCAATTATGGAACCTATCTGCTCCCTGTGCCATGTGTGGGGTTGTGTGATTGGTTCACGTCATACTTAGAAGTAAAGATATGCACTGCTGCTTGTTCATGTGTGTGTAACAAGGTCTGTAGGGGTGTACATGTGGCGCATGTACTGCTTTGGCAGTGGCGCACCTGTGTTTTCTGTTTCCAAGTTAGCAATACACCATAAATTTACTTGTACACATCTAATTTTCAGACCACAACATCCATCAGTGTAGATATATTCACAAGCACTGTTGCTACTTAAACGATGCAGGCGCAAGTCATGAAAATAGACTGTTGGCGGAGTATAAGATAGCAATGAGCATCACAACACACTCTTAACCCTTAGAACCCTACAGACGGATTTTCCATCCAAAATCTCACCTTGTGTTCTCAGCATAATTACTCAGGAATCCCTTCACTCATAAACATAATCCATATATGGTTAAAAAGGGCGGAGCTTACTCTTTCTAAAAATAGTGATCCACCACATCCCAGTGCGGTAAAGCTAAATCTACAAGAAACCCATTGATAAAAACACCTAAAAAAGTGAAAAATCTCCTTCCCCAACCAATATTATTTACCTTTAGTGCTTCAAACATATTTATATAATGTTTCAAACCAAATAATATCAGTAAATATCAGACTCAAAAGTGTCCACAGAAAAAGTGTGAAACTACCTGCTTTACTCAAACTAAAGCTAGGTATGGTGTGCGCACTACTTTATATAGTTTTATTTTACTTGCACATTTTTACTAAGTAGTTATTTTGCACTAAACATTTTTATTTGTTTAGACTAAAAAAAGTTTACATTTTTGTATATATTGTAGTTTTCTTTGCGTGTCCTGATTAAAACACTGAAAGGTATAGTCTGCTCTGAGTGTCAGGTTTTTAGTATCTACATGTATCCTAGAGGTGTGATTATTGATTATTGATTATCAAGAAAAATAAATAAATCCGCCTGATGCTGTTTCTCCATGTATTTGGTCAAAATAATAATTAATAAACCATGTAATGAACTCATCAATATCATCAATATTCTTATGCTTTTTTCAACTCATAAACACTCTAACAGTCTAAGCTTTTTTAAACATATATCTGTATAGGTGTGAATATATTTAAAGTCATATATACGTTCAAAAATAAGTAAAAAAAAAAAGGCGTTTGGTACAATTTTGAGCAAAACATAAAACATGATCAGTTCCTGGAAAATATAACAATTCTGCTTCCTTTTACATTTTAAATGATGATTTTTTTGAGCAGCCGTATGTCTTCTGGAGTAAAGGAGATCAGAGTATGTTATTACTGTGTTATAAGACCTGAAAGAGGAACTGAAAACAAAGGGTTCAAAGGGTTACTTTTTCTAGCCTGCACTGTGGAGACTGTTTCCTCAGTATGGTTTAGTTTCATTGTGCTTTATTGTGCATAATTTGGCCACGATAGCAATAAGATAATGTTTTATACCTAATCAATACAGAATTTACTGTAATTCACTACATTCACTCTATTTAATACACCTCTGGTCTTCACAATAAAAGAGTTGGACAGCCCAGTTATTTCAGCCCGAACAGACGCTGTTGACTCTGTTAATTTGATTCTTTGATTTGATTATAATACTGGAAGAAGAAATTATTACAGGGACCTGCCATAATTATGCCCAACTCCTTTGGAGATAAAAGGTTTCGCAGGATGGAGTCTCAAATTGCTCAGATGTATCCTGTGGCACTGATTCATCTCGTGTGCGTTCAGCAGGTCCTGAAGGCTCAGGGGAAATCAAGGCCAGTCTATTGGAGATCATATCTGCTGGCATCTACTGGTGATGAATGTAATTAGCCTGTTTAAAAAAGCATCAGTGGTCGATTTGACTATGATAGCAGGAGTTGCCTTTAACCCTTTGAACTCTTCTCAGTTTTTTTTTTGTTTCCAGTTCTCTCTCTCTCTTTTTCAGGTCCTATAACACAGTAATTATATCAGACAGACACATGCCCTGATCTCTTTCACTCCAGAAGACATACGGCTGCTCAAAAATCATCATAATCATTTAAAATGTAAAAGGAAGCATAATTGTTATATTTTACTGGAACTGATAATGTTTTGCTCAAAATTTAACCAAGCGCCTGTTTTTTTTTTGTTTTTCTTACTTATTTTTGATTGTATATATATATATGCCTTTAAATATATTCACACTTAAGATATCTTTTCAAAAATGGTTAGACTAGAGTGTTTATGAGTTGTATGAGTAGGGATGCACCGATACCACTTTTTCCTTACCGGTAACGATACCAGCTTTCCTGGTATCAGCCAAGAGTACCAATACTGATACCAACTGTCTTATCCTGAATAAGATATAATAACCTGATTGGCTGCTCCGTGATTTCCGCCTTTTTTAAAAAGATATGTTAAGATGATTGGCTGCAGTAGATAATGATTGACAAGGAGCTCCTTACAATTATTTAATTAAACATGTAATGATCAAAATATGGTAAAAACCAGGAAAATCTTTAGGCGCTTTTCAGATTTTCTATTTTTATTTTTTATAACAAGATATATGTGCAGTGTTTCTTTAATTGCTGTGTTTCTTTAATTTCTTTGCTGATACCGATACTGTGTGTAAGTGCCAGTATCAGCTCCGATACCAATACGGTATCGGTGCAACCCTAGTTGAAAGCATAAAAATATTGATGATCATTCATTACATGGATTATTAATTTTTACTCTGATAAAATACATGGAGAAACAGCATCAGGCGAATTTATTTATTTTTCTTGATAATCAATAATCACACATATAGGATACTAAAAACCTGACACTCAGAGCAGCCTATACCTTTCAGTATTTTAATCAGGACACACAAAGAAAACTACAATATATACAAAAATGTAAACTTTAAACCTTAAATAAATACAAATTTAGTTTAGTGCAAAATAACTACTTAGTAAAAATGTGCGAGTAAAATAAAAACTATATAAAGTAGTGCGCACACAATACCTTTAGTGCTTTAGTTTGAGTAAAGAAGGTGGTTTCACACTTTTTCTGTGGCTGTGGACACTGTTTTTTAGCTCTATTCCTCATGTTTAGCAAAAAAGTCTTTATCTGAAGAATCCCTTTTTTTTATCTTTTCTTCCTCCTCATCTTCACCTCTCTTACAATATTTACTGTTTGTGTCACTTTATGAGCGTCTTTCTGAAACGTCTCATTTAGCCCTGTAGCTGCTAGAGGCCAGATTTGATGAAACTATTAAAGCATGTTTCCAACAGATTGTTCAGCATGTTCAATTTCAGCCGTGCGTGATAAACGGTTGAGACGTGTTTTCCCGTTCTTTGCTTGTTTTGCTGCCATTGGCAATGTTTGTTGCTTATTTCCAGTCCTAGAAATTAGCTCGTGTTGAAAGCTGTGGTAGATACAGCACTTTTAGAGCTGTGGTGGTGTGTTAGCGCTGTTAGCATGGTGTTTGTGTGTAGCATTATTTTAACATAGGTTTTATGTTGTTGTTGTGTCTGGTTGGGTGTTAATGTCTGGGTGGAGGTTTTGTGTGCTAGTTGGGTGTTTTAGCTTAGCGTTTGTGTGCTAGTTGGCTGTTTTAGCTTAGCGTTTGTGTGCTAGTTGGGTGTTTTTGTGTGTTAGTTGCCAGATCCCTCAGGAGCGATTCTGTCTCACTTACCTTGTGTGTTCTTTCCAAGCAAGAATATCCAGGGTTCAGTTGGATCTACCTCAAGGTGAATCAGCAAGTCCCTTATCTTCGTAGTGCTTTTAGCGACACGTCAGTGTGTGTGTGTGTGTGTGTGTGTGTTGTCTGAAAGAGCATGCATGAGCGGTCTGAATGTATGAACTACTACTTCATAGCCATCTCTTGCCAAAAACATCCAGTCCAGTCTGAGGAAACTCTTTATCTACAGGGGAACCTTCCACCCGACTACCGCATCAGCTTGATTGACATCGGATTGGTCATTGAGTACCTGATGGGCGGGGCCTATCGCTGCAATTATACACGCAAGAGGTTTCGAACTCTCTACCACAACCTGTTCGGCCCTAAGAGGGTAAGTCCAAACATTTCTGTTGGTTAATATTATAATGTACATTGACTAGTTGTCTTATTTCATAAAAAAATTATTTGATTAATTATTTGACTACAAACCAGTTTTGTCTGTTTTAACCAAACCAAATAGTGCTGGTGTGAAAACTCCCATAAACTATAAAGGAACATACAGGGGTTGGACAATGAAACTGAAACACCTGTCATCATTTTAGTGTGGGTTTTTAGGTTTCATGGCTAAATTGGAGCAGCCTGGTGGCCAATCTTCATTAATTGCACATTATTGCACCAGTAAGAGCTGTAAGAGTGTGAAGGTTCAATTAGCAGGGTAAGAGCACAGTTCTGCTCTAAATATTGTACACAATGCACACTATAACATTATGGGTGACATACCAGAGTTCAAAAGAGGACAAATTGTTGGTGCATGTCTTGCTGGAGCATCTGTGATCAAGACAGCAAGTCTTTGTGATGCATCAAGAGCCACGGTATCCAGGGTAATGTCAGCATACCACCAAGAAGGACCAACCACATCCAACAGGATTAACTGTGGACGCTGTAAGAGGAAGCTGTCTGAAAGGGATGTTCGGGTGCTAACTCGGATTGTATCCAAAAAACATAAAACCACGGCTGATCAAATCACGCAAAATTCAATGTGCACCTCAACTCTCCTGTTTTTTCCACCAGAACTCTCCGTCTCTGTTTCATTGTCCAACCCCTGTATATGTTATTAGGTAGTAGACAAAAAAGAGAGATTTTGGCTTCACAAACTAGCAGTTAAAAAAAAAAGCACTCAGCACCTCTAGAACTCCTTTATATATATTTCTTTTACCTTTTTGTTTACTTTATAATTGCTTATGTGTTCCTTAATAGTTTTAAAGTCTTCATTATTAATCTATAATGTTGAAAATAATTCAAAATGGTGTGAAAACTTCCCTAAATTTATGACGGAAAGGAGAGTTTCCAATTTGCAGAAACGATCCCTGAAATCCAGCGATCTCAGACTTAAGACAGAGGAGAAAACAAATCCCTCGATTGCCTCACCTCTGCCCAGAGCCTCCTGACAGAATGTGTGATAACGCCGCGCCCCATCTCCTTTAAGTGCATTATCCGCCGACACGAAAAACACATTCTCCCAGCAGCCCCGGCCGAGGCGCAGAGCCACCGCAGATCACAGATTGCATGCAGAGAGAATTATTTACACTGCGGCGCTGCGGCGGTCCTGCGTATATGTGACTGAAAAAAAAATCAGCGGACGAAATTGACATGCCTCTCCTGACGCGGCGCTGCGGCGGCTGCCGGCTTTCCCTTCTCACATTCGGCTGCATTGATTGAAGCACGCAGGTAAATAAGAGACATCAGCAATCTGAGGAAGCTATGGATCTGTTCCATAAACCCTGAACCTCCGGAAACAGAGCCAAACATCCACAAGCTGAAGATGAAACACCTTCACTTCATCTATAGCTGCAGAGCTAAAGGGGAGGTTTTTAGACTTTTAAACACTTTCAGGACTTTTTAGGATGTTTTCACACCTGAACTTTGTAGTCCAGATACTGTAAAACCATACGTTGTTGGAACTCAAATGATTTAAGTCTGTTTTACATAAAATTGGATATTTCTAAACAATACTCAACTTGAGTTTTTTTGAGTTAGTTGAACTCAGATTTGTGGGCACATATACTGTACTATTGGAACTGAGATCTTTGAGTTGAACCAACTTATAATAACTGAGTTTAGTCTGTTTTGTCATTAACAGCTTCTTTTCTATTGGCTTCTGTCACAATCTATTTGCATACTGGGTGTGTCCAACAGTTTCTGACTGACACTCACCATCAGTGTGTAGTGATTCCCCCTGGGCTGCCTTACAAATAAATCAACTTCCCCTTTAGTTGTAATAACTTGATGTTTTAATTCATGCTAACTCAAATTTTCACTACCCATTACTTTTGTTCATTACAAAAATGAACAAATCAGCTGCATTCCGGTCTTACAGTATAACAAAAATAATAAAAAAATTAAATCAACTTCCCCTTTAGTTGAAATAACTTGATGTTCTAAGTTTTCTTTTCCCATTACTTTAACTTTTTAAGGCAACCGGTTTCCTCAAATTTTTTAAGTAAATTCAACTTATCCGGGCTTACAATGTAGATAAATTTAAGTTTTAAACTGGTATAGTGTCCAGCTAAATCCTACAGCTATGAACAAATGCTGTATTAGCAATATTAATAACACAGTAGTTGTGCTGGGTTTTAATTTCCCCTCCTTACGGCTAGAGGCACTACAGAGCTCTCTCTCTGTAGAACAGCACCTTCATAAAAGCATACTGCTTCAGCTCGCTAACTAACGCTAACTAACGCTAACTAACGCCAGTAAGCTTAGTAGCTGAGCTCTGTGGAGTCAAATGCTTCTCACACTCTGTCCTGCCTGGGGAAACATTATGTGAAATGACAACATCACTTTGTCTGAGGAGCTCCTGCTGCTGTTCCTTTTTAATCCGAGTAAAATAGAAAAACAGCAGCAACAACTACCAAAGCTTTCACAATTATTCACTCAGAGAAAAAGAGTAGAATGGAATTGGAATTATATAATCGTTTCACAACTTTTCCTCTCATTCTCCAGATGAGACCAGAATCAGTCCTGAGTACAGAATTCTTTATTCAGCATACATGATAAAACGTGATATAATCTAAAGGTGCAAAAAAAAAAAAAAACTTTAGAGCAGTAACTATAGCCCGGTTTAAATATATTAATACTGTAGCTCAAAGTGTAAAATTTATTAGCAGGGGGTGGTGTTATCCACTGCATCACACCACCCGCATGATGGCAGTGTTGTACTCTGATGTTAAATCACACTGTTTTGATTGGATGAATAGTGAACGTTTTGTTTTTTTTATAAATATGTGTTATGTACAGTATGTTTACACAGTGAAATTGTTGAGGAAAAGTTGAGAAAACTCAAAATTTCAAGCCAACTTACAGTTTTAAGTAAAAAAAAATCTTTAATAACTCACAGACAGCTGTGCCAATTATCTTTAGTTCAGATAATTAACTTTAACAGATGATTAACTTCATAAATTAAGTTTGTGTTGATAGAGTGACTCCATGTAGGTTCTATAAAACGTAATCATGTTAGTTTAGGCAATTAGTTTGCTCTATTTTATGATACGGTGAAATTCAATATTTCTTTGTTCAGCTGATTTAAAAATTGCTTTAAGGAAAACAATTTAAAGTTTTTTTTTGTTTGACAAAATTTGACTTAAACAACTGCTTTATCAACTGATTTATCATTATACCAAAGTAAGTTCCGACCCTGCAATGTGCTGAGTACCGCTATCAGCCAGTAATGCACTGTGTAACCTAAGCTCTTCATGTATTACTCCGCCACATACAGGTCACCTAGCAACGATGCAGCAATTAAGCCAGGAGATCGTATTTTCTCGTCCTCTTTAACTCTTTAAAATCTTTCAATAAACAGCAGTAATGGAACTGTGGTATAAATAAGCAATAATACACTCGAGGTTTGTGTTATATAACGGGTAATATTATTGGCACTAGTGTGCTGCTCTACTGCAATTCTACACGTTATAGCACGAACCTCGAGTGTATTATTGCTTAGATATATTACAATATATTGAATTGTAACCCTTGTATCATGATACATATCATATTGTCAAGTTCTTGCTAATATACACACAGCCCTAATTCACACCGGCTTCAGTGAGCTCAGCATCTATGCAGGCTTTGCGAATGTTTAAAGGCCTGAAATAGACGGGAGATATTAACAGTGACACTGGAGAGATGCTCCAGATATTCCTTTTTTTTTCTAAGCTCCCAGTGTATATATACACACACACACACACACACACACACAAACACACACACATACATGCACACGAACACACACAGACTAGCTCATCTATTCATTATGCATTCACGCCCTGCTTTTAACACAGATACAGCTCGCTTTAACACACACACACACGAACACACACACCCACCCACACACAGCACGGGTCAGGGACATGACTCTAATAATTGTAAAAGGTGCGAGAGACGATTGGGGGGGTCTAACAGAGAGAGAATGTGTGGGGAATACGGTGTGTAGGGGGGTCTTACCATGTAGATGGTTTCAGTATGCAGAAGGCGTATCTGGCCGTGTTCCTAAATGCCACTTTTTGTTGTCATCATTCACAGCCAAAGGCCTTGAAGCTGCTTGGAATGGAGGTGAGTGAGTGTTTGTGTGTGTTTTTCTTTTTTTTTTCTCTATATTTTTCTCTATAACCCCCCCCCCCCCCCCCAACCCCCTATGTTGGCAACAGCCTGAGATGTATGATTTCCTGCTGTTTTCAAATGCCAACCCACACAGTGTTGTACAGTGAGATGTTCTTCTCGTAGCGCATGCAGGCGTGGATGTAAAAATAGCCGTTTGCTATTAGCATTCTGCGTAATTGTGTGGGTTCGGCTCCTTTATGCTCTGAGACGCAGAAACGTTAACACTATAAACAGCTTTTATCTGGATTTGTTGAGTTGTTGTTGAGTTGTTGTTGCTGTACTCTCAGTGCTTTTTGATCAAGATCCAACTTTGTAAATTAGCCTTCATTCGTCTTAGCGGGACCACTGCCCAAACTACGCTCTATTACCCACTGTCTAATTACAGCAGCTAGGCACGCTCAATTCCTAATACAGTTTTTACACATTGTATTCACACAAAATATAAAACTATGCACACAAATCCAAAAACATGAAGCTCATGTGTCAACATTGTGACTCAAAACTGCTAAACTCTAAGCACAATTCAATATCGTCGCTGTCCGATGAAAAACAATTATCTCCAAATCAGCAACTTTACAGGAAAGAGAAAAAACCTTGTACACTTTCAATAGAGGTCAATCTAAAAAATAAGTTATTTCTAGGGGTGTCACGATTCTCTAAATCCTCGATTCGATTTTTTATTTCCGACTTTAGGGTCAAGATTTGATTCGATTCTCGATTTTCTTTTTTTTTTACTTTTACTTTTTACACGATTTTCTCTTTTTACACGATTTTCTTTATTTATTTTATTATTGTATATATATACATATTTAACTATAATAAAATATCAGAGTATATAAAAAAACTGAGTATAATAAAAAAAAAACAGAGTATAATAAACTCTTGCTACCATAACTTGCTACCCTGAAACTGTGAGACTTAGGCTTTACAAATATAGTACATGAACTTCTAACTGGAAACATGCTCTAATATTGTGCTTCTTTTGTCTTTTTACCTTTAAATGTACACGTAAGAGTAGCATGGTTTGACAGGGTAGCACAACTCGACAGAACACCTGATGACTCGGCTCGCTGTGTAAATGTATCCGTAATCATGTGGGCGTATCCGTGACGTTTTTTTTTTTATTCAAATGAAGCAACAAGTGTAGTCAATCATAAGTTTAAGATTTTTAATCAGCCTCGCAAAGGCAGCTGTTCTGTGTGTGTGAGGCTCGTATGTGCTTCTCTCACACACAGCGGAACTATTTGTCGGAGGGCGGGGCTGCGCTCATGCAGCCGCTCTCTCTCTCTGTTGAAAAACCCTGGGCTACAGTGTGCTGCGCCATTTGCGTAGCACACGTGTGCTTGCGTAGCTTAGCGGGAGGGATCGTCGATCCTCTTTTTGACTTCGAGGCTCGAGACCATGACATAATTTCGATCGATTTCAGGTCGATAAAATATCAAAATCGTGACACCCCTAGTTATTTCAGGTCATTTTGAAGAGTTTCTATTGGTCCGTTCATCAAGACATTTTGGCACCAAATAAGAGACAGTTTGTCTGTTCAAATTATATAGTAAACTAAAAATCGACAAAAATGGAGATACGTGTTTTTTTTTTTTCCATAGGACAGCGACGACATTTTCTCACTCAAATATCATTCTAAATCACAGCTTTGCAAATCACCAAACACAAATTGCATCATTTAGTACAGTTTGGTCACCAGAGAATCACTGACCTTCAAATACATAAATAATAAATACATTTTTGTTCCCTTTTTGGATGTGAACTGATTTTTCTCGTTTCTCATTGTACTTTTACAGTTTACAATTACAGTTTTGCATCCTTACTACATACAGTAAAAATGGCTTACTGTAATGCTATATATGAGAGGGTCCTACACCACACCAAATAAATATAAAGAACAGAAAGCAAAACATATTTCCATGGACTTGTCTGCATTTGAATTTGTACAGTGGCCTCGTGAAGTCAAAAAACACAACGAAAAACTGATTAAAGTGCTCTGAATTTATCTTGTCAGTGTTTATTTGATGCTCTGCAGGAGATAAGCATAGAAATAGCTGTGTGTGTTGTTTTGGTGGAAGGAATCTGTAGTTTTGCTAGAGATTTGTGGAAGTTCAACAAAGCAGTTCATAATTTTCAGTTTGTGTTTAGAGTTTTGAGAAACTGAGCCAAGTTTCTAGAAATGCGTTTAAACATTTAGAAAAGACGAAAGTTAAAGAGCCATTAGCACACAAAATAAGATCAATAAAAAAATAAGCATGGCTAATGAGGGTATTTTAAATTTTAAGTGTATTTAGAAGCAGCATATGTATGTCATTTTCTCATTCCCCCCCCCCCTAAATTTCGTAATGTGTCAGGACGACATGCCTATCCGACGAGGGCGCCAGAAGACCACGCGGAAGCGAGAGGAGGAGGTGGACATCGACCTGGACGACCCAGAAATCAACCACTTCCCTTTCCCCTTCCACGAGCTGATGGTGTGGGCGGTGCTGCTGAAGAGGCAGAAGATGGCGCTGTTCTTCTGGCAGCATGGCGAGGAGGCCATGGCCAAGGCTCTGGTGGCGTGTAAGCTGTGTAAGGCGATGGCGCACGAGGCCTCGGAGAACGACATGGTGGAGGACATCTCGCAGGAGCTCAATCACAACTCCAGGTTCTGATTTTAATGTTTATTTTTTGGTGTGTTTCACATGCGTTATACCAAATCTAAGTAACATCTGCCTTATGTCTCATTTCAGTGACACAAGCTTAGTAATACCAGCCTTATATCATGACAACACCAGTCTTATGTCTCAGTAACACTGACATTTTGTCTCAGTACTATTAGCCTTATGTCTCAGTATTATTAGCCTCATTTCTCAGTACTAATAGCCTTATGTCTCTGTAACACTGACCTTATGTCTCAGTACTAATAGCCTTATTTCTCAGTACTATTACCCTTATGTCTAAGTAGTATTAGCCTTATGTCTTAGTAACACTGACCTTATGTCTCAGTACTATTACCCTTATGTCTCAGTAACACTGACCTTATGTCTCAGTAACACCAGCCCTATATCTCATTAACACCAACCTTATGTCTCTTAAACACTGGCCTTATGTCTCTTTAACACTGACCTTATGTCTCAGTACTAATAGCCTTATTTCTCAGTACTATTACCCTTATGTCTCAGTAGTATTAGCCTTATGTCTTAGTAACACTGACCTTATGTCTCAGTACTATTAGCCTTATGTCTCTGTAACACTGACCTTATGTCTCAGTAACACTGACCTTATGTCTCAGTACTATTACCCTTATGTCTCAGTAACACCGACCTTATGTCTCAGTACTAATAGCCTTATTTCTCAGTACTATTACCCTTATTTCTCAGTACTATTACCCTTATTTCTCAGTACTATTATCCTTATGTCTCAGTACTATTAGCCTTATGTTTCTGTAACACTGACCTTATGTTCAGTAACACTGACCTTATGTCTCAGTACTATTAGCCTTATGTCTCAGTAACACTGGCCTTATGTCTCAGTAACACTGACCTTCTGTTCAGTAACACTGACCTTATGTCTCAGTACTATTACCCTTATGTCTCAGTAACACTGGCCTTATGTCTCAGTACTAATAGCCTTATTTCTCAGTACTATTACCCTTATGTCTCAGTAGTATTAGCCGTATGTCTTAGTAACACTGACCTTATGTCTCAGTACTATTAGCCTTATGTCTCAGTAACACTGACCTTATGTCTCAGTACTATTAGCCTTATGTCTCAGTACTATTAGCCTTATGTCTCAGTAACACTGACCTTATGTCTCAGTAACACTGACCTTATGTCTCAGTACTATTAGCCTTATGTCTCAGTACTATTAGCCTTATGCCTGCATACTATTAGCCTTATGTCTCAGTACTATTACCCTTATGTCTCAGTAACACTGACCTTATGTCTCAGTACCACCAGCCTTATATCATGGCAACACCAGTCTTATGTCTGAGTAACACTGGCCTTATGTCTCTATAACACCAACCTTATGTCTCATTAACCCTGGCCTTATGTATCTTTAACACTGGCCTTATAGCTCATTAACACCAGCCTTATATCTCATTAACACCAGCCTTAAGACTCATTAACACCAGCCTTATGTCTCATTAACACCAACCTAATGTCTCGGTTGCATCTGCCTTATTTCTTGGTATCTGCATTATCTCTATTCTGTTCTAATCACTATTTATATCTGATGCAGCTTTTACAGCAGGCTTGTGTCTATTTAGCACCAACGTTGTCTTTTGGTTCCACTATCTGAATATCTCTGAATACCTGTCTGCAACATGTCTCTGCAACATTAGTGTGATTTCTTGGTAACAACAGTCTTTACTCTTGGAAACACAAACCTTATGTTTCCATTTCACCATCATAAAGGTTTACATTTTGATCTTATCTCTCAGTGGCACACGTTGTATCCCTTATCAAAACTGCCCAGCACTTATGTCTCTTTAACACTGGCCTTATGTCTCTTAAACACTGGCCTTATATCTCATTAACACTGGCCTATGTCTCAATAACACCAACCTTATGTCTCAATAACACCAACCTTATATCTCATTAACCCTGGCCTTATATCTCTTTAACACTGGCCTTATATCTCTTTAACACTGGCCTTATGTCTCTTAAACACTGGCCTTGTATCTCATTAACACTGGCCTGTGTCTCAATAACCCTGGCCTTATATCTCTATAACACTGGCCTTATATCTCTTTAACACTGGCCTTATGTCTCATTAACACCAGCCTTAAATCTCATTAACACTGGCCTTATGTCTCATTAACACTGGCCTTATGTCTCTTTAACACCAGCCTTATATCTCATTAACCCTGGCCTTATGTCTCATTAACACTGGCCTTATGTCTAATTAACACTAGCCTTATGTCTAATTAACACTAGCCTTATGTCTAATTAACACTAGCCTTATGTCTAATTAACACTAGCCTTATGTCTCATTAACACTGGCCTTATGTCTCATTAACACTGGCCTTATGTCTAATTAACACTAGCCTTATGTCTAATTAACACTAGCCTTATGTCTAATTAACACTAGCCTTATGTCTAATTAACACTAGCCTTATGTCTCATTAACACCAGCCTAATGTCTCGGTTGCATCTGCCTTATTTCTTGGTATCTGCATTATCTCTATTCTGTTCTAATTACTATTTATATCTGATGCAGCTTTTACAGCAGGCTTGTGTCTATTTAGCACCAACGTTGTCTTTTGCTTCCACTATCTGAATATCTCTGAATACCTGTCTGCAACATGTCTCTGCAACATTAGTGTGATTTCTTGGTAACAACAGTCTTAACTCTTGGAAACACAAACCTTATGTTTCCATTTCACCATCATAAAGGTTTATATTTTGATCTTATCTCTCAGTGGCACACGTTGTACCCCTTATCAAAATTGCCCAGCATCTATGGCTGTACCTCCTAATACCTCCTTCACCTAGAGTGCCCTGTCCCCAATTCCATGCCTGATCTGAACCCGGGGATTTTTAGTTTTTTTGATGTCTTTTCCCAAAAAAGAGATTTCAAATGCCTCCAGTTTTAACTTACATCATTTCCCATAAGTCTGGAGTGTATCTCGCCGGGGAGGGAAGGTTTGAGAGGAGAACTTATCTTGTGCCAATCTTATATCACATTAAAGCCACAGCGACTGGACGCTCTGTCAGCCTGCCAAGCTCCCTCCTTTGAAATATATGCGGGGCTAATTAAGGGGCGTATATCTGCATATGTATGTGGGCCTGTGTGTTTGCGAGCGTGCACGCATGCACCTGTCTGCCTGTAGCCGCCGTGTGCCCGTCCCTCATCCCCCTCTCTCCTGCAATTTCCCCCTCACCCAGGGAGTTCGGGCAGCTGGCGGTAGAGCTGCTGGATCAGTCCTACAAGCAGGACGAGCAGATGGCCATGAAGCTGCTCACCTACGAGCTGAAGAACTGGAGCAACGCCACCTGCCTGCAGCTGGCTGTAGCCGCCAAGCACCGCGACTTCATCGCCCACACGTGCAGCCAGATGCTCCTTACGGACATGTGGATGGGGCGGCTTCGCATGCGCAAGAACTCCGGCCTCAAGGTCAGAAAACCCTGTTTGTAGTCTTACAGCAACACCGGTAACACTTCCTGTATTTAAATGCTGTATATAATATAATAACTCATAAGTCATTATAGCTACATTGCCTATAGCTACAGGCGTCAAACATAAATATAAGAAATTTTAATTTTTTTAGTAAAGAATCAACAACAAGTGGGACACAATCGTGAAGTGGAACGAAATCTATTCCATTGTTTGTAGACACTTGCGCCAGTTTCCATTCCCTTTAAGAGGCAGGTGAGCTCTAGCTTTGGCGCATTCGTATCTGTGAAGGTGCAACATCAGCTCATTAAAGGGAACAGCAATGATATGTTATTCTTTGTTCTGTTTATTGTTGATATATTTGTGTCCATATATGTGTGTAACAAGCAGGGATGTACACGCGCTCCTGCATGGTTAAGATATACAGTAATTACAGTTGACTGTTACTGTTGTCAGGGTTTTAATTAATCAGTAGCGCACCTGTGTTTCCCTCCATCAAGATAAAAACACACCACACTGTAAACCCATACGTTGTTTGAACTTAATTAGATTTAAGTCTGTTTTACATAAAATTGGATATTTGTGGGCACATATTCTGTCCTATTCAAACTGAGATCTTTGAGTTGAACCAACTTATTATAATAACTGAGTTTAGTCTGTTCTGTCATTAACAGCTTCTTTTCCATTGGCTTCTGTCTCAATCCATTTGCATAGTGGGTGTGTCCAACACTTTCTGACTAACACTCACCATCAGTGTGTAGTGATTCCCCCTGGGCTGCCTTACAAATAAATCAACTTTCCCTTTAGTTGTAATAACTTGATGTTTTAATTTATGCTAACTCAAGTTTTCAATCCACTATACTTACTTTAAAAAATTGAGCAAACCAGCTGCCTGAAAAATTTAGTAAACTCAACTCATCTGGTCTTATACGTAGTATAACAAAAATAAAAAAAATGTTATATTAACGTCCCCTTTAGTTGTAATAACTTGATGTTCTAAGTTATGCTAACTTAATTATGCTAGTTTTCATTTCCTATTACTTAACTTTTTTAAGACAATCAGTTTCCTCAAACTTATCCGGGCTTACAGTGCAGATATTTATCTATTTCTTTTTTTATTTTATAGGCATGGGTGCAGGGCATGAAAACAGACTGTTGAAAGGTTGTAAGATAGCAATGAACATTGCGACGCACCTTGCGCAGGTTGTACAATAGAGCCAATTGACTCTGGTTAACCACTAGTTTGTTCTTCTAGCTAGTGGATGTAGCACATTTAGCAAGATAGCCCTCTGTGTTTGGTTTGGTTTGGTTTGGTTTGGTTAGTTATCTAGCTATTATTTTTTTTTTTTGTAGGTAGCTTAGCTCCTGGTATAATCTACTGGCATGTGCAGCTCCCCCTAAAAGAAAAGCAGAGAATGATAAAGACGATGCCATTTCAATAAAATAACTTATCAGCGCTAATCAGTAGATGATTTTAGTTTGTAAAGCTGCTTTGCATCTTGGTAAGTTCCTAAAACTGCTTCCACAGCACAGCAGTCTCATTTGCAGAGCTTTTATATCCCCCTCTCTTCTAATTGTCATATAATGAAGTTTTAATGGTTATTTTCAGCGTGGTGCTCTCAGAGCCGAGCTCTTTCAGCAAATTAGATCAACCGTGTGCCTTCCCTGGGATTTAGGGAGTTTGGGAGTATTTTTGTTTTAATTGGGTTTTGAGTTTGGAAATTAATGCTAAACCACACTTCATATAAACTGTAGCTCTTAAACCTCTCAGACTAGAGCTTTTTAAAAAAAATTTTTACACTTTTTTAAAACTTTATAACACGCATAAATTTCACAGTTAAACTAAAAAAGTGGACTTTTTCTGATGCTATTTTATGTGTTTATTCATATAGTTTGTAAAACAATCTTTCTAAAAATGCCCAGTCAGCACTTTGTCTGCAGAGCCTTTCTGAGTGTTCTGACTACTATTATATTATATATTCTCATTCATATAAACAACAATAACAGGCTGCAGCTGTCTTTTCCTACATTTTTTTGGTAGGTTTGCTAAAAAACAGGTAATACACTCACTGAAAAAAAACAATATTTATGTATATATGATTTTTTTTTATGAATGGGAGTGAATGGAGATAAAAGCTATAATTGAGCTAAACTTCAATTAAAAATATGAATGATTTCATATTTGATGAATGAATGCATCTCTGCTACTGTGAGCTGATTGGCTGGTAATCTGATGCTGAAGTTAAAACATTATGACTCCAGTACTGAAACATTTTACATAGTTATGTGTTGAGGACATATTTAAGTACATATTTCAGTATAAAACGATCAGACATTGATAAACTCACTTATATGATTTTACCCATTCATTCAGGACTCACTTCAAGTGCGTATTCTCCTCTCTGGAGATTCTCGGGCATTGCATCGCTAGTTCTTGTGATAAATGCGTTCCTGTAGTGCTGTAATTTTGAAGTCTTTCAACTGGGAGAAAAGGTCTTTGGGTGTGTAGTCATTTCTAAAAGTCTCTCACCAAAAGGTAGGGGTGAGCGATATGACGATAACAGATCGTGAAGTATTATAAGGTGTCTATGATAAGCCATCACAGAAAAAACCTTTGCTTACTCCCCCCCAGAGGTCGTTCTCACGTCGGATGGAAACGCGACAAATCTTTTTAACCACTTAAAGAGGCGGCATCCCAAACGGCACGCTGAAAATCAGGTAACCAGCAGATTAACTACACCGCAGCTAGCAGAGGCTAACGCTACAGACGGACCAAAACAAACAATGCTAATGCGGTCATTTGAGAGAGAGTCACTCCCTACGAGAGGAGAAGTAAACGATGGAGAGACATGGTTCCTTTTAAAACAGTGGAAAACAAGCCAGAAATACTTATTTTTTTCTAAATGACATTGTCAGCTAAGCAGTTTAAGTCTTAAATCCTGTCAAAACATTGAATGCTAATAGTAATACTTACAGGATAATTACAGGAAGATTTTTTTTTTTACAGTAATTTTTTATTTAACCGCTTTTATTTTTTATTTAACCACTTTTATTTAATTGTTACTGTATTGGTCTTGCCTTGTCATTTTTGTGATAGGCTAATTTAGCTGTTTAAACAGCTATATTGCACTTTACCTGAATGGTGTTTTTGTGTACCATTTTTAACCAATTGATTGTTAATGGATTGAAATCTGTTCAAAACTTGGCTTGGCCAAAACGGTTTGGTTTTTAGTGCTGTATTTAAGAACGGTTAGATTGTTTGATTGCACTCAATCAACATGAAAAGAATCGTGATAAAATTGTTATCGTGATTATGAAGAAAAGAAATCGTGATATGATAATTTTGCCATATCGCCCACCCCTACCAAAAGGTACACTACCAAAAAGTATCCTCTGAGAGCCTTCTAATTAAGCAAAGGGGGAAGCGCTTTTACGCCCTCTTGTGGCAAGACCCTCTTGTGTCTAATCAGAGCAGACTTTTAATAATTTACTGCGTAACTGCATGCTGAGTTTTGCAGCAATCTGGGATTTATTTGTGTATTTTTTTCGCCCAATTAGTATATGTAGGTTTCATTTAGAGCTATATATATATTTTCCTCATGCAAGCCTGCAATTCCAAGAATACAAGCTCCTCACCCTGTAGCATCAGCCATGTGTGGGCTTCACTCTCTCTAATGCACATTTGGCAGCTGCTGGAGGAGAGATTTACAGGGCTTTAAGAGCCAGAGATTCCCCTCTTCTCCCTCTTCTCCTCCAATCTACATCTGTTTCTGCCTGTTGTTTTCATGACACGTCTAAGCTGTTGCATCAGGGAAGGCTGTGCAGTCTTACAGCTGAGCCGAAGAAGCGCTACACACGAGCATATTTGTTTAGTTGAGCCGGTGGAGTGTTGTCTAAAAGGGTTTGTTAATAGCATTTGTTAGCATATGTTATGTAGCTTTAATAAGGCATTATAATCTGCAGATGTCTGGATTTTATTCACCAACACTGAGTCAGCAGGATGAGTCATTTCCCATGATGAGCAATTTCCCATCAGCGATGGATTTAGAGCACAATAATTGATAGTGGTGACGGACAGTTCTGGTGGAAACAGGAGAGTTGAGGTGCACATTGAATTCTGCGTGATTTGATCAGCCGTGGTTTTATGATTTTTGGATACAATCCGGGTTAGCACCCGAACATCCCTTTCAGACAGCTTCCTCTTACAGCGTCCACAGTTAATCCTGTTGGATGTGGTTGGTCCTTCTTGGTGGTTATGCTGACATTACCCTGGATACCGTGGCTCTTGATGCATCACAAAGACTTGCTGTCTTGGTCACAGATGCTCCAGCAAGATGTGCACCAACAGCTTGTACTCTTTTGAATAAATGTAATTAGGTAATATTGTACGTAGAGATTAAGTAAAGGTTACTAAAAGAAATGACTGATTCAGTGTTTTATTGCATGTAGTCTGTTAACTGCACCGCCATGCAATTTTGTGCCTTTTATGGTCATCTAATCATCTAATGCACCATTATTATATTCCAGGTGATCCTAGGCCTGCTGTTGCCTCCTTCCATCCTGAGCCTGGAGTTCAAGAACAAGGACGAGATGTCATACATGCCTCAGGAGCAGGAGGCCTACCTGCAGGAGAAGGACTCCGACGAGGCCGACAAGCCGGCCAAGGACAAAGACGAGGAGGACATGGAGTTCACCGTAAGAGCATACTGTGAGGCGCAGTACAACTCCGTGGTGAGAGCATCCACCTTAGCCCCGTTCTTTAGCCTGTAGTCCAGCACACGCACACATCGCACACAGCGCTGCCGAGAAATCGTAAACTTCCCCAAACTCAATTTGGCCTCCCTTTTAAATCTTCGTTCTTTTTTCTCCCCGAATTCATGGCTCCTCCCTTTTTTAAAGAATATGTCCCACCCTCCTTGCTTTGCCCCTTCTCTCCTCGTTGTCCTAGCAAAGACGTGTGGTCGTGGAGTTGTAGCGTGTCTCCTCCTGTCTGTCTGGCCGTCTGTCTGTCTGGCCGTCTGTCTGTCTGTCTGTCCATCCCTGTGTCCGTCTGTCCGTCTGTCTGTCGTTCGTCTCGCTGTGTTTTTTCTGTTCCCTCCTTCCAGCAACGGTGCCACTTCTGAAGTACGGTACTGTGACATTCTGCTGAATGGTTCTTCCTCTTCTTATTACTCATCATCCCTGCTGCCCCCGCCATTACCGCGCATGCCCAGCGGACAGCCTGCCCATCCTCATTCCGCCTGCCGCTCCATACCCGAGCTGCTCCTCTTGTGCAAACATTTGTGCGAAATGTGCAAATTTCCTCCCCACAAACATTTAATCAGATTTTTCAGTTTTGGCTGGTTTGTTTGTTTGTTTTCCCAATGACTGTCATGATTGCATTCAAGCAACAGGTTAGCACAAGCGACTTACGGGTAAATGCAGAGGTGGAACGTAACAAATTACATTTACTTAAATTACTAATAAGTAATTGTGTAGATTTTATTAGTAATTTGTAATTTTGACACAAGTAATTTACTTCACTACATTGAAAAACTCCCCGTTACTGAGTAACACATGAAATGCTGGGAAAAAAAACTAATTGTCTGAATTAAAAAAAAAAAAAAGTTTTGTTCTCCATGGCAGCGCAGCTGAACTTCTCCCAGCAGTGTTTATTACGATTAGCGGTTAGGAGAGACGCTGTGTGAATCAGCTCTGTAGCCTGGAGTCATCCACACCTATAATAGCACAGTTAAACCCAGAGGTGGAAAGTAATGAATTCCATTTACCTAAATTACTGTAATTGTGTAGATTTTATTAGTAATTTGTAATTTTTTTAAATAAGTAGTTTTTAAAATAGGTAATTTTACGTTTACTCAAGTTCACTGTGACGCAAGTAATTTACTTCACTACACTGGAAAACTACCCGTTACTGAGTAACAAATAAAATGCTGGGGGAAAAAACAAATTCTCTGAATTAAAAAAAATATATTGAGTTTTGTTCTCCATGGCAACTTCTCCCAGCAGTGTTTATTACGGTGTTCTGTCGAGTTATGCTACCCATCGATATGTGCTTCTTTACGACATTTTTTTGTATGATTTCATGTTTTTAATTCCTATAATGTAATGTAATCGGGAACATTAAACAATCTGCTTGGATGTAAAAAAAAAAAAGACATGTAAATAGCAGTTAAAGCATAATATTTTATGGGGTGGTCTGAACAAATACTGTCTAAAAGTACTGCCTACCTTTTACATCAAATAATTAAAAGTAACTATGTAACTTTTACTCAAAGTAAATATTAAATTGAGTACTTTTTTACTTTTACTCGAGTAGATTTTTAGATGGGTACTTTTACTTTTACTTGAGTAGAATTTTAGCAAAGTAAAGATACTTGTACTTCATTACAATTTTTCAGTACTTTTTCCACCTCTGGGTAAATGAAGTCCGGAAGGCGCTCAGGAAGACTTGGACAGGTGTGTAAGTCTGTGAGTCAGTGACTTCATCGCTGAGTGACGGGTTTGTGTCATTGTGCTAACCTGACGTTGCTCAAAACAGCTTGGGGAGCTGGCGTTTTTTTCCCTACCTCCCACATGCAACTGTGAATCTTGCACAGATTTATGAAGTTATGACACAAATTGAAAATTGTATTGCAATGAACTGTCTCTGCTATACATGGAGTTATGATGGTGGTACACCATGCATTAGCATTAAACAAAAAAGTGTGTTTTACCAAAAAATCCGGCCAGAATCAATTATTCTATGTATAATTTATTTACAGCTCTGTAAAAAAAAAGTAAGAGGCCACGTTTAAACCAGTTTCTGAATTTTATTCTATAAACTACAGACAAGATTTCTCCCAAATTCCAAATAAAAATATTGTCATTTAGAGCATTTATTTGCAGAACATGATAAATGGCTAAAATAACAAAAAAGATGGAGAGCTTTCAGAGCTTTCTCAAATAATGCAAAGAAAACTCTTGGAATTCTTGGAATAACCCTGGTTTTTAATCACAGTTTTAAACATGCATTTTGGCATCATGTTCTCCTCCACCAGTCTTACACACTGCTTTTGGGTAACTTAATGCCTTTTATGCTGCTTTACTCCTGGTGCCACATTTTTTTAAGCAGTTCAGTTTGGTGGTTTGATGGCTTGTGATCATCCATCTTCCTCTTGATTATATTCCAGAGATTTTCAATTTGGTATATAAAAAAAAATAAAATATTTTTTTCCAGAGCTGTATGTTGTCACCAACAATGAGCCAAACTCTGTGATCATCTACCTAACATGCTGTTGGTTAAATTGCCCCAAAAATTGCCCCAAAAAATGGCCAGTCAGACTTTTAGTCCTTCTGGGATCTAACCTGAGATTACTAATACTTAAACACATTTTACTCTATTTGTGTATTCTCTGTTCATAAGACATTCAGAAGGATGCTGAAGCTGTAGTCTGTTGTGTTTGCCTGCTGTTGTGTTCCATGCCTGGCAACCCGGGGTGTGGAAATAGGATTCGTGTTTAAACTTAGCATGTTAGCATAATATGTGACCGTGAATTGGCATCATTTTGTGAATCGCTACAGCTAATATAATAGATATTGGTTCTTTAAATGAGCCACTCTTGCTATATGTATGTAGTAGCATCATCCTGACTCCAGTCTGTCATCACTTTAAAAAAAGTCTGTCTGGTTAATCTGTAGCTATTTGGCCTGTAGATTTGAGAAAGAATAAGAGGGGTGAGCGGCTTAGCGATGCATGCTAAGCAGCTCAGCTATGGCTGACGGTTTCAATAGTGAAAGGCTTGCAATACAATTGTGACACAATGTCCAAGAGTGTGCCATGTTCTCCATCAGAATGAGCTCCCCACTCTTGGCTCGAGAATGTGTTCCAGGGACACATGGAAATGGCATTAAAATTTCAGTCTCTCTCTCTCTCTCTCTCTCTCTCTCTCTCTCTCTCTCTCTCTTCCTGACGTTCTCTCTTCCACCATTCTACAGCAATACCATCAAAGCCCTCTCCACATGCACCACCTGCCTGAGCACTCAGAATTGTTCGGCAGTTGTTTTTTTTTTTCTCGCATAACTGCCACATTCAATTCTGAGCGTGAAAAACATTACATACATTAAATATAAAACCAGCACTCTCTGCTTTCTCTCTCTCTCTCTCTCTTCTTGCTGTTCTTCCATGTGTTTTTCGCAGGCCATGTTGGGGAACGTGAGCTCAGAAGCATCTCGGAAAAAGGTAGTGGAGGAGGTGCAGCACCGCCATCGCCTGATTCCAGTGGGCCGGAAGATTTACGAGTTTTATAACGCGCCCATAGTCAAGTTCTGGTTCCACACGGTGAGAGACCTGAATTACTAGTAACTTAAAATATGCATAATATGCAAAAAAAAAAAAAGATGCTTTTTTTTTTTTAGCTTTTCCAGCAGATTTACAGTTTTTCCACATACATACACCAAAAATGTGGAACTATGCACACAAATATAAGTATGGGCTTACATTTGTGTTGCATCTACAGGGGTTCAGTGAACAATGAAACTGAAACACCTGTCGTAATTTTAGTGTGGGAGGTTTCATCGTGGCTAAATTGCAGCCTGGTGTTCAATCTTCATTAATTACACATTATTGCAGCAGTAAGAGCAGTAAGAGTTTGAAGGTTCAATTAGCAGGGTAAGAGCACAGTTCTGCTCTAAATATTGTACACAATGCACACTATAACATTATGGGGGACATACCAGAGTTCAAAAGAGGACAAATTGTTGGTGCACGTCTTGCTGGAGCATCTGTGACCAAGACAGCAAGTCTTTGTGATGCATCAAGAGCCACGGTATCCAGGGTAATGTCAGCGAGATACCACCAAGAAGGACCAACCACATCCAACAGGATTAACTGTGGATGCTGTAAGAGGAAGCTGTCTGAAAGGGATGTTCGGGTGCTAACCCGGATTGTATCCAAAAAAAACATAAAACCACGGCTGATCAAATCACGGCAGAATTCAATGTGCACCTCAACTCTCCTGTTTCCACCAGAACTGTCCGTCACCACAATCAATTATTGTGCTCTAAAACCAGGTGTTTCAGTTTCATTGTCCAAACCCTGTATTTGTGTGCTCAGTTTTCTCGAGTAACAAACAAATACTTGAGGCCAATCACAGAACACTCATCACATGCAATCAAACAGTCTCAAGTTACGAAAGTAAGCCGAGTCCAGTATGAGTGGCACCTAGTCAATCTGCAACAAAATGTGGAATTCAGAGTATGTGAGAAATCAATCTCAGAGATCGATATCATAAGCGTGGAAAGCACAGGGAGGTTTTAGTGTAGATGTCAGTTATTTATTTTTCTAGCTTCATTTTTAATAAACGCATGAATGCACTTTCATCATAGCCGCACAATGCACAACTGCTGATGTCCGAATGCTTCTATTATATCTATCTGCTGTGTCGGCTGCGCTGTTTACACTTCTTCCTTTTTTCTTTTTCTCTTTTTTCGATCTCCTCTGCACTCCCTCATTACCACGGCACACGGGCCCACCGCAGTCACGACACGCGCTAATGGGCTGTTTTGTTTGGTACGGGAGAGCGCCCACATCTTTTATATCACAGAGAAAACGTGTTGCATGAGGGGAAGAGTGCATTTACACTCGGGCAAACCCTCCCTCCCCTCCCCTGATTTTTCTGTTTGGATTTAATTGCATTCAGCCACGAGAAGATCAGTGAGGTCAGCTCAGTGCTGGGGGGCTATATACCCCTCTAACAGATGAATGGCATCAGACATGGTGATCTCAAGCCCTCTGTATACTGTGGCTATGAAGTTCAAAGCTCAATGATGTTAACAAACCAATTCTGTGCTTCAGTCAGTCAGTAAAAAGTAGTTAGGAGTATTCAAATCAATAACATGATAAGGGTGCCCATACTTTTTCATATGACTATATATATATATACAGTATTGTGCAAAAGTTTTAGGCACCTGTGGGTACCTTACAGTAAAGAAAAAGCTTCTTATCTGTGCAGTAAGTGTTTATTATTAGCTCAGTAAAACACATTAAAGAATTACAATAAATACAAACAGCAGTTTTACAAAAACTGTTTTCCTTATAACAAAATCTCCTAATCTCTCCTCTTAATCTGAGTTTAATAGAGTTTAATATTTCTAGTTCTCATCATATTCATCAACACCTGGTTGGTAAATTACTGGTAAATGTGGTAAATCAGGTGAGCTGCTACTGGAACTGAACAAAAGGAGACATCTGGTATCTCTACACTTTGTTTTTCAGTTCGGCTCACAGGATATAACATACTTATAGTTAAAAATGAGAATTCCTTGTTATGTTTCACTGTATTTATGTTTATTTGCACCTGTTCAATTCATGCGTGGTGCTTTTTTCAGGTAAAAACACTCATATTGCTGAGATAAATGGATTAGATTAATTTGCTTTGGTGCCTAAAACTTTTGCACAGTACTGGATATTAAACAGTGGTTCCTAATTTTTTTAGATCATGTTCCACCCATGATCAAGCTACAATTTCCAAGCACCAGCTAAAATACAGATGAAATATTTATACTTTATAGATTTGAATGAATATTTCTGAGGTCACCTGATGTACCACCTGTATTACATGTAGAGACCATTAAAAACACTGTTTTTAAATTTCAGTCAAATGTCTCCATATGAATGAAAGACCCCAAAAAAAAAAGATCCAGAACTTTTTATTCAGGCCTCCAAAATCCAGAGTGTGAAAACACTGAAATATCAGGGCTGTTATGTCAGGTATCTCACACAGCAGCGTGTTTGACAGGTTTCAGTCTCTGCAGGCGTCTGAAACTAGAACTCGTCTAAGCTAGCAGGACCATGTCCTGTCACTGAGTTTGACAGAGCTCTGAATTTCCTCTCAGATGTTAGAGCTCTGTTAGAGCCTGGCAGCCTCTCTCACACACATTACACTCAGTTCTGGATTAAATAATGCCTTTCAATTACACTATAAATGCTAGAAATTAGATTATATTCATATGGTCCTTCATATCAGTGTATTCATTAATAAATAAAGGACACAAGCTACACAGTTTGGTTTTGTTGAAAGAAAATGAAGAAATATACCATATTTTTCACACTTTTTAAAAAATATATTTTTTCAACTCCGAGTCTAATAACACATATATTTAACTATTTAAAAAATGTACTTACCAATTTCAGGCAGCTTTACTTATTTTTTGCAAGATTTCTAAGCTGAAGGTGGTTAATATTTTTTTTCATTCCTCTTACCAAAACTCATGTGACATTTAAAAAGCATGTTTAAAATAAAGTTGACTAATTCCTTTGATTGAATTTATTTTAAAGAAATGATTGTCTGCATGTTCAAATAATTGATAAAATTGACAAAAAAAATTACTGTATATGCATGCACATTATATTTTTCTAAAAGATGCAAAGCTATTTTTATCTTATCAAGATAAAAATACCTAAACCTAAACCTGATTGAAGTTATTATTATGCAATTTAATAAAACAAACAGATAAATGAAAAAACACACAGAATTGAACAAAAGTGGTTTACTAATGTTTACTAACGTTCACATCATCAAATCAATAAACCAGAGTACAATACTCCGAATAATTCCTGTTACTGAAACTCACTTCTGTTACTGGCACTCATTCCTGTTACTGAAACTCACTCCTGTTACTGAAACTCACTTCTGTCACTCCTGTTACTGAAACTCACTCCTGTTACTGGAACTCACTCCTGTTACTGAAACTCACTCCTGTTACTGGCACTCACTCCTGTTACTGGAACTCACTCCTGTTACTGGAACTCACTCCTGTTACTGAAACTCACTTCTGTTACTGAAACTCACTCCTGTTACTGAAACTCACTCCTGTTACTGGCACTCACTCCTGTTACTGGAACTCACTCCTGTTACTGGAACTCACTCCTGTTACTGAAACTCACTTCTGTTACTGAAACTCACTCCTGTTACTGAAACTCACTCCTGTTACTGAAACTCACTTCTGTTACTGACACTCACTCCTGTTACTGAATCTCACATCTGTTACTGAAACTCACTCCTGTTACTGGCACTCATTCCTATTACTGAACCTCACTTCTGTTACTGGCACTCACTCCTGTTACTGGAACTCACTTCTGTTACTGAAACTCACTCCTGTTACTGGCACTCACTCCTGTTACTGGAACTCACTCCTGTTACTGAAACTCACTTCTGTTACTGAAACTCACTCCTGTTACTGGCACTCACTCCTGTTACTGGAACTCACTCCTGTTACTGGAACTCACTCCTGTTACTGAAACTCACTTCTGTTACTGAAACTCACTCCTGTTACTGAAACTCACTCCTGTTACTGAATCTCACATCTGTTACTGAAACTCACTCCTGTTACTGGCACTCATTCCTATTACTGAACCTCACTTCTGTTACTGGCACTCACTCCTGTTACTGGAACTCACTCCTGTTACTGAAACTCACTTCTGTTACTGAAACTCACTCCTGTTACTGAAACTCACTTCAGTTACTGGAACTCACTCCTGTTACTGAAACTCATTCCTGTTACTGAAACTCACTTCTGTTACTAACACTCATTCCTGTTACTTTTCATGTTTTGAGTAACAGGAATGAGTTTTTTTTTTAATACAATTGGCAAAAACATGAAAAATAGCTAAACAGCGGCTATGCTAATAGCATGAGGACACTGAGCACATTCTAATGATTTTCCCAAAATTAGTGTTTTAAAAATAAACAAATAGGATCTAAGAATTAAGGTAAATTTAGGTAACAGGACTGAGTGTTGAGATTGAGCTCCTCAGTCATCGTTACAAAAAGATCAAATATACAGAAAAACAAATGAGGGAACTTTTTTAATTTTTTTATTTTGGTCTTCCCATGATCTTTAGAAGAACCAGATGATGTCACTTCCTGTTGTGGATGTGACTTGTTCCTGTTGTAGAATGTTCCAGATGTTTCAGATGTTCAGGGTAATGTTTTACAGTGCAACAGGACTGAGTGAAACCCAGGAACACAACTAAAATGTGTACATTTTAACTTGAATATCACGGAAAAAATTATGAAAAAAAAAAAATTTTAAGCATAGATGGAATTTGGAGTCGCACAACAATGCAAAAAAAGTTAAAGTGTGGTGGACAGCTAATAAATGCTATTTTTTCAGTGTTTTAAATTGTTTTAATAATGTTTTTATTACATATGTTATTTTTTGCAATTAGATCAATGTACAAGACGCTATGGTTATTAATAAAATGTCATGCGTCTTGCCATCAGCTGCTGGAGCCCTGAGAGAGCACAGTTGGTCTTGCTCTCTCTGGGCGGATACAGTACAGTATATGGCACTCTCTCTTTCCCCTCATCACTCCTAGGGTGATGTGGATCAGCACAAGGCTGCGTCTGTGAGCTGATGTATCAGAACCGAGTCACTGTGCTGCTTTCCTCCGAGCGTTAGTGCTGTGATGCTACTCGGTAATGCTAAAGCATCAGCAGCAGTTCAAAAAGAGGTGGAGTCTGACTTCACAGCCTTCGACCTCCTGGTGTCGTGGCATCACTAGTGATGGGGGGGATATACATACCCCTAATCAAAGGTGTCCCTGCTTCTCCTCCACAGATGGCGTACGTGGGCTACCTGATGCTGTTTAACTACATCGTTCTGGTGAAGATGGACCTGTGGCCTTCTCCTCAGGAGTGGATCGTGATCGCCTACATCTTCACCAACGGCATCGAGAAGATGAGGGAGGTGAGGTCAAAGAGTCCACTCTTACTCCCAGCAGTCTCTATTAGCCGGTGCCCGGGTCTGCTCTGTGCATTGATCTCCGCCCGCCCGCCCATCTCCAGCTTTATTAAAATGACTCTTCTCAGATTTCTCTGTTAAAATTACAGATCAGTCCGATCCTCTGCAGCTCAGTTACAAAACCTTAAAACCCAGTCTCAAAAAAACTGAGATTATTGCCTTTACTGGCAATCATTTACAGGCATAAACACACACAGCCATGAGTCACATCATTTAATTTCTTAAATAATTATGAAGTTTTCATAGAAATTATTTACATTTCCGTACAGGAATAATGAATCATACAGGAAATATTTTAACTAACACACACACACACACATATATATATACAGCTCTGGAAAAAAATAAGAGTCAATTTAAAGGTTTATGTTTGAGTATAATAAACATTGTTGTTTTATTCCTCCCAAATTCCAAATAAAAATATTGTCATTTAGAGCATTTATCTGCAGAAAATTAGAAACGGCTGAAATAACAAAAAAAGATGCAGAGCTTTCAGACCTCAAATAATGCAAAGAAAACAAGTTCATATCATAAAATTTTAAGCACAGTTTTAAACATGTATCTTGGCATCATGTTCTCCTCCACCAGTCTTACACACTGCTTTTGGGTGACCGAATTCCACTCCTGGTGCAAAAAATCAAGCAGTTCAGTTTTGTTTGATGGCTTCTGACTATCAAACTTACATCTTACATGATTATATTCACTGCAAAAAAATAAAACATTCAGATGGTTCAGATGTTTTTCTGGTTTGGACCTTATTGGTTATAAGTTTCGCCTCCCAACTCTGGGGTCTTGGGTTTAAGTCCCTATCTGAGTGGATAGTTTTCATGTTCTCCCTTTGTCTGTATGGGTTTCCCAAAGGGACACTGGTTTTCTCCCAGAGTCCAAAAACATAAAAAGATCAGGTAAACTGGACACTCAAAAAAATATGTGTACGTAGGTTTGTGTGTTTGTGTAAATGTAGAGCTCTGGACAAAAAAGCTCTGGAGACCACTTAAAATTATGAGTTTTTTTTTTTTTTACCAAATTAAAACCTCTGGAATATAATAAAGAGGAAGATGGATGATCACAAACCATCAAACCAAACTGATTGAATTTTTGCACCAGGAGTAAAGCAGCATAAAGTTATCCAAAATCAGTGTGTAAGACTGGTGGAGGAGAACATGATGCCAAGATGCATGAAAAAAAAAACTGTGATTAAAAACCACCAGGGTTATTCCACCAAATATTGATTTCTGAACTTTTAAAACTTTACGAATATGAACTTGATGTCTTTGCATTATTTGAGGTCTGAAAGCTCTGCATCTTTTCTTTTTTTGTTATTTCAGCCATTTCTCATTTTCTGTAAATAAAAGCTCTAAATGAGAATATTTTTATTTGGAATTTGGGAGAAATGTTGTCTGTAGTTTATAGAATAAAACCACAATGTTCATTTTACTTAAACATAAACCTATAAATCGCAAAATCTGAGAAACTGATTCAGAAACTGAAGTGCTCTATTAGTTTTTCCAGAGCTGTATGTATGACTGTGAGTTGATATGGCAGATATGGATTGGCACTCTGACCTGGTTAGTTGCTGTAGAGGTAGAGGATGCTGTTGTTTCCAGTTAAGAGTATGTTGTGTGCTATTTGCTGCCGTAACTTTACGCTGTGTGGATGAGTGCTGAGTATAAATGGTTGTGTGTAAAAAACGTGATTGTAAAAGGGCTGGGTTACACCTATAGCCGGGATGGGACCAATGAGCAGCCCTCAGGGGCGGGGTTATTTAAATGAGTAGGCTGTCTCTCCACAGTCTTTCTCCCTCCTCTGGTCTCTACTGCGCTCTACAGACTCGGGTATTAGGATCGCCAACATGGAGGAAGATTTTGGCATCATTTTCATTAAATGAATGGGAACGGCGACACGGCGTCCATCTTTGTTTTACAGTCTCTGGTTAACCTTTATTCATTCATTCATTCATTTTTCGCTCTAAAGTAGAAAACCATCACTCAGCTCACTTTATAAACCAGTGAATAGTATATGATACTTTGAGAATTTCTGAATGCTGAACCCACCCTGACCTTCTTCAGCTTCAAGCTACTGCAGCTTCAAAAGCTTGGGAAGATGCTGGTCCTCGCTGCCCTAGTTGAGGTTATAAATAGAACAGGATCCAGCAGGAGCTTTTTATTGGGAAGGACGAGATGATGAGTGAAGATGAGCTCCCTCTCCTCCGCCGGACTCTTCATACAGAATATTCTGCTGAACTCAGCTGTGATTCCTTTCAGTCTATAGATCCGCTCTTCACTCGCGCTCTGCTGTCCCTCTGCATCTGCAGGAAACGACGCTGTGTGGTTTTACAGTGGGAGGGTAATCTTCAGTTTACAGTCAGGCTGTTATCTTGTCTTCTGCGCTGATGGCTTCTCCAGTATTGATAATGACACTGCAGCTGAGATGTGCTGCACCAGCACTTTTAAATATATATCTATAGTAGTCTAGATGGAAACAGGGGTCCATGAGCACATAGTGGATTTTTTTTTTCGCCACCTATTCTTTCTTAATCTTTGAAGTGTCTATTTTAGAGTTCTGACAAAGTAACAGGATGAAATAATGTCCCGGGGTGTCCAAACTTTAAAATAATGAAATAATGAAATATGCCACTTTAAATAATACTTAAAATAATGTGTAATTTCATTTACACACCATTTTACTTGACTTACTATCTTTATCTTTGACAGTGTTGTGTAAAGTAAGATTTTTCAAATTGATGTTTAATTTCATGATGTCTCTTAATATTAAACTCCTTAATTACGGCAACTTTTAGACTCTTTGTCCTGTTTTTCTGCCCTAGAAATGCGCACCCTCTCTGCTTTTAGACTCTTTGGCCCGTTTTTCTGCGCTAGAAATGCGCACTCTCTCCGCTTTTAGACTCTTTGGCCCGTTTTTCTGTGTAGAAATGCGCACTCTCTCTGCTTTTAGACTCTTTGGCCCGTTTTTATGCGCTAGAAATGCGCACCCTCTCCGCTTTTAGACTCTTTGGCCCGTTTTTCTGCGCTAGAAATGCGCACCCTCTCCGCTTTTAGACTCTTTGGCCCGTTTTTCTGTGTAGAAATGCGCACTCTCTCTGCTTTTAGACTCTTTGGCCCGTTTTTCTTCGCTAGAGATGCGCACCCTCTCCGCTTTTAGACTCTTTGCCCCGTTTTTCTGCGCTAGAAATGCGCGCTCTCTCAGCTTTTATACTCTTTGGCCCGTTTCTGACACCTAGCGTTCAAACTTTGAATCTCACATTATAAAAACCTGCCTAACAGCGGGCCAACTTTCATTCTAATTCTAAAATACCCCTGCTTTAATGCATCTATGCTAATTCCGAACCGGTAAAAAATTATGAAGAAAATGGCATAGCTCCTTGAGTTAAAAACCTATACAGACAAATTAGCACACTTTTCCATACAATTCTGAGCCAAGGAATTCAAAAGAATGGTTATTTTTAAGTTTCTGACACATTTTGACTTAATTCTGGCACAAAAATGTCAAAAATGAGCAGAAAATGTTAAGTTTGCATGTATGTTTTCACATTACACTAAAATCCTGTGCACTGGATAAAAACATCTTGAGATTTTAAGATATATAAATATAAATACAGTGGTTCCTCCATTCAGACTGTTTAACATGCTCGTCTGCAGCAAAAATATTCTACACATACAGTATTCTCCCTTTCCAGGAATGAACAGAGTGGAGCTGAAACTGCAGGATAATACTGACCCCTGCTGACCATGAACCATTATTGAACATTTAACTGTCTAAAATCTCTCAGTTTGCATGATCCCTCTCTCTTTCTCTCAGTCTCCTTTATACTAAAATATCATTAAAAAAGTTACTTTATTTCAGTAATTCAGTTCAAAATGTGAAACTCATACATATTATATACATGTATTACAGTCAAGTGCTGTAAGATTTTGTGGGAAAACAAAACTGCACTGACTTTAGACTTGATAATAAAACACAGTGGATCAACACCAGCAGATGACAGACATGTCTCTCCAAACCACCAAATCACTGATCATCAGCAAATTTTACATTTCATTTGCAAATCAATGGAGCAGAGTCTGGAGGAAGAGTGGAGAGACACACACGAGGGTGAAGAGTGGAAGAGTGTTGTTTTCACAATCAGTGATGGTTTGGAAAGACATGTCAAGAACTTTGAAAATATTCTTAAGTGTAGTCACAAAAAACATCAAAAACGTTCTAATGATGAACCTGGCTCTCATCAGGACCCCCTCAGAAAGAGAAGAGCATGAGATACCTCTGTTGTACAGGATAAGTTAATCAGAGTTACCAGCCTCAGAAACCACAAATTATCAAACAGCTCCCCAGATAAGAGCACCTAAATACTTTTTCACAGAGTATTTTGGTTTGTTTAACACTGTTTTTAAGTTACTACATGATTCATTATGTGTTCCTCCATAGTCTGAATCACTTTACTGTTCATTTACTATGTAGGAAAAAAGGAAAATAAAAAATCTTAAATAAGAAAGAATGTCCAAAATTTGGACTGGTACTGTACTTAAATAAATAATAAATAATAGCATATTAATTCCTAATGTGAAGATCCACTAAAATTATCATCCAAAATGGATTTGTAATACGGTTATTAACCAGAATGTATCGCTAGTTCTATAAAAACATGGAAAAGAAATTAGCAACTGCTTAGCAACACCTTACCAACTACCTAGCAACTGCTTAGCATGGCAACCCACATGGATGCCATAGCAACGCCTTAGCAACCACCTAACAGCACCTTAGCAACCACCTAGCAACTGCTTAGCAACACCATAGCAACCACCATGGATACCATAGCAAAGCCTTATTAAACAGCTAGCAACACCAAAGCAACCACCACAGATACCATAGCATCACCTTTGCAACCATATAGCAACACCTTAGCAACCATCACAGACACCAAAGCAACCACTTAGCAACACCATAGCAACCAGCATAGCAAAGCCATTTTAGTTGCGCAACCGTCCTGCGTTTTCTTCAGGAAATACACTTTTCTAGTTATATTATATAATTCTAATATAATTATTATTATTATACTTATTACATTATTAATGTGTGTGCAATTGTATATTATAAATACAATGCAATGCTTTTACAATTAGTTATAATCAGAAAATATGTGCAATAAGGCATGTCACAATGAAACTTTTACATTTTCTATATAATGGCAACAATGGCAAAACTGGTGTAGTTTTAGTTGTATCTAGTTGGATAATGTATATTTGGAATTGTTTCACTGAACTGTACTGCTTTTGAAGGCAGTAATAGTTATAGAAGCTTCTGTGCTAAATGGCATATAAAGAAAATATATAAATAGCATATACTGTGTGTGTGTGTGTGGGTCAGATTCTGATGTCGGAGCCGGGGAAGCTGCTGCAGAAGGTAAAGGTGTGGCTGCAGGAATACTGGAACATCACCGACCTCATGGCCATCCTCATCTTCTCCATCGGCATGGTGCTCCGCCTCCAGGACCCGCCCCTCATGAGCTATGGGCGGGTCATCTACTGCGTTAACATCATCTACTGGTACATCCGCCTGCTCGACATCTTCGGCGTCAATAAGTACCTGGGCCCCTACGTCATGATGATCGGCAAGATGGTGAGAACCTCCACGCTGACAGTCATTTCATACCTTTAATCATATATTATAGAATATATATTATATTATATATCAGAAACAGAGGACTGATATATACTGATATATAACATTTCACCATGTAATCCTATCTGGATTTATCAATTATTATTTTATTGATTTAACTCTGAAAGACCAAACTTTACTAGAGTAAGTAATCAATATTTAATAGTAAATACTGAATTACTCACAACAGTTACTGAACCGTACACACATCCTGAATCCATTGTGCTTGCTGAAAATTCAATAGTGCAAAATTCATAACTAATGCTACATAATGAATAATTCATAATGCATGTAGAATGTTTCATATTAGTTACTGAATAGTTAAGAGCAGGTACTAAATAATTTATTGTAAATACTGAACAATACATAGTGCACACTAGGGGTGGGCAATATTATATCGTATAGAATATATCGTGATACAGAAATATCGTGATATTAAAAATCCATATCGTGATAATAGGGCTGTTCTGTCTTAAAAGTAGTCTATTATTTACTGTGAAGCTTTAGGTGTATAATTTATTGTATAATTGTTTTAGTTTGCAATTTATATGCATGCACTAAATATTCTGCAATATTTTTTGCTGCATTATATTATTTTATGCTATATTATTTATTTTGCCACATTATGATTATGCTGTTATACTCTTATACCATATTCATGAAATAAATTAAATATTTTTCTGTTTTCTTATATCGCCAAGTATATCGTTATCGCAAAAATACCCTGAAATATCGTGATATTATTTTAGAGCCATATCGCCCACCCCTAGTGCACACTAAATAATTCATAGTGGATTTAAAAAAAACATTATTATAGAACAGAATTATAGCACTGAATATTTCATAGTCAATGTTGAATAATTCATAGTAGACACTGAATAATTCAGAGTACATACTGATTAATTAATAGTAGATACTAAACAATTCACGGTTAATACTGAATAATTCATAGTAGATGCTGAATGGTTCAGTGTAAATACTAAAAAAAATAATGGTAGATACTAAATAATTCATAGTAGATACTGATTATTCACAGTAGATGCTAAATATTTCATTGTGGATACTTATAAATTCACAGTAGATTCTGAGTAATTCATAAGAGATACTGAACAATTTATCGTACATACTAAATACATCACATTAGACACTGAAAAATAATACTACGTAATTCATACTGAGATATTCATTGTAGGTGCTGAATAATTTGTGGTATATATATATATTGAAACATTTATAGTGGCTGTAGCATATCTGTAGTCATTACTGAATAATTTGTAGTAGATGCTGAATAATTCACAGTAAATGCTAAATAGCCAATAGTAGATTAATAGTAGAATAATTCCTAGTAGATATTGAATAATTAAGCAATAATACACGAGAGGGAGGGCTACAATGTGTAATATTGGCACTGATTGTGGTATAATCTCAATAATATACCAATAGTCTGAGTATTTCATAATAGATAATGAATCATTCCTAGTGGCTGTAGACTATTTGTAGCCTCAGAATAATGTGTAATATATGATAAATAATTCATCATAGATACTGAATACATAGTAGATCAATTATTTATAGTAGATACTGAATTACTTATCATAGTAAATACTGCTTAATTTATAGTAGATACTGAATAATACATAGTAGATCATAAATAATTCATAGTAGATTCTGAGTAATTCATAATAGATACTGAATTAGTCATAGTGGCTGTAGATTATTTGTAGTCACTGAATATTTTGTAATATATGATGAATAATTCACAGTAGATTCTGAGTAAGACATAGTAGATACTGAATTCATAGTAAATAATGAATAATTCATAAGGGCTGTAGATTGTTTATAGTCATTACTGAGTAATTCATAGCAGGTTAGTAAATAGGTAGGTATTGCTGAATAGTTTAGTAGATATTTATTAATCTGTTATATACTGTATGCAAAAGAATGCATAGCATTTGCTAGATGTTTTATAGGAATTACTAGATAGTATTGGTCTACATACTAATTATTAATTATTTAATACTGAATATTTGAATATTTGAAGTGCTCTTCAAAGAGCACTTACTCTCCTAACACCTCTAACACACTAACTACTTCTAACCTCATTTCCTTCTTCCCCTCCTTCACTCCTCTATCCTATTATTCCCCTTTGACCTCCTTTTATCCCTATCCAAAGTTGTTTTTACCTTTAAACTTATTTTACATTGTACTTGACTATTGTAAGTCGCTTTGGACAAAAGCGTCTGCCAAATGTAATGTAATGTAATGTAATGTAATGTAATACTGTTTTACTAAGTGTGCCCCAAACTGTATTTGTTTGGCACACAATTATATTGAGGGTTAACAGTAACGATAGTCTACCTGAACCTCGCCGGCTGTGGCATTAACACTGATTCTCTTCCTCTCTGCAGATGATTGACATGATGTACTTTGTGATCATCATGTTGGTGGTGCTGATGAGTTTTGGGGTGGCGAGACAGGCCATCCTGAACCCAAACGAGGACCCTTCCTGGATGCTGGCCCGCAACATCTTCTTCATGCCGTACTGGATGATCTACGGGGAAGTCTTCGCTGACCAGATTGACCGTAAGCCTGCCGTCTGTCCTGTCTTACCTGTTGTTGTAGAGAGAACCGCTCAGTATGCCTGGTTTGGACGCATGTGCTGATTTTGAAACTACAGCCGTATAAATTTCTGAACCTGATTCTTTTTTGGACATCTCAGGTTTTTCCATAGACATAACACAACACAACATGTGTGGAGCTTTAGCTGATTTCAAGAAAGAAAAAAAAAAAAAGCATCAAAACTATGAATGAACACATGTGGAGTTTTATGTAATTAACAAAAAAAGTATTTTTTTATATTCTAGTTGCTTTAAAATAGCCACCAAGGAGTTCCCAGAGGTGTTTATTAGCACTTGTTGCCCCTTTGCCTTCTTCACTCTGTGCTCCAGCTCACCCCAAACCCCTTAATCTGGATTGGGTTCAGGTCCGGTGACTGTGGAGGTTCAGCTCATTTTTTGTTAAGTACATAAAACTCCACATGTGTTCATTCATAGTTTTGATGCTTCAGTGAGAATCTACAATGTAAATAGTCATGGAAATAAAGAAAACGCACTGAAAAAGAGAAGGTGTGTCCAAATGTTTGGCCTGTGCTGTATATATATATATATATATATATATATATATATATATATATATATATATATATATATATATATATATATATATATATATATGTATAATACAACATGTTATAAATGATTTTACCCTACCCTCTCACTGTAGAGTTAGAACATTCCCTTTCTCCAGATGAAGCCCTGGATGGACGTTGGCATTTGTTAGTTTAGACCAGAAACTCACAATTTTCCATTCTGACGTAAGCTTTTCTAGGAAGCTCTTTGCTAATGACACCACAAAAGCGATCAACGTCAGCTTGTGGTTTCATTCTGTAAAACATGGCTCACGGAAAATAGCTTTCTTTCCAGGATTGTCTGAGTCAATGGGGGAAAAATCAGGCAAGATGTATAAAAGTCTTCTGGGACAATGGTGGCGCCACGTACAGTGATAAACATAAACTCTTTCAGAACTTCATGGCAGCAAAAAAAAGTTGGGACAGGACAACAGAAGGCTGGAAAAGTAAGCAGTACTAAGAGACAGCATTTGCGTTGTTAGATTTACATTTTACATAGCGTTGAATTTTAAACTGTATATATGCAGTATACAGGGGTCTGACTAAATGTTAAATTGGAGCAGCCTTGTGTTCAATCTTCATTAATTGCACATTATTGCACCAGTAAGAGCGTGAAGAGTGTGAAGGTTCAATTAGCAGGGTAAGAGCACAGTTCTGCTCTAAATATTGTACACAATGCACACAACATTATGGGTGACATACCAGAGTTCAAAAGTGGACAAATTGTTGGGGCACGTCTTGCTGGAGCATCTGTGACCAAGACAGCAAGTCTTTGTGATGCATCAAGAGCCACGGTATCCAGGGTAATGTCAGCACACCACCAAGAAGGACCAACCACATCCAACAGGATTAACTGTGGATGCTGTAAGAGGAAGCTGTCTGAAAGGGATGTTCGGGTGCTAACCCGGATTGTATCCAAAAAAACATAAAACCACGGCTGATTAAATCACGGCAGAATAAATATGGGTAGTTATATGGACCAGTGGAATGATGTAATCAGTTGAGTTACACTCAGACAAAACAACACATTGCTGTGACTCATTGCTTTGGAGCATTTTTTAGTCCTTATTTAGTATGTGTGTTTCTCAGTATCTTGCTTGGAACGCTTTAAAATGACTTTAGGTTTGAATAATTCAGACTACTTCAAATATTAATATTTAACACTAGAGATGGCCAAATGAAGTGAAGAATAAACAGAGTCTTCTTAGAACTAAAGACCAAAATAGCTGAAAAATCTCCAAAAAGGTGATGGGAAAGGCTTGAAGAGGATGAAACACTTGAAAGACCCATCTCAACCATGTCACGGCTTTAGAACAAAACATTTTGGGAGATTTCACAGTACCACAAATTGGCCTTCCAGCTGCAGCAGTTTCAGAGGGGAAGTTTAGATATTATTTTGACACAGGAACAGTGCTGACACTGCGTTTTCCCTTTTCTAACAATATTCTGAGTCCTGGTTACACTACATCTTATATTTAGAGATACAGTTGGGCATGGAGGCGTACATGTTCCACATGGAATCATCTGGCAAATTTATCCACACATGTTGCAGCTGAGCCTGTAGATCCTTGACATGCATAGATAGCTAAAGCTATCACCGCAGCTGGTCCCAAAAATGCTCGACTGGCAATAAATCTGGTGACCAGGCAGGACAGGGAAGTGTTGCATCCAGACAGAGATTTCTAGGAACTCTTACTTTCTGTGGGCGAGCATTATCCTGCTGGAAAAGGACAGTTAAAAGGCCTCCCATGAGAGGCAATTCATACGGTATACCGGAGGAGACTTTTGAACCAGTATGGATTTTTCCATACCACCATACCATTAGAGGCGCTGCGGAGCGCTGTGTAGAAGCACACAGTGTAGCTCAGCACCCCCAAATAAAACACCAGTTAGCCAGTTAGCATAACAAGGTAACATACTGTAGTTAACTGTAGATTAGATGTGAATACGGAGTGGAAATGCGTAATCGATCCACAGCTTGGAAAAAACGTTCCTCTGTCATTTACTCAGCACAAGAAATAAAAATCCTAAAACTCTGATAATGAGGAAGTAACTACAGCCCTTTTAAATATATTAAAACTGAATTTATTTGTTAACTGGAGAAAGAAGAGAACTGTGGCTAACTTTAATACTGTAATGCAACATTATAAATTGATATTAAACGTGTGTCTGACTTGTATAATAGAGCTTTTGAAAAATATACATTTTAATTACTTAAACATTGAGTATTTTAGGTCCATTTATAGTGTGTATGGAACTATTTAAAAAGTATGACGGTAATCAAAGCCTTAATTTATATTACATTACAATACATTACATTTGGCAGACCCTTTTGTCCAAAGCAACTTACAATAGTGAAGTACAAAAGTAATAGAAGTTTCAAGGTAAAACATCTTTAGATGGAGGTCGAAGGGAAATAATGGGATAGAGGAGTGAAGGAGGGGAAGAAGGAAATGAGGTTAGAAGTAGTTAGTGTGTTAGAGGTGTTAGGAGAGTAAGTGCTCTTTGAAGAGCTCTGTCTTCAGGAGTTTATTAAAGATAGTAAGAGATTCTCCTGATCTGGTAGTAGAAGGTAGTTAGTTAGAGGTGTTAGGAGAGTAAGTGCTCTTTGTAGAGCTCTGTCTTCAGGAGTTTATTAAAGATAGTGAGAGATTCTCCTGATCTGGTAGTAGAAGGTAGTTAGTTAGAGGTGTTAGGAGAGTAAGTGCTCTTTGAAGAGCTCTGTCTTCAGGAGTTTATTAAAGATAGTGAGAGATTCTCCTGATCTGGTAGTAGAAGTTAGTTAGTTAGAGGTGTTAGGAGAGTAAGTGCTCTTTGAAGAGCTCTGTCTTCAGGAGTTTATTAAAGATAGTGAGAGATTCTCCTGATCTGGTAGTAGAAGGTAGTTATTTAGAGGTGTTAGGAGAGTAAGTGCTTTTTGAAGAGCTCTGTCTTCAGGAGTTTATTAAAGATAGCGAGAGATTCTTCCATTGCAAATGAAGGTGGTGGTGGCTGGCTAATGAACGACATAGGAGGTGGAGAATTTATCAAAACCAACATCTTATTTCTCTTAGTCCATTGATGCACCCCCTCTCAAAGTCAAATGGGTGAAATCAGAGACTGTAAAAAAGATGGACGCTGTTTCCCTCTCTAGCTGTTGCATTTAAATAATGGAGGTAGAATTACAGTATACTGGGAAAAAACGGGAAAGTTGTCTGTTTTGCCATTGAAAGCTATGGAGATGGATGCGGTTACACAGCTTTCTGCAACCGAACAGCAGGGGGTGCCCGAACTGTGGTGGCTTCACTTTTCAGAGACGATGTCTGCTCTTTCCAGCTATACACAGTCTATGGGTGAAATGTCTTGGCGAGCATTGTAGAGGCATGTCTAGCAGTCAACGGTCTCTCACCAAGAGGTACACTTTCCAGAAGTAGTCCATAAGAGACGTTTTATAAAACAGTGTGGGAAGCATTTTAACGTGATCTTGTCCTAGCCCAAGACCTGTTATTAATTACATATCTGCAAATAACATATTTACAGGTGCATCTCGAATTTTTATTTCATTAAATTAAGTTAAAAATGTAAAACTAATAAATTATATAGATGTATTACACACAGAGTGATCTATTTTAAGTGTTTATTTCTTTTACTGTTGATGATTTTGGCTTAGAGCCAATGAAAACCCAATTGGTAGTTTCGGCAATGTGGGCAGTCCTGCTGGAAAATGAAATCTGCATCTCAGTTGACCAACACCAGCAGATCACATGGATTTAAAAACCTAAAAAACCATCACTGATTGGTGGAAACTTCACACTAGACCTCGAGCAGTTTGGACTGTGTGTCTCTCCACTCTTCCTCCAGACTCTGCTCCCTTGATTTACTTGAAATAAAAAGTTAAATTTACTGATGATCAGTGATGGTTTGGAGAGACATGTCTGATATCTGCTGGTGTTGATCCACTATGTTGTATCAAAATACATATTTTTTTTTTAGATGCATCTGTATATGGCACCAAAGTTATATCGCAACGATCCGGGGGGCGTTATGCTTTGACATTATATATTTTTGTAAATTAGTTTTTTTTTTTTTTTTTAAGATACTAAACAAACTGCATGGCAACATAAAAGCAACATTCCTACTGTGAAGCATGGTGCAGGGAGAGTTTAGCAGCGGGCTGCTTTCATGCCTCAGCCACATACAAATAATTTTTTATTAAAATAAAGATGCACGGCTGAAACTGTGTATATGTTAGTATATATTTTTTTTATGCCGTGATTTGATCAAAGATCAAATCTCATTTTGAAGCCACTCATCAAAGCTTTGGCAGCTTTTTTTTCTTACAACTGTGTGTACTACCATTTGGAGATGTGTGTGTGTGAGTGTGTGTGTGTATAGTATAAATATTTCTCTATTTATGTGTGTGTGCGTGTGAGTGTGTGTGTGTGTGTGCTGAGAGGTGGATGGCCCAAAGACAAGAGAGCTGAAATAACACTGTCGTTCTTTGTTTCAGATGTGAATAGTAGGAAGCTACAGAACAGGCTGAATGAAAAACTCTGGCTGGTCGAAAATTACATTCGAACTCAAGGAACTGGGCGTAACAGTGGTCCATCCCATATAGGCAATTTCAGATACATATCAATTAAATTATTCAATAAGAATTCCCTCACCCAGCACCATTCCAGTTTCACCATGCCATGCCATCCACTCCACCATCTCCCCCTAGTGGGCAGGGAGAGTATGATACTCGTGCACTGCACTACACTGCGCTGCACGGCAATCCAAGTGAGTTTCCATGCCGGGGATTCTCTTCAGAGAATCTCTTTTTTGCACCTTGAGAGCCATGATTAGCCAGATTTTCGTTTCTGATCTCTGTCATGGAAACCTGATGATGCTGAACCCATCCCCAACCCACCACAATCATCCGCCGAATGATTACCGTAGCGCTGCATGGTACGCCAGCTTCAAAATAAAACAGCTTACCATGAGTACTGCTACTCCCATTCATGCTAATGAGACTGGCTATAAGAGTGCTACACCTCCACCCAGACTAGCACCAACAGACTGGGGTCAAAAAATGACTGGGGTCAAAAAAACAAACATAGAAACGGAAACGCACTTGTTTCTGTTACTTGTGGCTAGCAGTTAGCTCCCAGTGAGTAGCATTAGCTTTACTGTAGCTAATTAATCCTTCAACCTATGAACTGAATGTATGGCTTGCTTGTCCTACAATCAATTCTAATCACTCTAAGGATGATTTGATCTCAAAAATAATAAATAAATACAGTATAGACTGTATAGTCAATTTGCATCCCAATTGGCACCAAGCCAAGCAGAAATATATATATATATATATCTATATATATACAGCAATATTTTTACCCAGAATTCTCCACACATTTGTCACCTTTCCTCATCAGCGAATGTTTTTTCACGTGGTTCAGTTGTCAGAGTTTTTTGACAGATCTGAAATTTGAACAAACTCAACAACAACAAAAAAAAATCACAATTTGAACGCAAATTGAAGTTACTTCAGTTCTCTACCTTTGGGCTTCCGAGTGTGATTCGCAACAGTAAACGTCAAACAAGGATAGCGGCCAACCTCGAACGGTTACGAGTGTGACTGTCCTCTTTTTCTTGAAAGCCACAGCAACTGAACCATCCCTTATGGAAAAAACGTCCAATGTATTTTTTCCAATACATTCTGCACAATATCCAGCCATCCTTTTTTTACGAGAGTGCCACACTCTGACGTGTCAATATATTTTAAACATACGAGGGCATGTTTAAATATATTGGAGAGTGTCCTTTTTTTTGTATTTTTGCATAACCGAATATATTTTGAAATATATTTTAGCTCCACATCTCAGTGCGCATGGTCTTGCCATTTGGGTTCTCACTCTCCTTATCGTTCCTCACCTGAGAGGCTTGTTGGCTGTGGGCCAGATGAATGGAGGGGCGATAAGAGAATGACAGAGATTGTTTCACGTCATTTCGGCTGTGGTTTCTGTCCTCGTTTTTGCTTCCCTTTGTTTTTTTTTTGTTTTTTTAAGTTCAGCACATCTCGAGTTTTTGTCTCTGTCAGACTCATCCACGCGTACGTAGCCACTGCATTAATGCTGACCGATGTTGTCTTTCTTTAGCGCCGTGTGGACAGAACATCACTACGGAAGATGGCACCATTGTTCCGCTTCCCCCATGTAAGACTGGAGCGTGGATCGTCCCCGCCATCATGGCCTGCTACCTGCTGGTGGCCAACATCCTACTGGTCAATCTCCTCATCGCTGTCTTCAAGTATGATCTAGCAGCCGTACTGGCATACAGCTAATACTGTATATATGTGTATAGATGTATAAAACACACAGAGTGATCTATTTTAAGTGTTTATTTCTTTTATTCTTGACGTTTAAGGCTTACAGCCAATAGTAACCCAAAAATCAGTGTCTCAGAATTTTATATTACCGTATTTTTCGGACTATAAGGCGCACTTAAAAACTTTTAATTTTCACAAAAATTGACAGTGCGTCTTATAATACGGTGCGCCTTTTGTATGGATTTTACTCGTCAGGTTGTAAGGAGCAGTAAACACACACTCCGTGCAGCGTTATAGAGAGTTTCAGTGCTATACAGAGTCCAGAGCCGTGCAGCTCCGAGGCTGAGCAGCAATAGCATTAGCTAGATGCTAACCGCTAAGCTAGCTAGCTTATTCACTGAGATCAGTATTATCTAAATTTTACTCGTCAGGTTGTAAGGAGCAGTAAACACACACTCCGTGCAGCGTTATACAGAGTTTCAGTGCTATACAGAGTCCAGAGCCGTGCAGCTCCGAGGCTGGAGCAGCAAATAGCATTAGCTAGCTTATTCACTGTTCAGAGATCAGTATTATCTAAATTTTACCCGTCAGGTGTAAGGAGCAGTAAACACACACTCCGTGCAGAGCAGCAATAGCATTAGCTAGATGCTAACCGCTTAGCTAGCTAGCTTTTTCACTGTTCAGAGATCAGTATTTTCTAAATTTAGCACTTTTAATACTGCTGGAGCAGTATTATTAGAGTTAGATGCTAATCGCTAAGCGTTCACCGTTCAGAGGTGAGTTATCGGCCTGTAAGTCTGTGCTGCTTTGCCTGGCTAGCATTAGCTAGATGCTAAGCGCTAACTCTCTCAGAGGTGAGTTTTATCAGCCTGTAATCTGCTTGTTTACAGTGTTAAAACAAGCTACGGGGGACGAATCGCTAGCTAATATCTCACTGTCTTACCAGAACACGCAGGATTACTCAGTGTAACGCTGTCGTTTAAGTTTGGGTTAACTTTACTAGTTTAGGTGACTAGCTAGCGTGCTAGCGGATAGCTATGCTAACGCTGGTGCAGCAAGCCTTAGTGGACATCTGGAAATCTAAGCTTACTGTAAATAAACTGAAGCACGTTACTCACCCAAATAAGGAGAGGAATCTGTGTAGATTAATATCCAGCACTCGTTTGACTTTGAAAGAGCTAGATTTATATATACTGAGACGCTCCACCGGCAAGCGACCACCCCCGGTGGGGGAAGGGAAACATGGCGCCACCCCTGTTCACTTTGATATAGGCACCCTTTCTAGTGTCACTTAACGCGCCTTATAATGCGATGCGCCCTATGTATGGAAAAATAGCAGAAAATAGGCGTTCTTTGATAGTGCGTCTTATAATACGGTGCGCCTTATAGTCCGAAAAATACGGTACTGTGTATAAGACCAGTTGGTACTTGTCTGTGGCAGTGTGGGCAGTGTGCCAAGTCCTGCTGGAAAATAAAATTCATAAATTTATCTCCATAAAAGTTGTCAGTAGCAGGAAGTAGAGGGAAGCTGTAAGATATGAAGTGCTGTAGGATTTTGTGGGAAAACAAAACTGCACTGACTTTAGACTTGATAATAAAACACAGTGGATCAACACCAGCAGATGACAGACATGACTCTCCAAACCATCACTGATCATCAGTACATTTTACATTTCATTTGTAAATCAAGGGAGCAGAGTCTGGGGGAAGAGTGGAGAGACATGTAGATGCGGATTTCATTTTTCAGCAGGACTTGGCACACTGCCCACACTGCCAAAATTACTAATTGGTCTTATATAATATTCTAATGTTCTGAGACACTGACTTTCTTAAACAGATTACTCTGTGTGTAAAACATCTATATAATTTATTATTTTTAGGTTGGTACACTGTGGCAATCTGCCCACTACACTTGTACCAACACACCGGGGTAACACTTTATAATACTGTTCCATAGGTAACTAAGCAGTAACTAAGCAGTAACTAAGTAATAGTGCTGCATTAACACCTAAATCTCTTCTATTAACTACCAGGAAGTACTGAGTAATTACTCAGTATATAGTACTGAACTAATGATTATAGGATAAACTGCGCCTTATTAGCAGTGCAAAAATGGAGTATGTTTAACCCTTGTGTGGTGTTCATATTTTTGTTACTCGTTTACTTTGTTACTTGTATTTAATTCAGCAAAATTAAGCAATTTTACATTAAAATGCTTTACACATGCTTGCTTCACCTAAATTGCAAGCAATATAAACAAACCGCTTACATGGTTAATATTTGCCCTTTACCTTTCTTATGTTACATTTCTTTTAAAAAGTGCTACTCTTTTTTTTATTAGTTTTTTAATAAAATGTAAAAGAAAATGAATTAAACTCAAGATATGAGTAGAAAATTTGTTTAGTTTCAAATGTACAAATGAAGCAATGTTTATTAGCCCTTGGCCAAACATACTGTATGTAATATAAATGTGTGTGTGGGTGGGGGGGGGGGTGTACAGTGTGTGTTTATCGAAAATGTGTTTTGATATATGTTTTTCACACAAAATGAGCCAATGCCAATGAGTTTGAGTTAGAAAAAATATTTTTTTAATATCATTTGATGAAAAATGAAAACGGGTCCCACAGACCCGAACACCACACAAGGGTTAATATTTGAGTCAGATCGAGACGGGATTTCTTTGTAGCTCAAAGAAGCCTCTGTAACGTCTCTTTTTAGTGTATTTTTTCTAATGTGTTGTAAATTTGTAGAAAAATTTAGCAGTTGATCTAAGTGTCTGAGATTTCTGTAGCTTCATCTACATTGTTGAACTGTTTATCTTCCCAGCAACACCTTCTTTGAGGTGAAGTCCATCTCCAACCAGGTGTGGAAGTTCCAGCGCTATCAGCTGATCATGACCTTCCACGAGCGCCCAGTTCTCCCCCCTCCCCTCATCATCTTCAGTCACATGACCATGGTCCTGAAGCACCTGTGCTGCCGCTGGAGGAAGCATGATGACGATGAACGGGACTTTGGGTTAAGTGAGTGATTGGTGCCATCTTTGTTCAAATGATTCAATATGTTAAATTCCAAAATTTGAATTTCTAGGTTTTTAATAATAAAAATTTACTTGCTCGGTGTGTGAAAAAAATAATGTTCCCTATTCTGTTCCATCAGAGCTCTTCATCACAGAAGACGAGCTGAAAAAAGTCCACGACTTTGAAGAGCAGTGTATTGAAGAGTATTTCAGAGAGAAAGATGATCGGTTCAACTCTTCCAACGATGAGAGGATCCGTGTGACGTCTGAAAGGTTAGAGAGCACTTCAAAATTATGAGTTTCTTTTTTGATTTTGCCAAATTAAAAACCTCTGGAATATAATCAAGAGGAACTGCTTGAATTTTTGCACCAGGAGTAAAGCAGCATAAAGTTATCCAAAAGCAGTGTGTAAGACTGGTGGAGGAGGACATGATGCCAAGATGCATGGAAAAAACCCAGGGTTATTCCACCAAATATTGATTTCTGTCTTTTACATTGAATTCCGTTGACTCATTTACTACTGTCTTGAAAAGTACTTGTATTTCACTGGACAGTGACGATATTTAAAACTGAAATTTGTAACAGTAAAAGTTAGGATAAAATAACATAAAAAAATGGTGCTATTGTATGCTTCTTTAAACTCTTCTTTAAATTCCATTTCCTTGTCACAGGGTGGAGAACATGGCCATGCGCCTGGAGGAAGTGAACGAGCGGGAGCATTTCATGAAGGCCTCCCTGCAGACGGTGGACATCCGGCTGGCGCAGATGGAGGAGCTGATCGGCCGCATGGCCGTGGCACTGGAGAGGGTCACCGGCGTTGACCGGGGCGAGGTGAACAAGGTCCGGTCCAGGACCTCGTCGGACTGCACCGACACCAACTACATCCTCCGGCAGAGCAGCTTCAACAGCCAGGAGGGAAACGCCTACCGGCTGCAGGAGTCTCTGGAGCAGGGTGGAGAGGAGTCAATTTCTCCGACCTCGCCCACCGCGCTGGCTCCCCGAGCGAGGAGCCACTCCTTCTACGTGGGCCATTCATTCAGGGACAGGTCTGGGCCAGACCGCGCTGAGGGCTTTTTTAAGGAGCGCTCTTTGAGCCTGCACCGAGCTAACAGCTCACAGTCTGTAGCGTCAGGAGCTGCACCCAAAGACTGCAAGCCTGCACCTCTGAACACTCTGTCGGTGCAGCAGCAGCACCGGCCATCGTCGTGTATAGATATCTACGTGTCCGCGTCAGAGGAGGCCCAGCCAGCGGAGCGCTTCCTGGAGCCCATCAGAACAGTGCCTCCCCTCGCTCGGGAATCCTCGCTCCACTCCGAGATCATGGAGGCAGTGATGTCCGGGGGGCGGGACTACAGCGGAAGGGCGGGGGTAAGCGAAAGACAGTGCGATGGCGCGGTCTTGTTTGAAGACAGTGCCGCCGCTGACCTGTCGCTGTGCTCCGCCCATCTGCTGCCGGACTCTCTGCCCCCCTGGGACATTGATCCGTCCCCTCCGCCCTCCGCGGGCATCCTTGAACGCTCCAAGAGCAGCCGCTTCCTGTCTGCGGGAGGACCTCTGTTTCTGGACGAGCCTCCTCTGGTGAAGTCCCACAGCTTGATGTTCACACCGCGCAGCTACTACGGAGGAATCGGCGTGCAGGTGAAGGCAGCCGAGTACACCAGCATCACGGACTGCATCGATACCCGCTGCGTCTCCACTCCGTACCCCGTGCCCGAGCGATCTGACTCGCCCGGGGGCTCTTTTACCTTTGAGAAACCCCAAGATATGGGAACCTCCCACCCGGAGCGGGAAGCCGAGCTGAGCCACGCCGAGTCCGACCACGAGGAACCCGCCGAGGGTCTGGGCGACTCGAGCAAACCGTGTCCCAGCGCAGGGGGTGGGAGTAGCATCGGGGTGGATTTGGGCTTGGGCTTGGCTCTCGGGCCCTTTTGCTCACCGATCTCCAGATTGGAGAGAGCCAACAGCTGCTCCTCGTCAGAGGACTCCCACTCGAATGTCTACACCCGGAAGAGCTTCTCAATCAGCGAGCGCATGGACAAGGGCAGAGGGGCCGCGAGGAACCCCTTCCAGAGGAGCAAGTCTGGGGCCAGACCCGAGGGCAAGACTGACACGCTGTCCTTGAGGAAGCTGGCCAAGCCTTCTGCCTTCCAGAGCTTCGACGGCAGGCACAACTACACGTGATGATGGCAGAGGTTGAGGGCAAGCCGTGGCTGACGTCGTAGATCCACCGTAGTACACTGTAGTAGGATGGAGGAAGCGGCTCTAATTTGTTTGATGTCCAAGGGCCCGTCCATCAAGCAGCTAGCACTGTTTGGGTGAATTATGTGCTCTACATCGTAATGGTCTGTCATGGTTAGCAAATTAGCGCACTATGACACACAAGTAGTACAAATCCGGATTTCCTTCGATTAGACCGACTTCGCCTCTTGGCCAAAAAAAAGTCCGTCCCAGGTTCTTTGAACCGGTGCAGTCTAGCGTTTCTTCTTTCTGTGGGTTTCGGCTTGAAATAGAATAGGGGGAATGTGTGTTCGTAACGATGCGTGTCGATACATAACGGAAGAGGGCATTCCCATTCACACTTCTGTCGGTAGGTTAGTAAGCCATGTCTTCGACTGAATCCTCTGAATCCTCTACTTTAATCAACATCCACCACGACTTATGTCTTAATCCGTTTGATTCGATTTTTTTAATGCTTTATTATGTTTTGCTTATACTGACGACAGGTTTGTCGTGCTTTTAAATCCAAATCGAATTCAATCTTAAAGTGAAATATTTTTAAGAGTGAGATGATGTGAGCAGAGTTGTGTGTGTATATATATATATACAGTATATATATAAATATATATATATATATATATAAATTATATTTCATTTTATCTTGGACTTGTTTTTTGCTCTCAGTCGAGGAGGACTCCTGAGTTTAGGCGCACCTGCATACGCAGACGCATACTCATACTCATACATATATACATGCACACACACACACACACACAGACGCACCTATATTTCATATATATATTTCCAGATGTTGAATGTAGATGAAAGCGAGATTTTTATCATAAGAATATACATTATATCGAACCCTTGAAACACTTGCTTGTTAGACCCTTATAGGGTGCGACCAGTGCTTTTTTTGCTACGTTCGTTTATGTGACCTTTTTTTGAAAAAAAATAATCCACCAATTTTTTTCATCGTTTCTTCACAGTCACAGTTCAGTTCTTCTCTCAGTATTTCTCTTTTTTGGCGCCAGCTGGTCTTTATCAGGCCAAATCAGGCTTGGTTTTCTGATTTAATTTTAATTTTAGTGCACTCTCTCTCTCTCTTTCTTTATTATTTGCGTTATTGTTAATCACTCGGCCTCTGCCGCTCCTGTGGCACGAATCATCATTTTTTTACCCTACAATTCATAGAAGTGAACACAAGAGGGCAGCATGCTCTCAGCCAAAAATCTATTGCAGTTCAGCAGCTTGTTTTCTTAACAAAAACACACAAAAAGAAATGTACCGTTATGTTTATTTCTCTTCACAGACGAGTTTATTTGTGTAGACTTGCTATGCAAGGAGCCGGGCGGGGAGCGAGCGGACAGGGCGTGGTTATTTATGCACTTTAGAACAGGTGTTGATTTCAGGTATGCACATTTCTAATCGGAACTGGCTAGCGCACCATTTCGGGTATGGTTTCAGGTATGGCTGAGAGGTTTGGAAGACAAGGCCGGAGCTGCGGTTACTGTTCTTTTTTTTTAAAAATACATTTTAAAATGATAAATGATGATTTATCATTTATTTTTGCTTAAAAAAAATCATAAATTTCTTTGCAACTTCCTTGCAGTTTTATGTTTAATCGATATAGGATATGATTATTAGGATGATTACACTGTAATCTGTAATTTATGACATGTATATACACGTACATTTTATTTCATAGTTTATTGATTGAACGAATCTTTGCGACTGTATGATTTTATGATTCTATGATTTTATTTTTTATTATTTGGATGGATCTAAAAGAAGAAAAAAAGGCACTGGGTACATAACGTGTTTTCTTTCAAGGAACGCCATCGTTGCCATATATATTTATATTTACACACACACACACACACACAAAATTTACACCCGATTTAATTCACCATGCACCACGTCTTCTTTACGCTGGACTGTACGAAAAAAAAAAGAAAAAAGAAAAGAGCCCTGAAAATTGTAATGTAATCTATATGGTAGCAGTAGACCTAAAATGCTGAAGCAATACTACAAAATAAAAGGAAACCATTATGTGGTTTATTAGCTGAAATAAAGGTGTTATAAAGTGATGTTAGGAAGTCTGTCAGTGTCCACCACCTCCACCACGTAACATGTAAACTATTTATTTTGCCTTATTCATGTGCAATAGCGCTAAGAGATTGATTACTAAAGTTTGATTGCTAAAAAACACTACAAAAAAATAAAAGTAATGGGAGATCATCTGTTTTAACCAAAAAAAAGGAAGGAAAAATGGAAAACTAAAAAACAACTGCAGTCTGAATCTAAATGAACTATTTATAGTTGCATATTCAGATCACTGTGGTTTATTATCATTCTCACTTACACAAGTATTTGCTGTCGTATCACAACTCTTCAGAAACGAGGCACTTCAGCGAGAAAAGCTTTAAAAAACAAGGAATGGTGGTGTGGAGATGTATAGATTCTGGGTGGAGACTGGTTCCAGCACCTGAGGACGACAAAAAAGACAAAAACGGCTCAGTGCTTGGACCCCTTTTACTCTACAGTTAAGCGTTACATCGCCAGCAAAAAAGAAAAAAAACCTTAAGCTGAATAAAGTGTAGGGTCACTGTGGCCCCAAGGGCCAAATTAAACTACCCCATGGTTTCCTTGCACCCGCCCTCATAAGCACCAGCTCACCACATTCTCTGAAGGTTCTCTGAAGGTTCTGCAAACGTACCGTAAAAGTAAATTCAGCGAGAAAAGAGCTAAAGCGAAGGTTTCTGTGCGTGCGAAACAAAAACGACCTACCTAGCGTTGTGCCAAAACCATATATGAGGAAACTTCATGTACAGTATTTTCGTAATAATTTTCCTATACTGTAGCATACAGGTTTGTGAATTACACTCCACTTTTAAACCCACGACCCCCTCCCTCTTTCCCTCCCTCCCTCCCAAATCCTCCTTTTGATTTTTTTTTTTTAAATATGATTTGTGAGCACTTGTATGCTAATGAGTCCGAGCACATGTTTTTTCCGCAATAATATCGTAGTTTTATCCGAAAGGGGTCATAGTTGATTTAGTGTCCTGAAAAAAATGCATGTCGTTCTTCCACAGGATGTGAAGCGAATTCTGGGAAAAGAGGGAAGTGAGGGATCAGGGCGAGACGAGTCTTGTCCTCCCACCATAGTAGGTCCAGTATTTGGATGCAAATACAAAAATATGTATTCTTTAATATTCCTTAATGTGAATAGGATGTTTGGCATGTATTAATAAATAAATGAATATTTAAGTGAAGATGGTGTGGTCCTCTCTCTTTTCTCTTCTTTCCTGTGGTCTTTAATGTCTTTTTACTTTTGTGTTTAACTTACTTTCAATTGTTATATTTATTTTCTAATATTTTAATTTTTATAACAGAAAATACCTTACAATATACCTAGAAATTAGGTAATATAAGATAAGATTTTATTTTTATTTTTATATGGTTTCCGAACTATATATTTTTCTATATTAAATTATTTTTTACTATTAGTGTTTATTATTAAATTAATACATTCGTTTTTAGATTTATAATACATGGCACATGTAAAATTGGTCCGATATTTATTATTATCAATATAATATTTTATTATATTATAGTCAACCTTGATTACATTTTAAGACATATTACATATTAATCATAATAATATTAATAATAAAAATATATAACATTGTACTTTACGCGTACCCTTTTTCCGAACGACCACGCCCCCTCTTGCTAGGATTGGTTCATTTGTGGCACTGCTTATCACTAGCCAATCAGAGCGCAGGAGATATGACGCTGCTATCCAAGCGCAGTGCGAGAGGCGGGACTTTATTTATTTATTTATTTATTTATTTTTTATTTGTATTTTTTGGACTCCATTTGATTATTTATTTGAATTGAATATTGTATATAAAATAAATATCGCGATTCATGTTAAATGTCTATATATATTTTTCTTTTTTTAATTTGTATTTTTTTCGTAAAGAAATACATTGAAAAATAATCATATATTAAAGCGTTTCAATTTTTTTTTCCAAAGCCAGCTTTAATTATTTATTTAATTAACATATTTTCGTTTAAGAAGTATTTTTATTGTTTATTTTTTTTCTTTATCACTACGCAATATTAATAACAATAATAACGCTGTACTTTTTTCATGCCCGTTTTCCTCTCAGTCTCTCACCTCCCCTCGCTAGGATTGGTTAAATTTGATCGCACTGTCCACTACGAGCCAATCAGAGCGCGGAATACAAACGCCGCCATCCAATCGCAGCACCGTAGGAGGCGGGACTTAGCGAAATACGCATGGGAGCAGACTGAGCATCAGGCGGCGCTCGAGCTCCCGTTTCTGCTGAGTGAAGGGGGAACATTCTGTTCCACAAAAACACTCAGAGACAAAAACAACAGCGTGACCCGGGCCTGTCTTCACAATATCAGCTCAAAACAGTCCTCAGCCTCCAAGCCTGGAGCTCCATCAGCCACAAAACCAGCTTAAAAAACAGCTTAGCAGCTACTAAACCTCATCAGATACTGTTCTGAACCACTAGCATCTCTCTGAATAGCATGCAGGCTATTGACTAAACTCTATTATCTTCTGTTTTACAGTAATTCAGTCCTGGATTAAAGTTTAATCATCAAAAGTTAGCAGCAAATATGGTAGTAATTAAGTATTAAGTAAAACACTACATACAACTACTGGAAAAAAGGGTTAGCTGGTAGGCTAGTTTAGATTTTGAACAGAATATGATGACTTTATTTAAGCTGGTCCTCCAAGCTAATTGACCAGCATTGTCATCATGACCATGTATGGGTGATGATTATGCTAATCGTCTAAGCTCGTCATCGTACTGATGAAACAATGATCAAGGCTTACAGCCAACGAAAACTCAAAAATCTGTATCTCAAAAAATTTAAATATTGTATTGTAAGATTAATTAATACTTTTAGAAGTGTGGGCAGTGTGCATTTAATTCAAGTCCTGCTGAAAAATGAAATCCTTAAAAGTTGTTAGCACAGTGGATCAACACCAGCAGATGACATGTCTCTCCAAACCATCACTAATTGGTGGAAACTTCACACTAGACCTCGAGCAGTTTGGACTGTGTGTCTCTTCACTCTTCCTCCAGACTCTGATCCCTTGATTTACAAATGAAATGTAAAATTTACTGATGATCAGTGATTTGGTGGTTTGGAGAGTCATGTCTGTCATCTGCTGGTGTTGATCCACTGTGTTTTATTATCAAGTCTAAAGTCAGTGCAGTTTTGTTTTCCCTCTGCTACTGACAACTTTTATGGAGATGCAGATTTCATTTTCCAGCAGGACTTCGCACACTGAGACACTGATTTTTGGGTTTTCATTGGCTGTAAGCCATAATCATCAACAATAAAAGAAATAAAGACTTAAAATAGGTCATTCTCTGTGTTTAATACATCTATATAATATATGAGTTTCACATTATTAACTGAATTACTGAAATAAAGTAACTTTTCAATGATAGTCTTATTTTTGAGAAACAATAGTAATTGGGTCACTAGGTTTGGTTTGGTTTCTACAGGGTTTTTTTTTTTTCGAGGTGAACTTGAAACTCAGGACCCCAGTGGCCCCATAAGTTGCTGTGTATGTCAGTCACGCAGCACTAAGACTCAGGGGCTTGTTGTTTCAGTGCTTTTTTTAACAGTAGGAAATGAGAATTTACTGATATTGATTTCACCATTGTTTGCTATGATAATGTAGATTATTAGTATTAATTTAAACACTGTTATAAGCAGGTGTTTGTTTGGTTTTAAGTGTCTGGGTTTGGAATGCAGGGACTGGCTGTGAAAAGCCTCGTGTGTGAACTGGTTTGGGCTGTAGGCTCTCCTGCTGTCTTCGATGTAAATAATTCTTTCCTAGAATCGTGTCCTAGGCTGAACTGAACTCGTGGCCGAGGATTACTCCGAAAAGAGTCGTATTTCCCCCGCTCTGATTGGCCGAGATCCCACGCCGCTCGCTCGTATTGGTCGCTTTCACTGTTTGCGAGCTTCGATTGGTCCGTTTCTCGCTTAACGTCCCGCCCACCTCCCGCCTTCTGCCCGAAGCCCCCCATTCATGAGGAGGCTGGACAGGCGAAGTGTGTCTTTTTCTGCTAAATGTTCCAATTTCATTCTAAACAACATACCTAGCGTTTATAAACACCACAGCTAATGCTTCTAATCATTGTTAGCCTTAAAAGTACCGAGCTATGTTCTGTAATAAGCCCTAAAGTGGCTTAAAAAGAACTACCCTAACAATGTTAGCTATAGCTTTCCCTAATTTTCTGCAAAATGTGTCACAAAAATCTATAAAAAAAATCTATAAAAATTATCCTATAAATGTATACATTTAATCTTTCCCTCCTCTCCCAGAGCATATTCCCTTTGTGTCCATATGCGTGACATGTGGAGTGGTGGAAATCACACTGGGGTGAATGAGGGCAGTTACCCCCCCCTTGAGACACATGCCATTCCACTACTACACTACTCAGAGCACCCTTGTTCACTTGCCCTTAAAATAAATGAGGTAGAGATCTGCCTGAAACTGTTTTTTTTAAAACCAGTTCCTGTCCTCTCCCGCTTGTTTTAGTCCTGTTACCGCCCGCTCCAAACCAAAAAACGATTGTTCCAATCCTGCAGGGTTGCCATCTGTCCCGGTTTTCCCACGGGTATACTTTATTGCCCTTGTTTTTACTAGGTTAGTTTAACTGATTATTTACATATTTTTTTATTTAGACTGCAATAAATCTGTATTTTTTCTTGCAGATGTGCACCATACGCTTTGTTCACCTATATATCACATTCGTCTACGAAATAAGGCGGTTGTGGGGTTCAGAAGTAGTGTTGTACCTCCGAACAAATTAATCAGTGAATCCTGTAAGGAGGACTGTAGTTACAAGAGGCAACACAGTATTGGAGTGTCCGGCTGGACGTGTTGGAAGAATTACAGAGAAAGACGTCTAAAAGTCGCTTTATTATTGAACTTGAAACAATGCTTGCTGTTGGCTGAAACCAGGCCAAAATAACAAAAAGCTAGCGCTCACAAGCTAACCTTCATAAAGCTCAATCACTCCAGTGGTCGGAGCTAAATCATTTACTGCCACGTATAATGCCAAATATAAATGTACAGCTAGGTAAAGAGAGACCTATAATGTGTGTTTTCTTATCTGCACTTCAGTGTATAAAGATTATAATCAGTAAATGTTCAGTTGTTCTAAATGTAAATGTAAATGTAGATTCTGTAAAATTAGTGTATAATTGCACAGAGCATGTGAAATTCTGTTTTTGGGTTTATTGTTTTGTTCATTTATGAAATAGTGTCAAACTATACAGAGCCATCCCAAATTATTATTTTTTTTTTTTATAATTTCTCTGTTTCGTTTTTATTGTTGTTTTTTTTTCAATTTCTATTATGCCATAACGCACAATAGAACTGTGCGCGCATTTGTTCCTGCTTTGTAAGGGGAAGTGTACACTGCGCGTGCGAGAACGAGACGCGCCCCCCGCGTTTCCCCGCAGCGGAGCACATGTAGCGCACACGACACGCCTCCTGGGCCCGGCCGGCGATCCTGATTGGCTCTCCGCGCCTTCACTTTCGTGCTGCTATGGTGATTCCTGTTAGCGCGTCCGAAACGTGGAGGAAGGCGCGGCGGCGGCCAATCAGAGCTCGGGACGGCGATGACACCCCGGGATTCCGCGAAAGTGTTTCTTTCAGAAGAGAAGCGGCCAGAAAGTTGACGCAGTTATGAGAGTGAGGCGGCGCGAGGCGGCACGACACCGGGACACCAGCCCACGGACACGAGACCGCATTCACAGAGCGAGCCGGACACGCGGGACCAGCTGAACCGGGAACCTGCTTTCTGTTTTTTGGGAAGTTTTGTTTTGTTTGGAGGGTGTTTTAACCGGGTGATCAGAACCGAGCGGCACAAAGCGGGAAGCGGGGCGACTTATTAACCTCTGGACCGAACCGAACCGGGAACCGCGCGCGTGAGAGCCTGTAGACTGAGCATGACGGACGTCGAGCTCGCGAGGTGCGCGGAGGGGGTGATCAAGAAGGAGGAGGAGGAGGAGAGTCAGGAGAGCCGCACGCTCCTCATGGTCGCGAGGATCCTGCTGGAACTCAACCGGTGCGGCGCGAGCGCCACGGTGGAACCGACGAGGCGCGTGCGACGTGGCCAGAACCAGAACCAAAGCCACAGTCGCGTGCCCGCCGAGAAGAGGCACCGGTGCCCCCAGGCGGGATGCGGCAAAGTATACGGCAAGTCGTCACACCTGAAGGCGCACCTGCGCGTGCATACAGGTGAGTGGTCGCGTGAGCACCATAAAAGTGTGTTGGACGATGAAAGGGGGGGCATGTGGGGGGGAAGTGGGGGTAGTTCACAAATTCTGTGTATGTGTGTTTGAGTGTTACAGGAATTGGAGCTCGTGCTGAGAAACAAGGGTGATGATGATGATGATGGGGTGGAGTGTGTGTGTGTGTGATTGTGTGTGTGTGTGTGTGGTAGGTGGGTGGGGGGTGTAACGAAAGGACAAGACGAAGTTAGGGAGGAGGTGTGTACAGTCATTAGAAGTGAGCGCAAGAGAATACGAAAACAACACGTGCGCTTTCACGTTCGCAATAGAACAGCAACGATTAGTGATTAGTCGACATAATCGGCATAATTCCAAATTTTAGTGCCAACTAATGTTTCATTTGTTTCAGCCCCGCACTGTACACCAAGTGGGGACAGAAACGCAATGGGGGATGGTGAGGAAAGAGAGGAGGGAGGGGAAACTCAGTTACTCAATACAAATGTATTTGTTTTATATAGTTTTATATTTAAGTATTCGAGTTGAATTTGTCATTATGTAGTTATTTAGCTATAGGAACATATGTTTCATATGCATGTATGTTATGTTAAAGCAGAGACTTGACAACAGGGTGACATTCAGAGCTGTGCAGATTGCGTGATCTGAGAATGCATTGGTTGAGGGGATAGCAGAAATAGTCGTTGACTAATCGATTATATGGGAAATTATCGTCTGATCTTATCAGTCATTAGTCCTATTAGACCTATTTCACAACCCACGTTGTTTGGCACAGTTGCTAGACACAGCAAGTGCGCGCGCGCGTGTGTACGTGTGTGTGTGTAAGACATCCAGACAAAACAACTCCAGTTTCGTCTGTTTCATAACTAATGATGATCACGATGACGGAGCCGTTAAAAGCGCACGTGACGCCGATCGGTGATTATCTTTTGGCTCCCGCCCTCCTCCGCTCTGCGCTGTCACGGTTATGCTGTTCCTCCAGCCGGTACACTCTGTACCCCCCCTCCCTTCCTCTCAGATTGTGAACGCGCCAGACTTCTACGTCACGCGCGCGCGCCCGGGCTTCCACCACCGCGTGCTGTAAACACGCAGCACGTGCTGCCCTGCCTGCCGGGTTTTACTGCGCAGCAGTGACGGTCGCGCGCAGTGATTTATGAGCGTGTTTAGGGCTGTTTAGAGCTGTGTATATAGTGCATGTTATAGAACAGCTATTATTTGAATATAATATATATGTAATATATAGATATAAATATACTGCATGCAGGTGTACAGTTACAGACAAGCTCATTTTTGCACCACAGGACCACTGCAGCTCATATATATTTGGGTTGGTGGTCCATTCACAGCAGAGCATGGACACTAGCCAGCACACCTTTGACCATATAGGGGGGCAACAATGATCCATCAAAAATCCATCATGTGATTTGATACCTACTTAGATAAGTAGATTAGTAGACAGACAGATACTTAATATATATAGATAGTCTGATTTAGGCATGCAATTATATTAGTAAGTAAACAAATGCATGTAGAAGTAGATTCTAATAGATTGATTTAAATGTAAATAGGTAGGTAGGCACATAATTAGGTAAATAGGTGGCTAGATAGATGTAACTGCGTGTAATTAGACTGGTTTGGCGATTATTGGACAGATCGATAAGTGGGTAGATTGTCAGGATTATATAAATATTACATTATATAAGATTCAGTACTGTGCAAAAGTTTTAGGCACCTTAGCAAATTACACTAATCCAGTTGTCTAAGTAACACAAGTAACACTAAGTAACACAAATTAACATAAATTCAGTAAAAAGACAAGAATGTCTCATTTTTGACTAAGTTTGTTATATCCTGTGAGCCATGCTCAAAAACAAAGTGTAGTTCCAGCATGTGAATATGTTCAGTTCCATCAGCAGCTCACCTGATATAACATATATACCAGTATGCTCTGATTTATCAAACCAGGTGTTTATATGCTGAGAATGAGAACTGAGCTAATAAACACTTACTGCCCAGATAACACACTTATTCTTTACTGAAATTCCCACAGGTGCCTAAAACATTTGCACAATACAGTATATAAGGATTATATAAATTGAAGAAAATGGATAGATAGATAGATAGATAGATAGATAGATAGATAGATAGATAGATAGATAGATAGATAGATAGATAGATAGATAGATATACAGACAGACAGATAGACAGATTAAAATGACCCCAAACAGTGAACTGTGAGCAGGAGTGATGTTCCGTTGATGTTTCTCTGATGTTCCTTTGATGTTTCTCTGATGTTCCTCTGATGGTTCTCTGTACAGGTGAGAGGCCGTTTCAGTGCACCTGGCCCGACTGCGCTAAGAAGTTCTCGCGCTCGGACGAGCTGACCCGTCACTTCCGCACGCACACCGGCGAGAAGCGCTTCGCCTGCCCGCTCTGCACCAAGTGCTTCATGAGGAGCGACCACCTGAGCAAACACGCCCGCCGCCACGACGGCTTCCACCCCACCATGCTCCACAACCCACACGGCAGGAGGCGGCACTCCTCCACCTCCACCTCCTCCTCCGGCTCCGGAGAGGCAGAGTGCACCTGAGCCGGAAACGATGAACGGTGAATGATAATTGATGAATGATGAATGATGGGGATTTCACTCGTTCTGTTCTGTCTTCAGATCATCCTCTTCACAAAGTGTGTGTGATGTGTGTGTGGGTGTATTACGTGTGTTTGACATGACAGACTCTGTTGCACATGTATGTAATCAGACAAACGGACAGCAGAAGTATGTACGTATAGTTTACTTGAACATCCGCTGTAATGATTCAGTCGTAGCGATGGGGAGATGGTTTTCCCAAAATAAGATTTCACTTTTCACAGTGTTTTAATCCTAAAGTCAGGTACAGCATAAACGCCACACCCACAGATTTCCACACATTCCACCTGCGGGAAAATGGGTAAATCAGCCAGAATATAAAATACATAAAATATGCAAATAAACCATTTGTGCTCTAAAATTATGCTTAATCACATATTCACATTTTTAAAACAGATACAGTTCCAATTACCAAAACCAATTCAGCAGATGGTTTGAGACACATTTAAAACAGATACAAATCCAATCAATTGCTTAAACCACTTCAGAAGGTGGTTTAAGACGCATTTAAAACAGATACAGATCCAACTGATCACCAAAACAACTTCAGGAGGTCGTCTGAGACACATTTAAAACAGATACAAATCCAAACCCTCACTCAAACCACTTCAGGAGTTGATCTAAGACACATTACACTACCGAGTGTAAACGTATGCGGCTAAAATGGTATCGGGACAGGATACAATCCAGATTATAGAGACGCTTGAAGCCAGAGAGTGTGTGAAGATGAGATGTGGTTGCAGCTCTAAACTAAACATTTAGATTTTTTTATACTCTTTTAAGTATTACTCAGGTATTTTTTCAGCCCATGAAGAAGAAGGTGTGGTTATGCTAATTTCACAAACCAAATCCGCAAACACGGTTGTGTATAGAATCTAATAGATCTAATAGATCAGCTTAATGCTGGCGACTTCGTGAACAGATATAAAATATTATTATTAGCCAATAATATATGAAAACTACAGACCGACTACCTAACAGCCAATGAATGGCTGCCTTGTGTAGAAATGACTGGGTGACTGGGCTTCACTTGATACGCAGCAGATATCATGCTGTAAATGGGTTATTGGATTATACAGTGATGATGATGATGATCTTCTTTCATATCATATTTATCTTATACATAACCGATGTGTGTAAAATAATATATGTAATATGTATATATCAGTCCCACCCTCCTCTATTTTTTAAATAACAGAGAATATTTGCAATCATAAGTGCTGACACCTGTAAACACACAGCAGCTTTACTGTGCCTCATGAATAGACCGCCCCCTGGTGGCAGCTTTAGTGGTAGCTTGCACAAAAGAAATGTATTATATATATGGTGGAGGGGTTTATTTTTAGATTGTTAGGCATTTTTATATAACTCGAATTGTCCTCATAGTTTCTTATTTAACTAACATAGAAAAGATATACAGTAAAAACATCCAGTTTTGGGATTTTCTCCGTGTTAAAATTAATTTTTTCATATAATTTAATGTAAAAAAAAATGTTGCTGTATATAAAGTGTGTGTATGTGTGTGTGTGTGTGTGTGTGTGTGTGTGTGTGTGTGTGTGTGTGTGCGCGCGCGCAGGGTTCAGGCAGAGGGATGCATCTTCTCTAGATCTTTTTTTTACTGCAGATTTAATGATGAATGTTTTGTTGGACAGCAGCAGCTCAGAATTACACACTTTTGGTTTACTTGAAATATTCAAAGCTGTAACTCGTCACTTATGAACACTTATTATTATCACATATCAAAAATCACACTCAAGCGCAGATATAGATAAGATCTATCAGTGGGCATAGGGGATATCTCAGTAGTACAATCTTAAAAATAAAGGTGGCAAAATTACAAAAAATAATAATTTGGCAACATTAAAAGTTATATTTTTTATTGGTATTTGAAATAAGCAACATTATCTGCATTGTTTTTTAAAAAGCAAAAGAAAAATATTGACATTTAATTGTATAAATGATTTACATTATTATTTGAAGTATGCTACATTTTCTGCACTGTTTATTATACAACAACAAAAAAAACAAGAAAAATAAGATAAATTAATTGCTTTTTTTAAGAAAAAAATTAAATAAGTGAAATATTGCATTATTTGCATTATTTTGTTATTATTAAAAAATAATAATTCAGAATTGTTTCTATTAAAATGAGTAAAACTATAACTATAATTATCTGCATTTTTTTATTTCTTCATAAAATTATTCATAATTTTCATAATTATTCTTCACTGTTTCAAAAAAAAATCTGTCTCTTAAGTATAAGTAAGTTGAATTGTCTGCTTAATATCTGTAAAAAGTTTTCTGTTATCTGTATAGTTTTAATAATATAATAATTATTTGTGAGAAACAGCTGTTTAAAGCAGCAAAATGTGATAAATCCTTTTTTTTTTTTCAAATTAAATCGTTTTTTAACTAGGAATCCAAACTGAAAATCTTTATTTTTAGGAGTGTACAGACGCCACCAGTCAGTTTATCTACAGAAAATGCTCACGCTCATCCAAAAGCAGCCAGCGTACATTTAGTATACTGTATTTTGTTTCAGTATTTAGAGGTTTAGGGAATTCAGATGCACTTTTTTATTCAGATGTGCGCGATTGTCACGTCGTTGGGTTTCATATGAGTTTCAGACTGTGAGATTAGGACACAGCTGAAATGTGAAGATGTCAGAAACACTGCCATTCTGCATTACAACCCTGTGCCTCTTCACTCAGCTCCTCTCATGAATGTAGAACTAAGTGAGGTAGCCGCTGTCCGACGCCTTACACGAGCAGAATATTCATTTTAATTAGATTGTTGTTTATGTAATAGAGTGTATGTAGTTCAGAATGGCTGCGTATGTACAGATTATAATAATATGACTGTATTTTGAATGGTCAGTAAGTGCAGAATTCATTTTATTCAGGTTAAACAATAAAATTTCAAATAAAATAATACAATAAAACCCTGACTTGTATTGTATGTGACTTTTCTTGTGTATTAGCATCATTTACATGTACATTGTCTTGCTTAATAAAACATTATAAGGCAAACTGTGAAAGTTAAATGTGTTTAAATCTTAAATATGATTAAAATAAGGCCTAACAAATATTGATATACTGAATATATTGCTCCTTTATATAATGTTCCTATTTCCTAGATTTCCTATAGGTTTTATCCATAGAACAGGGGTGTCCAAACTAAGGCACGCGGGTCATTTGCGTCCCGTTTCCTTTTTTGGAGCGGCCCGCGAGGTATTTTAGAAATAGAATGAAAGTTGGCCCGCTGTTAAGCAGGTTTTTATAATGTGAGATTCAAAGTTTGAACGCTAGGTGTCAGAAACGGGCCAAAGAGTCTAAAAGCGGAGAGAGTGCGCATTTCTAGCGCAGAAAAACGGGGACAAAGAGTATAAAAGCGGAGAGGGTGCGCATTTCTAGCGCAGAAAAACAGGCCAAAGAGTCTAAAAGCAGAGAGAGTGCGCATTTCTAGCGCAGAAAAACGGCCAAAGAGTCTAAAAGCAGAGAGAGTGCGCATTTCTAGCGCAGAAAAACAGGCTAAAGAGTCTAAACGCGGAGAGGGTGCGCATTTCTAACGCAGAAAAACGGGCCAAAGTGTCTAAAAACGGAGAGAGTGCTCAGTTGTAGCGCAGAAAAACGGGCCAAAGTGTCTAAAAACGGAGAGGGTGCACATTTCTAGCGCAGAAAAACGGGGACAAAGAGTATAAAAGCGGAGAGGGTGCGCATTTCTAGCGCAGAAAAACAGGCCAAAGAGTCTAAAAGCAGAGAGAGTGCGCATTTCTAGCGCAGAAAAACGGCCAAAGAGTCTAAAAGCGGAGAGGGTGCGCATTTCTAGCGCAGAAAAACAGGCTAAAGAGTCTAAACGCGGAGAGGGTGCGCATTTCTAACGCAGAAAAACGGGCCAAAGTGTCTAAAAACGGAGAGAGTGCTCAGTTGTAGCGCAGAAAAACGGGCCAAAGTGTCTAAAAACGGAGAGAGTGCGCATTTCTAGCGCAGAAAAACAGGCTAAAGAGTCTAAACGCGGAGAGGGTGCGCATTTCTAACGCAGAAAAACGGGCCAAAGAGTCTAAAAACGGAGAGCGTGCGCAGTTTTAGCACAGAAAAAGGGCAAAAGAGTCTAAAAGTTGCCGTAATTAAGGAGTTTAATATTAAGAGACATCATGAAATGAAACATCAATTTAAAAAATCTTAGTTTATACAACACTGTCAAAGATAAAGATAGTAAGTCAAGTAAAATGGTGTGTACATAAAAATAATCAGGAAAATGTATCATTTAAAGTGGTATATTTCATTTTTTGTTTTATTACAGAGTCCCGTGACTTCAAATATATTTCTCCTTCTGGCCCCCAACAAAAAAAGTTTGGACACCCCTGCCATAGACGGTAGTCATATCAGAAAATTACTGATAACCGCTAGAGGGAGCCCTCGAGCCCTAGAGTAAAATGAATGGGGGTGAATGAAGATAATCGGCTAAAAACTTTTAAAAAATAAAATAAAAATAGAATGTGTGAATCAGCTGTGCTCGGGGGAACCGGTGTTCTGTCGAGTTATGCTACCCGTTGATATATGCTTCTTTACAGCACTGCACATGCACCAATAGTTTTTTTGTATGTTTTCAAGTTTTTTATAATAATTCCTTAAGTTTTTATTGGGAACATCTGTTTGGATGTTAAAAAACATGTAAATAGCAGTTAAAGCATAGCAATGGCAAGTAAAAAAAATAATAATAATGAACTGTAAAACTATAAAAATACGGTTTATAGTCACATATATGACCATAACTTTTTAACTTTTTAACAGTAAAGAAAAAAAATGGATCATAGAAAAAACTTATACCACTTGTTCTTGAAAATGTTTATGGGGTGATCTGAACAAATACTTTAATAATAAATGTAATAATTATTTAATTTATGATTTGTACTTTTTTACATTAAAAAATTAAAAGTAACTATGTAGCTTTTACTCAAAGTACATTTTAAATTGAGTACTTTTTTACTTTTACTCAAGTAGATTTTTAGATGGGTACTTTTACTTTTACTTGAGTAGAATTTTAGCAAAGTAAAGGTACTTTTACTCAATTACAATTTTTCAGTACTTTTTCCACCTCTGACAGTAGGTGATTTATTTTTTTTGCACCTGCCCTATGTGCGCCACTGTCAGCGAATGTAGTGAAACCTTTCTTTTCTTCCAGGGGAAATGGCCGAACCCCAGGAAATGAGAGCAGTTTTGATTGGTGGAAGAGAGCTGGGAGGAATAGAAGCAAGTGGAAAGAGTTCTGTGGGAAACACCATCTTGGGCAGAGACGTGTTTCCTACTCACAGAAGAACTGCCTCCTGCCAGAAAGCAGAAGGGGAGGTCTCTGGGTTCAAAATTACACTGGTTGATACTCCTGGATGGTGGTGGCATTACTCTGTGGAAAACACTCCCATGTTTGATAGACTAGAAATGACTCAGAGCCTACTGTTGTGCCCACCTGGACCTCATGTCTTTCTTTTGGTTCTTCCTGTTGACTCGGTTTTTCCAGAGATCTACAGATTTGCTTTGGAGGAGCATATCGGTGCTTTTGGAAAGCAGATTTGGAAGCACATGATTGTCGTGTTTAGCGCTACAAGGCCATTCAGTGAAAGCACCTTTGAAAATCATGTGAAAAACTGGCCAGATCTTTCTTGGCTCCTGAAGAAATGTATGAACAGATATCATGTTCTTGACATTACAAACGGAAGTGATGGGTCTCAAGTTCAAACCCTGCTGTATAAAATAGCAAAGATCATGTCAACAGAGGTTGGTCATTATTTTGAAATTGATTCTACGATGTATGATAAGCGAGACGAGAGAAGGAGAGGAGCTCAAGAAAAAGCCCAACAGAGGCGTCTGGCAGTACAGAGGCAGAGAGATGAATTAAAATCAAGAATGCAGAGTAAGTGATGATTACAGTCTAAATAAAATCAACCATATTTTTTTCGCACTGGATTATAAGAAACACCATCAATTAGTGCTGGGCGGTATAGCCAAAAATTTTTCAGGATTCTGACGGTTTCACGGTATATCTCAGTATTTTTATATATATTTTTTATTATTATTATTTATTTTTATTTATTATTTATTATTTATTATTATGACTGGGCTTTAATATTAATATAGGTGTGTGAGTTACTGTTCTGTTAGTGGTACATACACAGGAAATTTGGCAGTGTTAAATCAACACTTATTAGTGTTAAACTTTACACTCTCAGTGTTAATTTAACACTAACAGTGTTGATTTAACACTGCCAAATTTCCTGTGTACAATATAAAACACTAAGGCTTAAAATTAAAGCTTTGATTACTATTGGTTTACTTTATCCAACAAAATATAAACGCAATATATGAAGAAATCAGACTTTATTATCAGAATAATAGCTAAAGAATGTAAACAATAGACCAAGAAGGGTATAGCTGCAGCCTGGAGCACCTCCAAAGGGCAGGAACATATCTCCAAACAGGCGGAGCCTACCTCCAAGGAGGATGGCGCTTGGTGTTACGAGGCATGGTGTTTTTTTCAGACGAGTTGCGCTTGTAAATAAGGTTAATTAATTAATCTATTCCGTTGATTAAATATTTTTTCCTGTTAAAATGCATTTTCTAAGAGTCTAAAAGCATGTTATGCTGATTATAAAAACAGGACTTTTATTTTGAAGGCAGCCTCCAGAACTACAGGAAAAGCACGGACTGAGGAGCTCATCACACGGTTTAGCTCCCGTGTGTAAAGGCACAAGCTCGTACGTGGATTAATGTTGGATTGTTTTTATTTATTTTTATGTTGTTTTTTTAAAGTTGTGCTTAAGACACAATAAAATAACAGTAAACCATTTAGTTAAGTTTCACGCCATCATGCAAATCGAGATGCTACACCAACTTGTGGCAGAAGATGAGCGACAGACTTAGCCAAAGATGGTGGAAAGCAGTAGTTTGTTCGATGCATTTTTTTTGGTATAGTTTATGTTATTCAAAGTTAATTTGTTTAAAGAGGTCAATAAAATATTAGGCTTGTTCGAGATACAGGTGTGCTGCGCCTCGCCAAGCTGGTCATCAAGAGCAACCGGGCTCAGTTGGGGAGGTGGGGAGAGTTTAAGTCGGACAGTCACCTGCAGCCCACGCTAACTACAGCAGATCTTGCGGTGTGGCAAAAGAATAAAAGTAGAACTTCCTCTAATATTATAGCATTAAACTGCATGGATATGCAGAAATTATATTATATCAGAACGATTCAATACCTTTTTTTAGACTTACCTGACCTACCTAATATTAAAATGGTAGTATAAATGTTAATTGATATTAATTTAGGTCTGCATTTTCCCCTTTTATAACAACGATAATAATAATAACAGTAATGGCTATGAATTTTTTTGCAGTTTTTAAAACCACAGCAACAGTTTGAGAGAATTTAGAGAGAAAAAGTTAAAGAGATAAAATACAAAAGATATTTTAGTGCTTTACAGGAATAAAATGACGAATGACTAAGAGTATCATCATATTATAACGTGCATTATGGGAAGAGAAATTGCCGTTTTTTTTTCAGTTTTTTAGTTTTCTTCAACTAAAAATGACGCACACTTTTGTCCTATTTGGAGTTGTGGACCTCCCACTTGGAGGTAAACCCCTCCCCTTTGGAGTTATGGACCTCCCACTTGGAGGTAAGCCCCTCCTCTTTGGAGGTGCTCCAGTCTACAGCAATACATACCTGAATAAACCAGTGTACCGCCCAGCACTACCATCAGTAAACCTCTATTATCTGGTCTATTCTTATATATAAGATGCACCGGATAATATGCAAAATTAGTAAGGAACAGGGGTGTCGCCATGTTTTCCTTCTAATTAAGCAGGTTTTGCTTACAGGTGGTGAGACCTGTAAAGCTTAAGTAAAGTGAAGTAAACATAACTGTAATTCTTTAAAAAAAAAAGTGTAAAAAATACAATGTATTAAATATAATGACCAGTTCAGTTTCCATATTGTTGTGTTTCCAAGGTAAAAACAGTACAGGAGATATGCGTCTGATAGTTGTTGGAGCATCCTGGGCTAGAAGAAGCTCTGCAGCAAACGCGATTCTGGGAAGAAATGCATTTGAAGTTAATGAAGAAAGAACAACAGTGCGATGCCAGGTCAAGCAGAATGAAATAAATGAGAGGAGAGTAACAGTGGTGGACACTCCTGGATGGTACTATTCCAACCCTGTCAGCCAAACCTCAGAGACAGACAAACTAGAGATCAAGCGCAGTGTGAATCTTTGCGCTCCAGGTCCACATGCAGTTCTGTTGACTGTTCCCATTGCCACTGCGTTTAATAGGTCATATAAGACAGCTGTGGAAGAGCATATGAACCTTTTGGGGGAGAAGGCCTGGGACCACACAATCGTGCTTTTCACACGAGGAGACTGGCTCGGAGACACAACCGTTGAAGAACGCATCGAAACTGAGGAGCCACATCTCGAGTGGCTCATGAAGAAATGTGGAAACAGATTCCACGTTCTCACGTGCAAAAACCAGAGTGATTTTAAACAAACCACAGAGCTTATGGAGAAGATCGATGAGATGGTGGCGGGGAACGGAGGTCATTATGAGACAATTGACCCTGAGGTTGAAGAAAAGCTGACAGTGGTGCAGAACACCGCCAGAATAATCAGGAGGAAAGTCAGAAGGCAAAGAAAAATTCTTCAAGATTTTTTTAAAGGTAAATACAAGCCCATTTATTCTACAGTCAATTACTGAAATCTGCTTTAAATATTACTTAACTTAATAGAAAATAGAAATAAAACATTAATTATCTCTGTTTTTTTGTTTTTTTTTAATGCCAGGTGAGAACTACAAAGTGCCCAAGCTGAGAATGGTCCTTCTGGGAAAAGAAAAGTCTGGAAAAAGCAGCTCAGGGAACACTATTTTGTGTAAATATCTATTTCAGACGTCGCTATCTGAGGTAACGTAAAAAAGCTAAATAAATCTTCAGAGCAGGTGGCTGTACACTCCATTGTCTAGCTTTCACATTTTGAGTTCTGCAGGGCCTAATAACATAATCTGTCCTGCAGTTATGATGAATAGTTTTCTTCTTTTACAGTCTTATTCACCCCTATTAGAAGTGTCAAGTAACGGACAAGGACAAATATTTAATTACCTTACTTAAGTAGAAATGTTGGTTATCTCTACTTTACTGGAGTAATTATCTTTCAGACACATTTTTACTTCTACTTCTTACATTTTCACACAATTATCTGAACTTTCTACTCCTTACATTTTAATAAAAACAGCCTCGTTACTCCTATTTACTCATTTCAGCTCGTTTTCATTCCGGCTTCTCATCGTTCAATAAAACCCATATCCAGATAAATCTCTACATCCAGGTAGAGTGAATCTGATTGTGATTGGATGTAGAGAAGTATAAACATATACCATTCCGACTCCCTATTGGTTTATACTGTGATCCATCACACCTGCACCTGCCAAAGCTGCATCTCCAACAACTCCAGCTCAACATTTTGTTCATGTTTATATAATCTAGGCTAAGTGAAAACACGTTGATCGATTATTTTAGTAAGCCAATGAAATTGTCTGACTAATTTACTGTTTTATTGGCTGAGTAATTTACTTTATTTTACCCAATAATGGCTCATTACTACAATCTGTGTGTAAAAGATATCTTAAAAGTTGTAATTTCAAAGCATCGTCTCTAAGTACCGCCAAATGACAAAAACACAATACATGCGTACAAAAAACATACGTACGCCTGAAACCGCGGGAAACGCACTTTCTCACGTTCAAGTCACATTTAGTAGATCTGACCGTGAGCGTGAAATATGGCGTACGCACCTTTAGTACATGAGGCCCCTGGGCCGGTTTGGCTAAAGGGAGACAACAGTGGTTTGTGCTACCAGTGTGTAGAGAGCCTGCCTGTCTGCATGTTATTTTTTCTTTTTTATTGGATTCTTTGTGGAAGTTTAAAGGTCATGATTATAGAGTTGTAGGTATGGTTTTAATCATTACAGCATTACAGGTCCTTCTCAAAAAATTAGCATATTGTAATAAAGTTTATTCTTTTCCATAATGAAATGATAAAAATTTAACTTTCCAATGTTTTAGATTCATTGCACACCAACTGAAATATTTCAGGTCTTTTGTTGTTTTAATACTGATGACTTTGGCATACATCTCATGAAAATCTCACAAAATTAGCATATCATGAAAAGGTTCTGTAAACGAGCTATTAACCTAATCATCTGAATCAACGAATTAACTCTAAACACCTGCACAAGATTCCCGAGGCTTTTAACAACTCCAAGCCTGGTTCATTACTCAAAACCGCAATCATGGGTAAGACTGCCGACCTGACTGCTGTCCAGAAGGCCATGACTGACACCCTCAAGCAAGAGGGTAAGACACAGAAAGAAAATTCTGAACAAATAGGCTGTTCCCAGAGTGCTGTATCAAGGCACCTCAGTGGGAAGTCTGTGTGAAGGAAAAAGTGTGGCAGAAAACGCTGCCCAACGAGAAGAGGTGACCGGACCCTGAGGAAGATTGTGGAGAAGAGTCGATTCCAGACCTTGGGGGACCTGCGGAAGCAGTGGACTGAGTCTGTAGTAGAAACATCCAGAGCCACTGTGCACAGGCGTGTGCAGGAAATGGGCTACGGGTGCCGCATTCACCAGGTCAAGCCACTTTTGAACCAGAAACTGCAAGAGAAGCGCCTGACCTGGGCTACAGAGAAGCAACACTGGACTGTTGATCAATTTTTGCATGTCATTTGGAAATCAAGGTGCCAGAGTCTGGAGGAAGCCTGGGGAGAAGGAAATGCCAAAATGCCTGAAGTCCAGTGTCAAGTACCCACAGTCAGTGATGGTCTGGGGTGCCATGTCAGCTGCTGGTGTTGGTCCACTGTGTTTTATCAAGGGCAGGGTCAATGCAGCTAGCTATCAGGAGATTTTGGAGCACCTCATGCTTCCATCTGCTGAAAAGCTTTTTGGAGATGAAGATTTCATTTTTTTCAGCAGGACCTGGCACCTGCTCACAGTGCCAAAACCACTGGTAAATGCTTTACTGACCATGATATTACTGTGCTCAATTGGCCTGCCAGCTCTCCTGAACCTGAACCCCATAGAGAATCTGTGGGATATTGTAAAGAGAAAGTCGAGAGACGCAAGACCCAACACTCTGGATGAGCTTAAAGCCGCTATCGGAGCATCCTGGGGCTCCAGAACACCTCAGCAGTGCCACAGGCTGATTGCCTCCATGCCACGCCGCATTGAAGCAGTCATTTCTGCAAAAGGATTCCTAACCGAGTATTGAGTGCATAACTGAACATAATTATTTGAAGGTTGACGTTTTTTGTATTAAAAACACTTTTGTTTTATTGGTCAGATAAATCAATATTAAAACAATAAAAGGCTTGAACTACTTCAGTTGTGTGTAATGAATCTAACATATATGAAAGTCTAATGTTTGTCAGTACATTACTGAAAATAATGAACTTTATCACAATATGATCATTTTTTGAGAAGGACCTGTGTATAATTTCCAGCAATATGAAATGCAGTCAGCAGCCAAACAGTGCAGCATGCAGCAGAGGAAGATTGCAGAGTGCCTAATCTCAGTTGTAGACACACCAGGATGGTCAGCAACGTCTTCGGAAAACACAAAAGAGATTGTGAACAGTGTGTCCCTCTGTCCACCGGGCCCACATGCATTCATCATTGTGGTTTCAGCAAAAGAACGTTTCACAAATGAAGATCAAGAAGCTCTGAAGAAGCTCATGGCCAATTTTGGTGAAAGAGTATGGAGACACACTCTGGTGTTGTTCACTTGAGGAGACTGGTTGAAAAACAAACCCATTGAAGAGTACATTGAGTGTGAAGGAAATGCTCTCAAATGGCTAGTGAACAATTGTGAAAGCAGATACCATGTGTTCGACAATTGGAGGGCTGGATCTCAGGTCAAACACTTGCAAATAAAGCTAGAGGAGCTGGTGGTTCGAAACAAAGGAGAGCATTTTAAATCAGAGGAGAAGAAGGGGAGACTCCAGGAGATGTTTTCACGACCTAAAACACTGACGGAAGACGAATGGAATAAAAGAGAAGAAGAGCTCATCCAGAAAATGCTAAAAGCATTTTGGGTGAATTCTGATGATGACTCTAAAACCCCGAATCAAGAAAAAGACGGAAGCTTTAATATTATTCCGCCAACCTGTAAGTTCCATCTTTAATTGTTGTTTCAAATAAGACAAATATGCTTTTTTCAAACAGACCACTGAAGTCGTGCATCATTCTGTAGTCCTTGTATGGCTTCCGTGTCTAAGTGTTTTTTTCCTATGAGAAAAATGAATAGGGTTTAAGAGTCGTAATGAGAAAAATGCTAATTTTTAGCTAATGCTACAGCAGAGTGAACTGACCTCCCAGCCTAGCTGCAGAGATTAGCAGGGGACTGTTTTCGGCGCAACACCAGAGAACTCCAGCCTAATAATGAACTAACTGCGCTTACTGAGGAGAGCAGAGAGTCTCACAGCATAAAGTCACTAAAACAGATCAGTGATACTCCAGAACCAGCTGTAACACATTTTAACATTTATCCTCTTTATTATGCAGTGAAATAAATGGGTGTTTCTGGTTGGTTGTCGCCTCAGTGAGGGCAGGTATTTAGTTGATTAGTTGATTAGTTAGTTGTTAGTTGACTATTTGGGTCAGGTGTTGTAATTAGTATAAACTAATGACCGTAATTAAATACTAAACCTGCAGGGAAACATTACACTGCTTAACATCACACTGGTCAACATCAATAATAATACAGAATAATAATAATAATAATAATAATCCAAAACGCGATCTGACCCGAGTTAGCTGGTGTTGTGCAGAATTCAGTTCGGGGTCATTTCCAGCCGCTGTGCTGTGCCTCAGTTAAGCATTAGCTTAAAGTTAGCATTTTTCTAATCCAGTGATATTTAGGAGGTAAATGTACACAGAATAAAACGTACAGGGTTCTGAACATATTTCTTTACCACAGAATGTAACAGAGGCCAGTTTTTGAAAGGCTCATTCAAATTCCCCATTCACATGAACCTCTTAGACAGGGAACCCCAAATATGGGCATGAACAACATGGTGTCGACTACAAAATGACGACACGACTTTAGTGGTCTATGCAATGTCTTTTATTTAGTATTTTGTCTTTTTTTATTTAATTTTTTTATTATTATTTTCAGTTGGGGAAGACACCCTGTCTGAAGCAGGAAGCAGCTGCACAATGGAACCATATTCAAAAGTCAGGGAATGGCTAAGAAAAGGACAATGGAGAAGAACATCCTCGGGATATGGAACTGAAAGCATCTCCACAGGCTTCAATGAGGATGAAGATCTCAACCAGGAGCACATTCAGGAGGTGGATTATCTTGATGAATATTCATTCTAGAAACTCACTGACTGGCATTTAGAGCATTTAGATACCAGAAAGACCCTTCTGATTAGTTGCATAAGAGAAATTAATCCCAGGAGAAACTTGAAGATGTGAGGAATTCATCTTTTTCTGATAAATCATGCTTCTTTTTTTTATCATGGAGTATTATATAAAAGGTGATTGCAATGTATTCATTTGCATTGTACTTTTTTTATTATTGTCAAATATTTTTTTTAACATGTTAAGAAATAGATACAGTGGCTTACAAAAGTATTCATACCCCTTGAACGTTTTCATATTTTGTCACATTACAACCACAAACGTTTTATTTTATTTTATTGAGATTTTATCTAATAGACCAACACAAAGAAGTGTCTCATAATTGTGAAGTGGATCAAAAATGATAAATGGATTTTAAAATGTTAATCAAATACAAATCTTAAAGGGATTTAGGTCAGGACTTGGCTTGACTGGATCATTCTAACACATGAATATCGTCGGTGTACTATGAAAAACACTTATCTCCATTTTTGCCGATTTTTAGTTTACTACATATTTGAACCCACAAACTGTCCTTTACACTGCGGCAAAATTTCCTGATGAATGGACCAATAGAAACTCTTTAAAATGACCTGAAATAAACTCTTTTCACATTGACTTTCATTGAAAGTTTACAAGGTTTTTTCTCTCTCCTGTAAAGTTGCTGTTTTGGAGATAAGTGCTTTTCATTAAACATCGACGATATGTTTTGTTTTGAACCATTCCACTGTAGCTCTGTAGCGCTGTATGTTTAGGGTCATCTCAGACTCCAACAGGTTTTTTTCCCAGGATTATCCTGTATTTATCTCCATCCATCTTCCATCCATCAACTCTGACCAGCTTTCAAACTCTGTCCCTGCTAAAGAAAAGCATCTCTACAGCATGATGCTGCCACCACCCTGTTTCACAGTGAGGATGGCATGTTCAGAGTGATGAGCAGTGTTTTTCCTCTTGCCACTGTTGCATAAAGGAAAAATTTGGGCATTGCGCAGATTTCTTTACTTTGCAGATTTGTATTTTGTTAAAATTTTTGAAAACCATAATTTTCATTTCACTTCACAATTATGTTGGTCTATGATTTTTAAATCACTTAATAAAATACATTTAAATTTGTGGTTCAAAGGTGACATAATATGAAAAGGTTCAAGGGATATGAATACTTTTACAAGCCACTGTAGAGCACTGAAATAATTTGCACAGTGTACAGGGATTGTCTTCATTTTTTATGATGGGTCTGTTTTCATAAATTATATATTTTGTGTTTTTGTGAGACTGGTTGTTGGCATTAATGTTTTAAAGTGTGATATTTTGACTACTGTAAATATGTATTCTTATATACACATATGCTAATGATGCATAGTTTTATCTCTTTGTAAAAAAACAAATGATTTTAGAACCTTAAGTTTCAATGGAGTTCAGTGATGTAAATAGGTAAGCGAATATATTTTGGTAATATAGTGCACAGGTTATATTTAGGACCTTTAAAGTTGTAAGAATGAGCTTCCCTGCTGAACTTCCAGACACTATCAGACTCTCTATAGAGGACAGAGACTTTATAATGAAGTAAAACAGCTCAGATATGCCTTTAATTCTGCTCTAAATATACTTTAGAATAAATGTAAGTGAATTAAAATGTTCTGTAAAAAAAAAACACTCTGATGATAAAGGTCTGAGCACAAATACAAATTCATTCCTTTTACTGGGTGCTAAATTAACTGCATCAGCCACTAGATGTCAGCACAGTATGATTTTTCTGGCAGTGTAATTATACATAAAGTATAGAAAATTCACATTTCTATTTTTTTTTAAACAAATATCATTGCCAATGTTTAAAAATATTGTGTTACATCTTATGTTTTTGTGTGTATACAGTAGGCCTATACATGTTGAATTCTTCATGGTCACCTTTTTCTGTTTTAAAGATTTTATTCTCTAAAATTATTTTAATTACTAAAATATTTTACTACCATAAGCTTTAGCTCAGCTGAGTATAGAGACAAAACGATGCTTCAAGGTATTAAGTGAAATTTATATTATTAATTAATGATGAACATGCAGCAGCTCATGTCTTCAGTCCTTTAGACAGCAAGGTAGACTGGGATTTATTAGAAATGTTTTAATTGCTTGATATTCTTATACAAATAAGTAAATCAATTCTTTAGATTTTACATCATCAAAACAATAAGAAATATATGGACAGATTCTCCCACCTCAGCTGTAGATCTCTGCAGTTCATCCAGAGTGATCATGGGCCTTCTCAGTCTTGTTTGAGCTGAAAGTTTAGGGGGAAGGCCGGGATTTTTGGGTACCACTTTATAATAAGACTACCTATATAAAGGGTTTATAAATGGTTTACAATTACTTTATTAATGGTAACTAATTAGGTTGTAAATGCCTTAAAATCATTAATAATCAGTTATAACACAAGCGTAGAAAGGGCAACAATATGGATGGCTGTGGGTTCACTATTTGGCAAACAACAGGTCATTGATGCCCTTTCTACGTTTGTGTTATAACTGATTATTAATGATTTTTAAGGCATTTACAACCTAATTAATAACCATTAATAAGCTAATTGTAAACCATTTATAAACACTTTATAAAGGTAGTCTTATTTTAAAGTGGTACCGATTTTTGCAGTGGTCTGATACTTTTTAATTTCCATTTTAATATGATCACTTGCACAGTGCTCCTTGAGATGTTTAAAGCTTGTGAAATCTTTTTTTGTATCCAAATCCGGCTTCAAACTTCTCCACAACAGAATCTCAGACCTGCCTGGTGTGTTCATTGGCCTTCATGAAGGTTAAAATATCCAATAAGTTTAGTTTCACTTCACGATTGTGTCCCACTTGTTGTTGATTTTTTTACACTATATGTTGAAAAAGGGTGTGTTCACATATTTGATGCACCTTCAGAGAAAGATAATGTTTTTTGATTGTTTTTGATTGATCCTTATGGATATGGATCTCCATATGGATACCAAAATCCTCAATTTAAAGTGTCCTTTCACTTTAGATTAGATTAGATTAGATCTTAGTTTGTGGTCCAGTGAGACCAAAGCAGAGCCTTGTTGCTTCGCACCCTTATAACTACCAGGAAAACCTGTATAAAACAGGAAAGCCAAACCTGACTTTGGCTCAATCTGCAGCACAATGGCGAATAATGACTTTGAAGCTGTTGCTTTCAAAGGCCTCGGGAACACAGAATCATAAATAACTTGTCAACACATTTCAGAACAAATTCTGAATCCAGTCCCGGCTGGGTTGGTGCCATTGCTGGATATCTCAGAAACAAAATCAAAAAGCCTTTTGTAAAGACCGCAGGCATGAGCTTTTTACACAGCGCGTCCAAGAGCCCTGACCTAAAGTGCCCATAAAAACCCATGAGGCAAGCTGAGAACAAGAGCGCAAAAGCAGGGCTGAAGGACAGCGAGAACTGTGGAGATGTTCTCCAAGCAGATATGGTTTCATAAGCTCAATTTCTCAGAAATAAGCCTTTTGAGTGCTGTATTCAATCCAGGCAATATCACATTAATATACAGTGATGGGCAGATTGATAACCTGCAGCTGCATAGCTGCAAGCTATGGAGCCCCTGAAGGGACATGGTGTTTATGTTTTTTTTTTTTAGCAAAAAAAGTGGTGGGCACCACATACTAAGTGTTGAGCACCACATATTAAGTAATGAACACCCGATAATGGTAGCTAGCAAGCTATAGTTTAATCTGACAGATGTTCCAAAGTGAAATAAAGTTGTTAGCTAGCTAGTTAGCTATGTTAGTTAACGTTACCTCATTTATTTCAGTAGGGAATGTTTTAGTTAACATTAGCTAGGTTAGCTAATGTTAACTACTTTATTTCAGTGAGGAATGTTTTAGCTAACGTTAGCTAGGTTAGCTAATGTTAACTACTTTATTTCAGTGAGGAATGTTTTAGCTAACGTTAGCTAGGTTAGCTAATGTTAACTACTTTATTTCAGTAGGGAATGATTTAGCTAACGTTAGCTGGGTTAGCTAATGTTAACTACTTTATTTCAGTGGGGAATGTTTTAGCTAACGTTAGCTAGGTTAGCTAACGTTAACTACTTTATTTCAGTTGGGAATGTTTTAGCTAACGTTAGCTGGGTTAGCTAATGTTAACTACTTTATTTCAGTAGGGAATGTTTTAGCTAACGTTAGCTGGGTTAGCTAATGTTAACTACTTTATTTCAGTTGGGAATGTTTTAGCTAACGTTAGCTGGGTTAGCTAATGTTAACTACTTTATTTCAGTAGGGAATGTTTTAGCTAACGTTAGCTGGGTTAGCTAATGTTAACTACTTTATTTCAGTTGGGAATGTTTTAGCTAACGTTAGCTGGGTTAGCTAATGTTAACTACTTTATTTCAGTAGGGAATGTTTTAGCTAACGTTAGCTGGGTTAGCTAATGTTAACTACTTTATTTCAGTAGGGAATGTTTTAGCTAACGTTAGCTGGGTTAGCTAATGTTAACTACTTTATTTCAGTGGGGAATGTTTTAGCTAACATTAGCTAGGTTAGGTAATCTTAACTACTTTATTTCAGTGGGGAATGTTATAGCTAACGTTAGCTAGGTTAACTAATGTTAAATATTTTATTTTAGAGTTTAAGTGATGTCAGTTGGAAATCAGGTGGAGTACAGGTAGCTCCAGGTAATACAGCACAGTGTAACATGTCTATGTTATAATAAGGATCTTCCACAATAGGTGAGAATCAACACATGAATTTGCTGTCTACATTATACCACCAGCTCTGTTCATATCAGTTTCAGTCCCTTTCAGAATGAGCCATTTCACTTTTATGCAAATAATCTATTGCTGCCCATGACCTTAGGTTTACTGAGCATTTACTAAGTTAGTGTCAGCTTGTGACTTACCATGGACTTCAGGTACAGATCCCTCCCTCAGACGATGTCTGCTGGCTATTCCTGCTGTGTACTGTCGAAGGCTCTCAAACAAAATGATAGACCTTCTAGTGTCCTAGTGGGTGGGGCTCTGGTGGTGGTTGATGGTGAGGGGTAGTGCCAGGGTGATTATATACTGGTCTATTTAGCCATCTAAACAAACAACTCATGGAAGCAAATCATTGATTCCTGACATCAAACTCTTTTTAGCTGATAAACAGAAATCAGATTAATGGATTTTGGATTGTTTTGCATGGATTGCTTGAATGGTTTATGTTTATAGGAGCAGTTGAGACTCAAACGCAAATACAAAAGCACACAAAAAAAGTGAGTTTTGTATAATTTGCCCCTTTTAAGACTCCCCCACTCACTGTGCTGCATGATGCGGTTCCAGTGCTTTACTCTGACCACTAGAGGGCAGTGCTTTAATTTGTTTTCATGTGTTTTGTTTGTGCATTCAATGATGCTGACATGGTATCCCTCAAGTAAAACGAAATACAGTACAGGCCAAAAGTTTGGACACACCTCCTCTTTTTCAATGTGTTTTCTTTATTTTTATGACTATTTACATTGTAGATTCTCACTGAAGCATCAAAACTATGAATGAACACACGTGGAGTTTTATGTACTTAACAAAAAATGAGCTGAACCTCCACAGTCACCGGACCTGAACCCAATCCAGATGGTTTGGGGTGAGCTGGAGCACAGAGTGAAGAAGGCAAAGAAGCAACAAGTGCTAATAAACACCTCTGGGAACTCCTTCCTTCCTTCAAGACTGTTGAAAAAAAAAACATTTCAGGTGGCCACCTCTTGAAGCTCATTGAGAGCTCATGCCAAGAGTGTGCAAAGCAGTAATCAGAGCAAAGGGTGGATATTTTGAAGAAACTAGAATATAAAACATGATTTTCAGTTATTTCACCTCCTTTTTTTTGTTAAGTATAAAACTCCACATGTGTTTATTCATAGTTTTGATGCTTGAGTAAGAATCTACAATGTAAATTGTCATGAAAATAAAGAAAACGCATTAAAAAAGAGAAGCTGTGTCCAAACTTTGGGCCTGTACTGTATATTGTATACACTAACTACTTCTAACGTCATTTCCTTCTTCCCCTCCTTCACTCCTCTATCCTATTATTCCCCTTTGACCTCCTTTTATCCCTATCCAAAGATGTTTTACCTTTAAACGTATTTTACATTGTACTTGACTATTGTAAGTCGCTTTGGACAAAAGCGTCTGCCAAATGTAATGTAATGTAATGTAATGTAATGTAATTGACTTGTATTCAGCATCGTAATATATCAATATATTAACTCGTAACTGCTGTATCGTGATGCATATCATATTGCTAATACATTTGTCTCAACTGAGCAAACACACACTAATGAAAGCGTAACACACTCTGAAACTTCACCTACACTGGCCGGGAGGCATCATTAAGGATCATTAGATGGTGAGAGCGGACTGTGCATTCTAATATCCGGGAGCTCAGCGTGAAGCCTGGTTCGGTTTTTGGCTGTGTGGGTGGCTTGAGTAATCAATCTCCCTGGCCTCTGATAACACTGAGGCAGAGGTCAAAGGTCAGAGCTGAACTCTTGAGAGGAGCTTTATGAAGTCAAGCTGCAGGTCTCAGCCCACCTTTGGCGACCCCTGGATTACCTCTAGGGCTCCTGTAGAGCATAAAGACAAGCTAAACCTCCTCCACATTGACCCTTACCCATGGTACTCACCTCTAAGTTTGTGTATATGTGTGTATATGTGTGTGTGCGCTGGTGAACGATTTCCTAGCTCCAACAAGGCTCACTGCCTCTGAAACTGGAGATCATCTGGAAAGGAAATTGAAGGAAAGTTCTACCTGTCTACACTATACTATACTATTTCAGTAATTCAGTTCAAAATGTGAAAATTGTTGGTGATTATGGCTTACAGCCAATGAAAACCCAAAAAAGAGAAAATTATAATATCATATATACTGTAAGACTTATTGGTACTTTTGTCAGTGTGGGCAGTGTGCCAAATCCTGCTGGAAAATGAAATCTGCATCTCCACACTTTCTCCAGATTTTGCTTCCTTTATTTCCTTTAAATGAAATGTAAAATTTACTGATGATCAGTGATGGTTTGGAGAGACATGTCATCTGCTGGTGTTGATCCACTGTGTTTTATTATCAAGTCTAAAGTCAGTGCAGTTTTGTTTTCCCGCAAAATCTTACAGCACTTCGTATCTTACAGCTTCCCTCTGCTGACAACTTTTATGGAGATGCGGATTTCATTTTCCAGCAGGATTTGCCACACTGACCCAGGAAAGGAAGACCTAGACCAGGATAAGTTAATCAGAGTCACCAGCCTCAGAAACCACAAGTTAACAAACAGCTACCAGATAAAGTAAAAAAAAAAACAGACACTTGGTAAAATTCTGAGCAAAACATGATCACTTCCAGGAAAATATAACAATTCTGCTTCCTTTTACATTTTAAATGATTGTATTTTTGAGCAGCCGTATGTCTTCTGGAGTAAAAGAGATCAGGGCTCATGTGACTGTCTGATATAATTACTGTGTTATAAGACCTGAAAAAGAGAAAGAAGAAAAAACACACCAAAAGAGTTCAAAGGGTTAAACGATGCAGGTGGAAAGCATGAAAATAGACAGCTGGTGGTCTGTGTCAGGTAGAAATGAGCATCATGACATGCTTTGGGTTTTAGAAAAATTTATTTTGTTGGAGATGCACTGAATGGTTCAAAATTAGGTGCACAAACCAGAACGGAGCCATTACACGTTGGTGAAAAGATACTATCAGATAAAAGATTGTGCCTTAATGAGGACCCAGTTGGCTTTCAATTGGCTTCTACCTGTGAATCATTATAGAAGATCACATTTTCTGGATAATAGCCCCCCTTAATTCAAGCACCATTGATCAGGCCGTGACTCTGAAAGAGAGCTGTGAAAATGAGGACCAAAGAGCAATCGGGGGGAAATTAGAGAAACAGTTATAGACACTCAAAAGCTATAAAATTAGATCCAAGTATTGATATTTTGGGTGAGAACTGCTGGATCAATTGTGTGGAAATGGAGCTGCAGTGTACCACCCAGGATCAGCATAGCCTTTAAACTGACAAGAAAAGAGCTAAAGCCTGTGAGAAACCTCACCTTTCACTTTACATGAAAAAGCCAATGCTAATCAGGAGTCCTGCAGAGCGCACTAAAGAACACACTGCTGCATCTGTGCAGAGAGACAAAGAGACAGAAGAGCTTCTCTTTTACAGCTGTATCGGCGTCGGGTAATATAACCTTCTCGGTATGGCTGCGTTCTTTTCACGCTGTGCTCAGGGTAATACAGCCCCTCTGAATTGGACCGTGGACTGCTGGGGGATAAACACTGCGCAGTGTAGAGTTTTACACCTACTCTAATCTGTGAGAGACAGCTTTACAAGTAGACGAGAAGATGGTTTTATGTTTTTTGGATACAATCCGGGTTAGCACCCGAACACCCTTTCTTAGACAGCTTCCTCTTACAGCGTCCACAGTTAATCCTGTTGGATGTAGTTGTTCTTCTTGGTGGTATCTCGCTGACATTACCCTGAGAGTTGCTGTCTTGGTCACAGATGCTCCAGCAGCAAGACGTGCACCAACAATTTGTCCTCTTTTGAACTCTGGTATGTCACCCATAATGTTGTGTGCATTGTGTACAATATTTAGAGCAGAACTGTGCTCTTACCCTGCTAATTAAACCTTCACACTCTTTACGCTCTTACTGGTGCAATGTGCAATTAGTGAAGTCTTCACCTGCATTTAAGTGAGTAAATGAGTAAATGATCTGTTTTTGATGCTGCAGTTGGTCTGCAGGTTTAGGTTCAGCAACACTGGATTGAAATAAATCTTGTGCCATTTTTTGGCCAGGCAGTGTATAACTACATACATATACATGTCTTGTCTTTCATGACAGCGTTTCCAACTGGCCAACAGTTTTCAGCAGTAAAATGCTCGCCCACAAACAGCATGGGTTTTTCTAGGAATTTGTCCACAAGACTTATCGCCAATATAGCATTTATGAGATCTGCAATTTATCTACAAACAAGTAGTAGGGGGTAAACACTACTCAGTGTAGAGTCATTTTCACCCAGTCTCTTTCTTATTATTGAATCATTAACACTGACCTTAACTGAGGAATGTTCTGGGTTTTTCTGTGACCTCCTGGATGAGTTGCCCATGCCCTTTTGAGGTAATTATGGAAGGCTGGTCACTCCTGGGAAGGTTCACCAGTGTTAGATTTTTTTTGTCCATTGGTGAATAATAGCTCTTACTGTGGTCTGCTGAAGTCTCAAAGTCTTAAAAATGTCTTTGTAACCTTTTAAAAAACAGATGATTAATTACTTTTTCTTTTTCTTTTTGAATTTCTTCAGATCGGGGTATAATAATATGTTGCTTTTTGAGATTTTTATCTGCTTCATGTTGTCAGACAGGTTCTATTTAAGTGGTTTCTTGATTCTACAGGATTGGTAGTAGTCATCAGGCCTGGTTGTAGTTAGAAGTAGTGAAATTGAACACATGGATAATGATTAACCACCAGTGTTGGGCACGTTACTTTGAAAAAGTAATTAGTTATAGTTACTCCTTACTTCTCCAAAAAAGTAACTGAGTTACTAACGGAGTTACTCCACTATAAAAGTAACTAGTTACCAGTAAAAGTAACTATCGCGTTACTTTTATTATTCGCCTGTCAAAAAAAAAAGGAAATCAATTATGTATTTACTATTATTATTAGAAAAATAACAAACGAAAATAAACCCAAAATGTTGACAAAAATATAATCTAACGATTTTCTAAAGAAAAAAACGAAATTCTCCACACAACCAAAGAAAATTACTAAAACTTGTAATACTGAAAAAAAAACGGAAATGACACCGCGCTTATAAATAAATTAAACACGAAAATTAGGGTATTTTATCAGTAATTTTAGGTCGTTTTAGTTAGTTTTATAAAGACAAAATACAGTTCGAGATAGTTATGTTTTTTCCTTTTAGTTACCGTTTTTATTAGATTCAGTTAACACAAATGTTTTTTCACTTTCAGTTTTCCCTATTTCGTTCGCTTTAGTGAACAATAATAATTGGTTACTTAGCAACATTGTGATTATCACACCAGAGCTTTATGTAAAATAAAAAATAGGAGCCTGATTTCGGGTCGGTCCTCAGGTCAGGTCGGGTTCGGGCAGAGAATCTAAGCTCTAAAATAGAAAGCAGCAGCACCACAAAAAACGGAGCAGCTAAAAAAGCTTAACGTCCTTAAATCAGAACTTGGGTTGTCCACGGCAATCACTGAATTGATTAGAGCACGCAAATCGTCACAATTGTGCCTCACTTCACCACGCCAAACCACAGGCACAGCGGCCAGAAGCTCAAGTTCACCGGAAAGAGGAGGGGTTAACCAGGGCAAAGCGAAGTAAAAAAAAAAAAAGTTAATAGAGCGGCTAAAGTAACGTGCAGTAACGGGGTGTCGGAAATGGTAACGGCGTTATAGTTACAGTCATAGTAATTAGTTAGATTACTCGTTACTGAAAAAAAGTAACGGCGTTACTACCAACACTGTTAACCACACATATAAGCAGGAGTTTCCTATGAATACATCAAGAGTTTCCAGACATGTCCTTTATTTTTTGCCAATCCAGCATTTATTGTTCTAGCTTGGACTGCTGAATATCATCATTAACTGCTGGGGGGGATAACAGTGCTCACTGCTGAGTGTAGAGTCCTACACTCACTCTTACCTGCGAGAGACAGGTTTACGAGTGGACGAAAACAGACTAGAGCGAAGGCCGTGATTTATAAAGCTGAATGCCTTGTGGTAGAGGGTGTTTATTGTTTGTTGCTGAAGCTTATGACCTTGCTGTATCTACAGAGATTACTGAGAGAGAGAGAGAAAGAGAGAGATAAGGAATCCTGAGTGTGGAAACAGTGATAAGAGTTAATGAGAGTCGCTCAGCTCTGCACACAGCGATATGACTTCAGCGCACAAACAAAAACAAAAAAGTGCACATTTCTGCATTTTCTTGCCTGTTTTCATATAACTTACAGTAACCGCTGCTGTATTTAATCTAACTCTGAACAGGCCAGGATGCTACAGATGCTACAGATTGATCAACCAGAACATTAAAACCAATTAAAGGATGAAGAGAATAACAATAAGTGTGTTTGCATGCACTTTATTATCCCTTATATATTAGAGATAGAAACCAGAGTTTGTCATCAATCCAATCAACATGTTTCCATTAACTTGCATTATAAGATAATTGGTTCGAATCCTGGTCATGTAGCTTGCAACCGGCTACCGGAGCCCTAAAGTGTGGGTAAATGGCGCTCTTTCCCCTCATCACTCCAAAGGGTGATGACGATCAGCACAAGGCTGCGTCTGTGAGCTGATGTATCAGAACCACCAAAGTCGCTGCGCTGTCCTCCGAGCGTTAGCGCTGTGATGCTACTCTGCAATGCTGCATCAGCAGCAGTTCAAAAAGAGGCGTGGGTTAGTGTTCAATCACCTTGCATTGGGGCATCACTAGTCATAGGGATGGTTCCAATGAGTGGTTTGTTTAATTGGCCTTAAAAATTGGTAAAAAAATAGGAATAGAACATTAAAAATATTCAATTCAATTACTTGATATATGTTAAAAAACATATAAATGTAAAACCCAAACTTCATGCCTCAGCCTTATTAACTATCACAATATTAACATACTTTTCATTCGCTAGAAGAAGTAGATTATTTAATAACTTAAATTCAAATTCTCTGCTGCATTGCTGTTAGCCAATCAGATGCGATATATTTGCTTGCATAAATATTTATGAGCAAGAGCCTAAAAGCTATTTTTATTCAGAGACCATTCATTCAGTGATCTAAAGCAGGGCTAAATAGAAACACCTGAACACTTTTTTTCTTTAAAATTATTTTTTAAAAATAATTACATTTTAAAAACATCCAGAAAACTCTTTAACTTTTGGAACAGATTAGCAGCGTTTTAATTGTAACATTCAGAAAATGTTAACATTAACCCTTAATCAACCATAAAATCTAACCCTACACCTAACCCTAACCTTAACCCTTAATCAACCATAAAATCTAACCCTACACCTAACCCTAACCTTAACCCTTAATCAACCATAAAATCTAACCCTACACCTAACCCTAACCTTAACCCTTAATCAACCATAAAATCTAACCCTACACCTAACCCTAACCTTAACCCTTATCAACCAAAAAACTAACCCTACACCTAACCCTAACCTTAAATCAACCATAAAATCGAACCCTACACTTAACTCTAACCTTAACCCTTAATCTACCATTAAATCTAACCCTACACCTAACCCTAACCTTAACCCTTAATCAACTCTAACATCTAACCCTACACCTAACCCTAACCTTAACCCTTAATCAACCATGAAATCGAACCCTAACCTTAACTCTAACCTTAACCCTTAATCTACCATTAAATCTAACCCTACACCTAACCCTAACCTTAACCCTTAATCAACCCTAAAATCTAACCCTACACTAACCCTAACCTTAACCCTTAATCAACCATAAAATCGAACCCTAACCTTAACCTAAACTTAAAATCTAACCCTACACCTAACCCTAACCTTAACCCTTAATCAACCCTAAAATCTAACCCTAACCCTAACCTTAGCCTAAGCTTAAAATCTAAACCTAAACCCAATCCTAAAATATTAAGATAAGCGTTTGGGTTAGAGTTGAATGTTGGGTTTTATTCAATAGAGGATCATTTACTTTCACCTTTTAGTTCATTTGCATTTAATAGACATGAGTTCAGGCCCAGCTTTTATTTGCATCTCTTTCAGAGTCTGTACATCATTTTTCTGAAAAATCAAAAACCACGTGTCCACCCACTCAGTCCTTCTGTCCTCCGCCAAATCGTCTCAGTCCTCCTGTTTTCCCTCCCCACAGTGAGCGTCTCCTCAGCGCCAGAGCAATATCCACAGCTCTCTGTCTGTGACGCATCGTGGACAAGCTCTCGGCTCAGCTTTGACAGAGTAGCCTTGTCTGCTCTCTTTTTCACGTAGCGGCCAATATGTTCTCGACTCTTCAATCAGATGCAGCTGCTGCTCCAGCTCTTCTATCAGAACATCCCACAGTTACACTGTCACACAGCAACGAGCACAGCCACACAGAGTTGAACTTTATACAGTACAGGCCAAAAGTTTGAACACACCTTCTCTCTCTTTTTTAATGCGTTTTCTTTATCTTCATGACTATTTACATTCCAATAGATTCTCACTGAAGCATCAAAACTATAAATGAACACATGTGGAGTTTTATGTACTTAACTAAAAAAATGAGCACAGAGTGAAGAAGACAAAGGAGCAACAAGTGCTAATAAACACCTCTGGGAACTCCTTCCTTCCTTCAAGACTGTTGGAAAACTTTTCATTTCAGGTGGCCACCTCTTGAAGAAGCTCATTGAGAGAATGATGCCAAGAGTGTGCAAAGCAGTAATCAGAGCAAAGGGTGGCTATTTTGAAGAAACTAGAATATAAAACATGCTTTTTGTTAAGAACATAAAACTCCACATGTGTTCATTCACAGTTTTGATGCTTCAGTGAGAATCTACTGTAATGTAAATAGTCATGAAAATAAAGAAAATGCATTGAAATAGAGAGAGAAGGTGTGCCCAAACTTTTGGCCTGTACTGTATGTGTGAATGTAATGCTGATATTCGCAAAGGTGTGAAAAGTATTCTCATTTATTACTCTGTAGGTAGAAGTATAGGTACTAGGGTTTATTATAATACTTCTGTAGAAATTAAAGTATCAGTAGTAAAAGTGTTTAAAAATTACTGGTTTTAAAACTACTTAAAGTATAAAAGTAAAAGTAAAAAAATAAAGCCATTAAGACTAAAAACAAAAGCTTAGGCCACGCCCACAGAGTCCTGTAGTGCACTACCCCCACCCCCCCCCACCCGCTCCTCCCCAAAACACATTTTTTAAAAAGCCATACTGACTTTAATGGTATATGAAAATTGGGACGCACTAAGCTCCCTGTTACATTATGATTTTTTTGTTTGTTTTATCAAATTGAAAACCTCTGGTATATAATCAAGAGGAAGATGGATGATCACAAGCCATCAAACCACCAAACTGAACTGCTTGAATTTTTGCACCAGGAGTAAAGCAGCATAAAGTTATCCAAAAGCAGTGTGTAAGACTGGTGGAGGAGGAGAACATGATGCCAAGATGCATGAAAAAAAACTCTAATTAAAAACTAAACCAGGGTTATTGCACCAAATATTGATTTCTGACTCCTAAAACTTTATGAATATGAATTTGTTTTCTTTGCATTATTTGAGGTCTGAAAGCTCTGCATCTTTTTATTTTTTTTATTTTAGCCATTTCTCTGCCATTTTCTGCAAATAAATGCTCTAAATGACTTCAATATTTTATTTGGAATTTGGGAGAAATGTTGTCTGTAGTTTATAGAATAAAACAACGATGTTCATTTTACTTAAACATAAACCTATAAATAGCAAAATCAGGGAAACTGATTCTGATACGGTGCACTATTCCAACAGGACAATGCTCGTCCACATACTGCTGCCAGGCCTTTACTAATTCACCTGAACAGTTCTCAAGATGTCCTCTCTCAGACAAGCTTATAAACACAATAAACAGATGCTAAACCGTCCGTGTTTTAATTTCTTCCTCATGATAATATGAAATATATTGGAATTCTTTTGCTGTTATCTGAACAGAAAACAGGAAAAAAAAGACTAGCCTGCTCATCGCTAGTGTAAACATCACGAAGGCTTGAGAAGCAGCTGAAGAAGACAGAGTGCCTGCAGACACTCAGAGGCAGAAAAGAGATAAATGTAGCAAACAAACAAATAAACCAATCCTATAAACCCATGGGCTCTGACGTCGCTTCGCTGCACGGATTCAGTCTGGCTTTAAGCCAGCGGTGAATTATCGATGTGGATGATTAAATGCAGGAAGAACGGAGGCAGGAATCACAATAATGACAAACAGGCATCAGGCATGACTGCAGCAGTACTGCTCTTGCAGATGGGAAACCTGAAAATGTATAAATCAGCTAATTTATAAAAGAATGAATTACTTTTAAAGGCTTGGAATAAACGCCTGCAAAAAAATAAAACATTAATTTAAATGAAAATGCTCAGATTCTGCAAAGGAATTGCGTAAAAAAAAACAGTAAGGCCCTTTTAAATGTAGTTTTTCAACAGTGCTTGACTAAAAGCAGTGTCAGGATCGACCCCGGCAGGGAGACGAGGAGAGCGGACGTAAAAGCAGGTAAGGGTATTTATTAAATAAATAACAAAGAAACAAAGAAAACAAGTTAACACCGAACAAAGAAATAAACCAAAACAAACGAGGATGTAAAGGTAACATAAACAGACTAGGAAGAGAAGAGATATAAACAAGATAAACAAAACAGGAAGGCAAAACAAAGAAAACTAACTAAATAACTTAAACTAGACTGAATTAACTAAACAGGGCAAGAAAAACAAAGGAATAAACAAGATACAAACAAGAGAATTAAACTAGGATAAACAAGGAGATAAACAAGACAATGAACAAGGAACTAATGACTAATAGTAACAATACTGAGAAACGTGGATAGACAAAACAACACGGGAAGGTGCAAAGACCGACGAAGGACAAGTGACAAAGGGAGGCTTTATAACACACAAGAGAAGGGGCGGAGCCACAAATGAGACACGTGGTGGAAAACTACTGAGACAGGAGACAAAGAGGGGCAAAGGTCACGTGGGGAAAACACGTGAGACATGAGACAAGGCCAGGAAGTGACAAGCAGCAGGTGTATATTGACCAAACATCTGAAAGAAACATTTAAATCAATATTCAACATCAACATTATTTAAATTAAACCTCCAACGAAATTCTGGTCAAAATTCAAGCTGGTCATCCAAGCTGTTTTGAAACAATGAAACAAATTGCATGTGTTTCATATAGAGCTTTCAAAGGAATCAAGACCCATTTTATCCCATTTTATGCCCAATTTAAAAGATCAATTACCCAACTCATTTATTAGGACTCCCCCTAATAAATAAGCTGAACTGCTTGAATTTTTGCACCAGGAGTAAAGCAGCATAAAGTTCTCCAAAAGCAGTGTGTAAGACTGGTGGAGGAGAACATGATGCCAAGATGCATGTTTAAAACTGAAAAAACAAATATTGATTTCTGAACTCTTAAAACTTTATGAATATGAACTTATTATTTTCTTTGCATTAATTGAGGTCTGAAAGCTCTGCATCTTTTTATTTCATTATTTTAGCCACTTCTCTGCCATTTTCTGTGAATAAATGCTCTAAATGACAATATTTTTTTATTTGAAATTTGGAAAAACCAGGGTTATTCCACCAAATATTGATTATTTCTGAACTCTTAAAACTTTATGAATATGAACTTGTTTTTTTCTTTGTATTTGCATTATTTGAGGTCTGAAAGCTCTGCGTCTTTTTTTTATTGTTTCAGCCATTTCTCATTTTCTGCATCTTGTATCCAAATTTAAACCAAAAGGTCAGTGACTCATTTTGTTTTTTTTTTTATTATTTGGAAATCATCGTTTTTTTCAGATTTTTTTTGGCTTAATAAAATCATTTACGTCTCAATTTACATATATTGCGTCTAGTTTTTGCCAGTGGATTTTTTTGCAGTGCAGCATTTTAGAAAGCTGGACCACTTGGAGTAGAACAAGAACTTTTCAAAAGGAACATAAATCAATGGCTGTGAAATGTACTGAAAAGCTTTAGAAGATTTTGTATGAAAGTCGGTATTATTTATTATTTTTTAAAACAGAACAGAACAGACAGTTCATTTGTTCTAGGCTTTTAAATAAACATTAATTGAAATAAAAATGGTCAAGCCTTTGGACGAGCCTCGCCATTTCGCTGTTTACCAATCAGAGGCACGTCGCAAATCAGCTCTAATTTCTGGACGAGACGTTCACTGAGCAAACAGATCCATCTAACTCTATTAGAGCCATTTAATTGTTTTTATGCAGACGCGAGCGAGCTTACGAGCACAAACCTCTGCAGTGATGTGGCTTTACTGTATGCGCCTGTGAATATAATTAGGGCTGCTTTATGTGTGTGGAATGCGTTATTGTGTGTGTGTGTGTGTGTGTGTGTATGGATCTGACCAGACTTTGCTCTCCTAAAATAGAGCATTGCCTAAAGTAATGAGGGCACTGCTCTGCAAATTAAAGGGGATTTAACTGAGCCGGGCTGTTTTTTTCCTGTCTCTGGAATAATACATAATTAGAATAAGTGTACATGTACCTTTACATTCACCTTATTATACGTTTCCTTTTATTGCATTTGTACAATTATAGACTCTACATCATTTGTTGTTGCATAATTAACTACTGAATGAATATGAATTCATGAATTCCATGAATATCCAGTTTTAATGGGTTCTGGCTGACAGAAACTGAAAGAGAAGAGAAAGCTGGAGAAAAACAGCTGATTATTTTATAAATCAGAAAACCATTCAACAGTGGGGAAATCTGATGTTAAAGGTGCTAAATCTGACATTCTAAACATTGATATAGCATAAAGTTGTCAAACAAAATGTTGTAACAATGCACCTTTAAAAAAAAATTGGAAGTTTAAAGCAGGATAGACACAGTGCTAATAGCTGGGCTCACATGGTTAAACCAGAATAGCCAGCATGCTAACAGCTAGGCTTGATAGAATTGGAGCTGGTTTCCTGTGATTTTAATAGCAGGGCTCAGCAGCAATGGAAGATTTTAGCCACAATACTAACAGCAGGGATCAGCAATAATTAAAAGTGGTTTGCTGAGATGCTACCAGCCAGGCTAAGCAGCAAAAGTGTACTATATACACAGTGAGGCTTAGCTAGGTTGGAGCCACAATGCTAACAAACACAACAGACCTGCTCAGCAGTGTTACAGAGGCTTAGCCACCATGCTAATAGTGAGCTTTTTTCACAATAGGAGCCATGATGCTAACAGACACAGTAGATGGGCTCAGCAGTGTTGGAGAGGCTTAGCCACCATGCTAATAGTCAGCTTTGTCACGATTGGAGCCATGATGCTATCAAACACAGCAGATGGGCTCAGCAGTGTTGAAGAGGCTTGGCCACCATGCTAATAGTGAGCTTTGTCACGATTAGCGCCATAATGCTAACAACAACAGTTGACATGCTTAGTTGTGTTGATATGGCTTAGCCACCATGCTAATAGTCAGATTTTTGACAATAGGAGCCACAGAAGATGGACTCAGCAGCGTTGGAAAGGGTTAGTCACCAAGCTAATAGTCAGCTTTGTCACGATTGGAGCCATGATGCTAACAGGCTTTTGTGTGTGCTGCTCAAAACACAGGAAATCTAAATTCTCCAATATTTCAATACGCTGCAAAATTGGATATGCAACGATATATAACGCTAATATAGCATCAAACATGCATGCAACAATATACCTTTTGAAAATTTGGATTTTTAAAGCAGGATAGTCGCAATGCTAATAGCAGAGTTTGCATGGTTTGACCAAGGATAGCCACCATGCTAACAGTCAGACTTGCACAGTGCTTAATGGAGCCAATTTCTGGCTACTTGCATCTTTATTTGACAATGACTGACAGTGATTGATGAGCAATAGGATTAAAAAGCTATTTAGTGCCTCAGACCATCTTTACAGGAATCTTGGTGCAGCTCTTGGTTCCATTTTTTAGAACCAAGAGCTGCACCAAGTTTTACTTTCTTTCAAACTGAATAAAGGAACAAATTGACCCAAATGATGAAAAATGAACATATTATTATGGTAAATATCTAACTTGAAAATCTCATGTTTAGTGTGGCTTTATGCTGCTCTTAATACAGGAAACCTAAATCCTGCTGTAATCCGATACGCTGTAAAATCAGATATGCAAACAGGATTTTAACTGCTTGTCAGAATGAGTCCTTGAGAACATCTACTCTGTAGAGCCACCTTGCCGGTGCACAATCACAAACTGTGGTCCTGTTCATGCACAGTTTATGCACAGTTTGTGTTAGCTGTGTTATTCCACCAAATATTGATTTCTAAACTCTTAAAACTTTATGAATATGAACTTGTTTTCTTTGTATTATTTGAGGTCTGAAAGATTTTTTTGTTATTTCAGCTATTTCTCATTTTCTGCAAATAAATGCTCTAAATGACTTAAATATTTTATTATTTAGAATTTGGGAGAAATGTTGTCTGTAGTTTATAGAATAAAACAACAATGTTCATTTTACTCAAACATAAACCTATACAGTCATATGAAAAAGTTTGGGCACCCCTATTAATCTTATTAATCTCCCATACAGCTTCTCCTTGTGTAAAGTGCGCTGTATTGTTGACCGATGCACAGTGACTCCATCTGCAGCAAGATGATGCTGCAGCTCTTTGGAGGTGGTCTGTGGATTGTCCTTGACTGTTCTCACCATTCTTCTTCTCTGCCTTTCTGATATTTTTCTTGGCCTGCCACTTCTGGGCTTAACAAGAACTGTCCCTGTGTTCTTCCATTTCCTTACTATGTTCCTCACAGTGGAAACTGACAGGTTAAATCTCTGAGACAACTTTTTGTATCCTTCCCCTGAACAACTATGTTGAACAATCTTTGTTTTTAGATCATTTGAGAGTTGTTTTGATGAGCCCATGATGCCTCTCTTCAGAGGAGATTCAAATAGGAGAACAACTTGCAATTGTCCACCTTAAATACCTTTTCTCATGATTGGATACACCTGGCTATGAAGTTCAAAGCTCAATGAGGTTACCAAACCAATTTTGTGCTTCAGTAAGTCAGTAAAAAGTAGTTAGGAGTATTCAAATCGATAAAATGATAAGGGTGCCCATACTTTTGCACCGGTCAAATTTTGGTTTAATGCATATTGCACATTTTCTGTTAGTACAATAAACCTCATTTTAATCCTAAAATATTACTGTGTCCATCAGTTATTAGATATATCAAACTGAAATGGCTGTTACAAACACCCAAATATTTACAACTAAAAATGATTAAGATTAATAGGGGTGTCCAAACTTTTTCATATGACTGTAAACAGCAAAATCAGAGGAACTGATTCAGAAACACAAGAGCTCTCTCTTAATTTTTTTGTCCAGAGCTTTTGCTCTGATCCCATTAACTCATCAGGTTTCAGGCGATGCGACCCGCACTTGTAAGTACCTGAAAGTGAATCAGCCGGATGTGGAGTCTTAATACATTCAGCTACAGCTGCACAGAGCCAGACGGTAATTCGATCATTCAATTAAGTATCTCAGGGATGAAAAGCTGACCTAAGATCAGGTTTTTAGGCCATAGCTCAATATATAGAGAAAGAAGAGGAGAGGAATCTGACTCTAGATCAGTGCTCCGAGTCTGAAATGGATTGTGAGCCATGCTGTGCGCTCTCCACCAGAGATTCGATCACTTAGTAAGTAGCTCTCGAGTTTCGGCTCCTCTTAAGCACATATAAGATCCCTCAGGTCAGGTTGCTCAATCTGAGTGGAATGGACTTGTGCATTATTACCAGCTCACGATCAAGTGCTCCAGTATCCTCCTCAGAGTCCTCAGAGTCCACAGCAGCATCACAGCTGTTATAAGCAGTTATAAGAGGTGGATTCAGTTCAACTTGCAAGAAAAAACGGTACCACTTTAAAATAAGACTACCTTTATAAAGGGTTTATAAATGGTTAATTACAATTACAATTTATTATTGGTTACTAATTAGGTTGTAAATGCCTTAAAAATCGTTATTAATAATCAGTTATAACACATACATAGAAAGGGCAACAATGACCTGTTGTTTGCCAAATAGTGAATCCACAGCCATCTATATTGTTGACCTTTCTACGTATGTGTTATAACTGTTTATTAACTCGTGCCCTCTGGTCTTCATCTCTGGCAGGAAGTGCAGAGCTTGCCATCCTTTTGAAAACTGTCTCTTTTATAGATCTGATTCCAGGGCTAAGCATTTTTGCGCAGTGACCTTGCATTTTCGCCTTTTATATCCACCAGCCCTTTTCCACCAAACGCCAACGTCTTTGTCTCGGGCCAGCTCAATTATGCTATTCATATTTGATTGATGGTACTTCATCTCCTACTTTCTCAGTCTCATTTAATCCATCACTCAACTCCACTTGCTACTCGACTCCATTACTCTGAATAATGCTGCCCTAATGCAGCTCTATCCATTACGATTATTTAAAGTCTTTAATTTGCCTCCTCTTGCCCGGCTGAAGCTGTTTAATTCTTTAGCCGCTCCAAAATACCTTTAAGAAACACCTTTAAGTACTGTTGCCTCTCACGCTCTGGACACACCTTGGACAAGGACGGATTTATGATAGTCTGGGCTTCTGGGCAACAAAATTAGCTTGCAGTTCTTTTGTATAAAAAAGGCACTTTTCCTTTTATGCATTACTTCAGAGCTAGAGTGACCACTGGTCTCTTTACTGTTGTTTGTTTTCACATAAGTGAAATCACACCCTTGGTCAAATATACTCAATTTAATCTGCGTCGAAAATGGCATTCATCAGACAAATTGCTTGTCCTATGAAAGTCAAGGGACCCATTGCAGGGGCCCTTGTGGTCAAGAGCCCTCTAATGGTATGCCTTTCTCCTCTCTAGGGCCCCCTGGTAGGCGCTCTCATAACCAGGGTCCTCTAAAAATATTGCCCCCTCTTTCCTAGAACCCCTAATGGCCAGAAATCAGAAGTCAGAGAAGTGCCACAACACCTCATCTGTTTTCATACGTGGCCCAAAAGCATGGCTAGGGCACCCAAAACATGGCTAGAGCCCCCAAAAGCATGGCTAGAGCCCCAAAAGCATGGCTAGAGCACCCAAAAGCATGGCTAGAGCACCCAAAAGCATGGATAGAGCCCCCAAAAGCATGGCTAGAGCACCAAAAATTTGGCTAGAGCCCCCAAAACATGGCTAGAGCCCCCAAAAGCATGGCTAGAGCACCAAAAACATGGCTAGAGTGCCCAAAACATGGCTAGAGCACCCAAAAGCATGGCTAGAGCACCAAAAACATGGCTAGGGCCCCCAAAAACATGGCTAGGGCCCCCAAAAATATGGCTAGGGCCCCCAAAAATATGGCTAGGGTCCTCAAAAGCAGATTACTGCCAAATTTGACAACATAAAGCAGGATAAAAGATCACAAAAAGCAACACATAATGCCCCAATGTAAAGAAATTCAAAAACAAAGTCATTGATCATCTATCAGTCTGGAAAAGGTTATAAAGTCTATAAAGTTCTAAAGCTTTGGGCCTCCAGAGAACCACAGTGATTCACTATTATTATTATTATTCACTAATGGAGAAAACATGATGGAACACTGGTGAACCTTCCCAGGAGTGACCGGCCGACCAAACAAAATTAATCCAAAAGGGCATGAACAACTAATCGAGAAGGTCCCAAAAGAACTCAGAACCACATCTAAAGAATTACAGGTTAATGATTCTCACAAATTGTACATTGGTTTGGATTTTTTCTTTAAGAAATAAAAATCTAATTTAAAAAGTGCTTTTTATATTTATTCAGGATATCTTTTTCTGATATTAAAAGTTGTTTTATAATCAGAAAAATAACAGTATGACAAAAAAGACAAAAGACATTTTTATATATATATATATATATATATATATATATATATATATATATATATATATATATATATATATATATATATATATATGAATGAATGAATGAATGAAACAGAAACACCTGTCATTTTAGTGTGGGATTTTAGGTTTCATGGCTTATGGAACGTACGTTTCACAATATTTCTAAAGGTCAAGAAGTGCGTCATTTATTGGCAATGCTCCTTTAACAGTCACGTGCTCACTTTGCACCTCCGTTTAACAATTTCATCATCTTTGATTTGGGTCATCCGATTTTTTTCTTTTTCTTCTTATCTGAATCTAATGATCTTTAAACTGTGAAGATACGTGCACAGAAGAGCAACACTTGAATTTCCGCTCTCTTTTACTACATAACTATATGAAATAATACTGGTTACATACAGTAAATGCTTGATTGGTGAACAGGGGTTGGGCAATGAAACTGAAACACCTGTCATCATTTTAGTGTGGGATTTTAGGTTTCATGACTAAATTGGAGCAGCCTGGTGGCCAATCTTCATTAATTGCACATTGCACCAGTAAGAGCAGAGTGTGAAGGTTCAATTAGCAGGGTAAGAGCACAGTTCTGCTCTAAATATTGCAATGCTCACAACATTATGGGTGACATACCAGAGTTCAAAAGAGGACAAATTGTTGGTGCACGTCTTGCTGGAGCATCTGTGACCAAGACAGCAAGTCTTTGTGATGCATCAAGAGCCACGGTATCCAGGGTAACGTCAGCATACCACCAAGAAGAACAACCACATCCAACAGGATTAACTGTGGATGCTGTAAGAGGAAGCTGTCTGAAAGGGATGTTCGGGTGCTAACCCGGATTGTATCCAAAAAACATAAAACCACGGCTGATCAAATCACGGCAGAATTCAATGTGCACCTCAACTCTTCTGTTTCCACCAGAACTGTCCGTCACCACAATAAATTATTGTGCTCTAAAACCAGGTGTTTCAGTTTCATTGTCCAACCCCTGTAGATATATACAGTACAATGGCCTTTTACCATATAGTCAAAGAAATACAACCCTTATATGCTTTAGTTTGATGATTTGTAATTTGTCAATATCTGTAAATCTGACATTTTGAAATAAATTCACTTTCTATTCCTGAAAGGGTTAAATCCTGTTACAGAAATGGCCGTATAAAGTCATTGAGACAGACTTCTCTGGTTTCTGGAGCAATAACAAAAACAGAGCCACATCATATAAAACCTTTAGAGAAACACAAAGTCACGATTAATAGTGAAACTTTCATTTACAGCCCAAGCAAAGCAGTTAGATGAAATTCTCAGACCCATAAACTTCCTCCATAAAGCTCTCTCTCTCTCTCTCCCTCTCTCTCTCTCTCTCTCTCTCTCTCTCTCTCTAAAGCACTCAGATATAAACAGTGAACGGACTTTAATCACTACAGGGGAAATGGAAAATGCAGATGCGCTTGATGAATCTGAAATGACAGATGACCGTAATCGTGAACTTGGTGTCGAAAATGCCGAGAGAGTCCTCCAGAAATAAATCAATGACATTCACTGGCTAATTGCACTGGTTCAGCAGCTGAAAGACTAGGAAGTGTCCCAATAACAGCAGATCAGAGAGCAAGATAGACTGACCCAAACATTGCCTAAAATGGAACACAGCCTTTTTAAAAGTATATTATATATTACATTTTCTGTACGACCTCATAAAGTGATCAGAAGAATTCAAAAGTAGATCTCATCATTAATACATTTATACACTATATATTTGAGTAAAATGAGCATTGTTGTTTTATTCTATAAACTACAGACAACATTTCTCCCAAATTCCAAATAAAAATATTTTAATCATTTAGAGCATTTATTTACAGAAAATGAGAAATGGCTGAAATAACAAAAAAGATGCAGAGCTTTCAGATCTCAAATTATGCAAAGAAAACAAGCTCATATTCATAAAGTTTTAAGAGTTCAGAAATCAATATTTGGTGGAATAACCCTGGTTTTTAATCACAGTTTTTTTTTTCATGCATCTTGGCATCATGTTCTCCTCCTCCTCCAGTCTTACACACTGCTTTTGGATAACTTTATGCTGCTTTACTCCTGGTGCAAAAATTCAAGCAGTTCAGTTTGGTGGTTTGATGGTTTGTGATCATCCGTCTTCCTCTTGATTATATTCCAGAGGTTTTCATTTTTGTAAAATCAGTAAGAAACTCATCATTTTTAAGTGCTCTCAGTTTTTTTTTTGCCACAATGACATAATATTAAATTCTAAAATATTTACTACTGTTTAAACTTTTGTTTTTTTATTTACTCAGGCATGTGATTTAGTTGTACATGCACTTGTTTTATTAAGTAAAAATGGTACCAACATTATTTTTAGAATATGATTTATGATTTTTTTTTATAAATAAAAGGTTGAAGAGTAAAATGTAAAACTGATTGGACAATTGTTTGTGTTGATTGAATTTCATGTGTTTAATTAGAGTTAGAAAATGTATTATTAATTTTAATTGCATTAAAGTAGTGGAAGCTCAGTGGTTTGAGCATCAATGAGAAGGTTGTGGGTTTGATACTCAAGTTTGATGGGTCACCAATAATAATAATAATCTAAAATAAATCTAAAAATAAAAACAAACTAAAAACAAACTTTATTTCCACGTTTCCACAAGCTCCTAACCAACTTTCCCCATATACTTGCTAATTTACAGCTTTTTCCTAAAATAGCGTTTCTCTTAAAGAGACAGTACCCATTAAATTAAGACTGCAGTACCACACCGTGAACTAACACAGAAGAAACACTTATTTACCTATATCAAACCTAAAAATGGTCTAATTCATTAAAATCATCTCATACCAATAGCCAGAAAAATTCACTTTCTGGTAAATAAACATAATTAACAGCTTTGATCTGTTTTAATACTTGGCCCATACAACATAAGAAGTCTGTAGAGGACAAATCCTTTTTTTTCCAGCAATGTAATTACAAATTTTCTGAGTAATTGGATAATTAGGTAGATATTTGTGAAGATTCACCCTTTTAGATTTTTCAATTGCTTGTTGTGTGTGTATCACTTCCTGGTGGCTGTATTAATGGATAAATGCCCTCCCTATACAGTGGGCACTGGGGGCTTTGGATTACACTTAAGAAGGCTTAAATGGTTGGGACAATTATAATAGGTGGTTCAATAGTTAGAGCACTGGGTTATTGATCACGGGGCTGTGGGTTCAATACTTGGGAATGCTAAGTTGTTCTGAGGTACAGTTCTGTAGTACTGTACTAATATATATATATAATGACAATTATATGTATAATATGAAAAATGTGCTTATGAATTTGTGCTAATGATTGTTGGTGAGTGTTTTTAACCAGGTATCAGAAACAGTGTCATCACAGTTTACATGATTAACTCTGTTACCTTTCTTTTAGAAAAATCGCTGTATATCCATATACATGTTTTAACAACAGCGCTGCAACCCACTGCAAGAACTCAAAAACACTCAAAAATCCTCCTCAGCAAGCTGCTTGGTTTGTCTGTCCTGTTGCAACTGATTGATTGATTCTCATATTTACAATGTTTTTTCCTGCTTCGAAAACCAAAGAATTAACTGCGTTTTTATATTTAAGCCCCTCAGTCTGTTTTCTCAGGATTTGAATGACTCTGGCTGGGGTTAAATTTTGCTCCAGAATGTACAGTAGGCTGCTGGCTGGAAAGTTGCTCAGATGCACAGGTTTCTGTTTCTATGGTTTCGTAGAGATAGTGCTCCGTATGCAGGTGGTGGAGGCGTTCTGCATAAACGCTCCGTGCCCAACTCCATCGACCCTAATATAAAAAATCACACGCTGGATATTTTTGTTGATTGCTGACGAGCCGCACTGGCTGATCATTGGCTCCCGCCCTTAAGATAATCTCATTATTTTTTAATGCCGCTGCTAATTAATTCTGCATGTGCCTTCAATAATTCACTGCCTATTTTTTTTCTGCAGAGTTTTTCAGCTAGAGCAGCTATGAATAATTCATTCTGACGGCCCGATCGCGCTCTGATAGATGTGGGTTGCTATTTCCATAAAGTCCACAGGCCTCTCTCTCTCTCTCTTTCTCTCTTTTTCTGTCTCTCTCTCTCTCTCTCTCGTCCTCTCTCTCTCTCTCTGTACAGAGGACATGAGCTCAGATTCCTCTGTGCACTGCAAAATTTAGTGTGAGAAATTTTATATGAGAGTCAATGACAAATATTTTTAGAATGATGAATTTTAGGATGCCTTTTATTATTAACTGCAAGAACCAATTCAAGAACCAAGAACCAAAAATATGGAAATGTAATTTCCTACAAAATGTGACAAAAATTAAATAAATTAATATTTTGACTATGACTATTTAAACCATTTTGAACTAGTGATGTCAATCAATGAAAAAAAAAATCTCAAAAAAGCAAAAAAGCAAAAAACTGAAGCGGAAGCAAACGAGAGATTCCAGAAGCAAAAGTCTTTAACAGAAAAATCCAAAAAATCCACAGAAAACTGCTAAAGTGCAGAGTTATAAAGGAGTTTCAGTTTTTTTTTTTTTAGCCCCGGTGCTGAAGAGGCATTAGCCGCTAACCTCTATTTTCCTGTTCAGAGGAGAGTATTACATTACATTACCTTACATTACATTACATTTGGCAAACGCTTTTGTCCAAAGCGACTTACAATAGTCAAGTACAATGTAAAATAAGTTTAAAGGAAAAACATCTTTGGATAGGGATAAAAGGAGGACAAAGGGGAATAATAGGATAGAGGAGTGAAGGAGAGGAAGAAGGAAATGAGGTTAGAAGTAGTTAGTGTGTTAGAGGTGTTAAGAGAGTAAGTGCTCTTTGAAGAGCTCTGTCTTCAGGAGTTTATTAAAGATAGCGAGAGATTCTCCTGATCTGGTAGTGGAAGGTAGTTTGTTCCACCATTGGGGAACTCTGTATGAGAACAGTCTGGATTGCTTTGTGTGAATGTTTGTTTGGCAAAGCGAGCTGACGTTCATTGGAGGAGCGCAGCGGGCGGGAGGTAGCGTAAGCCTTCAGGAGCGATCAGTGCAGGTAGGAAGGAGCCTGTTCTGTCATCACCTTGTAGGCGATTGTAAGAGCTTTGAATTTGATGCGAGCATCAACTGGTAGCCAATGGAGCTCAATGAGCAGCAGGGTGACATGTGCCCGTTTTGGCTGGTTGAAGACCAAACGTGCTGCTGCGTTCTGGATCATCTGGAGTGGTTTTACTACACAGGACGGGAGGCCAGTTAGCAGGGCATTGCAGTAGTCGAGGCGTGAGATGACGACCGCTTGCACCAGGAGTTGGGTGGCCTGTTGCGTCAAGAACGGTCTAATTTTTCGGATGTTATAGAGCGCAAAGCGGCAGGACCGAGCAACTGAGGCCACATGGTGCGTGAAGGAGAGTTGGTCATCAACCAGAACACCCAGGTTCCTAGCAACCTTTGTCGGTGAGAGAGAGAGAGAGTCGATACTTATAGAGAAGTTGTGTTGAAAAGATGGTTTTGCTGGTATGACCAGAAGTTCAGTCTTTGAGAGATTTAATTGAAGGTGATGCTCCTTCATCCATGAGGATATGTCAGAGAGACATTGCGATATCCGTGCAGAGATTGAGTGATCTTCAGGTGAGAACGACAGGTATAGCTGGGTGTCATCAGCAAAGCAATGGTAGGAAAATCCGTGTGAGCGGACAACCTGACCAAGAGAGGTGGTGTATATGGAGAAGAGAAGGGGTCCCAGTACCGAACCTTGGGGAACCCCAGTGGATAAGGAGCGGGCTGAGGACAGCTGTCCTTGCCACGACACCTTGAACGAGCGCCCAGTGAGGTATGATCTGAACCATGACAGCACATTGTCTGCGATCCCCATGTTTGAGAGTATAGTTAGGAGGAAGTCATGGTTGACTGTGTCAAATGCGGCCGAGAGGTCCAGCAGAATGAGCACTGAGGACTGACCTGCAGCTCTGGCAGTTTTCAACGCTTCAGTCACAGACAACAGAGCCGTCTCGGTAGAGTGTCCTTTTTTGAACCCAGATTGGTTCTGGTCCAGAAGGTCATTCTGGGAGAGGAAGCCAGAGACCTGATTTAGAACTGCTCTTTCTAGTGTTTTAGAGAGAAAGGGTAGCAGTGAGACCGGTCTGTAGTTGTCAACCTGAGCGGGGTTGAGAGAAGGCTTTTTAAGCAGTGGTGTCACATGTGCTTGTTTGAAAGCAGTGGGGAATACACCAGAAGTTAAAGAGGCATTGATCGTGTGAGTGATAGCCGGAATGATTGCAGGTGCGATAGTTTGCAGTAGGTTTGAAGGAATTGGGTCAAGCGGACACGTAGTAGGACGGCTACGTGTTAGGAGAGCCAGTGTCTCGTTCTCAGTGAGAGGAGTGAACGAGGAGAAAGCAACGCCTTCGGTGGAGGGACACCGGGCAGTAGAGGATGTAGTAGGACTGCTACATTGTGCATCAGTAAACTGGTTGCTGATGGCCGCCACTTTGCCAGTAACGAATGAGGCAAGTGTTTCAGCCGTAAGGCATGTAGCCGGAGGAGGAGGCGGAGGGTTGAGTAGTGATTTAAATGTAGCAAATAGTTTCCGGGAGTCTGTGAGAGAGCAGAATTTATTGTGATAAAATTCAGCTTTAGCAGTAGTGAGGTTGGCTGAAAAAGAAGCCAGGAGCAGTTGGTAATTTTTTAGGTCTGCTTGTTTTTTGTTTTTTTGCCATTTTCTTTCGGCAGCTCGGAGTTTGGAGCGTAGTTCCCTGAGTGTGTCATTTTTAAGCCATGGCTGCGGTTTGTTTGAGCTAATGGCTCGAGATGTAAGAGGACAGAGGTTGTCCAAACAGGAGCTTAGTGTGGAGCAGAGAGTATCAGTGGCATAATTTACATTGAGTGATGAAAATGAGCCTGGTGGAGGCATATTGTTCAAATATTCACTATTCACTGTATACCTGTAAATCTACCTCTTCACTACTTTATTTTAACTGATGTTCTCAAACACTTAAATTAAGAGACAAGAAATTTAAGTAGTAATTAACACTTGATGAGTTCAGCACAGCTGTTAACTGAAAGCCTGAATTCCAGGTGACTCTACCTCATAAAACTGACTGAGAAAATCCAGCAGAGATGTGCAAAACTGTATTAATCTAAGCAAAATATAAAAATTTAAAACATATTATTGTTTGTTTAACACTTTTTTGTTTACTGAATAATTCTGTATGTTTTTTCTTTATGGTTTGGATGCTATGCTAACTTTAGCTAAATGCTACTGATGCTACATTCACACACTGAGGCACAAATGACAACTGCAAGTCAGACTGGAATAAAGAAGCAGATTATTGTTCTGTAGAGACTTTAAATCTACTTATTTTAATCTCCACTGGACACAAATGTAAATCTGTTTAATGTGGATGAACATAGCAGAGCATTAGACCGGCAGGTCAAGAGGTCAAATCCACAGTAAAGCACATAAACCGTCTTTGTTCCATTATATGACTCTGAAATCCCCAGTCGCTTATGCTACATATTTCAGTGTATATTGAGGGGAAACTCATGCAATAATTCAGTATTCTGATTTATGCAAAACCAAATGGTCATTTTTTCAAGGTTTGACCTCCAATTATTCCAAAATGCAACAGTAATATCACGTGATACTTAAACTTTTAATAACATACAAAGGCTTCTTTAAAAATGCAATGGTGCCATTTGATTACAGTTTGACTTTTGAGTCTGATTTATGCGGAAATAAATAGACATTTTTTCCTAGGCTTCACTCCCCGTTACTGTAATCCAAAATTGTTACAGTAATTTCACTTAAAACATTTTAATAAAACTGTTAATACATGACAATTATATATTTATAAATATATCATATTCATATATATATATATATATATATATATATATATATATATATATATATATATATATATATGATAATCTTTTCTTTTAGTAAACTTTACTTCATTTCTGCATACAATATTACCTAATTACAATTACTTAATTTATACAATATTATTATATATAATTTTAGTTAAAAAACACATTCAAATATTTACATAATCTCAAAGATTTATTTTGTAAACAGATCAAGTCTCACTGACTCAACACATGGATGCATGTAACACATTATTTTTGGTTTACTAGTATAAAGAATGTATTACATGCCATCCATGTGTTGAGACAGTGTAATATGTGTGTTTTAACTACAAATATTTAAATTTCAGGAATTATAATATATTATGTATCATAAATTATTTGAGTAATATTGTATAAATGAAGTAATTGTAATTAGGTAATGTATGCATAAATGAAGTAAAGTTTACTAAAAGAAAGGATTGATTCAGTAAAAATAAATGAAGTAAAGTTTACTAAAAGAAAGGATTGATTCAGTAAAAATAAATGAAGTAAAGTTTAATAAAAGAAAGGATTGACTGAAGTTCAGTTCACTTATTTACTCTGTGTAACATTTAAATCTTGAAACTGAGTTGAAGTTACTTAAATTTATCTGAAATTAAATTTACTTAAAAAAAAGCAAATGCAGAAAGTTGCAAACCTTTTTTAAAGTAAATTTTACTCATCATTTTTTTCAGTGTAAAAAGAAAATGCCAACTATCAGCTCACAATCTCTCATTTTTCTGTTTTTCTCTTTTTATTCAGCCCAAACCCGTAGCTAACTGCACAGGCGCTAGTCAGCCCACAGAGCGCTAGCACACAATAACTCAGCCAGTCAGCGTATTCTCCTGAGTAACAGCAGGGGAATGAGGTTCTGATCCGCTGACCCCCGTTTCACTGGGTGGTCTTAATGAATAGCCCGGTGCCTCTCAGACCCCTATTGTTTGTAATGGCTGGAAGATGTACAGCTGTGTTAGTCTGTATGTGAGTATATAAATAAAGTTAGGGAGAGGTAATTTATAGCTGTTTTTGTTGTGTGTGAAAATAATAAAAAATACCATGATTTATAAAGCACCTTGCAAACTGTCTGGTCTACAAAAGTGTAAGTGAGGGTTTATATTAGTTAGCCTTTAAAAAAAACTAGCCAGATTTTAGCTACCGTATGTATCGCCATATAAGGTGCACCTAAAATCCTTTAAATTTCCCAGAAATGCACATAGCCTGTAACCAAAGCTAGCACTGCTGGAACACCATTAGCATTAACTGCGCTATGCGGCATACAGTATTACCTAATTACAATGACTTAATTTGTACAATATTACTCAAATAATTTATTTAAATAGTTAAAACACACATATTACACTGACTCAACACATATATGGCATGTAATACATTCTTTATCATTTTTTTCTTTTTCATTTTTTTCAGTGTAGCTTTTATCCTCCTTTCATTTTCCTCCAAATTGTCAACACACTGTCATTGTGCTGAAGACTCTCAGACGCTCTCTCTTGCTCTCTCTCTGTCTCTCTTTCTCTCTCTCTTTCTCTCTCTCACTTAGTCTCTCTCATTGTCTCTAACTCTCACTCTTGCTCTCTCTGTCATTCTTTTTCTATTTCACTGTCTCTCTCTTGCTTTCTCTCTCTCTCCCTCTTCTTAACTCTCTTTCTTCCTCTTTTTCACTCTCTCTCTCTCTTGTTCTCTCTCACTTTCTATCTTTTTACTTTTGCTCTCTCTCTCTCTCTCTCTCTCACTCCTACACTCTGTCTCACTGTCTTTCACTCTCTCGAACTCTCTCTAACTCTCACTCTTTCTTTCTCTGTCACTTTTTCCATCTCACCATCTTTCTATTGTTCTCTCTCACTCTCTATCTCTTTCACTTTTGCTCTCTCTCTCTCTCTCACTCCTGCACTCTATCTCACTGTCTTTCTCTGTCTTTCACTCTCTCGAACTCTCTCTAACTCTCACTCTTTCTTTCTCTGTCACTCTTTTTCTATCTCACTGTCTCTCTCTTGCTCTCTCTCTCTGTCTCTTTCACTCTTGCTTTCACTCTCTCTCCCTCCTTCTTCCTAACTCTCTTTCTTCCTCTCTTTCACTCTCTCTAACTCTCACTCTTTCTTTCTCTGTCACTCTTTTTCTATCTCACTGTCTCTCTCTTGCTCTCTCTCTCTGTCTCTTTCACTCTTGCTTTCTCACTCTCTCTTCCTCTTCCTAACTCTCTTTCTTCCTCTCTTTCACTCTCTCTAACTCTCACTCTTTTTCTATCTCACTGTCTCTCTCTTGCTCTCTCGCACTCTGTCTCTTTCACTCTTGCTTTCTCACTCTCTCTTCCTCTTCCTTACACTTTCTTTCTCTCTTTCACTCTCTCTAACCCTCACTCTTTCTTTTTCTGTCACTCTTTTTCTATCTCACTGTCTCTCTCTTGCTCTCTCTCTTGCTCTCTCGCACTCTTTCTTTCACTCTTGCTTTCTCACTCTCTCTTCCTCTTCCTAACTCTCTCTTCCTCTCTTTCACTCTCTCTAACCCTCACTCTTTCTTTTTCTGTCACTCTTTTTCTATCTCACTGTCTCTCTCTTGCTCTCTCTCTCTATTACTCTCTCGCACTCTGTCTCTTTCACCCTTGCTTTCTCACTCTCTCTTCCTCTTCCTTACTCTCTTCCTTCCTCTCTTTCACTCTCTCTAACTCTCACTCTTGCTCTCTCTGTCACTCTTTTTCTATCTCACTGTCTCTCTCTTGCTCTCTCGCACTCTGTCTCTTTCACTCTTGCTTTCTCTCTCTCTCCCTCCCTCTTTCTAACTCTCTTTCGTCCTCTTTTTCACTTTCTCTCTTGTTCTCTCTCACTCTCTAACTCTCTCTCTCTTGCTCTCTCTGTCATTCTTTTTCTCTCTCACTCTCTCTCTCTTTCACTCTCTCTAATCCTGCTCTCTGTCACTTATTTTCTATCTCACTGTCTCTCTCTCACTCTCTCGCTCTATTGCTTTATTGACATGACAAAATTACATTTATATTGTCAAAGCATTTCAGATAAATAGTACAGACATAGATTAATGGGTACAACAACATACAAATATAGAAGTGCATATATATATATATATATATATATATATATATATGCATATATACATATATACATAAATATACACATATATACATATCTATACACATATATAGACATACAATCTGATAATACAAAAAATTCAATCTTACTTGAAGACACACACACATATCGTTTTATATTTTTATTGGGGAATACACTAAATTTAAGCATCAGGTGCATCAAGCATTAAAACTAGACTGAGATGTTACAATAAATGTTGTAAAAAGACAAGAATGCAAAAACAAAGAAGTTTTTTTAACTCACTGAATATATATATATATATATATATATATATATATATATATATATATATAGCTGCTGTAGTCTCAGGGCACTGAGCGCTTTGTGAGTCAGCTCTTCTGAGCTTCAGGCTGGAGTTGGACACGCTGTACAGAATGACCAGCACTTTTTTTTAACAGCCAAGCCTGGGTTACCCGTGCAGTAATCTCAGCGTAAACACAGCAGCTGCTGTAACAAAGACCCCACTGTCGTCTGAGTCAGTGGGCTGCCGCACCTGAAGCCGGCAGTCTGAACCCTTGTGTTGGAGTGTGAACCCGGTGAGGATATTATGAGCAGGTTCAAGCTCCCAAACATGCCATGATCCCCAGACATGCTGAACACGGCCACAATGGAGGTTTTCAAGACTAGAGTTACAAAGCAGTTAAGCTTTTCTCAGAGCGGGGTCTGCTGGAGGAACCTGCAGGGGTGGAGTGAGTTTAGAGAAAAAGCTGGAATTAATATTCTTAATCCAAAAACACCTGTAGCTCCTGTCTCTCTATACACTCCTACACTGAAACAAAAGGATTATGAGTTAAATTTACTTTTAAAAAGTTTCGCAACTTTCTGCATTTGCTTTTTTTTAAGAAAATTTAATTTCAGATAAATTTCAGTAACTTCAACTCGGTTTCACGATTTAAATGTTACACAGAGTAAATAAGTGAACTGAACTTCAGTCAATCCTTTCTTTTATTAAACTTTACTTCATTTATTTTACTGAATCAATCCTTTCTTTTAGTAAACTTTACTTCATTTATTTTTACTGAATCAATCCTTTCTTTTAGTAAACTTTACTTCATTTATTTTTATACTGAATCAATCCTTTCTTTTAGTAAACTTTACTTCATTTATTTTTACTGAATCAATCCTTTCTTTTAGTAAACTTTACTTCATTTATTTTTACTGAATCAATCCTTTCTTTTATTAAACTTCACTTCATTTATTTTTACTGAATCAATCCTTTCTTTTATTAAACTTTACTTCATTTATTTTTACTGAATCAATCCTTTCTTTTATTAAACTTTACTTCATTTATTTTTATACTGAATCAATCCTTTCTTTTAGTAAACTTTACTTCATTTATTTTTATACTGAATCAATCCTTTCTTTTAGTAAACTTTACTTCATTTATTTTTACTGAATCAATCCTTTCTTTTAGTAAACTTTACTTCATTTATTTTTACTGAATCAATCCTTTCTTTTAGTAAACTTTACTTCACTTCTGCATACAATATTACCTAATTACAATTACTTCATTTATACAATATTACTCAAATAATTTATGATACATAATATATTATAATTCCTGAAATTTAAATATATGTAGTTAAAACACACATATTACACTGTCTCAACACATGGATGGCATGTAATACATTCTTTATACTAGTAAACCAAAAATAATATATTACATGTCATCCATGTGTTGAGACAGTGAGACTTGATCTGTTTACAAAATAAATCTTTGAGATTATGTAAATATTTAAATGTGTGTTTTAACTAAAAAATATTAAAATTTCAGTAATACTGTATAAATTAAGTAATTGTAAATAATTGCTTTTAACTCATAAACACTCTAGTCTAACAATTTTTGAAAATATATCTTAGGTGTGAATATATTTAAAGTCATATATACATTCAAAAATAAGTTACAAAAAAAAAACAGGCGCTTGGTAAAATTTTGAGCAAAACATGATCAGTTCCAGGAAAATATAACAATTCTGCTTCCTTTTACATTTTAAATGATGATATTTTTGAGCAGCCGTATGTCTTCTGGAGTGAAAGAGATCAGGGCATGTGTCTGTCTGATATAATTACTGTGTTATAAGACCTGAAAAAGAGAGAGAAAGAGAACTGAAAACAAAAATGGAGAAAAAACACATTAAAACAGCCTAGAGTTCAAAGGGTTAAACCCCTCCCACTTGATAGCAGCGTTGCACTCATTAGGTCATTAGATTCCACTGTTATGATTGGATAAAAAGGTTTTAAAAGTATGACAATATAGTGTTTTATACTGTGACAGGTGTTTTTCTTTTTATTTAAACTGCTATATATAAGTTCTTGACAATACATGTTCCTTGGATGTGCAAAATTAAGCGGTAGGGTTAAGTCAGGGGTGTCCAAACTTTTTTTTGTTGGGGGCCAGAAGGAGAAATATATTTGAAGTCACGGGCCACAGACTCTGTAATAAAACAAATAATGAAATATACCACTTTAAATAATACATTTTCCTGATTATTTCATTTAAACACCATTTTACTCGACTTACTATCTTTATCTTTGATGTGTAAACTAAGATTTTTCAAATTGATGTTTAATTTCATGATGTCTCTTAATATTAAACTCTTTTATAACGGCAACTTTTAGACTCTTTTGCCTCGTTTTTCTGCTTTTAGACTCTTTGGCCTTGTTTTTCTGCGCTAGAAATGCGCACCCTCTCCGCTTTTAGACTCTTTTGCCTTGTTTTTCTGCGCTAGAAATGCGCACTCTCTCTGCTTTTAGACTCTTTGGCCTTGTTTTTCTGCGCTAGAAATGCACACTCTCTCCGCTTGTAGACTCTTTTGCCTCGTTTTTCTGCGCTAGAAATGCGCACCCTCTCCGCTTTTAGACTCTTTTGCCTTGTTTTTCTGCGCTAGAAATGCGCACTCTCTCTGCTTTTAGACTCTTTGGCCCGTTTTTCTGCGCTAGAAATGCGCACTCTCTCCGCTTTTAGACTCTTTGGCCCGTTTTTCTGTGCTAGAAATGCGCACCCTCTCCGCTCTTAGACTCTTTTACCCCGTTTTTCTACGCTAGAAATGAGCACCCTCTCTGCTTTTAGACTCTTTTGCCCTGTTTTTCTGCGCTAGAAATGCGCACTCTCTCCGCTTTTAGACTCTCTGTCCTGTTTTTCTGCACTAGAAATGCGCACCCTCTCCGCTTTTAGACTCTTTTACCCCGTTTTTCTGCGCTAGAAATGAGCACTCTCTCCGCTTTTAGACTCTTTGGCCCGTTTTTCTGCACTAGAAATGCGCACTCTCTCCGCTTTTAGACTCTTTTGCCTCGTTTTTCTGCGCTAGAAATGCGCACTCTCTCCGCTTTTAGACTCTTTTTCCTCGTTTTTCTGCGCTAGAAATGTGCACCCTCTCCGCTTTTAGACTCTTTTGCCTTGTTTTTCTGCGCTAGAAATGCGCACTCTCTCCGCTTTTAGACTCTTTTGCCTCGTTTTTCTGCGCTAGAAATGCGCACCCTCTCCGCTTTTAGACTCTTTTGCCTCGTTTTTCTGCGCTAGAAAGAGGGACAACTTTCATTCTATTTCTAAAATACCTCGCGGGCCGCTCCACCAAAGAAAACGGGCCGCAAATGGCCCGTGGGCCGTAGTTTGGACACCGCTGGGTTAAGTGGTAGAGGCAAGGGGTGAAATTGGATTGGGCTTTTGAGTTTTTGAGTTTTAAGGCTTTAGTTTGATAGTAGGGTTAGAATAGAATGAGACTCACTCAGAAAACTAACAATGTTAAACGATCAGCACCAGCTGTTGCTATGAAGATAATTCTCTCTGAGGAGATTTCAGCTCATCTCATTAGACTGAGACGAAGGTGAATAAAGGTCAGATGCGTTATTGCTTTTATAGCTATTATTGGCTGGCTAACTGCTGCTGCTGCTGCCAAGGTAACACTGAATTATGCACGTTTATAGCTTTAAAAAATACCCACATAAATTCTATTCTGATCGTTGTCATTAGGGTAGAATGGCCAGGAATGGCATTTATATTAGAAATTTATAGTGAATAAAAGTGGCAGATCTGGCCTTGGTCTCTCTGGGTGAACAGTGAGGTCGTAGTGTTGGCGGCTCAAGAATCTATCATGTAGTGTATGAGTAAACGAATCAGTAACACATTAGTATTCAGTATATATACAGGGGTTGGACAATGAAACTGAAACACCTGTCTTCATTTTAGTGTGGGATTTAAGGTTTCATGGCAGCCTGGTGTTCAATCTTCATTAATTGCACACTGCACCAGTAAGAGCAGAGTGTGAAGGTTCAATTAGCAGGGTAAGAGCACAGTTCTGCTCTAAATATTGCAATACACACAACATTATGGGTAACATACCAGAGTTCAAAAGAGGACAAATTGTTGGTGCACGTCTTGCTGGAGCATCTGTGACCAAGACAGCAAGTATCCAGGTATCCAGGGTAACGTCAGCATACCACCAAGAAGGACCGACCACATCCAACAGGATTAACTGTGGACGCTGTAAGAGGAAGCTGTCTGAAAGTTAGTTTGTTTACTAAAAGAAAGGATTGACAGAAGTTCAGTTCACTTATTTACTCTGTGTAAAGTCAAAGTCAAAGTCAAAGTGGTTTTTATTGTCATTTCAGCTATATACAGAGTACACAGTGAAACGAAACAATGTTCCTCCAGGGACCATGGTGCACATAAACACAGTGTAGACAGAACAATAAGTGCAAGAGTACAAAAGTGCAGACAGACAATACAGACAAAGAATAATAAATAACAAGACAGTGTGCAAATTATGCAGTGTGCAAAAAAGACCAGTGAGGTAGTAATTACCTCTATTACACAGTGTGCAATAGAGTCCAGTGAGGTAGTAGGGTTTTTTGGTGCTTCCATTTTCTGGGGTAAGTGGGGTAAGAGTGTGTGCGCATGTACAGAAAAACCATCAGTTCAGTCTCTGCAGTTGAGGAGTCTGATGGCTTGGGGGAAGAAGCTGTTGCAGAATCTGGTCGTGCTGGACCGGATCCAGTTGAAGAGGGGGGTGTTGAGGCAGAGCGAGCTTAGCTTCCTGATGAGGTTCTGTAGGGATGATGGTGTTGAATGCTGAACTGAAGTCTATGAACAGCATTCTGACGTAAGTGTCCTTCTTCTCCAGGTGGGTGAGGGAGAGATGAAGAGTAGTGGTGATGGCATCGTCCGTGGAGCGATTGGGACGATACGTAAACTGCAGGGGATCCAGTGAAGAGGGCAGTTGTGTCTTGATGTTCCTCATGACTAGCCTTTCGAAGCACTTCATGATGATGGGTGTAAGTGCAACGGGACGGTAGTCATTGAGGCAGGACACTGTGGACTTCTTCGGCACGGGAACGATGGTGGTGGACTTGAGGCATGTTGGAACAGTGGCGCTGCACAGGGAGATGTTGAAGATGTCCGTGAGAACATCTGTCAGCTGGTCTGCGCACTCCCTGAGCACTCTGCCGGGGATGTTGTCTGGTCCTGCAGCTTTCCGTGGGTTAACTCTGCGCAGAGTGTTCCTCACGTCCACTGCAGTCAGGCACAACACCTGCTCGTCCGGCTTGGGCATGGTCTTTCTCACCATCGTGTTGTTTTGTGCCTCAAACCGTGCATAAAAGTTGTTCAGGGCATCAGGGAGGGAGGCATCACGTTCACAGGACGGTGGCATTGTCCTGTAGTTGGTGATTGCCTGGATGCCCTGCCACATACGCCGCGCGTCACCCGTGTCCTTGAAGTGGCTGTGGATTCTCTGGGCGTGTGCGCGCTTTGCCTCTCTGATGGCTCGTGACAGGTCGGCTCTCGCTTTCCTCAGGGCCACCTTGTCACCCACTCTGAAGGCGGAGTCGCGGGTCCTCAGCAGCGCACATACCTCAGCAGTCATCCAAGGCTTCTGGTTTGGGCGTGTGGTGATGGTCTTGGAGACAGTGACATCATCAATACACTTGCTGATGTAGCCAGTGACTGATGCTGCATACTCCTCCAAATCAACAGAATCGCCTTCTGTAGCAGCCTCCCTAAACATGTCCCATGCAGTGCACTCAAAACAGTCCTGAAGGGCAGAGATGGAGCCTGCCGGCCAGGTTTTCACCTGCTTCTGAACTGGTCTGGAGCGTCTGATGAGTGGTGTGTATGTTGGAGTCAGCCAAACACACATGTGGTCCGAGAAAGCGAGGTGGGGGCGGGGCTCCGCCCAGTACGCGCTGGGGATGTTTGTGTAAACAAGATCCAGCGCGCTCGCTCCTCTCGTTGCAAAGTCCACATGTTGATGGAATTTAGGGAGCACTGACTTGAGATTTGCGTGGTTGAAATCTCCGGCGATAATAAACAGTCCGTCTGGGTGTTTGTTCTGCAGATCGCTGATAGTCCGATAGAGTTCACACAGAGCCTCTTTAGCATTAGCACCAATGCTAGCGCTGGGTGGGATGTAGACAGCAGCTATTAGCACGGCGGAGAACTCCCGTACTAAATAAAAAGGTCTGCACTTGATTATCAGGAACTCCACCAGCGGAGAGCAGTGTTTGGCGACAGTCACAGCGTTGTTACACCATTCCGTGTTGATGTAAACACACACGCCTCCACTGCGGGTCTTCCCGGATAGAGCCGCGCTCCTATCCGCTCTGAACGCGGTTAGCCCGGCTAGCTGAATGGCGCTGTCTGGAATGTTGTCGTTCAGCCACGATTCCACAAAAACCAAAACACAGCAGTCTCTGAACTCACGCTGGGTAGTTCGCTGGAGTCGGATGTAGTCCAGTTTATTGTCAAGGGAACAGACGTTTGCAAGAAAGAGCGATGGTATAGCCGGCCGGCTAGGACTAGCCTTTAGCCTCGCGCGGATCCCGGCTCTCTTTCCGCGCTTCCGCTTACGCTCGCACCGCTTGCGATGGCACTTCCGCTGGGCTCCGGCGTCAGGAAACACCGCGGGCTGGTGGCCTGGGTCTCTTAGCAGGCTAAGCTCAAGTAGCGTCTGCAGAACCTCGTCCGGTAGCGTGTTTTCTGGCTGATTTCTCCACTGTAGCAGGGTCTGGCGGTGGTAGAACATGTGCACGGGTGTTCCGATGCACATATTTGCAGGAAATAAACGGAAAAAACGACAAATAGTAACACAAAAGCACCATTTAACGGACCCGGAGCGGCCGCTGCGTGTTAACGCGCCGCCATCTTGGGTGGGTGATCCCCAGTCACATTTAAGTCTTGAAACTGAGTTGAAGTTACTTAAATGTATCTGAAATTAAATTTACTTTTTAAAAAAAGCAAATGCAGAAAGTTATAAAACTTTTTTAAAGTTAATTTTTCTCATCATTCTTTCAGTGGTTCATTTTACATATTTGCAACCACTCCCTGCAAAAACTACAAAAACTAAAAATTTGCTGTGTTACATTTCAATGTTTTCATTGTAAAACTATTGTTTTATATGTTGGTCTTATTTGAACATGTATTTTTTTTTTTTAAACGAGTGAATTATCCTAATTGAAGCATTACCTGTTAGAGGTTAAGGAACACTATTGCACTAAAAATATTGATAGAATAATTAGTAATTGAGTTAGTAATTAAATATTTACACTGCTTATAAAGATTTTTTTGGCTTTCAGACTTATCTTTTGGATAATTAAACATGCAACGGGTCAAACTGACCCAGGAACACCATTTCTGTTTCTGACAAATGAACATAACAGGAGGGTTAAAAACTTCAGCATGTGATGTAACACTGTGGAGTTTCTGAGTTGCAGTTGGAGTGCAGGGAGGACTACAGTGGTCTGGAAGGCAGTTCAAGGTCCCTGTGTAAATCTGGTTTAAGCCCTGCAGCAGCGCTCTGGAGAGGGAGAGTTTTTTGGCCCAGCCAGCAAAGTAGCAGAGTGGGAGATTGGTTGGAATTGACAGCACTTGGGGGCCTCAGTGACCGGAAGAGAGCGTTCGCTTACCCCCGCCGCAGAGATGTCACTCAGAACGGGGTGCACATCTATGCTTATCAGCAGAATTCTCTCTCTCTTTTTCTCTCTCTCTCTCTCTTTCTCTCTCCTCGTTTCTGCCTAATAAAGCATCAGCACTTCCCAAAGGCTTCGGCCTGTGCCAGGCACTTAGCTCGGGGAGGTTCATCAGCATGAAGTAGCATGCTAAAGAAAGATGTGTCAGCGACCCTTCGCAGAATGCAAAAGAGGAAATGTGCGTTCCTCAGAATAGATTTCTGAGCGGGCAGCAATGTTCGCCTCGCGCCAAAAACTGCAAGAGCTGTAGTAACTTTTAAAGGGGACCCCTTTTTTTTTACTAATTTTTATCCCATTTTCTCCCCAATTTGCAAACTCAATTGCCTAACCCATTCATTAGGACTCCCATCCTCCATCACTAGTACTAATACCTCCTCCAATACCTGTGAAGTCAGACTATGATGCAGCATTGTAGAGTAGCATCACAGCGCTAACGCTCGGAGGAAAGCGCAGTTCTGATACATCGGCTCACAGATCTTGTCTTGTGCTGATCCACATCACCCTTTGTCTTTGGAGTGATTGTCTTCGGAAAAATGCCATCTATCCACCCCAAGAGAGAGCAAGGCCAATTGTGCTCTCTCAGGGCTCCGGCAGCTGATGGCAAGCTACATGAACAGGATTCGAACTGGCAAACCTTTTAAATGCTTTTCCACCAAAAAAAAACTCTGGTTCTCGAAACCTTGAACCCTAGTGCTTTTTAGCAAATCAGCTCCCGTTTCCACCAGTTTTAGTGAAACCCTTAAACGTAAAATTATTCGTCATCAACAGGGGGCATGAACAAAAACTCCCTGAACCAGACATCATGGCACCCCCTTTTGGCAATCACCTACCTGCCTGAAGCCACTGGGGTCCTGTGGGTGATGCATCTTCAGCACTGATACCACACGAGGTGTTTTCCACAGGACCAGTGATGATTCCTAAGAGTATCAGCTAAAATATCTGAATAGTCCTCTCATAAGAACCATTACCATAATTGATGACAGGCTTAAGAATCATTCCACTTAACACAGAGATAAACAGCACTGACCTTCATCTGCAAATCACGATGACCTTCATCTGCAAATCACGATGACCTTCATCTGCAAATCACGATGGCCTTCATCTGCAAATCACGATGACCTTCATCTGCAAATCACAATGACCTTCATCTGCAAATCAGGCATTGAAAAAGCTCTTCTGTTCTCTACGCTGTGCCAGTTCAACAATGCTAAAGTGACCGCCTTAGGTTTTATAGCACACATCTAGCAACGGCATAGCAACCACCTAGCAAACACTAAGCAACACTATTGCAACCACCTGGGATGCAATAGTAACCACTTAGCAGGACCTTCGACACCACAGGTATCAACATGGAAAACAAAGCAACCACCTAGAAACTGGAATACCCATATAAAACCATGTAGCAACACCAAAAGAGCGATCTTCTGAGATTTCATGGCACCACCTTTTTGCAGTCACCTAGCAATCCCAGCAACCAGCTCAGCCAACATCGCTAATGACGCGGTATTATCGACAGCCATGCCATCATCCAGCCTGGGCTTATCCAACATTGGCTGGGTAGCCAATAGGCAAGTCCCTCAGTCTTCTCACTGAAACATTCTGTGGCCTCAGGAAAGGATAGCATGGTCAGTTTTACCATGCTGATAAAAACTGGTAGTAGTTTGTAAGCAATCCATGCAAATCCAAAGCATGTTTGCATGGAAATGCTACCAGAAAGTGTACCCTCCATGCTCAGATACTCGAAGTAGTGTTTGAAACATCGAATGAAAATGAAAAAATAAAGTAAAATGCTTCTCTGGTGAGCTTTTGTTTACATCCCTCCCCTGTCTCTCTTTCTGTCGCACTCGGTTTGACTGTAGTTCTTACCCCTTCTCATTTTTCGGCTGTGCTTAGGCTCCTTATCTCCTTTTAAGGGCATATTTTCCTGGCTGTGTACCAATTCACCAGCCGGGGCAGCGGTAAAGTATTGGTCCGCGACCCTGATGACACGAGTTTGATCCCGCGTGAGGAGCTATGTGTTTACTTATTTATTTTTTCATTTCTTCTTGGGTTTACCGGCTTTGAGATCAACTGTTCTGCAATTGGGTTCAACAACCCTCTGGACTGGAGAGCTGCTAGTCTGAAGCACTCCATCCCATTACACTTCATTTTACAAAACAGAATTTTTCATTCCACATTTCTAAATTTGTACATAAATCCGACCTTAAATGTGAGAAGTAGTACTAACTTTGGTATTACTCACCCACCAGCATTGTACTGCATTTCTCATACATTAATTTTACATAAAATTCATAATAACAGGTTCATTTATGGCCAATTTTATGAAAGACAAACATTTTACAGGATTATATTTTTGAAAATGACTTTAACAGCTATTTTTCACAGGGCTTCTAACAAACTCTGGCCTAACAAAGACCCAGAAATGGATGAATACAAGAAAAAGATGAATACATCCCAGAAATATACCTCTCAAAACACATTCAGACAAGCTTACAACAGTATGGCTTACTTGAGTCTATTTACACAAAAGATTTACACAATTTCTCAGGATAGATGAATGTAGTTTAATTAATAGTTTAATTAATTCATTAAGAATGATGACCATCTGAGTGAAGTGTTTAAAAGCAAATTTCGGTGAGCAGAAACAATGTCCTGCTAAGTCAGTGTCACACCGTTTGGCAAATGTCACAGTTTGAAAACGATTTATGGATGGAGTAAAGAGCTTACACTGTGTTTTGGCCTTCTGTCCACACAACAGTGACTGAAAGTTGAGTTTTCCTTTTTTTGTAATCAAGTTTTTATTGAAAGTTTTGTAGAAAGTGGAGTTTTCTGTGGTTCGTGTGGACAAGGAAAACAAAGCTTTAACAAAATGTACAAATTTTGGCTACATCTCAATAACAACTTTACTACTAATACCTGCCTGTGTGAACTGCATAAGCACTAGACGTTAGATTGTCACATATGAATACATGTTCTATTACTGTATTATTTTAAAAACTAATGAAAGAATTATTTTTGTTAAAGAAAAATTGTGCATTGGACAACTGAACTTTTTTTTTCTGAAGACCTCAGAAAAACTGCTGTTTTTTTTTCGTGTTAATAGATTAAAGTCAAACAGTGTAGTAAACCCCATCAATTTGATTTAGTCACAGAGTATTGTTGTTCATTATCATTAATAAAATTTTTAAGGGATTAGCATCCTGTTTTAACACTGATCTGATTATTGTATTCACATTTAAATACCCATTATCATTATCAAGTCTAGCCTTAAGGAAGAAAATATGTGATTCTATTTTTTCTAATATAATGTAAGACTATATAATGATGATTCGAATATAAAGTAATTAGGATGAAAAATAATATTAATTATGTGTAGTCTGAAGTCTTCACACATGCATAAATATCAATCTTATAAAGAAGAGACCGTGTTGTGATGTTAATTCAGTGTTTTTAGGTGTAAATCTCTGTTTTTTAGTATGTTGTTGAGTAAACCGCCTGTAGGTTTGTGGGGACCCGCAGTCTGAGAGGCCACAGCCGCACGCGCTGTATCTCTTTAAGAAGTAGGCAGCAGTGTGTGTGTGTTTGAGTGTGTGTGTGTGTGTGTGTGGAGAGAGGGAGGGAGGAGAGGGAAAGCGGCAGTGAGCCGCGGGCATGTCAGCCAGTGTGTGTGATCGCGGTGTGGATAACGCGCACGGCAGTCCTCTACAGCCCCGCATCATCCTCAGAACCGCAGCGGGAGAGGAGGCGACCTGCGCCGGCGAGCCGACCGCGGACACCCCGCTCTGCTGCTGGGGCGGACCTCCGTGCGGAGCGGCGGCGAGCACACTCTGCTGCAGTGCCGAGGAGAGCCGCGGGAGCCGGGGGGAGATAACGAGGACGCGGCGGTGCTGTGGGGAGTCAGACCTGAGAGAATAACTGATTAAACTGATTAAGAGGAACATTTCCAGCCTCTCCGGTCACTCCCATCTTTGCGGCGGCAGCAGCGAGAATCCCCGCGCGCGGATCCCGGAGCCGCTACCGGTCCCTCAGGTAAAGCCGCGAGTCCGCGCCGCTGCGGTACTCAGCTTTAAAGCGCGGAGTTGGGCTGTTTTTTTTTTTTTTTTTTTAGCGCGGGGGGGCTCGCGCTGCTGTGGTGTGATGTATGTCGTGATGAGGGAGTGAAAAAAAAAACAAGAAAAATCATCTCAGTTTCTTCCTACAGTAAAAATAAATACACTAAGAACCACAGCCACGGTCGATTATTTACGCGAACCTTAACGGCTGTAACGTTATCCTGCAGATGTTGTAACAGACTAACGGTAAAGATGTTGTAACATATCGTTACAGTCTTTTTATACGCTTCATTACATTTCTGCCTAGCCAACATGCTCATTTATGGCTCACATGGGCTGAGTTCTAGGTGTTCATGGGATGCAGGTGATCATGGGTTCTCAAGTGTTGGACATCTAACTAATGGATATCCCAGTCTGGTCAAGCTTGTTGACCATTTTAAGGTTGTGTTATGGTTTAGTTACATTAATGTGAACAATACCAATGGCTCCTAGCCAACATGCTTATGTATGGCTCACATGTGTTGAATATGGGTTAGCTATTGCTATAGAGAGGTAAGTTTCAGGTTGGCATGGTTTCCAGGTGAGAATGGGTTCTCAGGTGTTGGACATCTAACTCATGGATATCCCAGTCTGGTCAAGCTTGTTGACCGTCTTAGATATTGACCATGTTAAGGTTTTGTTATGGATTAGTCACATTATGATTTAATTACATTAACAATACCATCAGTGCATGGGTTGGATATGGGTTAATTAGCTAGGTGAGTTCCAGGTGAGCATGAGTTCTCAAGTGTTGGACATCTAACTCATACTCCAGTCTGGTCAAGCTTGTTGACCATCTTAGATATTATCCAATGTAAGGTTTTCTTATGGATTAGTTACATTAACATTAGCAAAACATTAACATAAACATGGGTTGAATATGGGTTAACTATAGCTATAGAGGAGTTTCAGGTGAGCATGTGTTCTCAAATATTGTACAGTTCATGGATATCTCAGTCTGGTCAAGCTGGTTGACCATCTTAGATATTGACAATTTTAAAGTTTTTTGTATGGTTTAGTAAAATTAACAATACCAGTGGTTCCTAGCCAACATGCTCATATAGAGCTCACATGGGTTGAGTATGAGTTAGCTATAGCTATAGAAAGGTAGGTTCGTGGTGGTCATGGGTTCCAGATGAGCATGGGTTCTCAATTGCTGGACAAGTTACATTAATATTAACAATACCAATAGTTTTTAGCCAACATGCTCATATAGAGTTCACATGGGTTGAATATGGGTTGTAGCTAAAGCTATAGATAGGTGAATTCCTGGTGGTCCTGGGTTCCAGGTATGCATGGATTCTCAATTTTTGAACATTTCATGTCTGGTCAAGCTGATTGATCATCTAAAATGTCATTGTCATGTTTTTGTTTGAGATGGATGGTTCTGCTGGCCTACAAGCATACCTATCTTGATCAAGAAGTATGACCAGCCTAAACAAATAGGATGACCAGCATAACCAGTCTAATTAGCTTGACGAAGCATGCTAACCATTATGACTATGACATTTGTCCAGGTTGGTTGAGCTGCATGAACAGGTGCCAAAACCCTCATGTAGGGCTTACAAAGTCTGAATAGGGGTAAGCTAGGTTGGTTCCAATGGGATTGAATGGTTGAAGTGTTGGAAAGCTCATGGATATCTCAATCTAAATCAAAGCTGGTTAAGATGGTCAAACAGCGTAGATATTGGCTGGTATTGGTTTTTGGGTTTCTCTCTGTTTTTGTTTTGATGAGTTTGATGGTTCAGCTGGCCTACGAGCATGAAAAGTTGGACAAAGCTAGATAAACAGTATGACTTTTTTTTTATTTTGCTCATGTTGGTTGACTAGTATGAGCAGCACAAACAAGCTGGTAAACCAAAATGACCAAAATCAAATACAACACACACCATGCTAGCCAAGAGCTGGTTAACCAGCTAGCATACAAGCACAGGGTATGTTTCCATCCACCCATAAAGGCCCCACATTTGCATGTTATCTGGGGCCAGAAGGACAGACTGGACAGCAGCCGCTGTGAGAAGATAATCCCACGTAGGAAGTTGGACACTTGTTTGTTTGAAGGCACTTCATTGTTGGGTTCATCACACACAGCCGTACACTCAGACACTGAGCTGATCCATTTAGAGCTGCCTGCTTTTTATTAAGGCTGGTTCTCTCTAATGCAGGACTGGAATACTTCAGGCCCACAGCACTGCAGAGTCGAGCTGTCAAACCCTGTTTTCGACACCTCACCTAACTCACCAGCTCATTGACTGCCCCCAAAACCACATACCACTGTACTACACCTACACAGTAACTGCTTTATATAGTGAACGGTGGTGTGCTGTGTTGATATACTGTAGAGTGTTGTGGTATGTGGTTCTGGAAGCAGGCCAAGAGGAAAAAACGTATAGCTGAAAGGTTGCTCTCAAGTAGTAAATAATGTAAATATTTATGGCAAGCCGTTTTAACCTTCAGTGATGACAGTGTTATTACCTGTAACTCTGTTTTTATTAGTAAAAACCTAAATTCTTTATTTTTGCAATTCAGTTTCTTCTAGTAGGAACTCCTTTTTCAAATATAAAAGTGTTACTTTTTTATTTTTTATTTATTTTATATTTATTTAAAAAAAAAATCCAATTTTTTCCCCAATTTAGCTTGCCCAGTTGTCAATTGTCAGCTGTATATCCCTATCACAGTTGATGCTACAACACAAGGAGGGTGAAGACTAGCATAGGCATTTAAAGTCAGCTTCTGGCTCTTTTTAAACTCTTTTAAAACTTTGCCCAGAAGCATCACAGTGCGCTTGGACGAAAGCGCAGTGACTTGGTTCTAATACATCAGCTAACAGATGCAGCCTTGAGCTGATCCACATCACCCTAGGAGTGATGAGGGGAAAGAGCGCCATCTACTGTATGTACCCACCCAGAGAGAGCAAGGCCAATTATGCTCTCTCAGGGCTCCGGCAGCTGATGGCAAGCCGCATGACTGGGATTCCAACAATCCAACAAACCAACAAGCGCCATTTTTTAAATTTATTTAAACCTTTAATTCAACCAGGCAACTCATTAAGAACACGTTATTACTCGCAATAATCTACAGATCAATAAATACATTGTGACTGCTCATTTTACCAGGACAATATTTCCTTAAATCCATGAGGTGCCATCTTGATGCTTCTATTGATACATTTTTGAAATTATACTAAAGAAATGCAGTTTAGATATTTTCTGAATCTCTCAAGTCTGCAATTTTAAGTGCATCTCATATTGAGATTCTATATGACTTAAACCCGGAGTTACAAGGTTATGAACTAAAGTTAGGATTTCCGTCACACCCCAGCACCTGATTCTTTGCCTTTCCACATATATACAAATAAATTTTGGAAAGGCAAAGAATCAGGTGCTGGGGTTATTTGTATTGTCTATTGGTCAGTTTTGTAAGCCGCACCGGATTATAAGGTGCACACATATATCAGTGAACACCTATTTTCTGATCTATTTTTATGCATAAGGTGCATCGGATCATAAGGTGCATTTTTAACACAGTAAACTCAGTAAAATAGACTACAGTCTGATATACTCGCCTGAACAGCAAAAGAGCTAGCGCTGTGGTTAGCAGCTAATGCTAATGCTGCTCCAGCAGTGCTAGCCGGGGTAAGCAGCAGGCTACAAGCCATTAACACTTGCCTCTGGACGGCTAGAGAGCTAGCACGTAGTGTGGTTAGAGGCTAATGCTGCTCCAGCAGTGCTAGCCAGGGTTAACAGCAGGCTACAGTCCAGTAATACTCACCCCTGAAGGGCCAAGGAGCTAATACTCAACAAGGTCAGCGGCTAATGCTAATGCTGGTCCAGCAGTGCTAACCAGGGTAAGCAGCAGACTACAAGCCATTAACACTCGCCTCTAGACGGCCAAAGATCTAGCGCTTAGCGTGGTCAGCAGCTAATGCTAATACTTCTCCAGTTACAGATATCTATAATTTCTTTACTTTATTTCACTGGTAGAAAGTGTAATTCTCCACTGTGATTCAGACTCATAAACATCAGGCTAGTTGATGAGAATGCAGGAAAGGTTTTTAATGATGAATGCATCACCAATCCAGATTCTGCTCAAAGCATTTATTTCTGAACATTTTATTAATCATCCACACCTCAAGATCGAAACCTTAGCCACATCATTATTTCATTTAAAGGAGGGAAAAATCAGTTTTCATAATATGAGCCCTTTATTAAGAAGATAATTTTCCCTCTGTGTGTCCCTATAGGATTTAAAATCTGTATGTTATAAAAAAAAAACCAGAAATGAACAAAAAAAAAAAAACAGGTACGCTTTAAAATGAGGTGCTTTTTTTAACAGGCATCTAAAAGTAGGCCACTAGTACTCGACACTCTGCTTCCCCACTGGAAGATATACACAGCGAGCAACATGACATCACGCAGAGCTAAATTCAGACTGGATCTGCTACAGGAACGGATTGCATTCATTCTTTTTTCCGCTTCTAAAATCACATGTAGCATTTTCTGCTGAGGTCAGGATCATATTTAAGCAATAGAACACGAGACGGAGTGTGTTATCACGAATAACATCACGACTGTGATTCGGTCGCAGGCACGAGTACTGTAGATCATCACAGCTGTGATGTTATTCGTGATAACACACGACCTCGAGTGTTCTATTGCTTTTATACAACAGTTTCTTTTTTTACAAAATGATTAAAGAAAATAAATCAAAGAACTTTAAGAAATTCAGAATGAACATGCTTTAAGCCTTCCGCCAAAAAGTAGTTCCACAACAACTGTAACAGAACTGAAACTTAACTACAAAACGGTGTATGGTTCATACAGACTAACACCACGAAAGTTAGCTTGAAATCAAAATTGGGAATAAGTGAAGATGGTAACGTTAGGAGCGTAAAATAACGCTAATACTCTCCTCTCCTGCTCCGCGGAGTCGTCTTCAGGTGAAAGCCGCGCATTTTTGAGCATTTCTGCTTGTTTTGCTGGGTGGTGTTGGTTTTAGCTAGCCGGCTGGACTGTGGTTAGGTTAGCGTAGCTTGCTTTAGCTCAGCATTAACTTAGCTTAGCCTAGCCTGGCTGGTTAGCGTTCTGTCAGACGGCATTAGCCGAGCGATTTTCTTTCCCTTTTTTCCACAAAAGACGAGCCAGCGCTGCGGGCGAGCGTGCCGTGGTTGAGCGCTAGCCTGTGCTAAGCTAACACTGCTGTTGGTGCCGGTGGAGGCAATGATTCTAAGCTGTCCTGTGTATATACGCAGTTACTATTCTCTGAGTATAAGTAGCCCGTTTATTTCAGTGTTCATGGTCAGTTTGTGGTGTTTGTTAGCTTAGTTTTGTATTCAGTGATTGTCAGTGTTGTTTTTTTTTTTTTTAATCAGTTTATTGGGTTACAAAATGCATATATATATATGCATTTTGCATATATATATATGCTTCTACCACCAAGATTACACCGTGATACGGTTCTTTACACTCATTTTTAGCACTTTAAGGGGCACCTAAATTTCTTTAATTTTCCCAAAAATCATCAGTGTTTCTTATAATTTGGTGCTCCTTGTGTATAAATTCTACCAGTCAGGTATTAAGGAGCAGTAAAGCCATTCTGCTGAAGTACAGAGTTATACAGGAGTTTTTAGTAAAGTTTCTCCAGCACTGAAACTGGAGCAGTATTAGCATTAGCTGCTAATCGCAGCGCTAGCTCTTTTAGAGGTTTAGACGTGAGTAGTATTGGACTGTAGTCTGTGTGTTTACTACAGACTACCGGAACACTCAGTGTTTCTCAGTGTAGCGCTGTCAGGTGGCATTTACTAGCGCTAAGCGCTGCTAACAGTTGCTAGCAGAAGCAAGATACCCATATTTTTATTGGTATATTTGCTGTGAATTTTAAGAAAACAGGTTGTGACGTTATGAAATTGGCTCACAAGTCACAGCTCACACTGTGAGACAAGCCACCAAAATTTCTGGTATGTCAGAAATCCCTTATTGCGTCCAACTTTTCCATCGCAGCTCGTTTGGGCAATTAATCGGACATCGCTTCCCCTCTCACACTGCACGACAAACGATGCACAAGGAAGCTAAAATTTGGCCCGGTCATGAAATTACCCGATGTAACCTGATTGTTTTTAGAATTTGAAGTATTTATCTGAACCTGACAGGACCTGGCAGTTCACATTATGGTTTGGTTGTGTTCAGACGTCATTTCTGAACTATTTGCTGGGTCTGGTCCAGCGTTGTCGTTGCACCATCTCCCACCTGTAGCTGATTTTGGCGAGCCTTTATCCCATGTTATTTTTTTCCTCTGGAAAACTCCTTAAACTCTAAGAGCCTGTCGACAGGATAAGACTTCATGTTAGATAAGACTTCATGTTAGATAAGACAGAATAAATACTTCATGTTCATGTTCACACATGTGAAGTCAGATTCCGCCTCTTTTCAAACTGCTGCTGATGCTGTAGCATTGCTGAGTAACGTAACAGAGCACTGTATAGAAAAGCGCAGTGACTCGGTTCTGATACATCAGCTCACAGACGCAGCCTTTTTGTGCTGATCCACATCACCCTAGGAGTGATGAGGGGAACGAGAGAGCGCCATCTACTGTATGTACCCACCCAGAGAGAGCAAGACCAACTGTGCTCTCTCAGGGCTCTGGCAGCTGATGGCAAGTATCACCTGCATGACCAGGATTCGAAACAGCGATCTCTTAATCATAGTCGAAGTGCTTAGCTCCCCCAAGCCGAGGGCTTTTTTGTTCATAACACGTAAAGTATGATTGTGGCTGGCTGATGGATGACCCAGACTGCAGGCAGTGTGTCGAAAATACTAATATGGTTAAAGCAAAGTCTGTCAACTGGGCGAAATGTCTTCTTCAGTTGCTTTGTAGAGGCATGTAATCAGATGACACCTGTAATCGTTTACATATCTGCCTGAGATATCACTGCATGCCATTTTTGTTTTATTAAATTTTTATAATTTGCAGTAGTTACTAACCCATGTTGTGTCTGAAGGATAAGCCCAGCGATTCAGGGGTTCTAGCATGAGTTTTGTAGGAGTTTCACGCTGCCGATGCACCTCTAGGGTCTACATCATGCTCCTGCCCACGCACTCTGATGAAATCTCGCTTTATTTCCGCTGCTATCTGCCGAGGCGATTCGGAAATGTCAGACGGTCACGAGCCTCCCCAACGTGTCTTCTTTCTTTCCCTCTGTGCCTCTGTCTGTCTGCGGATGGTCTATATTTGCAGCTATCTGCATCTGTCCTCTATACTTCTCACTGCATGTATGTGAGTGTGTGTGTGTGAGTGAGTGTGTGTGTGTGAGAGAGAGAGTATATGTGTGTGTGTGTGTGTGAGTGTGTGTTAAAATGCTGTCTGAAATGTAATTAGACTCTGTTAATGCTTCACCTCACAGTTTTTTAATCAGAGCGCTGATGCGTGCAGACTCTCTCTCTCTCTCTCTCTCTCTCTCTCTTGCTCTCTCTCTCTCGTGCTCTCTCGCTCAAGCTCTCGCACTATTGCATGTATGCCAGAGCACTGTTTACATAATGAAGTGCTAGGACACGGGGACGTAATGAACTGCTGGACGAGTACATCTGTCCAACACCAGAGCGAAAGCAGAGTGCAGGACTACAGCACTACCAACCCAGGGCTGCACGACATATCGTTCAAGCATCATGGTCACGGTGATGTGTGCATGCACGATAGTCACCTTGCAGGATGTGCAGTGTCGCTTCAGACAGTTATGTCAAACACATCATGTTTTGTCATGTTGCAATATTTTGATTCTCAAAACACAAGAAGAAGTAGATACACAGCGCTGTCTCTGTGTCTGTGTGAGTGACAGGCTGCTGCTGCCTGTGTCAGAAGCGCAAGGGGGATGAGGAGTAAACACAAGGTAACAACACGCATGGCCTCCATCCACATGGTTGGGCACGTGCTTGTAAACGTGAGCACGTGTGGAAAGCTGTGCACGTCAGTCCAGCACAGTTTTGCAGCACAGATATTTCCAGTTCCAGCTGAATTTAAATGCTCTTGTTTACCTTTCAAAAAGTTATTTAAATGCCTGATTAAAGGGCTGATTACTGTTGTTTTGATGTTTTCCTGGGGTTTTGAGTTGAGCTCGGCGCTGACTCAGCTCTTGATTGGTCCGGACGTGAGACAGCGTGCCGGTGTGGGCGGAGCTGGTGACGTTATGGGCCCTGCATTGTTTAATATCGCGATAAATATCGCCGAAAAAAAGAACATTTGCAATGTATTTTTTTTTTCCCAATAACATGCAGCCCTAGTAGGACATGTGTTTGTACACAAGTACATATCCCCCATCTTGCTCTGAGCTAGAGCTAATAAATAATAAATCTTTTAGTATGTACAGTGGTATAGAAAAAGTTTGGGCACCCCTGATCATTTTCACAATTTCCTTTATAAATCGTTGTTTGTTCATATCAGCAATTTCAGTTAAATATATCATATAGTAGAAGAAGTCAGTGATATTTGAGAAGTGAAATGAAGTTTATAGGATTTACAGAAAGTGTGCAAAAATGAAATAAAATTAGGCATATGCATACATTTGAACACCCTTGTCGTTTTATTGATTTATTGAGTACATTTAGCACTAATTATTGGAACACAAAATATGTTTAATAAGCTCACTGACCCTTGAGCTACATACACAGGTGAATCCAATTATCAAAAAGGGTTAAGGTGGCCTTTTTCTTTGCATCTTCTAAGTTACTACATGATTCTTTATGGGTTCCTTGGATAAACATTGGATAAGAAGGAGTGTTCAAACTTTAGACTGGTACTGTAGACAGTATAGATTGTCACATTAGACATTTTATGCTCATCATCAAATATAAATACATAGTTCAAAAAAGACCGGGAAGCGTTTGGCATGCAGTGCTTTTCGGAGTGAACTTTTTTTTATTGTTTAATGTGCACACAGATTAAACTTGAAAAAGACTCTAGATTCTGAAGACTGACTGTACAGACTGTAAGAGAACAGGCCACACACACACACATACACACACACACACACACACATACACACGCACCAGCACAAATCGTCTGTAGGGTCACAATAGGTAACTAAATACACAGAGCACATACTGAATGTTTCCATCTCGACTGTTGTGTAACTGCAGCGGTAGATAAAGACTGACTCGGCGGTGAGCGTTTAACGAGCGGTGTTGGCTCCTGAATGGCTGCTTTAAGATGGTCTGATTGGCCCGGAGGCGCTGAAGCGCTAAAGCCGGCCTGACGGCTCTCTGTAACTGCTCAGAAGATCTGGAGGCCGGGGAGCTGTGGGGAAATGGCCTGCAGAATGTTAATTGGTGTTTTTTTCATCGTCTGCACGCAGCAGGCCGGCGCGGTGTCGCTCGGCCTCGGCAGGGCTGGGTTTAGAGTTCAGCCGGCTGAGCTGATGGCTTCTGATCGGTCGGGTGGTCAGCGTGAGGGCTTGCATTGCATTCGGAGGAGTGTGGAATTCTGGGAAAGGACACGTGCTGAAGGACTTCTTTTTAGGGCATCACGTAATGCATGTAGTGCAGATCCAAACTAAAGAAAAGTGTGAGTGTGTGTATCAGTGTGTCAGCAGTCAACAGTGTGTGTTAGGGCTGCTGTGTTCATTTTTTATTGAATATTAGCCCTTCATACATGATGCACTATGTCGCCTAAAATTTGCACTATGATCAGGAGATCACTGGTTCAAATCCTGGTTATGCAGCTTGCAGTCAGCTGAGAAAGCACAATTGTCCTTGCTCTCTCTCTGGGTGGGTACAGTACAGTAGATGGCGCTCTCTCTTTCCCCTCATCACTCCTAGGGTGATGTGGATCAGCAAAAGGCTGCATCTGTGAGCTGATGTATCAGAACCGAGTCGCTGCGCTGCTTTCCCTCGAGCGCTGTGATGCTACTCGGCAATGCTGCAGCATCAGCAGCACATGTATCGGAGGAGGCATGCGCTAGTCTTCACCCTCCTTGTGTTTTTTTTACAAAGGGCTAGATTTGGTTGGACATTTTTTGTTCCCTTAATATTTACATTTTTAAATATTTTGTTAAACATTTTAAAATATTAAAAATTTAAAAAGTGATTTTTATTTTTTACTCAGGTTATATTTGTCTAATATTAGAGTTTGCTTGATCATCTGAAAAATTTCGATTACTATTTTGCCAAAACAAAATAAATAAATATATAAATAATGCCTATATATATAAGTAATAAGTAATATATATTTGTAATAATTTATTGTTCCTGGTAACCTTTATTTTCCTTCCTATAATCCTATAACAAGATTATAATCTGGCACTTTTTTCTGATCTTATCTATTGTTTTTTATGATTAGTGTATATCCCACACTATCAACACTATCTTTTTAATAAGTTTCAATGTGTTTTGCAGCTGTAGCATGCAGTGGTATAATCGCTGCACTCCTATGTATATTTATATGGATGTGTGGTGATGTTTATATCTGCGTGATGCATGGCTGCTTTCCAGATTCGCTCCACTGCGCTGAACAGTAGAACAGTGCACAGAATACCTGATCATGACTCTCTCTGTCTCTCAGTGTGTGTATGCATTAGCATAATCCACTACATATGTAAATGGCAGGTATTGTGTAGTGGGGGTGTTGTTTGTGGATGCATACAGTATCTGGCGAGGTTTATATCTTGGTTACGCATGGCTGCTCTGAGCTCGGCGCTATTTAAGGCTTCAGAGGAGAGCCTGCATTTCTTATCGGGTTCCTCTCTCTCTCAGCAGATGCAGCACGGCGTTTGAGAGCGGGCCGGTCAAAGCCGCGCCGATGCAAGGTCAGGACGAGTTCTGAAGCGGAGCCGGATGGTCTGTGGCAGTGGAAATCAATGGGAATTGTCCCGCAGGCCGTCCTCGTCGGACGCGGGATCGAACGCTACGTATCCTCTGCGAGACGAGCGGGGCGATAAACAGGGGTCACGCGTCACGCGGCGTTCAATCAGTGGAATCTGGGACTGGGGCTCTTTTTAGTTTCCTCTCTGCGCTCTGGAAGGTTGTTGCGTAATTGTTGCCTGAGGGGTGTGTTGTTTAGTGCGTGTGCTGTAGCTTTAGCTGTAGTTTTAGCAATATATTAGGAGGCATGATATGCAGACACTGAACCAGGAAGAGCCTGTGGAACAATACTGAATCTGAATCTGGTTGTTTTGTCCTTTTTTTTTACACTTTGAAATAACACAGAAACAAAAACAGTGGAAGCACCAGTGTTAATATCATTGACGAAGTTTTTTTTTCGTCATAGTTTTCGTCAACAAAGCTTTTTTTCAAGACGAAAACGAGATGATTAGTAAATCTAAACAGCATAAAAAAAATAAAAATGAGACGAAATTAACTGACATTTTCGTCAACGAATTAAAAAACGAGACGAAAATGTTTGGCAGGGACGACATCCAATCAGAACTGATTTAGTTCTGTGAAAGGTAGGGACCAGTTAGGAAGAGATCCAATCACTGCTACTTTAGCGAAGGTGGAGAGGCGGGACAAGCGGAGTAGTCAACCAATCAGAACCCGTCTCTCAGTACCCGCGATTAGATAAAAAAACCCGGGAGGAAAGACTCGCCTGTGATCTGTCGTTACTTACGGTGCTCGACTCGGAGTTAACTCGACAGTGTTCAGCAGGGAGAGAGAGAAAGGAGAGATTATATATTCCTCATTTGACGTCGCGAAAAAACAAGAGAACGTGTAAAAACCATGTGGAGCGTCTCCGGTAAAAACACCACTAATCTTTCAGCTTCTGCAGACCAGAATCACACAGATCTCCATGCAGAGATCCGCGTTTTAATAAAGCTAATGATCTTTAATGAGCTGATGATGTGTTTAACTCAGCTGTGGACTAAAACACACCACTGCTAAATGAATGTTTCTGATACAGATTAACTCACTCATTAAGATCAGATCATCTGTTTAATCCCACAGTGGAAAAGATAAAGCTAGTGTTGAAGCAGCAACAGGTCAGAAAGAAACTCAATAGAAAAAATATATAACAATAAAATAAGTGAAACTATTAAACTCAAAAATCTATGTAAAGTAGTTCCTTACTGCACTTTCTCATAAGTTTCTCACTTTAGCTCATTTTAGTCTCTCAGTACATCCTGAGAGCATCTCTACAGGACAGGGTGTGTGTGTGTGTGTTTTACCTCATTTGTAGAATGTAGCTACAGTAGATGTGCTGGGTTAGTGCTGGAGACAAAACTAGCGCCTTTAAAAACTGTATTTTTACTGTATTTTTACGTCTACGTCTATTTCTACAGATGTTTTATGACCTGATTTCTAGAACAAAATTTTAAATGCAAAATAATTATAGTCACATATACGGTGGCTGAGAAAGCCCAACGCAGTGCAAATTGAAAAGCGCTGCAAAAGCACAAAACACATCCATCAAAATTACAACACAGGCGCAGCAAATAGAAAAACGCGCTGCAAATAGAAAAACGCACTGCAAAAAGAAAAACGCGCTGCAAATAGAAAAACGCACTGCAAAAAGAAAAACGCGCTGCAAATAGAACCACAACACAACGGAAGTGAGTCACAACACAACGGAATTTTCCCGGGGGACCTTAAAAGATGCTGTACCAGCTAAGCTGCGTCTTCAGTAACGTCTCGGACTTCACTATGTGTACAAAGGACAATAAGTGGCAAACAAGGCGTTTTGTGAAGCAGAACTTTTAATAATATGCACACAACCGTGGTAATCGCAGGTAATAAACATAACTTACTTTTCAGAAGCTTGTTTGCCACTTATTGTCCTTTGTATACAGCTGGTACAGCATCTTTTAAGGTCCCCCGGGAAAATTCCGTTGTGTTGTGACTCACTTCCGTTGTGTTGTGGTTCTATTTGCAGCGCGTTTTTCTATTTGCAGCGCGTTTTTCTATTTGCAGCGCGTTTTTCTATTTGCAGCGCGTTTTTCTTTTTGCAGCGCGTTTTTCTATTTGCTGCGCCTGTGTTGTAATTTTGATGGATGTGTTTTGTGCTTTTGCAGCGCTTTTCAATTTGCACTGCGCTGGGCTTTCTCGGCCACCGTACACATACCTACAATAATAATATACATTAAATCATATATAAATGTAAATATATTTCACACTCAAACATTAATAATGTTACACAACTGGTTAATATTTTTTTTATTTTTTATAAATGTATAGTTAATATTTCAAAGGGAACTGATGAAAATGCATTTACATTTACACCCTTTACATTTTAGTCGACTAAACTGACTGTAATTTTAGTCAAATATATTCTTATGATATTTAGTCGACTAAAACTAGACTAAAACTAAAAACATTTTAGATGACTAAAGTATGACTAAAACTAAATCAAAATGTGTTGTCAAAATGAACACTGGGAAGCACTTTTATTCACAGCACTCAACCAATGCACTATTTTTTAACTAAGTAACTAAGCCTGTTTTCAAACCAGCACTATTTGGTTTAGTTAAGGGTGTTTTTTTACACCTTTAGTTGTAAAAGTTTCTCTGGTCCGAATCAGTTGATTTGGAGCGTTTTCTCCCTCTGTTTGGTTTATTTTCACACAGGCATAAAAACCTAAAAGCACCAAAATGCAAACACACCAATAAACCACATGAGCAGGCTGTGTCCTCTGATTGGTCAGAGCTGTCTGGCGTGGGAGTTAATTTAACTATAGGAAAAAAGTAAATATTGTGAGAAGAATAAGCATGTGTTACAGCGCAAATATCTGTGCTTTAACACTGAACGCTGAAACGCTGCGCTTTTAAACACAGTGTTTGGACGTGCAGCAGCGCGGATGTACACATAGTAAACTGAGCAGTGTACGCAGCACAGACTGCACGTGTAAACAGCATGGACACAGCATTTGTTCATAGCTGTGTTAATTAGTGTTATCAGGCTAATATATCAGATTAAACTGGGCCTTATTAGCAGTTTAGTTTAAATAAATTGACTGTATTTAAAAGGCTGGGTCGGATAGAGACAAGTGAACCGCTCCAGAGTTCGTTTGAGACCGTTCTTTTGATCCGAACCCGAGTGTGATTACTGTTTTTACACCTGCTCAATTGAACCGCACTAAAGTTAAAAACGGACCAGAGTTTGTTTTAACCAGATCAAATAGTGTTGGTGTGAAAACACCTTAAAACAGACCATGATTTGTAACTTTGGTACCTTTTGTTTTAACCAGTGTGAAATCAGTATGGTTGGTCAGAGTTGGTCCTTAAAATTGGTCACTAAACATGTCCCAACTATGAAACAAACTACTCATACTTGAGGTAAATGACTGTTCAGGTGCAGTTTAACCTGATTTATTGCCCAGATAATTACACAGAATCAAAAAGAGCCTAAAGCAAAGGTTTGGTCATCCAGTTGCATGGCCTGGCCAGTTCTCCACTGTATCTCTGGCTGTATGTTAAGGGTCATTGTCTTGCTGGAAGGTAAATCTCCTTTCAAGAAAACAGTGGTTTTCTTCTTGCCACTCTTTTGTAAAGGCCATATTTGTGGAGTGCACAAATTACAGTTGTCCTGTGGACAGACTCACCTGCAGCTCCTCCAGAGTGACCATGGGTCCCCTGGGCTGCTTCTCTGACCAGTGCTCTCCTTACTTGATCTGTCAGTTTGGGTGGATCATGGCCATGTCTTGGTAGGTTTGTTTTGTAGGTAGGTGTTTTGTTCATTTTTGGAAGGTGGATTTTAAAGAGGCCTGTCTAGTTTGTGAAAGACCTCAGGTCTTTTCTTGTTGCTGTAATAGACCGTATTATTATTTATAATGTTTAACTTACTGATGTGCACATTTAAAACAAGGAAATGAACCTCATGCTGTTCCTCTGTCCAGCATTAATTTCCTTCCCAGTCATAACATTATGAAACATGGAGGTGAAGACTATCAGTTTAATGATCACCACATCATTAGAATTTATACTGTAGCTCCCATTTAACTGCCTTATTACCATGTCCTGAAATCCCCACGGGGCTGACCGGATTTGTATGTCCTTTCGTGGGATGAGTGTGTGTGTGTGTGTGTGTGTGTCCCAGCGCTCAGTCTGAGTTCATCAGGGCTGGAGCTGCAGTGTCTGATAGCCAGGCTGCAGATAGAGCTCTTAGCCTGCGGGTGAATGGATGTAGATCATGGAAGATCAGCTGATGCCTCGCCATGAGACTCTGAGCACTCTGCTGCTGTCTTACGCTACTGAGAGAGAGACAGAGAGAGAGAGAGACAGATGGAGAGAGACAGATGGAGAGAGATACAGATAAAGAGAGAAAGAGAGACAAATAGATAGAGACAGACAGAGAGAGATTGAGAGACAAATACAGAGAGAAACAGATAGAGAAAGAGACAGAGCGAGAGAGAGACAGATAAAGAGAGGGTGAGACAGGCATAGACAGAGAGATAGAGACAGATTAAGAGACAGGTAAGGAGAGAAAAAAAAGAGAGAAACAGAGAGGGAGAGAGACATGGAGAGACAGATAGAGAGAGACAGAGGGAGAGAGAGGGAGAGAGAGATCCAGATATAGAGAGACAAAGAGAGAGAGAGAGACAGAGAGAGAGAGACAGATAAAGAGAGAGAGAGAGACAGAGAGAGAGACAGATAAAGAGAGAGAGACAAATAGATAGAGACAGATAGAGAGAGATAGAGAGACAAATACAGAGATAAACAGATAGAGAGAGAGAGAGAGTTACAGATAGAGAGATACAAAAAGAAAGAGAGACAGATAGAGAAACAGATAAAGAGAGGGTGAGAGAGGGATAGACAGAGAGATAGAGACAGATTAGGAGACAGGTAAGGAGAGACAAATAGAGAGAGACACAGAGGGAGAGAGACATGGAGAGAGAGAGAGATAGAGAGAGACAAATAGAGAGAGACAAATAGAGAAAGATAACAAATAGAGAGAGACAGAGAGGGAGAGAGGCAGATAGAGAGATAGAGACAGATAGAGAGACAAAGAGAGATAGATAAAGAGAGACAGAGAGGTAGAGAGACAGATAGAGAGAGATACAGAAAGAGAGAGATAAAGAGGGAGAGACAGAAAGAGAAAGACAAATAAAGAGAGTGACTGAGAGAGAGACAGAGAGAGACAGATAGAGAGATAGAGACAGATAGAGAGAGAGACAGATAGATACAGATAGAGAGAGACAGAGAGGGAGAGAGGCAGATAGAGAGAAACAGCTAAAGAGAGAGAGACAAAGAGTGAGATAGACAGGTAGAGACAGATAGAGAGAGACAGATAGAGAAAGACAAATACAGAGAGACAGATTAAGAGACAGATAGAGAGAGACAACTATAAACAAAGAGACATATAGAGGGAGAGAGACAGATAGAGGGAGAGATACAGCAAGAGAGACCTTTTTTATTTCCACTTTTCTTTTCCCATCAGAAGCGCGCTATATTACGATACTTTATCGTATCGTAATAAATTTCCTCATCGTTTTGACAGCATACTTTTTAAAGCGTATCAGGGACATCGTCAACACTCAGTATGGGTTAGCACATACATTTTGTTTTAATGCATTTTAATTGTGATTACATGCATTGCAATAAATATAGTTTATTTCAAAAATGACTTTAAATATTGTGCTACAATATTTATACCATATCGCCCAGCCCTTATCCTGTCTTATACTGTGTTAGTTCAAAACCAAAAGAGGAACATCTTGCTCACTTTTAAAATCAATCATTGTACAAATGTTAAACATTCAGTCCGACAGCTACAAATGTTTAACTGCTGCAAATGCAGAGAGAAAAGCTGGTTAGCATTACCTTATTTAGCAATATAAAAATATATATACAGCACAGAACATGCTCTGTCTGTCTGCCTGAATCCCATTTATTAAAAGTGCTGTCAAGTCTTTCTCTGGGATTTTTTAATCAAAATTATTTGCATTCTTGACTTTTTGTTAATAAAGTATTTTAAACAGTACAATTCAAATAGATTTTATCTGAGGACCTGAGGAATGATTAAATGAATAAGCAAATAACTGGCATATATTTAAAATTCCACTTCTCTTTATTATACGAAATTATAACCTGAATAAAACAAAATACATTATCATTTTTTTTCACTTCCAAGCTAATTCTCAAACACTAAATGTTCCAAAAAAAATGGAACATCTTTTAATTAGCCACGTTTTTATTCTATTGATCATAAATCATCAAAAAACCTTATCAAAATTTACTTTTAGTCGAACAAGCATCGGTTTCTCAGTGTTATAAAGTATTCATGCCCCTTTAACATTTCCATATTTTGTCACATTACAACCACAAACACACAGGGGTTGGACAATGAAACTGAAACACCTGGTTTTAGAGCACAATAATTTATGGTGGTGACGGACAGTTCTGGTGGAAACAGGAGAGTTGAGGTGCACATTGAATTCTGCGTGATTTGATCAGCCGTGGTTTTATGTTTTTGGATACAATCCGGGTTAGCACCCGAACATCCCTTTCAGACAGCTTCCTCTTACAGTGTCCACAGTTAATCCTGTTGGATGTGGTTGGTCCTTCTTGGTGGTATGCTGACATTACCCTGGATACCGTGGCTCTTGATGCATCACAAAGACTTGCTGTCTTGGTCACAGATGCACCAGCAAGACGTGGACCAACAATTTGTCCTCTTCTGAACTCTGGTATGTCTCCCATAATGTTGTGTGCATTGAACCAATCATAGCTGCTGTTGCTCTTTTTTTTTGCATTATGTTACCTGCAAGTGAGAAAACGTGCAATTTAAGGACAAAACAGAACCATTTCATTCACTTCCATCAGGTGTATACTGTAGTGTCGGGATAAAGAGAGCCAAGGAAGGTGATTAATTAGTATTAATTAGTTAATTTGACAGTCTTACTTATAAATCTTTATGTATTGATTGACAGATTAAGTGACTTGAGAGTGAGTGCTTGCTGTGGAAACGTTTCTCACGTTTGAGAGAGCAATTGGTGTGAGATTAGCAGAAAGAGTAAATGTGACTGGTTATGTTGTGTAGCTAAGAAAGCTAACAGGCTAACAAGCACCCCAGACAAGACGAGTGAAGTAGTGTTTTTTTATCCATTTCTATGGTACACTCCATCCTGCCTGGAGAGAAATGAGAACAGCACTTTATCTGAGGAGCTCCTGCTGCTGTTCCTCACTTTATGAGAGTTTTGATTGGTTTGAGTAAAATAGAAAAACAACTGCAAACAGCAATTATTCACTCAGAAAAGAGCTAGTTTGGATGTATATTAGTGCTGGTGGAATGACCAATGGCTCAACCATATTGATGAGAGTGACAATGCTTTTTGTCCTTCTCATCCTGCTCATCCTCGTATTAACCCCAGAGTAACCCATAATATAAGCTAAATATAAGCTGAGTCTTTGCTTGTGTTTTTGTGTTTATGTCATTCTGCAGATCCTGAGGACGACCTGTGTAAATCCCAGAATCCTCTGTGATGCCAACAGAAGCTTTAGAACAGCAGAGACTCTGCGGTGAGCTCAGAGATGGACTGTAAAGGAAAATGAAAGTGCTGCTGTCAGTGAAGGTGATTTATAAGGTGAGTAATATTGGAGGAATCTAATGACACAATATTTAAAAATGTTCAAGTTTAATTAAATATAATCATTTAAAATGTAAAAGGAAGCAGAATTGTTATATTTTCCTGGAACTGATCATGTTTTGCTCACATTTTTACCAAGCGCCTGTTTTTTTTTTTTTTTTTTTACTTATTTTTGAATGTATAGACTTATATATTATATATTATAAATATATTCACACCTATACAGATATCTGTTCAAAATGTTTAGACTAGAGTGTTTATGAGTTTTAAAAAAAGCATAAGAATATTAATGATATATAGTTCATTACATGGCTTATTAATTATTACTTTGATAAAGTACATGAAGAAACAGCATCAGGCTAGTACTTAGTACTACTTAATGTGCGAGTACAATAAAAAAAACTATATAAAGTAGTGCGCACATCATACCTAGCTTTAGTTTGAGTAAAGCAGATATTTTCACACTTTTTCTGTGGACACTTCTGAGTCTTTTTCTGAAATATAAATATATAAATATGTTTGAAGCACTAAAGGTAAATAATATTGGTTGGGGAAGGAGATTTTTCACTTTTTTAGGTGTTTTTTGTTTTAATGGGTTTCTTGTAGATTTAGCTTTACTGCACTGGGATGTGTGGGATCACTTTTTTTTAGAAAGAGTAAGCTCCGCCCTTTCTAACCATATATGGATTAAGTTTATGTGTGAAGGGATTCCTGAGTAATTAAGCTGAGAACACAAGGAGCGATTTTGAATGGAAAATCCGTCTCTAGGGTTTTAAGGGTTAAATATTAAAGTCAAATATATAGACTGCAGTTATAAGAACTTCCTATCAGCATAAGTGATGCCAAGTTTCTGTAATATTAAAGTTATGTTAACTTAATTAGTTCAGTAAGAAATGCAGTTAATCCTGAAATATCATGATATTATTTAGGGCCGTATCGTCCACCCCCAGCAGCTATCCTCCCTCAGGATCAGATTACAGGACTGTATTGGTGGATCTCAGACTGGAGGTGTATCTTCAGAGGCGTGCAGTCTGTCTGTCTCGCTCCGTCCGTCCGTCCGTCTCTCCCTCTCGTCAGTCAGAGGAGACGTTTTGATCAGGCATGAATGAGGCGAGCTGAGGAAGCGTTCAGTTTGCCGTGGAGAAGCTGTATAAACATCTCAGCCAGATTTCACGGCTTAGCCTCGGATTACGAGCTGCAGTCAGGGTTCCTCTGAAGGTGCTGAACACCTCGGCAGATCCGAGACAGGACAGACTGGAGACAGGACAGAGAGACAGGACAGGAGTGGACAACAGGAGGACGTGAACAGTCAGACAGATCGGTGAGGACATTTATATTACTGTATACTGTATATATTTATATACAGCTCTGGAAAGAATTAAGAGACCAGACTTCAGTTTCTGAATCAGTTTCTCTGATTTTGCTATTTATAGGTTTATGTTTGAGTAAAATGAACATTGTTGTTTTATTCTATAAACTACAGACAACATTTCTCCCAAATTACAAATAAAAATATTCTCATTTAGAGCATTTATTTGCAGAAAATGAGAAATGGCTGAAATAAAGAAAAATGATTTCTTCAGATCAGGGTATAATAATGTGCTGCAGTTAATTTTTGTGGGGCAACACTTTTTCACACAGGGCTAGTTTGGTTTTGAAGAGTGTTTTTCCCTTAATAAATGAAATGATAATTTAAAATGATCATATATATATATATATATATTTATATAATACATTTAGAGCATTTATTTGCAGAAAATGAGAAACGGCCGAAATAACAAAAAAGATACAGAGCTTTCAGACCTCAAATAATGCAAAGAAAACAAAAGTTCATATTCATAAAGAGTTTTAAGAGTTCAGAAATCAATATTTGGTGGAATAACCCTGGTGGTTTTTAATCACAGTTTTTTTCATGCATCTTGGCATCATGTTCTCCTCCACCAGTCTTACACACTGCTTTGTTTTCCCACAAAATCTTACAGCACTTAAAGCCTCCCTCTGCTGAATTTTAACTTTTATGGAGATGCGGATTTCATTTTCCAGCAGGACTTGGCACACTGCCCACACTGCCAAAAGTACCAATTGGTCTTATATAATACTGTAATTTCTGAGACACTGATTTTTGGGTTTTCATTGGCTGTAATCCATAATCATCAACAATAAAGGAAATAAACGTTTAAAATAGATCACTCTGTGTTTAATACATCTATATAATCATATATATATATATGAGTTTCACATTTTAAACTGATTTACTGAAACACAGTTACTTTTCAATGATATTCTAATTTTAAGTGCAGTAAAATTAGTGATGTAATCGTGGTTTTGCAATTCATTTTGGCATGTATTCTGTATATTAGTGAGAAAAAGCAATGCATCTTGTGGATTGCATGTATATTTTTGCACGGTAGTGTTTGCTTTTCAATTTGGCACTAATTCCTCTCCATAGATTTGGCTCTTTAGTGTAGTTTAACCCTTGTGTGGTGTTCGGGTCTGTGGGACCCGTTTTCATTTTTCATCAAATGATACTAAAAAAATATTTTTTCTAACTCAAACTCATTGGCATCGGCTCATTTTTTGTGAAAAACATATATCAAAACACATTTTCAATAAACACACACTGTACCCCCCCCCCCCCCTACACACACACATTTATATTACATACAGTATGTTTGGCCAAGGGCTAATAAACATTGCTTCATTTGTGAGTTAAATTCATTTTCTTGTACATTTTATTAAAAAACTAATAAAAAAAAGAGTAGCACTTTTTGAAAGAAATGTAACATAAGAAAGGTAAAGGGCAAATATTAACCATGTAAGCTGTTTATATTGCTTGCAATTTAGGTGAAGCAAGCATGTGTAAAGCATTTTAATGTAAAATTGCTTAATTTTGCTGAATTAAATACAAATAACAAAGTAAACGAGTAACAAAAATATGAACACCACACAAGGGTTAAAATGTTGTTGTCCGGGTTGAATGGTTTTAGTTAAGTGATATAACTGGATCTAATGGACTTCTGTTGTGGAACTGTTGCCCAGGCCTGAAGTTTTAGAAAGCATCTGTTTTTGGGCAGATGATGGAGCTCCCCAGCTGTGGTGCACTTGTGCTTTTCGGATTTGAAAGCCTTGAGGCCTGTGTGAGTGTGAGAAGAGAGAGTGTGTGTGTGTACTTGTTTTGTTAGCTTTGTGAGGACCAGATGTCCTCACAACTGTAGGACATTTGATGGTCCTCACAATTTTTAAGGCTTTTTTACAAAAAAGTCTTTTAGTCAATGAGGTTAAAGAAGACATTTTATGTAAAATATTCTTATTGTTTCAATAAGAAAACCTGCATCGAATCACCCTGGAAACACCCCTCATTCATCCACCTCCACCAGATTAGTTGAAGAAAAGCTATTTCATTCTGTTGGTTGAGAAACTCAGACAGTACTTGAGTATCGTTTTAAAGATTTTAATACCCATATGATACGTTGAATTCAATACCAATACCCAAACTGTACTTTTTTTATATCTTTTTCTAATTTGCAACAAAAAAAAATACCAAAATAGGTAATAATTCTCTAACAGCGTAATTATTTAACAGCCGACATGACTAATCTAATTCTCATACTGTCACCATGAGAGATTTCTTTATCTTCATCTTTCTGGATCTTTTTTGGAACAAATAAAACAGTGAGCAAAAACAGCAATGTTGCTGGTGCTTAAACTACAAATATAATATAATATTTAATATTAAAAGTTGTCTTTTTGATAAATATTTGAATTAGATTGGTAAAATATATAGTATAAATGTCTTTTTAAAATGCTGATATTCCACTGTATGTTTAAGAGGGGGACAATAATAAAAGTGTAGACTGGCAGAAAAGATCCTGAGAGATTTAATGTTCATGTGTGTTTAACACAAAGCTTTAAAAATAGGTACGGATTTTTTTTTTTAGATATTTCTTAAAGACATTTCAGCCGATGCCACATTTTTTTACATTGAATTTCGATACCCAGCCCTAGACAGTACACAGCGGAATTATCCAGCAGACTTCGTCTGAGGAAGGGATCTATACCCACTGTCCGTGGCAAGTCAGCAGATGAGGGAGATGTATTTTACTCCTAAATAATGAGTTTTGTGCTTCTGTCACAGTTAAGCTTGAACTAGCTTGTATGTGTTTACCATGTGGTAAAAACTCAGTATAAACATGGGGCGTGGCCAGCAACAGCTTATTTGCATAAAAGTGACAGAGCCCTTAAACAGCTCATTCTGAAATGGACTGAAACTGGTGAGAAAAGAGCTGGTGTGATCTCTTCGTGAACATGTTTAAGGTTAGGTTTAGGCATAGGAGTGAGTACTAAGTAGGTGTAAATAAAAGGCTTCAGTTATTATTATGATTGGAAGGTCCTCTCAAGAATAGCAAAATCAGCATGTGTGTGATTGTGTTGTACAGGGGTTGGAAAATGAAACTGAAACACCTGGTTTTAGAGCACAATAATTGATTGTGGTGACGGACAGTTCTGGTGAAAGAAACAGGAGAGTTGAGGTGCACATTGAATTCTGTGTGATTTGATCAGCCGTGGTTTTATGTTTTTTATTTGGATACAATCCGGGTTAGCACCCGAACATCCCTTTCAGACAGCTTCCTCTTACAGCGTCCACAGTTAATCCTGTTGGGTGTGGTTGGTCCTTCTTGGTGGTATACTGACATTACCCTGGATACCGTGGCTCTTGATGCATCGCAAAGACTTGCTGTCTTGGTCACAGATGCTCCAGCAAGACGAGCACCAACAATTTGTCCTCTGAACTTTTGAACTCTGGTATGTCACCCATAATGTTGTGTGCATTGTGTACAATATTTAGAGAAAACTGTGCTCTTACCCTGATAATTGAACCTTCCCACTCTTACTGCTCTTACTGGTGCAGTGTGCAATTAATGAGGATTGGTCACCAGGCTGCTCCAATTTAACCATGAAATCTCCCACACTAAAATGACAGGTGTTTCAGTTTCATGCGTGTGTATGTATGCATTTCTACGAGTGTAAGGGCTTGCTTTTACAATATACAGCAAAGTTGAAGACAGCAGGGGTCCGGGTCCGCTAAGATCCAGCAGCTTATGTCTCTGAGCTCCGTCAGCAGGTCTGCTATCTCTCTGGCCGTGACTGATGTGCTATCTCACGGATGAAGGGCCTGTGGCCCTCGTGATTGATGCCAGTGGTTTGAAGGGCTCTGAGGGGGCGACCAGAAAACCGTCACACTTAGAGCTGTAATGGAAGACGGGGATTTGTGGCCATGTGGATGATGGATGAGGGGCCGTCTTTAGCGGGGGGTCCATGGAAAGGTCAAAGAGAGTGGCATGGAGAGAGCCGTAGTGGACGCTGGGTGATTTACAGAAGATGATCAAACACATGATCATGAAAAGTCACCATCACCTTTTAGTTTCTACACCCATTATTCATTTTTTTTCAGCTCCACTGATCATATGGGACACTCTGCAGTTCTATAATTACAATGCCTTGCACAAGTACCCATACCCGTTAAACTTTGTCATCTACGAACTACAGACTTAAATATATTTTATTGAGATTGAAAGTAACGGAAAAACACAAAGCAGCACATAATTGTGAAGTGGAGAGAAAATCTTACGTTTTTCAAAATCTGAAATGTGTAACGTGGAATATTATTAAGCCCCCATCACTTTGAGACCCCTAAATAAAATACAGTGCATTCAATTGTGAACTTCAGAAGTCACAACTAAATTAGTCAAGAGTTCATTCAGTTGTGTATAGTTTAGTCTCAGTTTAAATACAGCTGTTCTGTATCGACCTCAGTGAACAAACAGCATCGTGAAGACCAAGAATGAAAAGGAACTCACCAGACCAAGACAGCAAGTCTTTGCGATGCATCAAGAGCCACGGTATCCAGGGTAATGTCAGTGAGATACCACCAAGAAGGACCAACCACATCCAACAGGATTAACTGTGGACGCTGTAAGAGGAAGCTGTCTGAAAGGGATGTTCGAGCGCTAACCCGGATTGTATCCAAAAAACATAAAACCACGGCTGATCAAATCACGGCAGAATTCAATGTGCACCTCAACTCTCCTGTTTTTTTTTTTTTGCCATGTGGCTGACCTCAGTGATTTGTTAGTGAACACTAGTGAACAAACAGCATCATGAAGACCAAGAAGGAAAAGGAACTCCCCAGACAGGTCAAAGATAAAGTTGTGGAGAAGGAGGTTAAAGCTGGGTTAGGTTATAAAATCATATCCCAAGCTTTGAGCATCCCAATGAGCACTGTTCACACAATCCATCATCCAAAAATGAACCCAAAATACTATTCTACAACTGTTACTACAAACCTTCCAAGACATGAGCATGGTCCACCCAAACTAACAGATCGAGCAAGGAGGAGAGCACTGATCAGAGAAGCATACAGGAGATCCATGGTCACTCTGGAGGAGCTGCAGGACAATGGACAATGAAACTGAAACACCTGTCATCATTTTAGTGTTTAGGGAGGTTTCATGGCCAAATTGAAGCAGCCTGGTGGTCAATCTTCATTATTTGAACATTGCACCAGTAAGAGCAGAGTGTGAAGGTTCAATTAGCAGGGTAAGAGCACAGTTCTGCTCAAAATATTGTACACAATGCACACACCATTATGGGTGACATAATTAAAAAGTTCAAAAGAGGACAAATTGTTGGTGCACGTCTTGCTGGAGCATCTGTGACCAAGACAGCAAGTCTTTGTGATGCATCAAGAGCCACGGTATCCAGGGTAATGTCAGCATACCACCCAGAAGGACCAACCACATCCAACAGGATTAACTGTGGACGCTGTAAGAGGAAGCTGTCTGAAAGGGATGTTCGGGTGCTAACCCGGATTGTATCCAAAAAACATAAAACCACGGCTGATCAAATCACGGCAGAATTCAATTTCCACCAGAACTGTCCGTCACCACAATAAACTATTGTGCTCTAAAACCAGGTGTTTAAGTTTCAGTGTTTTGATTCGGGTTTATATGAATCAATATCAGATCATTCAAATAATGTAAAGTGGTCACTGAACGTGATTCAAGCCCTCAACTGGAAATAACACAGCTGTGGTCGTGGCTTTTATATATATATATATGAGACACACATCGAACATGTCATGGAATCCGTACACATTAGCGTCCGAACGGCAGAGATAGATCTGCTGATGCACATATGATGGATCTGCAGCCATTACTGCCTAGAGTCAGGACTGGGAAGGCAGTGATGGATCCTTAATGGTGGACGGCTGCGATGAATCATCATTACCGTCATCAGGCGAGGTCAGTGTGCTGAGGGCGCGTTTGATAATAGAGACATTATCTTCTTCTTGTGCGAGAGCCAGTGGCGAAGAAGAGCTGCAGCTCTGCTCGTGTGTGACAGTGACTCAAGTGAATACACAACGCGTGTTATTTTTATGGACGGCGGATGAAATATATGTGTGTGTGTGTGTGTTTGAAGTGCATGCTTTTCTCTATTCTGTAATAAGAAGGCGGGTGCGCGCCGCTCTTAAGGACGAGTGAAATGCATGGAGGCAGTCTCTTGACCTTAAACTGTCGCAGGTTAAATAAAGCTCGGACAGAAGGAAATGGACAGATGGACAGACGCTGGAAGTTCCTCTTGCTGTGTGAAGGTCAGGCACCTGTGGACATGGCCAGATATGAATTTTTTAATCCCTTTTTATCGCAGTAAGTGTCATTATCATGGCGTCATTTTAACCCTTGTGTGGTGTTCGGGTCTGTGGGACCCGTTTTCATTTTTCATCAAATGATACTAAAAAAATATTTTTTCTAACTCAAACTCATTGGCATTGGCTCATTTTTTTTTTGAAAAACATATATCAAAACACATTTTCGATAAAAAACACACACTGTACACCCCCCCCCCCCACACACACTGTACACCCCCCCCCCCCCCCACACACACACACATTTATATTACATACAGTATGTTTGGCCAAGGGCTAATAAACATTGCTTCATTTGTAAATTTGAAACTAAACAAATTTTCTACTCATATCTTGAGTTTAATTCATTTTCTTTTACATTTTATTAAAAAAAACTAATAAAAAAAGAGTAGCACTTTTTGAAAGAAATGTAACATAAGAAAGGTAAAGGGCAAATATTAACCATGTAAGCGGTTTGTTTATATTGCTTGCAATTTAGGTGAAGCAAGCATGTGTAAAGCATTTTAATGTAAAATTGCTTAATTCTGCTGAATTAAATACAAGTAACAAAGTAAACGAGTAACAAAAATATGAACACCACACAAGGGTTAAGAAAAAATATTTTTAAACATCTAGGATGTCGCTTATTGATTCATATCCTGAAAATCAGTGTTTTTTTTCTTTCTCTAAACATAACGCTTTTCATTAAAGCCAAAAAAGTTATATTTTGTCTTTTGCCCTGTCCACATGTCCTTTTGCAAACTGCAGATGAGCAACAATGTCGTGACTTTGTCTATTTTTAAATTTCTTTAGATCACATAATATGCTACTTTTAAATGAAATCTTTTATCTGCTTCATGTTGTCAGACAGATTCTATTATTTAAATGATTCTTGTTTATTATCATCTAAAAAGTGCTTTTTACATTTACTCAGGTTATATTCGTCTGATGTTTTTAAGTTTGTTTGATGATCTAAAAAAAAAAATTAAGTAAAAAAAAAAAGGAAAAACATAAAAAATCTGTAAGGGGGCAAATTTTTCACTTTTTCATATTTCTCAGCTTTAGCTATTTATAGGTTTATGTTTGAGTAAAATGAACATTGTTGTTTTATTCTATAAACTACAGACAACATTTCTCCCAAATTCCAAATAAAAATCTTTTAGTCATTTAGAGCATTTATTTACAGAAAATGTCATTTTGTCATATCGCCAAAAGTATCGTTTTCGCGAAAACCCCATTAAATATCGTGATATTATTTTAGAGCCATATCGGCCACCCTTATCCTTTCATAAGCAAGAATGTGAGCTGGTTTTGGAGGGAAAATGTAGTAATGGTGCATCTTTACTTGTGATCATTTCAATAATTAGTCTCAGCTGCTGCTTTCTCACAGGATTTTTTTTTTTTTGCACAGTCAAATGATGGACCAGTCACTAAAAGACATGTGCAGAATGGCACACGAGACAGACAGATAGATGGACAGACAGACAGCCGAGGGGTTCATGCGCTATAGAGATAGCAGAAAAGAAAGACAGACAGACAGAGAAAAAGAGAGTCAGACAGAGAGAGAGAGAGAGAGCTGGAGGCCATTGAGAAAGTGAAAGAGTGTGGGTATCAGTCTGTGTGAAAGAGTGGAAAATAATAGAGTCTGAAAAGGCGGCAGGAGATAAGCCTGGTCAGGTCAGATTAGGCTACAGGCTGGCAGGGAACGCTAATTAGCCGCTCAGAATAGCAGCCCTTCACTCGCTCACTGCCCAACTTCTCCACGCTCTGACACTGCAGGACCCAGACACACTGGAGCTGTGTCTGTTCAGTACCAGTCAAACGTTTAGACTTAATGTGCAGTATGTTTTTCACGACCTTAGAATCGCACATCGTTCCTCCATAAGTACAAACGATGAATAATACAACTGCATACACTGGTTTCAGACAGCTTCCTCTTACAGCATCCACAGTTAATCCTGTTGGATGTGGTTGGTCCTTCTTGGTGGTATCTCGCTGACATTACCCTGGATACCGTGGCTCTTGATGCTGCATCACAAAGACTTGCTGTCTTGGTCACAGATGCTCCAGCAAGACGTGCACCAACAATTTGTCCTTGGAACTTTTGAACTCTGGTATGTCACCCATAATGTTGTGTTCATTGTGTACAATATTTAGAGCAGAACTGTGCTCTTACCCTGCTAATTGAAACTTCACACTCTTACACTCTTCACGCTCTTACTGGTGCAATAATGTGCAATTAATGAAGATTGAACACCAGGCTGCTCCAATTTAGCCATGAAACTACTGTTTCTAAAAACTGCAGAGTTGTCGCTCTGCGGAAAGAACCTCTGATTAATCCTTTGTCAAAAACACTAAATAATAAACTAACAATTAATTTATAATTAACTAAGAATATTTAATATCTTACTACCTGTATATCACCCAGCCTAAAAAATAAGATAATGATTTTTTTTTTGCTAACCGCTCTATATAAATTAAGCTAGAGTTTATTGATCCGCTAACATGGAAAATGAGTCATTTTCTGCCTGATTGTGCACAGAGTCACATAGCAGCCCAGCATCGCCAGCAAAGCTCCACCACCTGCAGCAGTGGGGGGATTAAGTGCTTAGACTGAGGGCACCACCAGGAATACCCAGTCAAGTGTTTCCCACAGCTCTGAAGCTCTCCTGATTGTGTGAAAAAAAAATATGCATATCAATCTCAGGGGTTGATCATTTAGTTGAATTTAGTTAAAAACTTAAAGCTCACCTTCCGTCGTTTTTTCTTTCATTTTAAAATGTCTAGTTGTGGTCTCTAGTATGAATGAATGACATGTGAGCCGTTTTTGTAAAAAAAAAGTGCTCAGGTGTCTCTGTATAGCTCTTTTTTAATGGACTGTTTTAGGGGTGTGTCCAAAATGACCGGATTCCAGCTTTGCTCATGAATATTCATACATGCAAACAGCATGCAAATACCTCTCCTCTGATTGGCTAGGAGCACTGCGACGCCCCTCCACCGCTCTGCCGCTCACTGCCTCCCACCTCCTAACTGATGAGCGGTGATGTTGCGTCGCTTCAGCTCCGCCTCTGGGAGTTTCTCGAGCCAAGGTGGGCTGGTCTGTGAGTTTCTGCCTACGTAGGCAGAAAGATAATTCAAAATTCACCCGTTTTTCAGAGGGGGGAGGGGGGATTTCTTTGCTTAGCTCCTGCAGACAATGGGGGCTGCAAAACAGTTTAATGTGCAGGTGTACACATTCAACTCGGAGAGACCTACTGTATTCCACAAAAAACAAGAAAAATCGGATTTTCGCGGAAGGTGAGCTTTAAATTCATATAATTTAGATTTTAAGTGATAAATCAACACATAATTAGTGGCACATAATTGTTAAGTGGAACAAAATTTTTAAAATTTTAATTAAATAAGAATCGAAGAAAAAAGTGTGATGTGTAAAAGTATTCAGCCCCCCGCCTTTCACTGCAATTACTGATGCAGGTCTTTTAGGTTATATATATTTACCAGCTTTATGCATCTAGACTGTAGAGATTTTTGCTCCATTCTTCTTTATAAAACAGCTGAAGCTCAGCCAGGTTGGATGGAGAGTGTCTCTGAACAGCAGTTTTCATCTAGGGGTCTCTTCACTAGGGGTGTCACGATTCTCTAAATCCTCGATTCGATTTCATTTCCGGTTTTAGGGTCACGATTCAATTTGATTCTCGATTTTATTTTTTATTTTTTTTACAGCAGAGAGGCCTATGCCAGTTTTAGATTAGTCTATGGTCAGTCATTGGTTTGATTCATCATCAAATTTATAATCTCTTATTTCAAAAGGTGGGCTTTATATAAGTGATGCAAAGTGATACAAGTGATCTGTAATACACCACATTAGGCACTAACGGTCAAATTTAAATCATTTAATTAAGATATATATGTAATGCCATCTAGTGGCCTTTTTTGGTAGCAGCAGTGTGCACTATTAAAACAGCAATGTGCAACATAACAAAATAAATAATAATAAAAAATACAGGAACGGTCATGTACAAAATAGTAGAACAATTAGAAGTTAAGTGCTAGCTCTGTCGCCATTAAGAGGTGAGTATATCGACCTGTAGCTTGCTGCTAATCCCGGCGAGCACTGCTGGAGCAGTATTAGCATTAGCCGCTAACTGCACTAGCTCTTTTGCTGTTCAGAAGTGAGTATTTTATATTATCAGCCTGTTGATGTAGCTCTGCTGGAGCAGCATTGGCATTAGAAAATGTGTTTCTAAAGAACTATAGTTTTGTTTACTTAACTTATCCGCTTAGTGGCGAGACCTGCTGATTTAGAAGGAAAACATGGCGACACCCCTGTTCCTTACTAGTGTTGCATAAAAAAAGCACCTTAGGTATGTGTAATATGTGAATTTTTCTTTTGATATTGCACAATATTTTAGGGTATAATATCGTTCACCATCATTAAAAAAATATTGCTGATATTATTGAGTATGATACGATATGGCACACCCCTTATACAAACACTTTTTTTATTAGAACAAGAATGGACAGTGCATTGTCTTTAAAAGGGTTCCTTAATTCCTTTGTTATGTTATTATTATGTTGATATTATGTTATCATTTTATCAGTGCCAAATTAGTGGTCTAAAAATGCAAACAATATCATTTATCATTTATAATTTCTGGGAAAAAATATAGTTTGCAAAAAATTGTTATCGTGACAGGCCTAATATATAATTATATATTATATATTATATATAATATTGTGCATATTATGGCTCATCCTACCTCTACTCCAATCAGCAGCATTACAGACTTACTTCTTACTGACAGCGGTGGCATCGTGAGACACGCCGTCAGAGTGCAGCAAAATCAAAACCGAGAATCAAAACCAGTGAGAGAACACAAAAGAACAGAATGAAAGAAAACGATGCAGCAGAGAACAATCCAGCGTAACAGGAGGGAGGAGTGTGAGGTGGGGAACGGCCTGGCGGTTGCGATATTCCCAGCTTCTTTTTTTGATCTTCTGGTAATGCTGCGCTAAGCCCGCGCCGCAAAGCCCCATTAATATTAAGCATACAGCTCCCCAAATCCCACCATTTCTCACTGTATTACGTTTAATTCCCCCAAATTAAGTCCCATATTGGAGTAATTAATACTGTGACACAGCAATGCTCAGCACCAGAGACTGCTGCAGTTCTCCTTCTCTCTCTTTCTCTCCTCTCGTTTTTTTTCTCCCTCCAGTTCTGAGAGAAGTTTTTAGGCGTGTTTACAGCGTGTTTGGTAATGCACTCATTATAAATCTCTAATTGCTTTCGAGTGCCACAGGCTGAAAGCAGCAACACAAACAAACAAAAGCTTTAAAAATGGAAGCGTCTGGGTGGCTGTTGATGAAGGCGACAGTAAGAACCCAGCCACAGTGAAAGACACGAAATGAAGCCGCATCCGGTCGTGATGCGTCCTCACTGCAAAAAAACGAAATCTTAGCAAGTGAAATGTTCTAAATTTAGGCAATAAATCTTATTTTCTTCTCTGATAAGACTTTTTGTCTTACTAAGCATTAGATTGTAAATGTTAGATTATTTTGCGTATTTTAAGGATAATTATCTTAATCATTCTTAATTAGAATGTGTACCTTATTTTAAGTCATTTTAAGCACAATCAAGCAGCAATCAAGTTATTCTGATTCTTGTGTCCAAAAACAGCGACTTTTTTGCTTGATTTAGGTGTTTCTTCGCTCATTTTGAGACTAAGAAAATTGTGCTTACCCCATTGGCAAATTTCTTTGCTTAGTACTCATATATTTGTCTTAATTTGCATATATTATGTCTAGTTTTTGCCAATGGATTTTTTGCAGTGCTTGTGTTTGTGTCTAATATTTTTTTTATACTTTTAAATCTAGATTGTGCCAACTCAACAGAAAATATGTTTTATCCACCACAACTTAGCACCAGCAACAATCCTTCACCTATGAAGTGAAAGAACCCTCCAAACAGACACCATATATATATATATATATATATATATATATATATATATATATATATATATATATATATATATATATGTTTTTAACAACTCTGTGGTGGAGACCCTTATCCAACGTCCAACCCAACACCAAGATGATGAACCACGGTCACACCAGCGCAACCAGTGTCTCTGAGTGGTTCAAGGCTCATACTCCTGTCTAAATCAATCAGAGCGAGTGAAGGGCGGAACCCCACTGTTATATAATTATATTTCAACATCACTCAGAATCCGACGAAGGCTGTTTTCAACATATGTAATTAAGAAAACAGTGATTAAATTATCTCGGAAATACAGTTAGCATGGCCAGTTAGCCGTTAGTCATCTTCAGTAAAATCTGCAGTCTGTTAGCCTAGCTAGCATTGGGCTGTTAGCTGCATTCTGGTGTTGTGAAGGTAATAAATAACTAACTCAAATGATCTAAAGCCATTATTCACATCGAATATCAAACCACAGATTCTGCCCATTCTAACCAGCACTGAGAAATCAATCTGTTATTAATAAAAAAAACAGTTATTCATTATGTTCTGAAACACAGTTAGCATCGCTAGTTAGCTGTTAGCCATCTCCACTAAAATCTGCAGTCTGTTAGCCTAGCTAGCTTTAGACAGCGAGCTGCATTCTGGTGTTGTGAAGGTAATAGATAACTAAATAAAGTGAACTAAAGCCATAATCCACATTAAAAATCAAACCACAGATCTTACCCACTCTAACCAGCTTGGAAATACAGTTAGCTGGTTAGCCATTAGCCATTGCAGCTAATCCACTGCCTGCTACGTGTCATAATAAAAGTCATCAGATCAGCATGTAGACCTACACTTGTAAACCAAGAACCATACACTGTGTATAGCTGGACAGAGCATCTCCTCTCTAAAGTGAAGCCCCACCACAGGTCGGGCGCCCCCTGCTGTTCGGTTTCAGAAAGCTGTGTAACCCCACCCATCCCCATAGGTTTCAATAGCAAAACAGACAACTTTCAATCACGTTTTTTTCCCCTAATATACTGTAATTCTATTATAACCTCCATTATTTAAATGCAGCAGCTAGTGTAACCTCTGCTTATATGTTTTACATTTTTATAGCCCTACAGAATTTGTTTTTTAAAACGTTATTCAGCTCTATTCAAAAAAAGGTGTGGTTATTGTAAAAGGACTGGTTATGGGCGGGGCCAATAACAGACCGTCAGCTCCGCTCTGCTCCGCACTACAGCCTGTGACCTCGAGGCAGCCCTCAGGGGCGGGGTTATTCAAATGAGTAGACAGTCTCTCCACAGTCTTTCTCCCTCCTCTGGTCTCTACTGCGCTCTACAGACTCGGGTTTCAGGATCGCCAACATGGAGGAAGATTTTGGCTTCATTGTCGCTGAATGAATGGGAACGGTGACGCGGCGTCCATCTTTTTTTAAAGTCTCTGCCAAGAACAATAAAGAAATAAAATAAATGTTATTTTATTTTAACTTTACTAAGTACTGTATACTTTTAATCAAAATATGATCAAATATCTAACATTTTTTAAATAATTGTTTCTCATTTTAAGCTAATTCTAATAATTCTAATACACGCACAATCATTTTTCTCACTATTTATAGTGGTATGGTCTGCACTTGAACCCCAAAGGAGAGATTTAAGTGAAACTAAAAATAAAGGTAATCATAGGTTTGAACCATTTCTTTGTCATCTGTAGTTTGAATTTTAGTAGGAGAAAAAAAATAGAATCGAAAATTGTTTTTTTTTTTTTTTTTTACCATAATTGCCCACCTCTAGTTTTCTTTGGAAAAACAATCCCAATGGCGTCGGCTGTAGTGCACAGTCAGAGAGACAGCTGGAGTAAGCACAGAAAAGCCTGGTAGTGCTCATAAATTTTTCAGGGGTGAAAGTTTGGCTTGTAGTAACTACTGCTTAATGGCTAATAAAATCATAATGTAGAGTTTTATTGTAGCCACTGAAATATGAGTCCATTAGCTGGTAATTGACACTGGTCTCACAGGAGGCTTTAGTGTCCTGTATGGTCCCGGCGCTTCTTGGACTGATCGGCTGGTTTCACTGCCGCTTGGTTTCGCCACTAGCCACTAAAGAGGTAGACCTGAAATGGGATAATCTTCTCTAAGCAGTCTTAGGAATTACCCTACATTTTAGTCAGTGTGTGTATGTGTGTGTGTGTGTGTGTGTGTGTGCGTGTGTCTGTTCGTTCACTCATTCCTCAATTTCCGGCTTATGCCGATGAATGAGCTCCACAGTGAGGCACTGGAGAAGCTGTATGAATGATTTGAACGAGGTTGAGCCACGTTAATATCTGCTAATCGCAGGAAGCTTTTTAGAATAACCTCGTCGTGCCGCTGCTACTTGGCGTTCTCCCATTCAGTCAGCTGTTCTAATGTGTAATCAACTTGCTGTTCTTACAGTTAAGAGACTGAGCTGTGAGCCGATGCCACCGATTCACAACAAGACCAGACTGAGACTCCAGTGAATCGTCTCCAATCTGCTCCAATCTGCGCTCCTAATATGGGTAAGAACTTTTAAGAGCTTTTAATTCATGTAAAATTGCACAATGTTAAAAATATCACAATACATAAGGGGTTCTTCGGTTTTAAGCTATGGAGGAACCCCTATGCCAGGTTCACACGATATGATTTCAGCCCAGTTTTTCAGTTTTTGGTCGATCGCCAACTAAAATTCTACTCTGAGGCAAATCAGGAATCTCTCAGCTGCTTTTACTCAGTTGCTTCATATGAAACCATTCATTTTAGACTCACTTTAAGTGCGTATTCTCCTCTCTGGAGATTCTCTGGCATGGCATCGCTTCCTGTAGTGTGAAAGTCTCAACGACTGAAGGACTCGAAGAACGATTAAAGCGCAACCAGTCATGTAGTGTGAACAGCAGAATGACTTTTAGCGTTTAGGTGCTTGAGGAGAACCATCAAGAAAGTTTAAGGTGATTTAATAATCATTTTATTCGAAAAACCATTCCATGAAGGTTCCTTAAGGTACCTAAAGGAGTTTCTCCACAGTTTTAAACTAAAGAACCGCTAAATAGCCTTTAGCTTTAGCCTTTAGCTCAGATTAACATGATTAAGGACTATCAGTATCAGTTTTAACAGAAAAGATAATGATAGGTAAAAAACTGCAGTAATAAAATAAATAAAAATAAAAATAATGATAAAAAAATTAATAAAAAAGCAGCTTGTCTGGGTCATACAGCACTGCAGCAGTTATATTATATATGATTTTAATATATATTCTGATAAATAAATGCATGGTTATCCAGAGGCTTGTGATCAGGTCCTTCTAAAAAGCATTAGGTGTTTGCAGTTTTATGAATGTCGCATTATAAACCCTCTTTGGGAGCTGTGTAGGTTTAGTCAGACTGAGTCAGACTGTGGATTGCAGTGTTGCCTTTAGTCTGACCAGACTATACTTTGGCCAGTGAGGCCAAATAAACACTACATTTAGGAGAAAAACACAGAATGACTCTACTGTTCACACTACACAGTGTGTCATTCACTTACAGTCTGTTTTCTTGTTAATAACTTTGCACAATTCCACCCCCCACCCCCCCACCCCCGTGAGACCCCCTTCTTTATTCCAGATTTTTCAGGATCTTTGCAAACTTACAGGTGATCCATGTTGTACCATTAAATAACACTAATTTGACCTTTTGACCAGAAATGTATGAAATAAACCAATGGTATACTAAGTACACTCACTGTATTGCCTAAAGCAATTGCCTATATTACGATAATAATATATTTCATGATATACCACATTTATATAAATAAATGATGAATAAATTAGCGCTATGAGACGCAACACATATAGAACAGAGGAATCAGCGGCAGCATGACGGCTCTAGTGAAAAAATTAAAATGTAAAAATACACAACAGAGCGCCGTGTAGCACATAAAATCAGTCCAAGATCCTCACCAACAATAGAAAACCATGATGGAAACCCAACCCTAACACCAATACATTTTATCATAGCCTACTTTACCAGCACAACACATCCTATTCATTTTAATAGCAATAGAGAGAGACGCTGCATGCCTCGGTGCATGCTGGGTTGCGTTGGGTTGAGCGCAGCACCGCCCTCTGGCAAAAAACGTTCAGCAGAGCTCAACTTTATTCAAATAAATCCACAGGGTACCTAAACCAAGGACAAACCCAATCAACAAACTGCCCCGTTCTGTACACTGGCACGCTCCTACTTTACTCCATGTAAAACTGAAAAAAAAACAACTAGTGGCCACTTCATCAGCACAATGTCCCATTCAGCTCGACACTCTTCACTACAGACAGATGAGCTGGGTTTGTGTCAGAGGCGTGTGAATGAGAGCGGAGAGGTTGAATGAAGGATTTTGTTTGTCGTCACAGTGTTGATTTAACAGGAATTGTTACGGCGTGTGCTATTGTAGTATACTCGCTAGGGGTGAAATGATTATTCGAGTAATTAAATTACATCAGATACAAAAAAATTATCAAGTGAAACTTCACTTCCTCCAGACTCTGCTCCCTTGATTTATTTTTAAATGAAATGAAATTTACTGATGATCAGTGATGGTTTGGAGAGACATGTCATCTGCTGGTGTTGATCCACTGTGTTTTATTATTAGCTGATGCATCATTGTTGAGTAGCATCACAGCGCTAACGCTTAGAGGAAAGTGCAGCAACTCGGTTCTGATACATCAGCTCACAGACGCAGCCTTGTGCTGATCCACATCACCCTAGGACTGATGATGGGAAAGTGCGCCATCTACTGTACTGTACCCACCCAGAGAGAGCAAAAAGGCCAATTTGTGCTCTCTTCTAGGGGCTCTGGCAGCTGATGGCAAGCTGCATGACCTGGATTCAAACCAGCGAGTTTAAGATCATAGTGGCCACTCAGAGCCCTAGCAAGCATATTTCTCATACTGAACATATGCTTGTAATATTCTTTTCAAAATAGTTTAAAATTGGTTCTAATAACCAAATCTCCTTTTCTCCACACGTATTCTCTTGCTTTATCCTCTTTCTATCCCTTTATTTTTTTTTCTTCCCTTCATTTTCTCACTCTCTTCTGGGGTTTTCTTCTTTCTTCCCGAAATCCTTTAGACCCCAGCTCCCTCGTTTCGCTCTCTTTTCCTTCTCCATCATCTCTTCCCCTTTATTCCTCACTGACTCTCTCGTCTTCTCTGACTTTGCTTCACTCTCTCTCTCTCTCTCCCTCTCTCTCTCTCTCGAGCGGGGGTGGTGGTGTAGTGTGTCTGCGCAGCTCATATTTTATTCATGTTTAGAAAGGTTTTCCGAATGGAGGCTTTGGCAGTGCCTGCGAGCACACAGTGACTGGGGCATCAGTCTCTCTCTCTTTCTCTCTCTCTCACTCTCTTGCTCTCTCTTTCTTTCTCTCTCTCTCAGACACACAGACACACACACACACACACGCACTTCGACCTCCCTGAATGCCCCCCTCTTTCAAGTGCACACAAACACACAGCCTATATAAACAGTCATAAAAAATCTCATAGCCTCCTGTGTTAGTTTTCTCTCTCTCTCTCTCTCTCTCTCTCTCTCACAGTCTGTCTCTCTCTCTCTCAGTCTGTCTCTCTCTCTGTTATATAAGCAGTCAGGCTGAGATCAGGTGTTTTGACAGCTCCGATATCTACAGGGTCCTCCGATGCTCCACAGTGTCCTGTCTCTGCAGTGTGTCTTCCCCCTCTGTAGCTCGGATGAAGACAGGACGAAGTGGACAGCCAGTCACTGTCCTGCACAGGTCGTCCTATCTGATGTGAGTGGGCAACAGTCCACTCCAGTGACCAATCAGCAAATCAGGACACAGGACTGTCCTTTACTGCTCTCCACTCTGTGAACAACAGAGGTGGTTTAGTGGTTATTGGAGCACCAAGTTATATTAAGATGATGACAGGGTTGTAGGTTCTATACCCAGGTTCAGCATCTGCCACTGTTGAGTCCTTAAACAAGGTCTTTAGCTGGGTAAAAATTGGATGTGTTGAGAAGTCTGAGATATGTTTCTATTCACGACAATTGTACTCAGTTTTTCAGTCGCAGACAGTTTGATCTACTAAAAGGCGCTCACCAATCTATCACTGAATAATCGTTTAGCAGCTGCAGACGCCTGGCAAATATTTACCATGCTAGATATCTGACTCAGTCGGCGACTGGGAGTCAGGAGCAGTGTCTACCTACAGCCAGGGGAATTGTGGAGCAAAGGCGCTCACCAATCTGTCACTGAATAATCGTTGAGCAGCTGCAGTTGCCTGGCAAATATTTGCCATGCTAGATATCTGACTCAGTCGGTGACTGGGAGTCAAGAGCAGTGGCTACCTACAGCCAGTGGAATTGAGGAGCAAAAAGCCACTGGTCCACTGGTCCAAAATGAGACTGGGCATCAAAATGGCTGGGGTATGAACCTACCTGCATACTTATCTGTATGTTTCAGCAGGTTATTGGGCATCTGTTGGTTCTTTGAGCAGTGCCCTTAAATGGGTGCTTCCGCCACCATGGCTGCACACCACTCTGGTGCCTCTTTTCCATAAACAAGTTGATGGTATCGGAGATGGTGCCAGTTGCTGTGAACCTACAAACCTTTTAAGAACCAGCCCGTGTTTCCACTGCTTTATCCCTTGTGTGGTGTTCGGGTCTGTGGGACCCATTTTCATTTTTCATCAAATGATACAAAAAAAATATTTTTTCTAACTCAAAAATTGGCGTTGGCTCATTGTTTGTGAAAAACATATATCAAAACACATTTTCGATAAACACACACTGTACACCCCCCCCCCCCCCCCCCCCCACCACATTTATATTACATACAGTATGTTTGGCCAAGGGCTAATAAACATTGCTTCATTTGTAAATTTGAAACTAAACAAATTTTCTACTCATATCTTGAGTTAAATTCATTTTCTTGTACATTTTATTAAAAAACTAATAAAAAAAGAGCAGCACTTTTTGAAAGAAATGTAACATAAGAAAGGTAAAGGGCAAATATTAACCATGTAAGCTGTTTATACTGCTTGCAATTTAGGTGAAGCGAGCATGTGTAAAGCATTTTAATGCAGAATTGCTTAATTTTGCTGAATTAAATACAAGTAACAAAGTAAACGAGGAACAAAAATATGAACACCACACAAGGGTTAAATGCGCCCTGGGACTGGGTGTGTTTTCACTGGGAGTGGGCATCAACCTGAATGGGCTTTGAGCCTACCTGCATACTTATCTGTATGCGTTTGCAGCCTCAGCTTTCTGTTCTTGGCTGACAGAATTAGAACCTGCTGTGATCTTCTGCTTTTGTAGTCCATTCGCCTCGAGATTGGATGTGTTGAGCATTCTGAGATATGTTTCTATCCACCACATTTTTGTACAGATTGGTTGTTTGAATACACTGTGTAAGTTGAAATACAAAATGTAAGGAAATGTAACTCAGATCAGTAAAAACATGTCTACGAGGAAATCTCATAGAGTGAACATCCTCCTTTGAAGTGCAGCATGCATGTCCATACATCTGTCAGGACTGTCTTTCATATGCTGATTGATCCTGAGAAATAAGTACATAATAACTACAGAGGAAAATGTGTATTAAAAATGATGGATGCTCGGAAAATTGACCAATTTGCTTGATAAAAAAAAAAAAAATCTAAAAAAATACAGATTAATGATGGGTGCACCTCTTTCTTCCAGGCAGGGAACTCCTGATAAAATGGCTTATTAAAGATTCACGAGTGTAGAGACCTTTTGAAGTCTTGCAGGGGAGACTGCTTTCGTAAGAAGGAGAAAGGAGCTGAAATAGAAGATGAAATAGAAAGCAAGGAAAAGAGAGAAGAGAAAGGAGAATAAGAGAAAAAGTGGGGAGTGAGGAGATGCTGAGAGTTCAGGAAAAGTGGAAAAGCAAATAAATTTGAGCTTTACTGGTTATGAGAGGACACGAGTTTGAGTGTGTGTGTGTAAGGGTGTGTGTGTGTGTGTAAGGGTGTGTAAATTCCTCTGCAGACTCCAAATCACGCTTCCTTTTCACAGGAGTGAGGAACGTGAAAGCAGAAGTGACACAGCCCTTTTTGCGCTCGTGATAAAATATTTAATATATTTGGTTTCAGTCTGAATATAATATATATAACATGCAGAGGCACTGTCTATCTCAGTATCTCAGTATCTCAGTAGAAGCATGACATTGTGTTGTCATTTTCTTTCAGTTGTATTTAAGGTGTTAGGCTTAATATCTAGAGACAAGGTCTGTCAAAAAAAAAAAAGAAGAAAATATTTGCAATTTTACCAACTTAGTGATCGACTCTCTTTTCACACCTTACATCCATGCTGTCAAAATAGCGTCAGAGTTTAGAAATACATCTGCACTGATGTGTGTGGTGGTCTGGAAGTGAGGTGTGTTCATGTAAATATCTGGTGTGTTTCTGCTGTATCTTGGCGGCAAGAAATATACAGGTGCGCAGCTGACTAATTAAAACCCTGACAACAGTCAACAGTCATCTGCCCAATCCTATATTAGCCATGCAGGAATATCTACACTCTTGCTCGTTACACACACACACACACACACACACACAATGATGTGCTGCAGAGCAAAAACCCGACTTTTAACTCAACAATATACAGAATAAATAATAAAATAAAGTACATAAAACTCCACGTGTGTTCATTCATAGTTTTGAGTAGATTCAGTGAAAATCTATTGTAATGTAAATAGTCATGAAAATAATAAAGAAATCGCATTGAAAAAGAGAGAGAAGGTGTGTCCAAACCTTTGGCCTGTACTGTACTGTACTGTATTCTTAGTTCACCAGGTGTTAGTACTCAGGAGAACAACTTCCTGAAGGTGTTCCATGATCATAAGAGAGTCACTGAATGGTGCACTCTGGGTATTTGTAGTCTTGTGGCTAGAAATCACAGGTAGAGCCTGAGATTAGTGCACAAAAAAATAGGAGAACAAAAATAAATCACCTTCAATATAATGATGCAATTTTTTTATAGGTCAGGATATACCTGGGCGGGCGTCCATATACCCGGGCGCACCGCCAGAGTGTAGCCTGTATGTGGGAAGCACTGCTGTCGTGTTCGTCATGTACAATTAATCATCTTCTCTTTATCCCATTCATAAAGTGTCCTTGCTGGAGTTATTACACCGTGTGTCGTATTTTAATTGGTTTTAATGCAAAATTCACATTTCACATTTTGATCAGACCAGTTCTGAGCTTTTTGAGGCTGTTTGAAGCTTGAATTTAATTTTCTTGCATAGTTTTGATTCTGCTTTCCTGCTTTTCGTTCTAAGAAAGCTTGTGAAGCATGCAGACACTGACGTGTCCCTCAGGGAGGTCTATGGAGTGTTCCAGATTTAAAGCTATTCTGATCAGAGGCAGTGACCTTTGGTTGGACTTTCTCTGCTTGATTACAACATTAATCTTTCATGAGCAAAAGCTGCCAGTGAGTTATAGTAACTCAGCAAGAGGAGTAAAGCTGGTCTGGAGAAAACAGTCATTTAGTCGTCTAAAAGAAACCATACATTTTATTTGTTGTGTGGTTTAAGTGCTGTTAAACAACAATAAGGGCTGTGTATTGGCCAGAACCTGGTTAAATTGGAGCAGCCTGGTGGTCAATCTTCATTAATTGCACATTGCACCAGTAAGAGCATGAAGAGTGTGAAGGTTTAATTATCAGGGTAAGAGCACAGTTCTGCTCTAAATATTACAATGCACACAACATTATGGGTGACAGACCAGAGTTCAAAAGAGGACAAATTGCTGGAGCATCTGTGACCAAGACAGCAAGTCTTTGTGATGCATCAAGAGCCACAGTATCCAGGGTAATGTCAGCATACCACAAAGAAGGACCAACCATATCCAACAGGATTAACTGTGGACGCTGTAAGAGGAAGCTGTCTGAAAGGGATGTTCGGGTGCTAACCCGGATTGTATCCAAAAAACATAAAACCACGGTTGATCAAATCACAGCAGAATTCAATGTGCACCTCAACTCTCCTGATTCCACCAGAACTGTCCGTCACCACAATAAATTACTGTGCTCTAAAACCAGGTGTTTCAGTTTCATTCTCCAACCCCTGTAGGCTGTGATTTAATATACTACAACAGTGCAGGCAAGGCCATGTTTTTCCCACTTGAGACGCACGTAAAATCCTTTAATTGTCTCAAAAATCGTCAGTGTGCTTTATAACCTGGTGCACCTTATGCATGAATTTGACCTGTAAAGCCAGTATTCAGAGTATTATAGTGAACAATGTGCAGTAAAGATTTATTCAAATACACAAGAACAAACGAAAAACTAACATAAAAGCAAACAAAGGTAAACATAAAATCAGAATAAACAAGACTATGAAAATCAGACAAGGAAAATCCAACTAAGAAAACTAAACTAAGTTTAAAACTAAGTTTTAAACTAAGAAGATTAATCAGATATAACATTATTGTAAAAAAGAAGAAATAAATAACTATCAATAACAGAACAGAAGCATGAAAAAAACCCAGACAGACCTGACAAGATTTCACAATGCAAACAAAGAGAAAATTACAAAGACTTAAGAAACAAGTGGCTCTGCTATATACACAAAGAGGGTTGGGAACACCTGGTGCTGGAAACAAGGGGGCGGGGTTACTACAAGGACAGGGCAAAAACAAGGACAGGAAAACGAAACAGACTGAAAAGCAAGACAGGGACGAGAGAGAATGAAAAAAAACACATACAGAAACATAGAAAGACGTGAAAAAAGTGTGACAAATCTGGATTATCGAAACAGTATTACAATATCTGTTGCAACACCACTAAAAAACTGGTCTGTGGTCCAATGTTGTGGTCCAGGGCTCACCGAATAAGGTAAAGCGAGTGTGGAAATTGTGGAGATCAGATGGTGGTGTTGGATGAACACCCAGCAGCTGTATCAGCATTTAGATTCCAGATTATTATTGTGTTTTAATCTTGTTTAACCCTTGTGTGGTGTTCAGGTCTGTGGGTGTCACGTCTGGTGCTGTTAGCTCCTCTGTCCCTTCCACACCAAGCTCTAACGGAGGTTCTCAGGTTAACAACTACACTACCCAGAATGCACCACCCGCTGACATCACGCATCCACCTGATCACGTGACACCTCACCTGCTTCCACCAGGAAGTCCCGAATACTGATTACTGGCACTATAAAGGTGCACGCCAAACAAACTACCACGCCGCGTATTGTAGGTTCTCCTCGTACAAAGCGTTACTTATCTCTTGTCTCAGTTTACTTTGTGTATGACCTTGCTTTTTGTTTCTCGACGCCGATTCTTGCCTCTGCCTTTGATGTTGGATTGTTTGTGTATGAACTCTGGACTGTCTCTCGTTTATGGTATGGTTTTGTCTTCATTGCTCTGTCTACTGGTGATTACCCTTATTTCTGTATCGACCCTGATTACATCTGTTTATTATTATAATAAACATACTTTGTTTTTATCAGTATCTGCGCTTGTCTGCTATTCTGTTCTGACCATGACAGTGGGACCCGTTTTCATTTTTCATCAAATGATACTAAAAAAATATTTTTTCTAACTCAAACTCATTGGCATTGGCTCATTTTGTGTGAAAAACATATATCAAAACACATTTTCGATAAACACACACTGTACACCCCCCCCTCCCCCCCCCTACACATTTATATTACATAGACTATGTTTGGCCAAGGGCTAATGAACATTGCTTCATTTGTAAATTTGAAACTAAACAAATTTTCTACTCATATCTTGAGTTTAATTCATTTTCTTTTACATTTGATTAAAAAACTAATAAAAAAAGAGTAGCACTTTTTGAAAGAAATGTAACATAAGAAAGGTAAAGGGCAAATATTAACCATGTAAGCTGTTTATATTGCTTGCAATTTAGGTGAAGTAAGCATGTGTAAAGCATTTTAATGTAAAATTGCTTAATTCTGCTGAATTAAATACAAGTAACAAAGTAAACCAGTAACAAAAATATGAACACCACACAAGGGTTCATTTTCACACTTTTTTTTCACACTCCAATTACATTTCCAAACATGGTTATGGTCTGTGTTTTTACGCCTCAAGGCTTTTTTTCTCTCTTTTTTTCTGTCTCTCTCTTTTTTTTCTCTCTCTCGCTTGAGGTGTAAAGTCATCGGGGAAAGCTCTTGGTCTTGGGTTTTAAAGCCGTGTGAAGGTGCTGCAGGAGTTGATGACTGACAGAAGGCGTCTCTCAGGCCCAGTCCCAACGTTTAGTCTGGAACCTCACGCCACTTTGTTCTGAGTGTGAGTGACAGCTGTTAGATAACGCTGTCTGTCTGTCTGTCTCTCCCCTTCTCTTTCTGTCTCTCTCTCTCTGTCTCTCTGCTTTTTCTCTATTTTCTCTGTATAGAGACTTTTCTCTCCCGAATGTTTCTCCTCTTTCCGGAATCCCGATGGTGCTGTGGAGTCTGTCAGGGTTTTTAATTCGATGAAGGCGATGAAGGCTGAGCATGGCGCTGTCTGCCTCAGCGCTTGTTCTTTGTGGGGTTAGATCAGATTATCTGTCATATCAGAGGTCCAGAGGGGGCAGCCCACGTCTGCCGCGGTTGCCAGATCAGATGTGGAGTAGGCACAGTAGGTTCTCAGCGGGAGAAAGCGAAAGTCAGAAAACAACCTTCCTGTTCAGCCACAAAAAAATTTGTCCATTTCTTGATTTTTGATTGTCTAAACATTAGGGGTGTTACGATTCTCTAAATCCATGATTCAATTTTATTTCCGATTTTAGAGTCACGATTCGATTCGATTCTCCATTTTCTTTTTTCTTTTTTTTTTTAAGGCAGAGAGGACTATGCCAGTTTTAGATTAGTCTATGGTCAGTCTTTGGTTTGATTCATCAAATTTACAATATCCTATTTGAAAAGGTGGGCTTGATATAAGTGATGCAAAGTGATACAAGTGATCTGTAAAACACCACATTAGGCACTAACGGTCAAATTTAAATCATTTAATTAAGATATAAATGTAATGCCATCTAGTGGCTTTTTTTGGCAGCAGCAGTGTGCACTATTAAAACAGCAATGTGCAACATAACAAAATAAATAATAAAAAAAATACAGGAACAGTCATGTACAAAATAATAGAACAATTAGAGCCTTAACAAACTGAACTCTATCCTACTATAACAGTTCAACAGGAAAAATAAGACTTCAATACTTTTTCGGTCCCTGAGAATGCCAAGTTTTTTCTTTAACAAAGATATATTATTAACTTTATCTGAGAGAAAGATGCTCCTTAAGGTACCAAAACTATTAACATATTTGAGGCTAGACAAAACAACTGTTATTTTAATATTTTCAAGTTTTTCTTTAAGAAGATGAGAATGTTCACATTCTCTGGAGAAAGGGCTGCTCTTTCAGCAGTCACAGTGTCCGCGGCGTCGCTACAGTGTGCTGCGCCATTTGCGTAGCTTAGAGGGAGGGATCGCCGATCCTCTTTTTGACTTCGATGCTCGAGACCATGACATAATTTCGATCGATTTCGATAAAATATCAAAATCGTGACACCCCTACTAAACAGCCAGAAACATCACGAAAATAGATTTTTGCAAATCGAGTCTAAATCACATTTGATTTAAGGTGTTTTAAAAAGCGATTACAATCAGAAATGGGTTTCCCAAAAGCTTTATAACGCTAAAAACTTTGTTAACTCGTATGTAAGATTGATCGTTAATTAAAGAGTTTTTCCCAAACCTTTATGCAACTAAAGTACTGTGTGAACTCACTCGCAGTTATTTGCTAAGATTGGTCTTTTTGGGAAACCCACCCTAGATTCGTACAGATGCATCTCAGTCTGGCATTTTGTTTACATTTATTTTGGCGGATTGCTATTTTAGGGATGCAGCACCCTGGACTTGCCCAACACTTGATATATTTAAAGAGTTTTTAAAGTTGTTTCTAGAACACCATTCTTTGCAGATATATATGTATAAATGTATATATATATATATATATATATATATATATATATATATATACAGTTGTGGTCAAAAGTTTACATACACTTGTAAAAAAACATAATGTTATGGCTGTCTTGAGTTTTCAATAAGTTCTACAACTCTTATTTTTCTGTGATAGAGTGATCGGAACACATACATGTTTGTCACAAAAAACAGTCATAAAATTTGGTTCTTTCATAAATTTATTATGGGTCTGCTGAAAATGTCACCAAATCTGCTGGGTCAAAAATATACATACAGCAACATTAGTATTTGGTTACATGTCCCTTGGCCATTTTCACGGCAACTAGGCACTTTTGGTAGCCATCCACAAGCTACTGGCAAGCTTCAGGTCGAATGTTTGACCACTCTTCTTGACAGAATTGGTGCAGTTCAGCTAAATGTGATGGTTTTCTTGCATGAACCCGCTTCTTTAGCACTGTCCACATGTTCTCAATGGGGTTTAAGTCAGGACTTTGGGAAGGCCATTCTAAAACCTTAATTCTAGCCTGGTTTAGCCATTCCTTTACCACTTTTGATGTGTGTTTTGGGTCATTGTCTTGTTGGAACACCCAACTGCGCCCAAGACCCAACCTTCGGGCTGATGGTTTTAAGTTTTCCTGCAGAATTTGGAGGTAATCCTCCTTCTTCATTATCCCATTTACTTTCTGCAAAGAACCAGTTCCACTGGCAGCAAAACATCCCCAGAGCATAATACTACCACCACCATGCTTGACAGTAGGCATGGTGTTCCTGGGATTAAAGGCCTCACCTTTTCTCCTCCAAACATATTGCTGGGTGTTGTGGCCAAACAGCTCAATTTTTGTTTCGTCTGACCAGAGAACTTTCCTCCAGAAGGTTTTATCTTTGTCCATGTGATCAGCAGCAAACTTCTGCCGAGTCTTAAGGTGCCTTTTCTGGAGCAAGGGCTTCTTTCTTGCACGGCAGCCTCTCAGTCCATGGCGATGTAAAACACGCTTGACTGTGGAGACTGACACCTGTGTTCCATCAGCTTCCAAATCCTTGCAGACCTGCTTCTTGGTGATTCTTGGTTGACTCTTGACCATCCTGACCAATCTCCTCTCGGCAGCATGTGATAGCTTGCGTTTTCTTCCTGATCGTGGCAGTGACACAACTGTTCCATACACTTTATACTTGCGTATAATTGTCTGCACAGTTGCTCTTGGGACCTGTAGCTGCTTTGAAATGGCTCCAAGTGACTTCCCTGACTTGTTCAAGTCAATAATTCGCTTTTTCAGATCCACACTGAGTTCCTTTGACTTTCCCATTGTAGCTTTTGTAGCTGAGTCTAATCACTGGGTCAAATGAGCCCTATTTAAATGGGCTCATGAGAAGTCAACAGCTGTAGTCAATCAGAATCACTTACAAGAAGTGAAGAGGCCATGACATGAAGCTAATTTGATTGACACAACTCGCTACATCACCAAAATTGACAAATTTTGTTGCTGTATGTATATTTTTGACCCAGCAGATTTGGTGACATTTTCAGCAGACCCATAATAAATTTATGAAAGAACCAAATTTTATGACTGTTTTTTGTGACAAACATGTATGTGTTCCGATCACTCTATCACAGAAAAATAAGAGTTGTAGAACTTATTGAAAACTCAAGACAGCCATAACATTATGTTTTTTTACAAGTGTATGTAAACTTTTGACCACAACTGTATATATATATATATATATATATATATATATATATATATATATATATAAAACTCTGGAATTTTAGAATTTGTCCAGAAGTCAGGTACATTCTATACCATGCCAACTTTTTTAGGACTTATAGAAATCTACTTCAAATCCTATTTTGTTTCCTCTGCAAAATGGTTAATTCTAGATTGTACAGAGCTTTAGAGCACATCTTTGTAGACATCTGTTCACTGAATTTCAGGCCTCTTGAGTTAGAGTTACTATCTTGTTGGAGCTTGGATTTACTGAATAGCATTTATTAAAGAGTCTCATCTTCATTCTAGAAGAGTTTTGATTTTTTTAATAATAACTTTTTAAATAACTCATACATAGAAAGGGCAACAATATAGAAGGCTGTGGGTTAAGTATTTGACAAACAACAGGTCATTGATGCTCTTTCTACGTATGTGTTATAACTGATTATTAATGATTTTTAAGGCATTTACAACCTGATTAATTACCATTAATAAACTAATTGTAATTAACCATTTATAAACCCTTTATAACGGTAGTCTTATTTTAAAGTGGTACCAAAAATACTTATCAGAGCAAGAAATAAGATTTATTGCTTTGAAACTTGCTAAGGTTTAGTTTTTTTGCAGTGTGTTTTGTTGTGATGGGTATCTTAGGCCTGACTCGCGGTTACTTAACGAGACCACCAGACAGTGGGGGGGGGGGGGGGGGGGGGGGCAGGAGGGGGGCACTGCAGGAGCCTCCATAAAGACAAACAGAGGATTGCGCAGTACAGTGGAGTTTATCTACAGTACTGTAGAGCTGAACGGCAAATTCTCAGAAAGCATTACGCTGGCTCTCTCTCTGTGTGTGTGTGTGTGTGTGTGTGTGTGTTGGTTCATTCCAGTAAATGCTCTTAATTTGATCCCGCTAGCTTATCTGTGTGTATCCACATTGCCTGTATTGCAGGCTGGTGTAATCTTTATTATAAAATCATTTACTCAGGGTGGCAGGTGTGTTAACTGGGGCATGGGCTGAACCATTGTCCGGCGGCTCTCGCCAGGTCGTCCGCAATCACCTAAATGGATGGGGCTGTGTTGGTGTGTACACGTTGAGTGATGTAATGCATTGTAATGTGATTTAATGAGAGTGCTGAAATAAAATATTCAATCCAGGCTATTGTTTTCACCCTGCTGCCCCCTCTCTCCCTCTCTCTCTCTCTCTCTCTCTCTCCCTCTCTCCCTCTCTCTCTCTCTCTCTCTCTCTCTCCTTCTCTCTCTCTCTCTCTCTCTCTCTCTCTCTCCCTCTCTCTCTCTCTCTCTCTCTCTCGCTCATTATCCTGATTAGAAAAGCTCAAATGTAAAATTCAGAATGTTCTCAGCGTTCTCTTTCTGCAACATGTGCCACATTATCCCGTGTTAATTATTTATATTGATATTACTGCTTTATTAATATATATACTAGTTACTTATAGAATGTTCATTCACTGATAGAATGTTCATTGATGAGTTTTGGCCCAGTGGTTTGGGTTCAGTACTCCAACCAAACTATGAAAAAAAAAACATATGGGATTATTTAGTAAACCCAGTCAATATGTTTCGTATTATAGGACCTCTTGCTTAGATAGAGACAGTTTTTGAACATCTCTGCTGGATTTTCTCAGTCAGCTTTATGAGGTAGAGTCACCTGGAATTCAGGCTTTCAGTTAACAGCTGTGCCTGATCAAGAGTTAATTACTTGAATTTCGTGTCTCTTAATTTAAGTGTTTGAGAGCATCAGTTAAAGTAAAGTAGTGAAGAGGTAGAGTTACAGGTATACAGTGAATAGTGAATATTTGAGTAATGTTCTAATCCAGATTATGAGAAGCAACAACTACTCAAATAAATAAAGAACAAAAAAATACTTAAACAAATTTAAAACTTTGAAATAATCCTGAGGTGCAGTCACAACAAAGACCATCAAAACCATTATAATGATGAAACTGGCACAAGTAAGAGTAAGAGTTTCCTCTGTTGTACAGAATAAGTTTATCAGAGTTACCAGACTCAGAAACCATTTGACCATAATTTGATCAGAAGTTTACTTAGTAAGACCCAAAAAACTAATTCCAGTTTTCTTTTATTAATAGTAATTAATCATGTTTTTCATTATTAATATCTAACAGGCGATGCTAACTGATTTAAAAAAGCTGGAGATGAACAGAGGTGGGCTATTCAACAAAAGTGTGTGCTTGTTTTTACCTTTCACTTAAACACAAGTGCATCTCACACCAGATAGAAAGAAAATGATTCTTGGAGTTAGTGTTTACAGCTCTGGAAAATAATAAAAGACCACTTAAAAATTATGAGTTACTTTGATTTTACCAAATTGAAAACCCTGAAAATGGAAGACTGATCACAAGCCATCAAACCAAACTGAACTGCTTGAATTTTTGCACCAGGAGTAAAGCTGCATAAAGTTATCCAAAAGCAGTGTGTAAGACTGGTGGAGGAGAACATGCATGATTTTAAACTTTGATTAAAAACCAGGGTTATTCCACAAAATATAGATTTCTGAACTTTTAAAACTTGAATATGAATATGAATTTGTTTTCTTTGCATTATTTGAGGTCTGAAAGCTCTGCATTAGAGTTGGGCGGATCGATCCAAATATGGATAATATCGAAACCAGTGGTATTGGTGTTGAGAAATACTCATGTAAAAAAGATTAATACCCCACTTCACCACCCTCAGTATCGATATTGGCAATACTGGCCCTGCATTAGCTTGGTATCTGATCGATATCTAAATTCCCAGTATCGCCCTCCTCTGTTCTGCATCTTTTTTGTTATTTCAGCCATTTCTCATTTTCTGCAAATAAATGCTCTAAATGACAATATTTTTATTTGGAATTTGGAGCAGCCTGGTGTTCAATCTTCATTAGCTGCACATTTCTCCAGTAAGAGCAGTAAGAGTGTGAAGGTTCAATTAGCAGGGTAAGAGCACAGTTCCGCTCTAAATATTGTACACAATGCACACAACATTATGGGTGACACACCAGAGTTCAAAAGAGGACAAATTGTTGGTGCACGTCTTGCTGGAGCATCTGTGACCAAGACAGCAAGTCTTTGTGATGCTTCAAGAGCCACGGTATCCAGGGTAATGTCAGCATACCACCAAGAAGGACCAACCACTTCCAACAGGATTAACTGTGGACGCTGTAAGAGGAAGCTGTCTGAAAGTTTCATTCTCCAACCCTGTAGATATACATAGCAAAATCAGAAAAACTGATTTAGCAACTGAAGTGCTGTATCTTGTTGTAGAACTCCAGTTTAATTCTAGAACACTATTTGTTTGTCTTAATCTCCACCTAGAAACTGGAGCTGCTGTGTGGTTATCAGTGGGACTGAAGCGTTCCTCGGGAAGAGTTTACAGTATGCAGGAATTCCACCGGGGGGAAGCTCTTGTTTTATTCCACTTCCTCAAAGAGAGTCTTTGTCCTCTTCACTGAGCAGAGGACATCCTCCACCCTCTCGCTGACAGACCGGCCCTGTTCACCGGCCACTGACGGTAATTGGGCCGAATAGAGCAGCGGTTAAAGCGGCTCTCTCTTTCAGATAATGGGCTCGGAATCGGCTGGGAAGGAACGTGGAGGCGTTTCTTTCTCTTGAATTATTTGAAAGGCTCTTTGAAGTTTTCAGCCACTGCATGAATTAAACATTAAACATCAACTGCAGTTATTCTGACGATGCTTCTTATTCACACTCTGTAACAGGATACTGTTGGATCTGTTGCTTTGTTTCTCTTTGTTCTTTGAAGCTACAAGAGATCCGTACAGTTCAGCACTTTCTCAACATCCACTTCTCCTCTGTTCTGGTTCTGTGCTGGGCAATGAAACTGAAACACCTGGTTTTAGAGCACAATAATTGATTGTGGTGACGGACAGTTCTGGTGAAAGAAACAGGAGAGTTGAGGTGCACATTGAATTCTGCCGTGATTTGATCATCCGTGGTTTTATGGGTTTTTTTTTTTGGATACAATCCGAGTTAGCACCCGAACATCCCTTTCAGACAGCTTCCTCTTACAGCGTCCACAGTTAATCCTGTTGGATGTGGTTGGTCCTACTTGGTGGTATGCTGACATTACCCTGGATACCGTGGCTCTTGATGCATCACAAAGACTTGCTGTCTTGGTCACAGATGCGCCAGCAAGACGTGCACCAACAATTTGTCCTCTTTTGAACTCTGGTATGTCACCCATAATGTTGTGTGCATTGTGTACAATATTTAGAGCAGAACTGTGCTCTTACCCTGCTAATTGAACCTTCCCACTCTTACTACTCTTACTGGTGCAGTGTGCAATTAATGAAGATTGAACACCAGGCTGCTCCAATTTAGCCATGAAACCTAAAATCCCACACTAAAATTATGACAGGTGTTTCAGTTTCCTTGTCCAACCCCTGTACATGTATACTGTTGCAATTCTTTGATAGGTACTGTACATTGATTTCTGTCTTGAGGTCTGTGCAACCTACTATTCTTAACGCTTTAGTCACTGATGCTGCTCTTTTTGCACTGATCTGAGAGCATTTCTGGAGTGAACCTGTCGTGCTAGCTGCTAAATCCTGTGCTCTTTTGTGGAGCGTTGCTCACTTAGCTTTGTGATAGCACACTCCTGGTCATGGCCACTGTGTGGCATATGGATGAGCGGATTATGGTGTTTTTTTTAGCCTTTTTACTTACCTCTCTCTCTCTCTCTCTCTCTCTCTCTCTCTCTCTCTCTTTTCTCTCAGTCTGGGGTGAATAAAGGCATGGGCACTGAGGCTAATGGACTGTGGAGTATTATACAGATTACAATGGGGCGCTCCTTGCCGATCCCACCGCTTAGCTTTTTAAGCTCTGCAGCCTCCGGCCAAGCCTCCGCTGTGTGAACCAGTAAAGGATACTCTGAATGGTAAGTTTGCTTTCTTTTTTTCTTTTTTTTACATTTTTTGCTAAATTAATGCAGAAAAGCTTGGCCAAAATGTATTGCATTTGGTTCATTACTTATCTTAAGTGCAACAAATCAGTTAAACCAGGTTTGATATCTGATATTTGCTTCTTTATTTTACAAAACGAAATGCTAACGTTGGGTTAATGTTGCTAAGAAACGCTTTACTTACACTTTATACATTGTTTTATAATTGTATTTGCTTCAAAAATGATTAATACAAAAGTACTACAGCACTAAGTGGTAAAGTACAGTACAGTGAGTGGGTTGCCTTTATTTATTTAAGCTTTTTAAACTCCTTTAAAGGACTGTAACTACATTATCATTTGCATAGCGTTTTTTTTTTCACTAATTTTATAATGTCTAGTGAATAAATCCCATTTGAGCTCCGGTGATCCAGTATAACGATGCTTTAGTCCAGTGGTAGGGTGGAAAGATTGAAATCGGCTCTTGCTCATGAATATTCATACATGCAAACATATCGCCTCTGATTGGCTAACAGCACTGTGACACCAGGAGGCAGCAAGAAGGGCAACAGTTAGAAACATTTTATAATAAAGAAATTTTTACACTAATAACAGACTTTGCAGTGTCATATGTTACTTTACAACATGTGTAGAAAAGCCCTGCTAAGTGCAGTTCAGACACTGATCTAGTCTTAGAGTCTCTTTAAAACACCAAATCCACCGGAGATCCTATTTAAACCTATAGTTACACACAGAGAGAGGTGGGGAGTCCAGGTCCAGAAAGTAAAAAATATCCACCCTGTCGTGGATTTTTACTTTTAACTAGTGTAAACAGAACTGTTCTAAACATACACCTATCTATCTCAATTGTACTTGGCTGGTGGTGTTTTTCCTCCATAGACAAATTCTAACTATTTGTTCCTTAGCTCTGAATTACTGGGTAAAGCATATAACTAAACACTGATGTGTTATTCGCACAAATAACACAGGAATGAACTGCATGCTGTACCTAGTGCTGTTATTTAGCTCCTATCTGACGAGACGGCGCCGCTGCCCGGCTTCAGCTCTGCTGTCTGTGGGCGGTCCCGAGCCGAGGTGGGCGGGGCCATGAACACTAATTCACGGGCTGATGCTTTTCCTGATCGACTCTGATCGTTTTTCTGAATATTTTCTTTTACTAGCTACTGCAGACAATGGAGGCCTTATGAAAGCATTTATAATGTCTTATATGACATGCATAATACCTTATAATCACTGTAATAAGCCTGTATAATAACTCATAAGTACTTGCAGATTATAAACTACTACACATTATAAACTACAAGTGTTTATTAAGGGTTTATTAAGAAAGAGCTTATAATATCTTAAGGCTTATAATATCTGTTCATAAGTATATTGTACAATGTAGTGCTGGAATGCACTATAACACAGATTTGTTATATGTTGGTATGATGCATTATAATATGCAGCTATGATTTCTCAAATTATGCTTTTATAAAAGTGTGTATCACATTATTAAGCCTTATACACAGTTATTAATGACTTTAAGTGAAGTGTGTTTTTAAATGTCTTTTTAAATGCCTAGAGTAAGGCATAATAACATTTACTTTACGTTTAAAGCACACTTTACTTAAAGCCAGTAAAGAGCACTCATAATGCTCTATAAGACATTACAGATTACAGTGAGGCATAATAAAATTCACTTCATGTTTAAAAAGTATATGAAAACTCACTTTACTTAAAGTCAGTTATGACTGCATTATAAGGCTTTATAATGTGTTACACGCTTTTTTAAAAGCTTAATTTAAGGACTCATTGCTGCATATTATAATGCATCATACCAAAATAAACCAAATCTGTGTTATAGTGCATTGTAACACTACATTGTACAATGTGCCTAGCTATGTAGCTATTTTACAGGCTTGTTACAGTCATTATAATGTATTATGCATGTTGTATAGTGCATTATGAATGCATTTATAATGCATTATGAAAACAGGGCCCTACTGTGGAACGCCTCCCTCACTTTTTTTTTAAATCCAGATCTGAGAAGTCTCGGTGAAATCTCAGCTGAGCTCTTTGGTGATTTATAGACGACCCAGTGTGTAGAGTGGAGAGCGAGTTCCGGACGCGAGTGTGTGTGTGATTTGTGTGTGATGTGTGTGTGTTGTGTCATTTAGAAACCACTGTGGTTTTCACGCTGCATCCTCCTCACAGTTCAGCATCTCCAGGCAACAGAAAATTAGCGATGCTTTGGCAGATAAGCGTCTGGCTTCCAGCCTGCAGTCATTTCACTGCTAATTCCGGCGCCGCTGTGCTGTTTTGCTTTGGCTGATTATGGCTGAAAAAGAAGAAAAATGTACGAAAATGGACTAACTCTGAAAATTATTAGTATTTTTTGCTCTATAAGACACACTTCAAATCCTTTAATTCTCCCAAAAATCGTCAATGCACCTTGTATGTATGAATTTTACCAGTCATTAGCTGCTAAGTGTGCTAAAAACTGGCTTTTTCACCATTCAGAGGTGAGTTTTATTGAGCTGTAGCCTACTGCTAACCCCGGCTAGCATTGCTGGAGCAGCATTAGCATTACCTGCTAAGTTGTAGCTCACCGTTCAGAGGTGAGTATCATCGACCTGTAGCCTGCTGTTAATCCCAGCTAGCACTGCTAGTGCAGTATTAGCATCACCAGCTAACCACACTAAGCGCTAGCTCTTTCGAGCTAATGCTGATGCTAATGCTGCTGAACCCAGCAATCTAAGCTTACTGTAAATAAATTTAATATATATATATATATATATTTAAGAATTACAGTTTTGTTTACTTAGCTCAGCCTTACATAACTTAGTTAAGCCATGCCTCCACCACCACCACCCAGCAGCAAATTTTCTAAATTTTCTCTCAATTTAGTTAGGCCAATTTAGCTGCTACTCAGCTGTATATCCCCCTATCACTAGAGATGCCATGACACAAGGAGGGTGAAGACTAGCACACGCCTCCTCCGATACATGTGAAGTCAGACTAGTAGCAGACGAGTAGCATCACAGCGCTAACGCTCGGAGGAAAGCAGCGCAGCGACTCGGTTCTGATACATCAGCTCACAGATGCAGCCTTGTGCTGATCCACATCACCCTAGGAGTGATAAGGGGGAAGAAAAGAGCGCCATCTACTGTACCCACCCAGAGAGAGCAAGGCCAATTGTGCTCTCTCAGGACTCCATCAGCTGATGGCGAGCTGCATGACCAGGATTCAAACCAGCGATCTCCCACAGAACACAGTGGCAGCGCTTTAGACCGCTGGACCACTCAATACCAATTGTTGGTTTTTATAATATTTTTTTAAAAATATGTACACCAGAGGTGGTGGCATGTTTACTGTTTATATCCATTTCAAAATCGTATATAAAACAAAAATATGAAATATTATATTGTGATGTAAATTTTAACACTAAACTACAGGAGTTGGTCATAAAATGGTCAGTTTGAAGCTATTAAAACACTTGCGCTTGTTTATTTTTGCCGTTTAAGCTCGTCAAGTCCAGTGAATAACCTGGAATAGTACGAAAACTTTAAATGATACAAAATTAAAAGTAAACTGTTCTGGCTTTTAAGGGGATAAATGGACTAAAAATGGAATTAAATGCATATTATATTCTTAGTCTGTAGTAAAGCAGTGTTAAAACTGATGGGGTTACTGCAGCATTTACACACTTACATCATCATAATAACTAGAAAAATACACAGACAAAACGCAGATAACTCTGTTAAAACTATTAAAAGCAGAAGATCTTTTTTTCTTTAGAGAAAGTACAGATTCAGAAGCCAGAGAGCGGTGAGTGAGGACTGTTTTCTACACCTTCAAATAGAAAACTTTTAGAAACTGGAGAAAGAAAACTGCTACAGGAAGAGTCACGTCTGGCTGACCCACATGGAAACTTTAGTCTTTAGTCTTTAGCTCAGATTAACATGATTAAGGACTGAGTCTCAGTTTCAGCAGAGAAGAGAAGAATTAGAGGTGAAGAACTGCAGTAATGAAATCATTTATTAGATGAGAAAATAAAAAAACAGTTTGTTTGGGTCTTACATCACTTCTACTGGATTTTATAGAATTTTTTCTCGTACTTATTTCCATCTTGCCCAGCTTGTCAGAATCAAGAAGGTAAAGGGGCAGTGGAGCGAATGGATGAATCAAGGTGGGAATGCTGATCTTGCACCATTTCTAACATTTATAAATCATGGCATGAAAGCCATTCCACTGATTGTAGGTCAGTGTTCTCACGGCTTTGAGAGCTCTGGTGCATGTGGGCTCTGGAACCGTATGAATAAAACATCTCAGAAGAACACAGCTCTGTTCTTACAGTACTCTGGTATAAAAGACAGAGGGCTGAGATGTTAGATGGTTATTTTAATTTATACTAGCTAGGCATGCACAGAATATTTGGCAATCAAATATATATGGCCTAAAATAACAAAAAGGTTTTGTTGTTTGGACAAATTATATAAAGTTGAATACAAACAATGGCTAAGATTATTAAGAGATCACTTCAGTTTCTGAATCAGTTTCTCTGGTTTTGCTATTTATAGGTTTATGTTTGAGTAAAATGAACATTTTATTCTATAAACTACAGACAACATTTCTCCCAAATTCTAAATTAAAATATTCTCATTTAGAGCATTTATTTGCAGAAAGAAAAAAAAAAAGACTGAAATAACAAAAAAGATGCGGAGCTTTCAAATAATAACCTCAAATAATGCAATAATATAAAACAAGTTCATATTCCTAAAGTGTTTTAAGAGAAATTAATATTTGGTGGAATAACTATGGTTTTTAATCACAGTTTTTTTTCATGCATCTTTCCATCATGTTCTCCTCCACCAGTCTTACACACTGCTTTTGGATAACTTTATGCTGCTTTACTCCTGGTGCAAAAATTCAAGCAGTTCAGTTTGGTGGTTTGATGGTTGTGATCATCCATCTTCCGTTTTCAATTTGGTAAAATCAAAGATACTCATCATTTTTTAGTGCTCTCTTATTTTATAATGTATGTATATATATATATATATATATATATATATATATATATATATATATATATATATATATATATACTTAAGCTTTTTACTCAAAAACATGTAAAAAAAGTATCACTTTAAAAATTAGACTACCTTTATAAAGGGTTTATAAATAGTTTATTAATGATTACTAATTAGGTTGTAAATGCCTTAAAAATCATTAATAATCAGTTATAACACATACATAGAAAGGGCAATAGATAGCTGTGGGTTCACTATTTGTGAATTTTAGGTTTTAAAAGTAATGTAATGTAATGTAAGAGGGGGAAACACATTTTTCTGTAGAAGTAGAAGTAAAAAGTGCCGTATCATATCGTACGCAATAATAATGCCAATTTATTTTTAATATCGTGAGCGATATTTTACCCTGAAATATGGTGCCATATCACTCACCCCTAATTATCACATCAGGATACTACTTTTACTTGTTTGCTGTTTTTAGCAAAAGAAAAATTCACACTGTTCTCATTTCCTCATTATATAGAGACTATTAGATATTATATCTGTCCATTCTTTCATTTATTTTACTTTAATTCTGGATATATGGAGATATTTGGAGTGCATTATTAATATTATTAGTATCATGATACTCTGGATCATTGACTTTATCTGTTACAAATCTGCTTAATTTCAGGTATGATATTATAATAATATGATATTATTTTAGGGCCATATCGCCCACCTCTAAAAATCACATCAGGGAACTACTTTTACTTTTTTGCTGTTTTTAGCAAAAGAGAAATTCACACTGTTCTCATTTCCCATTATATATCTACTAGAGACAGATTATAGATTATATCTGTCCAGATATCCGTCATTTATGTTACTTTAATTCTGGATATATGGAGATATTTAGAGTGTATTATTAATATTATTAGTATCACAACATTTTGAATCATTGACTTCTGTTACAAATCTGATTAATTTCAGGTATGTTTTTAAATCTCAGTTAGGGGTGTGCCATATCATATCGTATGCAATAAGAAAATTTAATATTCATTTTGTTGCAGTAGTGTATTCTTGTATTCTTGAAATCATTTTTTTATTTTTTTTATTCAGTATTTCATCATATCATGATGATATTATTTTAGGGCCATATCGCCCACCACTAATTATCACATCAGGGAACTACTTTTACTTTTATGCTGTTTTTAGCAAAAGAAAAATTTACACTGTTCTCATTTCCTCATTTTATATCTACTAGAGACAGATTATAGATTATATCTGTCCAGATATCTGTCATTTATTTTACTTTAATTCTGGATATATGGAGATATTTGGAGTGCATTATTATTATTATTATCATCATGACATTTTGGATCGTTGACTTCTGTTACAAATCTGATTAATTTCAGGTATTTTTTAAAATCTTACTTAATGGTGCGCCATTTCGTCATATGGCCAAGAGTATCGCTATCGCGAAAATACCATGAAGTATCGTGATATTATTTTAGGGCCATATCGCCCACCCCTAGTCTGAACAATAATAATTACTCAGGGAATCTGATCTGGGATCTGCTGAAGGTTCGGAGGGTCTGTATGAATGGGTGGCCTGTTCGTCCCCTCGCTCGAGTCCCGTGGTGAAAGGGCTGTAAGTGGTGTGTGAGCCGCTCCGCAGGATCAGACAGCAGAGCGGGGGTCTCGGGGGATTACTGGCGGGAGAACGCTTGCCTGCCGTCCAGGAATTCGAGCGAGAAGCCGGGTAATTAATTGAAGTTTGGCACAGGGCCTGAAACTGGCACGAGCTATGATCAAAACACCCCCCCCCCCCCCACCCACCTCGCCCTCAACGTGAAACAAGCTGGCATGAAAGCCATGTACTGCAGGACGTGTGTGTGTCTCTGTGTGTGTGTGTGTGTGTGTGTGTGTGTGTGTAGACCTTGTTAAGGACAGAAAAGGCCAGAATAGAGGAGTGTGTTACAGAGGAACTGCAGAACAGGGCAGATGGGATATGTAGGAGGGTATAATAGGAAGGACAGGGTTCTGTAGTGAGTAAAACATATCAAATGTTCAGTAAATGTGACTGGAGTGGAAACAGATGTACAGCTTTTATCATGGACTGACTTTCACACACACACACACACACACACACACACACGGGCTCAGGATTCAGAATAGTATCAGCTCAGTATCTGTTTACTGGTAACATTTATTTTAAGGAACACAAACTAGGCGTTTATTAATGTCTTATTACTTCCTTAATAATTAATGAAGTTCAACTTATATAGCACCTTTCTATGCTTTAAAATTGACACATTTTTACACACAAGCACATGTTTTACACATCTACACTGATCTACACACCGGTGAGAAGCGGCAGCCAATAGCGCACAGCGTACTCTCAACCGGAAACAACAACCGTCCACCTGTAGGACTGCATCGGGCACTACAGCATTTACCCAGGACAGAGTACCAATCCATATTTGGGACACTCATACCAACATTTACACACATTTACACACACACACACACACTTACATACATACCACACACTTACACATACACACCAGATCAATTTGGAGTATTCAATTTGGACTGTGGGAGGAAACCGGAGTCTCCGGAGGAAACCCACGCAGACACGAGGAGAATATGGAAACCACCGTGCCACCTAAATAATAAAGCCTTAATTCGACATTTGTAAATGATTTATTCATTCTGTGTTATTAAGTGTTATTGGTGCTTAATTGATTCAGTCTGTGATCGATTAAATATTTATTTATTCAGTTCTTTTTAGTCTCTAATTAGTGATGAACAGAACCTCACTTTAGAATATGGCGCACATCTTAGTCTATTAGTGACTTAATATTAACCCCTTATTAACTCTTAATAAACTCCAGCACAGCCATAACCTTACCAAACTCACATATAGATCAAACTATGTAATATATAATAAGACTAATAGCATGTATAATTAGTTAATAGTTAATGCTTAATCATCTGCACTATAAGAACTAATACAGCCGTTATTAATAATTTCCACATAACAGACCCCTAATTACGCACCAATAACACTTAATAACACAGAATAAAGCCTAAATAAATCATTTACAAATGTCTAATTAAGGCTTCATTAAGCAAATAATAAGACATTAATAAGTGCCTAATTTGTGTTCCCTAAAATAAAGTGATGGTTAGCACTGCTGGAACAGCATTAGCATTAGCAGCTAACTGCGCTACTCACTAGCACTCTTGCCGTTCAGAGATGAGTATTATCGGACTGTAGTCGGCGTGTTTACTTTGTTAAAATAAGCTACGTGGGATGAACCGCTAGCTAACATCGCCCTGACTTACCGGAACACTCAGGCTTCCTCTGTGTAGCGCTGTCGGGTGGCATTAGCTGCCAATTGCTGTTGGTGCTAGCGGTTAGCTGCTAATGCTAATGCTGCTGCACCCAGCCTTAGAAAAAAAAAAATCTGGAAATCTAAGCTTAGTGTAAATAAATGGAAGCGCTTTACTCACCCAAAAAAACAGTTTTCTCGAGACCGGCTGAATTAGAAGGAAAACATGGCGACAACCCTGTTCCTTACTAGAGTCACATAATGTACCTTATAATCTGGTGCGACTTATGTATAAAAATAGACCAGCAAGTAGACATTTATTGAATGTGCGCCTTACCGTTACTTGCTGAAATTTCCATTGGTGACATTTTTTAAGGAACTGTTTAAAAGAAATTAAACATAATAAAGAACAGAAGATTATGTAAACTGCTACCCTCCCAAACTAGCTTTTGTAATTGACCTTATAAATACGTGTGGACGAAAAATTCCTTCATTAAGCAGCTCACTTTTCCAACAACACCAGCCGACCACTGACAGCAGTGCCCAAACAGAGGCTTGTTAAGTGATTTCTATTAAACTACAGTCCTCCCTGTGGTCTGACCTCAGTGCCAGCAGCACCAGGGAAGAAATAAGAAGTGTTCTAGACTGAATCTCACAGTTCTTCTAATTAAACAGCTATAAAACATCACATTCTTGCAAACATAAGCTTTTTATAGCACTGGTGCACACTGGTGTTTAGTGGCACTAATAAGAAAAGTATGCAATGGGAATAAGCTAAGCACATTGTCCAAAGCATTGCACTATTTGACGCTTTTTGGAAGCAGAGAGATCCTTTTTCTTTCCCATTTTGCTTGAAACCTGTGGCCTGCTCAATAATGTGGAAGTACAGGGGTCGGACAATAAAACTGAAACACCTGTCTTCATTTTAGTGTGGGATTTTAGGTTTCATGTTTAAATTGGAGCAGCCTGGTGTTCAATCTTCATTAATTGCACATTATTGCACCAGTAAGAGCGTGAATAGTGTGAAGGTTTAATTAGCAGGGTAAGACCACAGTTCTGCTCTAAATATTACAATGCACACAACATTATGGTGGACATACCAGAGTTCAAAAGAGGACAAATTGTTGGTGCACGTCTTGCTGGAGCATCTGTGACCAAGACAGCAAGTCTTTGTGATGCATCAAGAGCCACGGTATCCAGGGTAATGTCAGCATACCACCAAGAAGCACCAACCACATCCAACAGGATTAACTGTGGACGCTGTAAGAGGAAGCTGTCTAAAAGGGATGTTCGGGTGCTAACCCGGATTGTATCCAAAAAACATAAAACCACGGCTGATCAAATCACGTCAGAATTCACAGAATGTGCACCTCAACTCTCCTGTTTCCACCAGAACTGTCCGTCACCACAATCAATTACTGTGCTCTAAAACCAGGTGTTTCAGTTTCATTCTCCAACCCCTGTAGTTTTTCTTTATTTGGGCTGGTGAACTAATTATCACAGGTGTCTGAGATTGATTTTAGTGATCCAAAGAGCCCTGAGACACAATACCATCCATGAGTTTAATTGAGAAACAAACAAAAAAATAATCTTTATGACACTTAAATCTGTAGCAAAAACTGTACTGTGTTTTATAATGTTTTCTGCAGGGGGGTGAACCCAGCATGCAGACCGTGGATGGGGTTATTAATTGATGGTACCTTAGGGTGAAAGCCCCCCAGCGGCAGCATGCTGTCAGCTACAGGAAATTTTGACACGAGTTGGACCCGAGCCAAACCGCAGGAACATGTGGAACGGATCAGCTGAAAATCGAGGATGGGAAGCTCTGATTTCTCATCGCTCTGATTTGCTGTCAGAGATTCCTCCCGGTCTGAATGAGCGCAATGTTTTATTCATTAGCCGTATAAATATTTGTCTTGTGATTCTCTTTATTTCTCTTGTTTAAACAGTTCTGTGAAGCGTGGGGTTTATCTGATGCAGATTTATCCACAGATTATGGGTTAAGAAGCTGCAGCGCAGACTGGGTGTTTTCATACACAGTGCAGCATGCCTTACTGAATTAAAAGTATTAACAATGTAGAACATCCTACCTACCTACCTACCTACCCACCTACCTACCTACCTACCTACCCACCTACCTACCTACCTACCTACCTACCTACCCACCTACCTACCTACCTACCTACCTACCTATGTACTTATCTATCTATCTATCTATCTATCTATCTATCTATCTATCTATCTATCTACATACTTATCTATCTATCTATCTATCTATCTATCTATCTATCTATCTATCTATCTATCTATCTATCTATCTATCTATCTATCTATCTATCTACATACTTATCTATCTATTTATCCATCCACCCACCCACCCACCTTCCCACCTATCTATCTATCTATCTATCTATCTATCTATCTATCTATCTATCTATCTATCTATCTATCTATCTATCTATCTATCTATCTATCTATCTATCTATCTATCTAGCTACATACTTATCTATCTATCCATCCATCCATCCATCCATCCACCCACCCACCTATCTATCTATCTATCTATCTATCTATCTATCTATCTATCTATCTATCTATCTATCTATCTATCTATCTATCTATCTATCTACCTATCTATCTATCTATCTATCTGTCTGTCTGTCTGTCTGTCTGTCTGTCTGTCTGTCTGTCTGTCTGTCTGTCTATCTATCTATCTATCTATCTATCTATCTATCTACATACTTATCTATCTATCTATCTATCCATCCATCCATCCATCCATCCACCCACCTACCCACCTATCTATCTATCTATCTATCTATCTATCTATCTATCTATCTATCTATCTATCTATCTATCTATCTATCTATCTATCTATCTATTTACCTACATACTATCTATCTATAAACTACGGACAACATTTTTCCTAAATTCCAAATACAAATATTTGAACATAGAGTATGTATTTGCAGAAAATGAACGACTGAAATGGCTGAAATAACCAAAATAATGAAAAAAGTTTTAAGAGTTCAGAAATCAATATTTGGTGGAATAACCCTGGTTGGCTTTTTTAAACATACATCTTGGCATCATGTTCTCCTCCACCAGTCTTACACACTGCTTTTGGATAACTTTATGCTGCTTTACTCCTGGTGCAAAAAATCAAAAGCAGTTCAGTTTGGTGGTTTGTTGGCTTGTGGTCATCTATATTATTCTTGATTATATTCCAGAGGTTTATAATGCTTAAATGAGCATGTTCATTTTACTCGAAACTGATTCAGAAACCGAAGTGGTCTCTTAATTTTTTTCCAGATTTCCTTGAGGAACTCTGTTTTAAATATTTCTCTTTTTTTAGCAGTTCTGGGGTGAGAAGGAAAGAGTATAAGTTGACTCTGAGTTTGACTTTGACACAGTTAAGACTGTGAAGTTGCCCTCTATACTTCAGATTATGTATTTTAGCTTCATGTGCACTTGTATCAGTGTTTTTGGAGAACCAGTGTGAAAGGTTGGTGTTTATCTGTGGTGATCGTGTCCGAGAGGCAGAGAGAATGGCACGGGCAGCGCGGGTGGTCCCGCTGGGTCTCTGCACTGCGTTTTTTATTTACAGTCGCTTGCAGTGAGATCCCATTATGCCGTGCTGCAGCAGCATGGCCCCGCGCCCAGTGGCAGCGAGGAGCGTATTTACAGGATGGTTTGAGGACGGTAACTCATGGCGACGGCCCGCGCAGCCACCCTTAATTCCACGCTGACGTTCCTGGAGCGGCTGAAGTTTGTAGGCTTGTTTTTGCGTTTTTGTTCAGTCTTTCACTTCACTTCCTTTGTTCTGGTTCTGGAGTCCTCTCACCACCCACACCCTTTCGGGCAGAAGGCCACATTCCCGGATCATAAATTGTCCAGAAACTGACAGAACCACTGACCCTCCCTCCCTACAGGACCCGTCCTCTCCTCCTCCCCACCTACTGTCCTAATATATCTCATATCTCTAATGCTCTTTATCACAGCAAACTCACCATTCACTTTATTAAAAATGCCTGTTTTCAGCTTGTGTGTATCTCTGGTACAGGGCTGCAGCTATCGATTATTTTAGTAATTGAGTATTGTTAGTGCCGGGCGATTAATCGATTTTTATCGATTATTAATTCGAATTTACAGTTAAGGACGATGTGTTTTTATAAAAATCGATTTTCTCTGAGTTTTCATTTTCACCACCGACGCTCCCCTATAGGCTCCTGTACTTCAAACTTAGCTTAGCCCCGCCCCTCTCTCCCGCACACACCCCGCCCCCCTCTCCCACGCGCACCCCCGCCCCTAAATAAATTAAATAATTAAAAACTAGTTTTTAACCATTTCTTTACCATCTTTAAATCGATTTTTTTTTCCCCTACTAAAAATTGATTTAAAGATGGTAAACAAATGGTTAAAAACTAGTTTTTATTTTATTTAGGGGCGGGGGTGCGCGCAAATCGAAAATCTGATTTTTTTTTAAATCTAAAAAATAAATACATTTAGCCCTTATCGCCCACCTCTAAGTACTGTACTGAAAAATCGATTCGATTAATCGAGTAATCGAGTAATCGGATAAAACATAAAATAAGGGATTTCATAAAGTAAGAAATTTGACTTAATAATGAACGACCAATTGGGATTATTTTTAAATTCACAACATACATTTCCACACTGCGAACACAAATAGAAATAAATAAAACACAAAATAGACATAAATACCACAAATAATAGCTTAATAATAAATTAAGTTAAATTAATTCAATCTTTTAAGATTTCTTGTAAGTATTAAATAATATAGGGCATTAATTAATAATAAAACCATAAACATTGGCTTTACGTTGTGCATCTTAGCTAAATTACATAATACAGTAAGTTCATGGCCAGCTGTGTTTTTTTTTTTTGTTTGTTTCTTTTACAGCATCCTTATTTAAGAACACCTGTGCCAGTGTCTGTGCGCGACAGCATTGGAGGTGGAGCTCTAGACGTGTCACGTATGAGGAGGTGGACGTAAACGCAGATACATATTTAGATTTATTAAATAAACAAGAAAAATAAATACAGAAAACAAAACACGGGTAACGCAAAAAACTTTTGAAAAACTCACAAAAAACAAGACTAGGATATAAATCAAACAAAGACAAATACAAGGAAAACTAATGAAACTAGAAACTCTAACTTTAACTTTAACTCTAACTCTAACTAGAAAATACAAAAACAACAGACCAAGATCGTAGTAACAAAAAGAGTCTAAGGAACACAAAACACAAACTCTACTCACGAATATACAGTCACAAAGATACAAAACAAGACTCCACAAGCAAACACCCATACAAGGGGCTATTTATACACAAGGAGGCTGAAGACAGGTAACGAGGGGGCGGGGTTACAAACAAGACACAAGGTGACAACACTAATAGCTAGGGTGGGGCTAGGGCGGAGACAGGACAACAACAAAACACATGGCTGGGAACACAATACAGGAAAACAGGGCACAGAAAACCAAAAGAGGGAAAAACACAGGACAGACACAGGCTAATATGTGACAAGACGCCCATGCACATACTGTACAGTGCATCACAGTGACTGTAGATGAACACATATGGAGCATTACTGCATCATAAACCCAGTAAACAAGGAGAGCAAGCTCTTCAGCACATAGAGACACATAGTGGCTTTTTGCCAAAAGCCCTGGATATGAGCGTGGCTGTGTGTGCGTGTGTGTGTGTGTGTGTGTGAAGGAGAAAGCAGAAGTAGAAGAAGAAGAACGTCAAATGTCAGGAAAGGCGTGCACTCTGAAAATTTGCTATTCAGAGCCATCTGCCGCAGATAGCTCTTACCCGTGCTCTGGCTCCATTATCTGCGCTTTGTTCCAAAGCTGGAGCACAATCTTTAAGTCAGTCCCAATCAGAAAATTGCTGGAAAAAATCAGACGGGCCTGAGCAGAAGATAAAAGCTTATATAACGAGCAACACTCTGGCTCTAACGTACAAACTGCACGAGGCACGACTGCAAATACATGCCCTCTGTTTTCACACCTTATACCCAGACTATAAGCTGCACTTAAAATCCTTTAATTTTCCCAAAATCAAAAACAGTGCACCTTATAATCTGATGCTCCTTATGTATGAATTCTACCAGTCAGGTATTAAGGAGCAGTAAAGCCAAACTCTCAGTTTAGTTCTCCAGCAGCGAGGCTGAAACAGCATTAGCATTAGCCGCTAACCATGCTAAGCACTAAACGCTCTCCCATCATTTAAAGATATGCTAGCCTGTAGCCTGTTGCTAACCCTGGCTCGCAATGCTGGAGCAGCATTAGCATTAGCCACTAATCATGCTAAGCTCTAGCTCTTTCACTGCAGTCTGCGTGTTTACCATGTGTCCGTTAAATACCGTAAAAAAAGCAGCGTCATGTCATGTTGTGAAGATTACTTTATTATCACTTATATAAACCATTTTTTTGAGCAAAGTGAACACGCCAACACATTTCATCAGAGCCTACTTTACATATTTGCGTGAATAATTGATGAAATTACTGTAGAAACGATAGAGACGATAGAAGGATAGACACTTTTTTATCATCCACAGCACTAATTGTAACCCTAGACTTTGTGATCAAGCAGTGATGAAAGTCCATTAGACTCGTTCGTTCGCTTTCTTCAATTTCTCTTTTCTTCTTCTTTTTTTTCTTCCAGTTCCTTCCGGAAGCAGGGGATGAGTCAGGAGTGAATCAGCACTGGTTTCTGGTTTGACTGGCAGGTGGCTTGGTAGGAAACGAGGCCTGAAGAGTGAGAGAGAGAGTGAGTCGGATATCGAGAGGGAAAGCGTCGCCACAGAGATCTCGCCTTTCAGGCAGAGAAGAGGATTGCCTTACGCCACCGGACCCGCTCTGGAGTTCGGGGAGGGAGGGAGGGAGGGGGGAGTAACTGGATACAGTGGATGCTGGAGAGGTTGTGTGGTTGACCGATTGTAGGCTGTGGTCAACCCTAAACCCAAATTCCCCAATTCTACAGCCCTCATTTCCCAAACACTCAACCAGTCCGTGGGATTGAGGAGGGAACCTTTGAAAGGGGCACGTTTGGGGACCTTTGCTGCAGGGTTGGGTTATTTCTGGTTGATTTCTTGTTGATTCTCTTTGGGATTATATTGGAGTTATATGACTTCGAACTGCAGACAGACAATCAGAGATAAATGTCCTCTATCGTGCTGAAAGCCCTCCCATAGTGTCATCAGTCTGTGGAGTTAAAAAACCCGACAGCTCTCTGTAAACCAGACAGTTTTCAGGATCCTTGCAGGAACGTTTGTCCGGAACGTTCTCTCCTATCCCTTTAATGTTTGCTCGAGGCCCAAGTCTACGGCTGGAGGCTCCGTCATGGCCAGAGCCCTGCTGAAGATCCAGCGCTACTTCCGCCGGAAGCCCGTCCGCTTCTTCTCCTTCATCCTCCTCTACCTCACTGCCGGCAGCCTCGTCTTCCTCCACTCCGGATTCTCCGGAGACAGCGCCCAGGTGGGTCGCGAGCCGCTCGCCTTGGCTGAGAACGGGGCCTCGACCTCGGAAGGCCGTGGCCTGGGGCTCATCGGCCGGGTGTTTAAGGACACTCGCAGGGCTGCCCGCAGGTTCCGTCCGAAGGGGAACGGTCAGGACGGCCCGGCGTGGGCAGGCGCCGGAGGCAGGAGCCGAGCAGCCAAAGAAAGAAGAAGCACCAAAGAGATAGAGGATGGGAGAGGTAAGACAAGGCTTTTTGCTGTTACAATTTTCATTTTGCAAGTTTACAAGTTCTGTCTGCATTAGTGCTCCATCCAGTCCTCATGGAGGTCCAGCTGGACACAATCAAAGAGTCCTTATGAACCATCTTAAGGAACTACTGGTCTAAATTATAGACTGTATATACTGCAAGTATGGACAGGACTAGGGCTGGGCGATATGGATCAAAAACTATATCTCAATATTGGTTTGGAAGGTTTTTTTCATACTAAATAAGGCAAGGCAAGTTTATTTATACAGCACCTTTCATTTAAAGTGCTTCACAAATTAGAAAATACGAATATAAGTCAAATTAAAAAAGAGGTTTTAGAGCACAATAATTGATTGTGGTGACGGACAGTTCTGGTGGAAACAGGAGAGTTGAGGTGCACATTGAATTCTGCCGTGATTTGATCAGCCGTGGTTTTATGTTTTTGGATACAATCCGGGTTAGCACCCGAACATCCCTTTCAGACAGCTTCCTCTTACAGCGTCCACAGTTAATCCTGTTGGATGTGGTTGTTCTTCTTGGTGGTATGCTGACATTACCCTGGATACCGTGGCTCTTGATGCATCACAAAGACTTGCTGTCTTGGTCACAGATGCTCCAGCAAGACGTGCACCAACAATTTGTCCTCTTTTGAACTCTGGTATGTCACCCATAATGTTATAGTGTGCATTGTGTACAATATTTAGAGCAGAACTGTGCTCTTACCCTGCTAATTGAACCTTCACACTCTTTACGCTCTTACTGGTGCAATGTGCAATTAATGAAGATTGAACACAAGGCTGCTCTAATTTAGCCATGAAAAGGGATGTTTTTAAACATTAAATTAGTAGTAAGTCAGAAAACAGGATCAGAAGTGGATGCTGGAAGTCGTGCTGTTTCACTCTTTGGCCTGAAAGATGCTCATCAGCACTGGCAGAACAAGAGAAGAGTAATGGAGGCTTTTATGCCAAACACTTAGACCCACATAGCAAATGGCCCATTTCTAAAATACACCTACCACTTTCCTTCAGCCCACATACTGCTGTGTGAAACGACGGTCATGACTTCATCCGAGTCCGGGCACTTGAGCACAGTCTCAGCTGTCTAAAGTTGGACCAATTTTGGACTAAAATAAAAAGGCTTTAAAAATGTTTTACAGGGTGGCTTGATTGAGAACCTGCTGAGTTTAAATTCCTTTAGGGCTGCAGCTATCGATTATTTTAGTAATCGAGTACTCTACTGAAAAATCGATTCGATTAATCGAGTAATCGGATAAAACATATTTGTTTGCTTAAAGATTAATTAAAAATACACAAGAGAAAACAAGACATTTTTACTTAATAATGAATGACCATTATTAAGATTTTTCCTTTTTTAGATAAGTTATATTGTGAATTTAAATTCACAACTTGCATTTCCAAACTGCAAACACAAATAGAAATAAATAAAGGAATATTAATAATTTAATAATGTCATGTCTGGTGCTGAAAGCGCTTCTATCTCTCCCACACCCATCTCTACCTGCGATTTCCAAGCTTCCAACTACAATACCCAGAACACACCACACTATGACATCACACTCACTCCCGATCACATGTTACACCACATGACACCTCCAGGAAGTCCTGGAAGTACTGATTTCCCTCACTATAAAAGGACCAGCAGTGATTGGATCTCTTCCTAACTGGCCCCTACCTTTCACAGAACTAAATCAGTTCTGATTGGATTTCGCCCCTGCCAAACATTTTCGTCTCATTTTTATTTGTTGACGACAATGTCAGTTAATTTTGTCTCGTATTTATTTTTTTAATACTCTTTTTATTTAGTTATTGTCTTGTTTTCGTCTTGACAACAAACACTATGACGAAAATAACTCGTGGCACAGAAAATTACTTTTTTAAATTTTTTATCATTTTTTTAATCGAGTAACTCGAATTACTCGAGTAATCGTTTCACCCCTAAATTCCTTTCCAAACCCGAACTGTGGCGGCTGAAGCTGTGCTGGTTTTGGTTTTATCACTTTACACTTGTGTTTGTCGTAACTGATCTACAAGTGCTTTAACTTCATTACACCCTGACTAGGGGTGGGTTTTAAAAAATGATACAAATGATAAATAATACAAAATATAGATTCTTATAAAGCCAAGATCAAAAAGCGAACTTATTAACATAACTAACCAGTAAAATACCATTAAATCTAAAGTCAGCGAGTAATGCAGCTCAGAAAAACAGTTAGTGGGGCTTTATCTGGAGCTAACATGCAGAATTGTTTTAATTTAGCCACATTGGGGGATTTTTGAGCATGAACCTCCTGTTTAAGATCATGGTTAAATATCTAAATTCTGTTAATATTTCATATCATTCTCTGTTCAAGTTTTTTTTTTCCTGGGGCGCTCCTGATGAGAGCCAGTTCCATCATCCAACATTTTTGATGGTCTTTGCGGTGACTGCACTTGAGGATACTTTTAAAAAAATCTAGATTTTTTTCAGATTGACTGATCTTCATTACGAAACTATTATTTTTTCTTTATTTAGTTGAGTAGTTGTTGCTTCTCATAATCTGGATTAGAACATTACTTAAATATTCACTATTCACTGTATACCTGTAACTCTACCTCTTCACTACTTTACTTTAACTGATGCTCTCAAATAATTAAAATTAAGAGACAAGAGATTCAAGTAGTAATTAACTCTTGATGAGTTCAGCACAGCTGTTAACTGAAAGCCTGGATTCCAGGTGACTCTACTTCATAAAACTGACTGAGAAAATCCAGCAGAGATGTGCAAAACTGATCATTCTGGTTTGTTTAACACTTTTCGATGCTTCATATGATGTAAACGTTGGCCGTATTGTCCAGCGCTATGAGCTATGAGCTAATAATCTTACTGACTGCGTCTGATATCCATTAATATTTAATTAAAGCACTAAAGTAGTGAGTGAGTTTGCCTTGGGCGGCTGACTGCATTTGCAGGTTGAAGGGGGCAAATCTTCATTTTTGTACGTTCTGTTTTTACCAAACTATTCCTTTAAATAAGCAATTTAAAGGGCAGGACTGTTTAAAAAGAAAAGGTTAATATTTGACCGCAATAATGACTTGACTAGCGAGGGCACCCACCTCCCCCCGACTGCCCGCGCACACTAATGCCTCATTACGGACGTGATAATTGCTGCTCACGCCTCCCGTCGCTCTCTCTGGGGGAAAGATGAACATGTCTCGGGCCGGCCGAGCTTAATGGAAGGACCGTGTTCGTGGCAGTGAAGCCTCTGCCCTGTTAAAACAGGCGTAATTGGTGGGATGGGGAGCGGACGCTCTGGACAGTAACGATGTCCAGACGAGTTAATGAGGTGAGGGGAATGGATCTGTGAAAAGAGCTTTGGACTTTTTGTCCTCCCAACAATTAAAGTAAACAAGAGAAAATGCTTCCCTCTAGCAGCTCTGGAACGACTGTTCAGATCATTGTCTCCAGACCTGTGATTAAAGTGTAGCTTTATGTTCCTCTATAGTACAAGTTTAACGTTCAAATGTTTAAATTTTAATATGTTTTTTTATTATTTTAAAATGTTCTGCACTGTACAGTTTTGAACATCTCTGCTGGATTTTCTCAGTCAGCTTTATGAGGTAGAGTATCCTGGATTTCAGGCTTTCAGTTAACAGCTGTGCTGAACTCATCAAGAGTTAATTAATTAGTTAAACAAGAATTTCTTGTCTCTTAATAAAGTGTTTGAGAGCATCAGTTAAAGTAAAGTAGTGAAGAGGTAGAGTTACAGGTATACAGTGAATAGTGAATATTTGAGTAATGTTCGAATCCAGATTAGAACTACTCAACTAAGTAAAGAAAAAAAATATTTTAATAAATGAAGGTCAGTCAATCTGAAAAATTTCGGAAAAAATAAAAAATAAATAGAAAAAATATATATATAATATATATATATATATATTGCTATATATTATATAGCAAATATAGACTTTGAAATATACTTGGTTCATTTATTATCCTTTGCAGTTGTTTGAAAATTATTTCAGTTTTTATTTAGACAGTAATTGATTTTATTTGTGTGTTTTGATAACTAACTATCTAACAAAAGTATCAGCTGCTGTTGTGCACTGGAACTGGAATCCAAACTGAAATAATTTTCAAATAACTGCAAGGGATAATAAAGTGACAAAGTATATTTAAAAATATATGTTTGCTATATATTTTCTCTTTTTTGAAATTGCAATATATCTTTTTTTTTCTTTTGATTTTATTAATGGGACTCTCCACTTGGTCAGCGATAACATTTAAACCACATTATTTCAAGAATTTCCCCCCGGGGATCAATAAAGTATCTATCTATCTATCTATCTATCTATCCATCCATCCATCCATCCATCCATCCATCCATCCATCCATCCATCCATCCATCCATCCATCCATCTATCTACATAATACACAATAAAATAAATTCACAGTGCAATCTCTGAACCTTTGAGGCATGGACTCCACATGACCTTTGAAGGTGTCCTGTGGTGTCTGGCACCAAGACGTTTAACACCTGTCCAGATAGGCTAACCTTCACTCCCTATAAGCATTAATGAGCCTTGGGCATCCATCACCCTGCTGCTGGCTCTCGGCTTTTCTGTTCCTGGTCAAAAGTACCTTGTATTCATAATGTATTATAAAGGCATTCATATTGCATTATAAAACATGCATAACACCTTATAATGACTTTAATAAGCCTGTATAATAACTCATAAGTAGTTACTGTGACATTCATAACACATTATAAACTACCGGTGTAAGGGTTTACAAAGAAAGGAATTATAATGCTTTATAGTATCTGTTCATAAGAGCATTGTATAATGTAGTGTTGTAATGCACTATAACACAGATGTGGTATAATGCATTTTGGTATAATGCATTATAATCTGCAGCTATGATTTCTCAAATTAAGTATATAAAAACTCACTTCCCTTATAGTCAGCAATGACTGTATAAAAGGCTTTATAATGTGTTATGCACTTATATAAAAGCTTAATTTGAGAAATCATAGCTGCATATTATAATGCATTATACCAAAATATACCAAATCTGTATAAATCTGTTATAGCGCATAACAACACTACATTGTACAATGTTCTTATGAACAGATATTATAAAGCATTGTAAGCCCTTTCTTTATAAATCCTTACACCTGTAGTTTATAGGGGTGTCACAATTCTCTAAATCCTTGATTCGATTTTATTTCCGATTTTCTTTTTTCTTTTTTTCTTTTTTACAGCAGAGAGGCCTATGCCAGTTTTAGATTAGTCTATGGTCAGTCATTGGTTTTATTAATCAAATTTACAAAAGGTTTCAAAAGGTGAGCTTGATATAAGTGATGCAAAGTGATACAAGTGATCTGTAATACACCACATTAGGCACTAATGGTCAAATTTAAATAATTTAATTAAGATATATATGTAATGCCATCTAGTGGCTTTTTTTTTGTAACAGCAGTGTGCGCTATTAAAACAGCAATGTGCAACATAACATAAATAATAATAAAAAAATACAGGAACAGTCATGTACAAAATAATAGAACAATTAGAGCCGTAATAAACTGAACTCTATCCTACTATAACAGTTAAACATGAAAAATAAGACTCGGTCCCTGAGAATGAGAAGTTTTTTTCTTTAATAAAGATATATTATTAACTGTATCTGAGAGAAAGATGCTCCTTAAGGTACCAAAACTATTAACATATTTGAGGCTAGACAAAAAAACTGTTATTTTTATATTTTAAAGTTTTTCTTTAAGAAGAATGTCCACATTCTCTGGAGAAAGAGCTGATCTTTCAGCAGTCACAATGTCCGCGGCGTCGCTACAGTGTGCTGCTCCATTTGTGAAGCGTGTTGCGCCAATTGAGTAGCGTGCTGCGCCATTTGAGTAGCGTGCTGCGCCATTTGAGTAGCGTGCTGCGCCATTTGAGTAGCGTGCTGCTCCACTTGTGTAGCGTGCTGCGCCATTTGCGTTGCGTGCTGCGCCAATTGAGTATGTGCTGCGCCATTTGAGTAGCGTGCTGCGCCATTAGAGTTGCGTGCTGCGCCATTTGCGTAGCGCGCATGCTTGCGTAGCTTAGAGGGAGGGATCGTCAATCCTCTTTTTGACTTTGAGGCTCGAGACTTTGATATAATTACGATCGATTTTGATAAAATAACGAAATCATGACACCCCTAGTACAGATTGTTATTTTAAAAAGGTCCTTCAGCTTCTACTCATTACCGTGTTAAACCAGTCTGTCTCTCAACATCCAGCGCTCCAACTGTTCTCTGAACCGCAGGCAAAAGCAATACAGAGAGTGTATCCATCTCTTCTCATTAAGCTAATCCTCTGAAATGTTAAAGCATTGTGAGCAGGTGCTTCTGGAGCTGATAAAGCCACATGCCCCTCACTCTCCCCAGCCATATGCAACGTGTCTCCCACTGTTAACATCTGATTACAGTAAGCTTAGTCTTTCACCCTGGTAAGAATGCTCACACTCAGAGTAGTGCTGGATCAAAGTTTGAAGATCTAGGAAAAATACAGGGGTTGGAGAATGAAACTGAAACACCTGGTTTTAGAGCACAATAGTTTATTGTGGTGACGGACAGTTCTGGTGGAAATTGAATTCTGTCGTGATTTGATCAGCCGTGGTTTTATGTTTTTTTGGATACAATCCGGGTTAGCACCCGAACATCCCTTTCAGACAGCTTCCTCTTACAGCGTCCACAGTTAATCCTGTTGGATGTGGTTGGTCCTTCTTGGTGGTATGCTGACATAACCCTGGATACCGTGGCTTTTTATACATCACAAAGACTTGCTGTCTTGGTCACAGATGCTCCAGCAAGACGTGCACCAACAATTTATCCTCTTTTGAACTCTGGGATGTCACCCATAATGTTGTGTGCATTGCAATATTTAGAGCAGAACTGTGCTCTTACCCTGCTAATTGAACCTTCACACTCTGCTCTTACTGGTGCAATGTGCAATTAATGAAGATTGGACACCAGGCTGCTCCAATTAAGCCATGAAACCTAAAATCCCACACTAAAATGATGACAGGTGTTTCAGTTTCATTGTCCAACCCCTGTACATGAATATATATATATATATATATAATATTTGAACATTAAATGCAGTTATACTGCAGCACTGGAGTCAGATTAATGTGCATCACTCTCTCTCTCTCTCTCTGTAAGAAACCAACCAGGAGTTTGGATGCAAATGCAGACAGGTTTATTAATCCAAATCAGAAGGCAAAAATCGTAGTCAAAACAGGCAAAGTTCAAAAAGACCAGAAAAGACACGCTAGGCTAAAATCGTAGTCAAGGGAAAGCGGTAGATCAAAAACCAGGAAAACAGTAACAGTAATAACGCTCGATAAGACACAATGTGGCAATATCTCGCAACTAGGCAGTGCATGAGTCCAGTTTATATAGTCCTGTAGATGAGTGATCTCCCACAGGTGTGTGGGAGAGGAGGAGTCAGCCTCAATACTCAGGAGAGGTGGATCTTAAAGGTGTAGTGCGAGCAGGTGTGACACTCTGTTTTACTCTGCTTTCTCTTTCCAGCTCATTTGAGGTAATTTTTTATGTGCGATATTTCCAAGAATGCTCCACCGGCATTCTGATAATTCTGAGATTTCTGTGGGAACTGGCCAGTTTCAGACATTCTTTAGTTTCATCAGGATTCTTGTGTAATCTTGTGAAATCCCTCTTATTAAAAACATGCACTGAAATGTCAACTACAAAAAAAAATATTTTAAAGTTAAAGGTTTTCGAAAGACACAATTCAAGATCCTGATTGAGAGCATTAAACACACTATACACTATGCTAATATGTGTGGTTAATTAAGTTGTAATACACGAGAGGGAGTGCTATAATGTGTAAAATTGGCACTGTTGTGCTGTGGATGAGTGTATTATTGTATAATGTATACCACAGTTCCATTATCGCTGTTTATTGAAAGATTTTATAGCGTTAAAGAGGACGAGAAAATACGATCTGTTTGGTTAAAATAGTTCCACTGCTGCTCTGCTCTGTTTGTAGCTGCGCTGTTTGGCTTGTAAGCGCTGCATCAGGTTACCTGTACAGTATGTGGTGGAGTAATACAGTAATACATGCAGAGGTTCAGTTACAGTGCATTACCGGCTGATAATGGCACTCATAGAACTCATATAGAGTCTCCCAGCCAATCACATTGCAGGGTCGGAACTAACTGTAGTACAATAATGGATAATCTGTTAGGTACCACTGAGGTGGCAATTAGCCAAAAAATTTGATTATTTTAAAAATGTATTGCCTTGTAGTTAACATATATTTATTCTTACTGGAGAGTTCAAACATATATAAAATCCTAAGAAAAACTAAATTTGCTAAAATATTTTTTTTTTTCATAAAAAATATGATACAAAATTCACTCGTCTCAGAGAATTGCCCAAGTTTTAAGAGTTAAGAGAAATCAATATTTGGTGGAATAACCATGGTTTAGTTTTTAATCACAGTTTTTTTTTCATGCATCTTGGCATCATGTTCTCCTCCACCAGTCTTACACACTGATTTTGGATAACTTTATGCTGCTTTACTCCTGGTGCAAAAATTCAAGCAGTTCAGTTTGGTGGTTTGATGATTTGTGATCATCCATCTTCCTCTTGATTATATTCCAGAGGTTTTCAATTAGATAAAATCAAAGATATTATGGAAGATATATATATATATATATATATATATATATATATATATATATATATATATATATATATTTACCTGATAACTTGATTAACGGACCAATAGAAACATTTCAAAGTGACCTGAAATAAACCCTTTTTTTACATTGACTTCCATTAAAGGTTTAGGAGGTTGAAATGTATTTTTTTGTCCTGTAAATTTCCTGTTTTGGAGATACTTGTTTTTGATTGGACAGAGAGGATATACACACTACACACACACTGATAATCTGAAAAAAGATACACAAGGCAAGCAGTCAGCTCTCCTTCACTAAAGCTGCCTCCACACTGCCTCCTTCTGGACTCAATCACAACTACACACACATATATATTAGCACTGTAAATCTAGTTCCTATTTCCCTGTAGATCACCTGGATCTGTGATTAAACTGAGCTCCGCTCTCATATTCTCTCAGGATATATTCCAGTGTCTGTTTCATTCTCCATCCAGATCTCCAACCTTCCAGTCTCTCCATATTAATGAGCCAATCAGCCAACATCAATTCAATTAAGTGTTTCATACAAACACTGTGGAACAGTATATTTATTCATATTTGTTATAAATATTTTTTATTCTTCAAAGTAGCTCTTGATTAAATGATCAGTTTTGCTTTATCTCTGCTGGATTTTCTCAGTCAGTTTTATGAGGTAGAGTCACCTGGAATGTTCAGCTTTCAGTTAACAGCTGTGCTGAACTCATCAAGAGTTAATTACTTGAATTTGTTGCCTCTTAACCCCTTCTGTTATGTTCATTTGTCAGGAACGGCAATGTTTTTCTCGGGTTAATTTGAACTGGTGCATGTTTTATTATCCGAAAGATAATCTGAAACCAAAAAAATCCTAAATGTTTTCAATGTGTTTGGATGTGAAGCGCAGATGTGAACAGTGAACGCTGCACATACCGCGCTCTAGGTGTGTGAACATCATGGAGCAGCATCAGTGTTTTGACAGTGTTTGTTCATAGCAGTGTATTATCTGACTAATATATTAGTTTAAACTGCATCTTTTCAGCAGTTTAGCTCAATTAAAAAGAAGCATATATACATATTTAATATCTGGGTTGAATCGAGACCAGATTACGTTCTCACTACAATTTTTGTATTCTTTTTTTTTTTTTTTGTATTCAACTGTTTCCAAATTATTCATGTGCATTAACGCTTTAACACATTGACAGCCCCAATAATAAATAATCAAAAGCAAAACATTTTTAAGGGGCCAAACTAGCTCTTTTATATTTATGACATCATTCTCCACTGACATCAATATTCACTGCAATTCTCCACTGAGTAATGTGTAAGTTGGCTGTTTTAATTTGCACTTATATGATCTATTAATGCAAAAAAAAAAAAAAAAAAAAAAAAAAAAATCCCATTTCCCCTTACAGCTCTCTCTACTTCTCTCAGCCAAGAAACATATAGAGGATCTAACTCTAAAGTGGTTAATCTGGGTCACTGGAGCGTTTCTCTTCTCCCCAGTGCTGTAAAGTGATCTGTATGAATCACGCCCAAGACAAGTTGTCATGTTCCATTTATCCGACCGCAAAAAAAAAAACGAGCCGAGGTCAGCTGGGATGATCCATTTGGGGGGTAGTTCACTATGTAAAATTCATAATGTGCTGGAAAATGTATTCATAATGTATAGATGGGTTATGTCACTCTAATGCATTATGTGTGTTGGAAAGCGTGTGGAAATCTGGTGCTACTATGCACAATTTCCATTTCTTGAAATACAGTGCCCTGCTAAAGTATTCTTCTGCACTGGATGTAAAGGGGCTGAATAATATTGCACGCCCCACTTTTCAGATTTTATAAAAATAAAAAAAAAGTACCACTTTAAAATAAGACTACCTTTATAAAGGGTTAATAAATGGTTTACAATTAGTTTATTAATGGTTACTAATTAGGTTGTAAATGCCTTAAAAATCATTAATAATTAGTTATGTGGCTGTGGGTTCACTATTTGGCAAACAACAGGTCGACATACATTTCTACATATGTGTTATAACTGATTATTAATGATTTTAAGGCATTTACAACCTAATTAGTAACCATTAAAAAACTAAACAATGTATAAACCCTTTATAAAGGTAGTCTTATTTTAAAGTGGTACCCAATTTCATATCTTTATGTTTGAAGCCTAAAATGTGGCAAAAGTTTGAATAGTTCATTGGGGCCGAATACTTTTGCAAGGCACTGAAGGCGAGCTCAGGGTAGACAAAGCTTTAAGTGACATGACTCATGACATGACTGAGATCTGCTTCAATGTTTTGAAGATGTGATGCCCAGCTATTAAAAAACATTCTAAGAATGTTTAGCAACGTTTCAGAAAGGTTCCAGGAAGGTTAGCATGTAGCCAAAAGTTGTAAAAAGAAAACTTGACATGTCGAACCTTCAAAAAAAAAAAAAAAAAACGTTCAAAAAAGTTGTACTAACCAAAAATTACTTAAAACCACCGAAGAGCATCATGCAGTCTTTGTACCTAAAACATCACAAGCGTGACCCAACCCCCCCCCCCCCCCACAAATAAACTTATATTTTGTATATATTACATATATATATTAAAATTTAGAATTTAGAATTTTTTATTTTTGCCCAATAAAAAATAAAAAAGACAATATATATATATATATATAATGTTTTGGCAAATGGTTAAATTCATTCCACAGTTTTTTCCTCCTATACCTATGGAATTGTTCTGGGATATTTTCATAATCTGAATAAATTAAATAAATAAAAATACAAAAATGAAATATATTAATACTATAAATCGAGAGAATCTGAATTCTGAATTCTGAAATTAAGATTCTCTGGCCACAAAAAAATATATATATTTTATTTTATTTTACTTTTCCATTCCGCCTTAAATGCTGCCATCTGTTGCATCTGTTGCACTATTTAAGGTGTAATGGAAAAGATAGCTAGCTAGCTACTGAGACAAACTGCTAGCAACATTTGTTATGCTTTTTATGAAGAATTCAGCCATAAAACATTGAAACTACACGTTAAACTATGGTAATATAGTGCTAATCATCAGTTTTAAGAAGGATTTTTTTTTCTACATTTGTGGGTTTCTTTGGTCGCTTGTTTCGCCATCTTACCAGTGATTCTCATAAGCCTCGGTTTAAAGTGTGCTAAATCTGACAAATCTCTGTATAAAGGGCCAAAAGCCCAATAAAATGAGGTTACCCAATGAACTAGTCCTGTCACAATTATCAACTACATTATCGACTTATCATTCAATAAATTTACATGACTTCAATCATTTTAATAATCATGATATCGTCCATTGTGTTTGCACTTACAAAATGCACTTACATATATAGTGACTGTGGGCGTGGCTGCAGTGACCTGGTAGTGCTAAAGCACAGAGAGACACAGACACAGGGAGTGAATTGACTCAAAACATACCTTTATTAGAAAAAAATGCCCTCCATCAACACTCAAAACTTAAAGAAACATATTAACGGCCCAGTGCGGCTCTATTCGCTTAACTTTATTGTCTATTAGGCTTGTGATGCCTCAGTGTATCTCTCGAGTAAAGGCTGAAGCAGGGTCTTTATGCTGGTTCAACATGTGCCAGCTGGGACAGACCGGGGGGCTGCACGTCATGGTGTGCGGTTGTCTTTAAAAGGGTTAATTCCTTTGTTATGATATTATGTTATCATTTTATTAGTGCCAAATTAGTAGTTTTAAAATGTCAATGTCTTAAAGTACCGTTTATTGCGATAATGTCTGGGATAAAATATATATCGTTCGCAAAAAATTGTTTTCGTGACAGGCCTAGGTAAAAAAAAAAAAACACACCACCACCACCTTTCGTAAGCATCTGGCAACAAGAACACCACCTACACCTCTCGTTCCACTTTTCACTCTCCGCAGACTCTCAGCTGCTCCAAATACCTGCATCACGAGGGGAATCAGAGCTTCGCCTGTATATAAAGCAGATTATTAAACTCGGCAATACGATTAGCTCACAGCTCCGGATACTGGGCCACTCTCAGCCTTTTACACAATTGCAATTATCTTAATGCTGCCGGTTGGCATCCGTATAATAGAATCCAGCTCTACTTTTAGCCAGCTATTAGAAAAGGCTTTAAGACTAATGGAGAGACCTGATATGACATGGCACAGATGGGGGGGGGGGGGGGCGTATATAAAAGCGTGTATTGTGTGGAGATTAATGTAGGGGATCATGGTGTATCATCATATAGCTCAGTGGGGGAACTGGTTTCTGGCTTATGGTGGCAACTGTGAGAAGACTGTTCTGATGGTAATTTTTAGATGGTAAATAGATGCAGTAACATTTTTATGCTCATTAGGGGTGTGCCATATCGTATTGTACACAATAATATTGCCAAAAAATGTACCCTGAAATATCGTGACATATCACATCAGGGTTCTACTTTTTTGCTGTTTTAAGCAATTATTATATATCTACTAGAGCCTGTAGATTATATCTGTCCAGTATAATTTATTTTACTTTAATACTGAATATATGGAGATATTTGGAGTGCATTATTAATATGATTAGTATCAAGACATTCTGGATTATTGACTTTTGTTACAAACCTGATACAATAATTATTATTTTTTTTAATATCTCAGTTAGCCATATCATATTGCATGCAAAACTAAAATTCTAAATATTTTTTTTCTAATTCAGTGTTTTTTTAGTCATATCGCCAAAAGTATCGTTATCGTAAAAAAAAATACAGTGAAATATCGTGATATTATTTTAGAGCCATATCGCCCACCCCTACTATGGTATGATAATCACCATAATCACCATAAGTAACCAAGTAATATTGTTTAAGAAAATGAAGGAAATTACGAAAGCTGAAAGTGAAAGTTCTCCTTAACTGAAACTAATAAAAAAAAAAATATTAAATAAAATAAAAAAATAAAATAAACTGAAATTACAGATTGAATACCCTCATTTTGTGTTTGTTAGTTTATTTAAAATTTATTTATATAAATGTGGTATATCGTGATATATATCGTTATCATGATATAAAAAAAAATCCGTATCATGATATATGATTTTTGCCATATCGCCCAGCACTAATGTTCATACATTCATTTTGTCACTTTTTTCACCATTGAATATACGATACCAGTCAAAAGATATTTTCTCATCATTTAATAGATTTTCTATGAATCGTACTAAACCGTAAAAAAGTGGTTGTTCTCCACAATCCTTTGACCTAAATCTGATCAACTAAAATGTGTGATTTGTATAGCTTTTTAATATTAAAGCTGATGTCTGTAAGTTTTGGGATTTGAGGAATTTCGGATTTAGGGCCCTCTCTGGTGAGAATGGGTAATTGCACCGAGCATGCGGAAAAATCATTTTAATAAACTGGGCGGGTGTGATGCAGTCTTCGTTCAGAGCGTTTCTTTGGTTTTACTATGAGTGAATGGAGGAGCTACTGAGCTCTGAGTTTCCTCTTCTGAAGTCTCCACTGCTCCACCAGCCTCTCACGTTCAGCTGTAAAAGCATAAAACTGAGCCGGATCCTCTTTTAGAGGCTGTACGTGTGTTTTAAGTACGTAAAGATGCGTGACGTGTCCGGAAGAAGAAGAACTCGAGCGAACCGAAGCGACCCGACACCCCAGTTTTTAAAAAAAAAAATGAATATATTAATTAGGCTTAGCAGGGATGGTGGTTTCAGCAAACTGGTACCATTAAACACAATATTTTATCCATATTCTTCTCCACTCAGAAATGCTTCTGCTTTCAGTTAAGAAAATAACACAGAATGCCACTTTAAATGTACAATGAATAGTGAATAGTGAATAATGGAATAATTATTTAATCCAGATTATGAGAAGCAAGATGTACTCAACTAAATAAAAAAAAGACTTTAAGGAATGAAGGTCAGTCAATGCGAAACATTTGAAAGTATTCCCAAGTGCAGTCACTGCATTATACATTATAATGATGAAACTGGCTCTCATCAGGGCCGCCCCAGGAAAGGAAGAGCTAGAGTTTCCTCTGTTGCACAGAATAATTTCATCAGAGTTTCCAGCCTCAGAAACTACAGGTTAACAAACAGCCCCCCAGATAAGAGCATCTAAATGGTTCACAGAGTTTTTTGGTTTGAATTAGACTTAATCCATAATCTGGATTAACGATATGACCATGATAAAGATTGTTCTAATACTGATTATGGGGATTTTATTTACAAAGCAGCAACAAATACAACCAGAGAAGAAGAGCTTTCAGAGTATTCTCTAGATGTGAGGTGCAGTTACAGCAGTGAGCCAATAGAGAGCAGCATGAGCCAAACAGACATAAACAGTTATAAAACAGCCTCAAACCGTATCTATAATTATTCCTGCTATTTAGTTCACTCTATATCAGAGCTCTATATGAGTCAGCAGTAGGTTAAATTATGATTTTTATTTTGTGTTTTAAAGATTTTTTTCTGTGCCTTTTTTATATTATAATATCTTTCTAATGTCATTTAAAAAAACCCACACAATTTTTTTTTTATTACTATTATTTGACAAATGGGATTTTTTATTTTATTTTTTAGAAATGTTATCTATTAATATTATTAGTATCATGATATTCTGGATCATTAATTTCTGTTAAAAATCTGATTCAATTCTTGTATTTTTTTGTAAATATCTCAGTTATGTGGTGTTCCGGATCATATCCTATCGTATGCTTTAATAGAATTTAATTTGCATTTTGTTGCAGTAGTGTATTGTTAAAATTATTATTATTATTTTTAATTCACTGTTTTGTTATATCGCCACGGGTATCGGTATCACGAAAAATATCATGAAATATCGTGAAATTAATTTAAGGCAGAGGTGGAAAAAGTACTGAAAATTTGTAATTAATTAAAAGTACCTTTACTTTGCTAAAATTCTACTCAAGTAAAAGTAAAAGTACCCATCTAAAAATCTACTCGAGTAAAAGTAAAAAAGTACTCAATTTAAAATGTACTTTGAGTAAAAGCTACATAGTTACTTTTAATAATTTTATGTAAAAAAAAAAAAAGTACAAATCATAAATTAAATAATTATTAAATTAAATGATTTGGATCTTTCAGGCAGTATTTGTTCAGATCACCCCATAAAACATAGAATAGAACAAGTGGTATAGTGTTATATAGATTTCTATGATCCTTTTTTTTCTTAACTGTTAAAAAGTTAAAAAGTTATGGTCATATAGGTGACTATTAACTGTATTTTTATAGTTTTACAGGTCATTATTATTTTGTAACTTGCCATTGCTATGCTTTAACTGCTATTTACATAATGTTTTAACAATCAAGCAGATTGTTTAATGTTTCCAATAAAAACTTAATCAGGAATTATTATGAAAAACATGAAAACATACTAAAAAAACTGTTGGTTGGTGCATGCGCTGTGCAGTAAAGAAGCACATATTGATGGGTAGCATAACTCGACAGAACACCGGTTCCCCCGAGCCGTGAACACAGACCCCAGACTACACAGCTGATTCACTCAGCGTCTCCCCCGCTAACCGTAATAAACAGTGCTGGGAGAAGTTCAGCTGCGCTGCCATGGAGAACAAAACAATGTGTTATTTTTTCCCCAGCATTTCATTTGTTACTCAGTAACGGATGTAGCGAAGTAAATTATTTGTGTCAAAATTAACTTGAGTAAAAGTAAAATGACCTATTTTAAAAACTACTTAAAAAATTACAAATTACTCAATAACAGTAATGTGAGTAAATGTAATTAGTTACTTTCCACCTCTGATTTAGGGCCATATCACCCACCCCTTTAATGCACTGCATATATTTCCATATATCCAGGATTCAAATAAAATAAATGATACTGGACAGATATAATCTGTCTCTAGCAGATATATATATAATGGAAAATGAGAACAGTGTGAATTTTTCTTTTTCTTTTTTTTTGCTAAAAACAGTAAAAAAAAAAAGTAACTGAGTACTGATGTGGTGGTTAGGGGTGGGTGATATGTGGTACGTATAATATTGTTCACCATATTGAAAAATGTTGATGATATTATTGCATAATATTCAGTACTTTTCAGATTCTGTTCTTTGAAAGTTTAACACTAATTTATATTTTTGTAATTTTAAGTTTTGCTAAACAAGATATAACACCTAATATTTAACTTCACTTTTTTTCTCTCTCTCTCTCTTTCTCTCTTTTCCTGAATTTTCTCCTCCCACTCCTTTATCCCTTTATTCCTCCCCTCCTTGCTTTTTTTCATTCCTCCTTCTATAGCGAGGTACATCGGATGCTACGTTGACGACACGCAGAAGAGGGCGCTCCGGGGCGTGTCCTTCTTAGACTACAAGAAAATGACCGTCTTCCGTTGCCAGGACAACTGCGCCGAGAGGTTTGGCAACTTTTCACCACTGCTTGCGAAATACGGGCACACGCCCACGCTGTGTCACACGCTCACGACTGCACCCACCCCAAAACCCCAAAACCTCATATCGTCATTCAAAAACCTACTGTCTTTATTTTAGTTCTTTTTTTTTTTTTTTACATGATTTAAATTTTATTATAACAAAAAAAAATTATGTTGTCAACAATGAGACAACAATGATAAATTGACTAATAGAAATGCCTTAAAAATTACTTTTATTTGAATCAATTTGATGGGAACACTTTAACTATAACTTTAATAACTTTTATTAATATACCATTAATTAATAATAATTAATAACTGTAATTTTTTACATTTTAAATTTTAAGAAACTAAAACGTTCCTATCACATTTGTAAATATTATTAAATGCATTGTTGCATTTATTGTTGGCAACAAAACTGCAATTGATAAACCTTTTCCCTGGTTTTCAATTAAAATGAGTATTTACTCGTAATTTATTAACGTTCAAATTCTGATGAGCTCATGATTTGCTTACATTTTTAATATAATTGTCTGTGCTGATAAATATGTTTAATAAGTGTAAATTTGTGTGAGTATTTGTTAAAATTCTAATTCTGATGAACGACTGCTTTGTTCACATTTATTGATCATTAGTTAAAAATAGATTAATGAAAGTTATTATAAAGTGCTACTGATTTTATTTTATTTTTATTTTTTTAACATTTATTAAGAAGTTAAGGGTTTTTTATTTCTCTTTCTTATGTAAAATTACATTTTTTGGGGGGAGGTTTTTGCATGACATTAACAATATGCTTGATTCATTTAATACATATTGTGATTTTCTATGCTATTCATATTTGATGCTTAGTTATTGAATCCTAACAGTAGTAGGCCCGTCACAATAATTACTAAGGCTGAAATTAAATATCGATATTAAATCGCATTGCAATTTTTTTGTTTTGCAAGTATCCCTTTTTTTTTTGCAGAATCGATCTTTATAGAAGAGTTTAAATATAAGGATTGCAGTCAGACAGTGGTTCATTTAGTGTTGTGTTTAAACCCTGTCCACTAGGTGGCAGTGTTGTACTCGGTCATTAGATCCTGATCCCATTAGATAGAAGTATTTGCTCATATATATATATATATATATATACAGTGAGTCCAAGAAGTATTTGATCCCTTGCTGATTTTCTTCGTTGGCCCACTAATAAAGACATGATCATTCTATACTTTTAATGGTAGATGTATTCTTACATGGAGAGACAGAATATTAAAAAGAAAATCCAGAAAATAAATCTAAGGAATATATATTAATTGATTTGTATTTCATGGAGTGAAATAAGTATTTGATCCCTTAGTATTCATTAGCAGTTCTGGCTTTTACAGACCAGTTAGACACTCCCAATCAACTTGTTACCTGACCTGAAGCCACCTGTTCTCACTAATCACCTGTGTGAAAAACACCTGTCCACAGAATCAGACAGATCACACAGATTTCAAGTCTCCAACATGGGTAAAACCAAAGAGCTGTCACAGGACCTCAGAGTCAGAATTGTTGACCTTCACAAAGCTGGAATGGGCTACAAAAAGATTAGTAAGGTGTTGGATGTGAAAGTAACAACTATTGGTGCAATTATCAGAAAGTTTAAAGAGACAATGACAATCAACAGACCTCGGCCCGGTGCTCCAAAGAAGATTTCGCCTCGTGGGGTGGCAATGATGCTGAGAACGGTCAGAAATCGTCCTGCAACCACTCGGCAGGAGTTAGCAAATGACCTGAAGGCAGCTGGGACCACAGTTTGCAAGGAAACAATTGGCAACACTTTGCGCAACAATGGATTCACATCCTGCAGTGCCCGAAAGGTACCCCTGCTGAAGAGAGCACATGTGGAGGCGCACCTCAAGTATGCCAATGATCATTTGAAAGATGAACCAAGTTATTGGGAGAAGGTTTTGTGGTCAGACGAGACCAAAATTGAACTTTTTGGCCTCAACTCCACCCGCCATGTGTGGAGGAAGAAAAATGCTGCCTATGACCCCAAGAACATTGTGCCCACCGTCAAGCATGGAGGTGGAAGCATAATGTTTTGGGGGTGTTTCTCTGCCAAGGGTACAGGGCTACTTCACCGCATCACTGGGAAGATGGATGGAGCCATGTAACACACAATCCTGAGGGACAACCTCCTCCCCTCTGCCAGGGATCTGAAAATGGGCCGTGGTTGGGTCTTCCAACATGATAACGACCCTAAACATACAGCAAAGGATTGGCTCAAGAAAAATCACATTAAGGTCATGGAGTGGCCCAGCCATGGAGGGAGCTGAAGGTCAGAGTTGCCAAGCGACAGCCCACCAACCTTCATGATTTAGAGAGGATCTGCAAAGAAGAGTGGGCCAAAATTCCCCCTGGTGTGTGTGCTAAACTTGTGGTTAACTACAACAAACGTCTCACCGCTGTGCTTGCAAACAAAGGCTTTGCCACTAAGTATTGAGTGTGTTTGGCAAGAGGGATCAAATACTTATTTTCCTCATTGAAATACAAATTAATTAAAATATATTCTTTAAAATTATATTCTGGATTTTTGTCTTGATATTCTGTCTCTCCATGTTAGAATATATCTACCATTAAAAGTGCAGAAGGATAGTGTCTTTATTAGTGGGCAAACAAAGAAAATCAGCAAGGGATCAAATACTTCTTGGACTCACTGTATATATATATAAACACAAATGCATACTGGGTGTTAGGTGTTAGGTGTTTCCCAGAAAAGATGAGTTATGGCCTAGTTTTGAGCCACATAATATAATAAATATAGTATACCACACAGACCGCAGCAGATCTACTGCTGCCACCGGAACACAGATAGCCCAGATTTGGCCTAAAAATAAAAATGATTTATGAACATTTCTATAAAATACGACTAATAGTTTTTATGTACAGTACAAACAGTTAGTGTAATTCAGCAATAGCTGCCCCAAAGCACTGTCTCTGTGTCAGAACTGGCTCATAACTGTGTTTCCTGTCTGGATTTGGTTCAGAATGGCCTACTGTCTGGGTTTTTTGTTAAGTACTCAAATGAACTAATGAAATATAAATTGCATGATGAAAACTTTCCCTATGATGGGTTATACCTTTCTTCAGAAATATGTATTTTAATATGTATGTTTATAGAGTCTTTTAGAGATGATATTCATTGAAACCTTTACCATAATAATGTATGTTCTCCTTCTCTCTCTCTCTCTCTCTCTCTTTCGCGCCTGCTCGCACTTAGTCTTCCTTCCTCTTTTCCACTCTTCCTCTCTCGTCTGTGCTTTTAGATGAGTTCAGTTTTTGTTAAAGGGGCCAAAGTTACACCACTGACTTTAAATCAACATTTATATTTGTTGATTTGTATGGTCATGAATGATCATGTTTTTTTTTTTTTTTATACGTTATTATTTCTAATTTTAGCCCATTTTCTCCTAAATTGCGAGGTTAATTAACCAATCAACTCACTAGAACTAGTAATTTAAGCAATTTAAGTAACTTTATCACTAGTAATGTCCTCAACACTAGGAGAGTGAAGACCAGCACATGCCTCCTCTGATACATGTATTTTCCAATTGTTGCTGATGTAGCAATAACCAGTAAAGATCACCCTCAGAAAAAAGCACAGCAAATACCCCCGGAGAGAGCACGGCCAAGTGCGCTCTCTCTGACTCTGTCAGCTGATGGCCAGCCACAGGACCCAGGATTCAAACTGGATCTGTGGAGTCGCAAAACTTAAGAAATGGCTTTATAGTTACCAAAGTTACACCATTAACTTTAAATCAACATGTATAAACAGGGTTCGTAGGGTCGTGAAAAACCTGGAAAAGTCTTGAAAGTTGATTATAGCAATTTCCAGGCCTGGATAAATTTTGGAAAAAAAAAAACAACAGAAAGTCTTGGGAAAAAGCCATGAAAATTTGGTCTGCAAATCTTTGTGTTTCCGTTTATCGATGGAGAAAATCTATTTTGAGCTAAAAAAAAAAAAAAAGTCAGTTAATTCAGAGTTAATTCAGTAATTTAGCTCTAGACAATGAAGCTCTCAGAATCTGATAGACATTCTATTATTAAATATTGTTATCTGATTAAGATATAATCATATTTTAACTATAATCATGTTTGATTGTGGGATGATCTGCTGGTAGCTGACAGAGCAGTCTGACCTGTGTACACTTTATTTACAGATAGTTTTAAACCGGAACTGAACAGCAATTTCAGAACTAAGTGGAGGCTAATGGGAATGCTAATGCTAATGCACACGTGCCACAGAAATATACACACACTACACACACTTCTGTGGTCAGACATGTCATAATTCTCATGCCTATAAAAGTTATGTAATGGTAGCTAAGATAATAATTATCATAAGAAAACCAAGATAAGAACACTGATTCATTCTAAAGCGTTAAGCTGCCCAGTTACAAAACAGGAACACTCACATTTTGAAAGCTGGCGGGTTTGAGCAAGACTTTTATAAAAGGTCCAGAACCAAGACCATGTGCAGGGTTTTGCTGTTCTGCCAGAAGGTTATGGTTGACATTGCAAGAGCGTGGGAGCACTTTAGTGAGGGGGTTTCGTGAATTTCCCCTCCAGCCTCGCGGTCTCAGTGGCCTGCGGTGAGAACAGGAAATGCCTAGATGTGTTAATTGACTGTCACACTTAAACTGAGTTAGAAAATTAGAAAATGTACTGTCTCTGACTGGCACTAAAATTGCTCAGAAAGTCACAATCACACTTTACATTACATTACATTACATTACATTACATTACATTACATTACAGTTGGCAGACGCTTTTGTCCAAAGCGACTTACAATAATGAAGTGCAAATAATAGAAGAGGTTAAGTACAAAAATAATAGAAGTTAAAAATAAAGCATCTATAGATAGGGCCTTAAGGAGGTCAGAGGGAAATAATAGGATAGAGGAGTAGAGAAGAGGAAGAAGGAGATGAGGTTAGAATTAGTTAGTTTGTTAGAGGTGTTAGGAGAGTAAGTGCTCTTTGAAGAGCTCTGTCTTCAGGAGTTTATTAAAGATAGTGAGAGATTCTCCTGATCTGGTAGTAGAAGGTATTTAGAGGTGTTAGGAGAGTAAGTGCTCTTTGAAGAGCTCTGTCTTCAGGAGTTTAAATAGGGATGGAAGTGGGAGGAGTGAGGGCGTGGATCACTCCCAAAACTTAGTTATGACACATAACTCCACTTTGTGTGGGGTTCCCATTTACCCTGAGCTAAAGGTCAGTAGACTGTGCCCATATATAGATGGTTTGGAGAGACATGTCATCTGCTGGTGTTGATCCATCTCAAAAACATTACATTTGGCAGACGCTTTTGTCCGAAGCGACTTACAATAGTGAAGTACAAAAGTAATAGAAGTTAAAGGTAAAAACATCTTTAGATAGGGCCTAAAGGAGGTCAAAGGGAAATAATGTGATAGAGGAGTGAAGGAAGGCAAGAAGGAAATGAGGTTAGAAGTAGTTAGTTTGTTAGAGGTGTTAGGAGAGTAAGTGCTCTTTGAAGAGCTCTGTCTTCAGGAGTTTATTAAAGATAGTGAGAGATTCTCCTGATCTGGTAGTAGAAGGTAGTTAGTTAGAGGTGTTAGGAGAGTAAGTGCTGTTTGAAGAGCTCAGTCTTCAGGAGTTTATTAAAGATAGTGAGAGATTCTCCTGATCTGGTAGTAGAAGGTAGTTAGTTAGAGGTGTTAGGAGAGTAAGTGCTCTTTGAAGAGCTCTGTCTTCAGGAGTTTATTAAAGATAGTGAGAGATGCTCCTGATCTGGTAGTAGAAGGTAGTTAGTTAGAGGTGTTAGGAGAGTAAGTGCTCTTTGAAGAGCTCTGTCTTCAGGAGTTTATTAAAGATAGTGAGAGATTCTCCTGATCTGGTAGTGGAAGGTAGTTTGTTCCACCATTGGGGAACACTTGATTTAATCAGTAGATTTTATCAGTACTAGTTGTAAAACTTCATACCAACTGACATTTTTCAGCAGGATAATGTTCACCCACAAACAGAATAAGAATTCTAGGTATATTTTTAAAAAAAAATCTAAAACTTTCCAAATGGGGACCTACAGTGTTACTATAGACTATATTAGACTGTAGAGTGGAGGAAGCTAGACTCATAACAATGCTGTTAGCCAAATAGAGGCAATATGTTTGCATTAGGGGCGTCACGATTTCGATATTTTATCAAAATCGATCAAAATCATGTAATGGTCTCGAGCCTCAAAGTCAAAAAAAGGATCGACGATCCCTCCCTCTAAGCTACGCAAATGGCGCAGCACACTGTAGCTCAAAGAGCAGCTCTTTCTCCAGAGAATGTGAACATTCTCATCTTCTTAAAGAAAAACTTGAAAATATAAAAATAACAGTTGTTTTGTCTAGCCTCAAATATGTTTTGGTACCTTAAGGAGCATCTTTCTCTCAGATAAAGTTAATAATATATCTTTATTAAAGAAAAAAACTTGAAAAGTCTTAAAGTCTTATTTTTCGTGTGTAACTGTTATAGTAGGATAAAGTTCAGTTTGTTAAGGCTCTATTATTTTGTACATGACTGTTCCTGTATTTTTATTATTATTTATTTTGTTATGTTGCACATTGCTGTTTTAATAGTGCACACTGCTGCTACCAAAAAAAGATCCACTAGATGGCTTAATTAAATTATTTAAATTTGACCATTAGTGCCTAATGTGGTGTATTACAGATCACTTGTATCACTTTGCATCACTTATATCAAGCCCACCTTTTGAAATAAGATATTGTAAATTTGATTAATCAAACCAATGACTGACCGTAGACTAATCTAAAACTGGCATAGGCCTCTCTGCTGTAAAAAAAAAAAAAAAAAAGGAAATCGAAAATTGAATCGAATCGTGACCCTAAAATCAGAAATAAAATCGAATCGAGAATTTAGAGAATCGTGACACCCCTGGTTTGCATGTATGAATATTCATGAGCAAGAGTTAAAATCCTATTGTGCTATCCTCCACACTCCTCCACGGGACTAAAGCAGCGTTATACCGAATCGCCGGAGCAATTTTTTTTATACAAAAAACAGTGCATATGACATTCATTTATTCTAGAAACCCTTTATTCTAGAGACATTATAAAACAAATAAAAAAACAATTAAATAAAAATTTTAAACATATTAATCACAGTTAATACTATAGCACATTACCCCATGCTCAGAGATCTTGTGCTCTTGCTCTTTTTTAGGGGATATATGTTCGCTGGTCTGGAGTTTGGAGCCGAGTGCTACTGCGGCCACAAGATCCAGGGGGTCAACGTGTCGGAGAGCGAGTGCAACATGGAGTGTAAGGGTGAGAAAAGTAACCTCTGTGGAGGAGCCAACCGCCTGTCCATCTACAGACTGGAGCTGAGCCAGGAGTCAGCCCGCAGATGTGAGTACTCTATACACAAACACATACAGACGTTATGCTGCTGTACAATTATAACAAATTAAATATGCGTGTCATACTGATGAGACTAATCATATGCTTATGAATATACAAGGAAATAATTTTATTTAATGCACAAAGCTACTGGACTCCAATATACAGCTCTGGAAAAAAATAAGAGACAACTTATATTATAAAAATGATGAGTTTCTTTGATTTTACCAAATTGAAAACCTCTGGATTTTAATAATCAAGAGGAAGATGGATGATCACAAGCCATCAAACCAAGTTGAACCAAACTGAACTGCTTGAATTTTTGCACCAGGAGTAAAGCAGCATAAAGTTATCCAAAAGCAGTGTGTAAGACTGGTGGAGGAGAACATGATGCCAAGATGCATGGAAAAAACTGTTATTAAAAACCACCAGGGTTATTCCACCAAATACTGATTTCTGAACTCTTAAAACTTTATGAAGAATTGCAAGAATGAAGAATAAAAAGAACAATATATTGTTGCATTTTAGTTCTTAAGAGTTCTTTTTAAGAAATAGCATCAGATTGTCAAAAACAAATTAAAGCTTTAAAACCTCAAATAATGCAAAGAAAACAACAATTCTAAAGTTTTATCTAAGTAAGAGTTTAGAATCAATAATTGGTAGAATGACCCAGATTTTGAGTCACAGCTTTCATGTGTCTCGGCATGCTCTCCACCAGTCTTGCACACTGCTTTTGTGTCCCAGTAGCATACATTTAACTGTTAAATATGTGAAATGTCCCAAGCTAGCAAAATGTTTAACCTTTTAACGGGTTTAATAAATCCTCCACAGCAAGGGGGTTGGGGCTTTCCCACTCTCCTCCGCGCTAGCTAGCTAGCTGATTGGCTGTTTCTCCTGAGAGGCGGGACTTTCTCCCTGAACCGGCTCTGTGATTGGCGCTAAGAGATTTCCCATTCACACACAGCGCTCAGTGGACCGTCTTCTCTCCTGTTCTGCGGTATCATTTTAGTGGGGGACAAATCCACCTGTTTCTGATATTCCGTCCAACGAACCCCCCCCACCCCCACGGTTCCTACGCCAATGGCTATAGCTAACTAGTTAACTAGGTTAGCTAGCTCAGGTTAGTTACCGTAAGTTAAGAAACTTGTTTGTTGAAAATGATCATAAAAAAGAGTAATTGAGGGCGAGAGTGGGCGGGGTTTGGGTAGTCACACGGCCCCGCCTCCCACCTCTGCCTCGCCAGTTCTGGCTTCCATTTCGGCCATATTTTGGCTTCAAAACGCCGTAATGAGAGTGAATAGGGACGTCCTGTTTATACTTATATACAGCCTGTGCTCTGTACCTTTTCATAAACAGCAAATTAATCTGTACAGAAAGCTGAGGCCTGTGTGCGTCTTCAGGGCCCGTCCTTCCTGTTTCTTTAGTGTGAGAGCGAGCTGTCACACATGACTCTGCGTGCCTGATGACCCCTGAGTAAAACACACAGTTCATGTGACAGAGTGTGTGTGCATGCATCAGCAGGACTGGAGCAGTAACCGCTTCCCCTGAGCTCACAGCTTTTCTTCATCATTTACACCATCTGATGTTCTGCATCCAGCTGTGTGGCCTTTTTACACAAACACACACACATATATATATATAAATATATGCACACATACAGTGGCGTGAAAAAGTGTTTGCCTCTGTACAGATTTCACAGTCACATTTTTCTGATTGTTAAACAGCCTTTAATAACAGACCAAACTATTTACTTTACTTTTTAAATGATAATTTAACCCTCCTATTATGTTCACTTATCAGGAACAGCAATGGTGTTCGGGGGGTTCATTTTAACTACCCAAAAGATGATCTGAAACCACAAAAACATCATTCCAAGCAGTGTAAATTATTAATTACTAACTCCATTACTAATTATTCTATCAATATGTAGTGCAATGATGCTTTTCCTTACCTCTAACAGTTAATGCTTCAATTAGAATCATTCACTCGTTTTTCACAAATAAAAAAAATACATGTTCAAATACATAACTTTTTTTGAGTTTTTAATGAATTATTATTCACTAAAGGAGAAAACACGCAACACTAGTGAACCTTCACGAGTGGCTGATTCTGTAATTTGAAAGCAATGCTGATAAATGTTGGACCCTTATTGTAAATTCCAGTTTTAAACCTTAAACTGATAAAACCTAACAATGTTTGTTCTTACCTTTCAGATGGGAGCGCCATCTTTAAAGGCTGTTTCAGGAGGCCGGACAACGTCACGCTAGCTCTTCCTGTCAGCTCAGTCATTCAGAACATGTCTGTGGACAAGTGTGTGGACATGTGCACTGAGAAGGTATGTGTCTGTATGTCTATGCATGTTTATGGAAAATACACTGTACAGCCTATAGGAGACTTGTGGAACCATAGAACGTAATGCGCCATTCATCAGTGTGCTGAAATTGCACTCTGCCATAGAAAATGAATGGTCGCCTGTTATTCTTCAGTGTGAACGCAGGGTTAGGCGCTCGTACTCTCCCTTTGTCTCTCTCTCTCTCTCTCTCTGTGTCTTTCTCTCTCTCTCTCTCTCTCTCTCTCTCTCTCTCTCTCTCTCTCTCATGCGTGTGCCCACAGTAGAGCTTAGATCGTGCTCTAAAAAATCCAACCCAAGTCAAACGCGGACAAGTGGAGGAGCTCACGAGCTGCCAGAGCTGCGTGATTATAACATTCTAACTGTGCAACTTTTTTAAACAGTTAATTTATAATAGTTATAATAGTTTTAGATTATTAATTATAGTTTAATTTTATTTTGTTTTCACATTTTTACTTTTTCTCCTCCAATTCAGTTAGTTTTAATTGGTTTTTAGAGGGAGTTTTGCTAGATTTTATTAGTTTTTACACATTAGATCAGAGAAATAAATTCAAAAACACAACAAACTTTACAGGCTTCACTCATTTTTACCAAATTATCAACCACTAGTGAGTGCGTGAGAGAGAGAGAGAGAGAGAGAGAGAGAGAGAGAGAGAGAGTGAGATTTATCAGGTTATTCTCCCACGTGGGGTGTTCAGGTGTATGAGCTTTTTACAGGTAAAGATTCTCACAGCTGCTTCTCAGAAGGAGTGGAGTCTATTCCTCATACTGTTTATCCTGTTTTACTACAGAAAATGTGATTTTATCTTCCTCGTGCTCCTATTCTAATCCGGCTTCGTGAACAGATTCAACAGAGGCACAAACCACCCACTGTAAAACTGCTGGATTTGAAACAGCGCTTATAAATAATTAACAAACACAAAAAGGAGAAGCTCATAAAGGCCATTAAGATATGTATATAAAGGCTAATACAGAAACAAAGCAGAAGTACTGTATGAATTCAGAGAGAAGAAATATCAGCTCTGGTTACTGGGTGATAGTAAAACTACAAATAGATGGTGTTAAATCAGATAAAGGGTCAGAGTAAAAAAAAAGAAGAATAGATTGCTCAGCCATACAAGAGCAATGAACAATAGCAGTTTTAATGTACATCAGTTATCTTTCTGTATCATTTATGCACATAAATACTGACTGAATGAATTAATTAATTAAATAATGAATGAATATGCAAGTTAACTACTAGCTCTGCTATGTTAGCTACTATCAGTAGCAGCTAGTGTCAGTTTGTTAGATAGATAGATAGATAGATAGATAGATAGATAGATAGATAGATAGATAGATAGATAGATAGATAGATAGATAGATAGATAGATAGGTAAGTAGGTAGATAGATAGATAGATAGATAGATAGATAGATAGATAGATAGATAGATAGATAGATAGATAGATAGATAGATAGATAGGTAAGTAGGTAGATAGATAGATAGATAGATAGATAGATAGATAGATAGATAGATAGATAGATAGATAGATAGATAGATAGATAGATAGGTAAGTAGGTAGATAGATAGATAGATAGATAGATAGATAGATAGATAGATAGATAGATAGATAGATAGGTAAGTAGGTAGATAGATAGATAGATAGATAGATAGATAGATAGATAGATAGATAGATAGATAGATAGGTAAGTAGGTAGGTAGATAGATAGATAGATAGATAGATAGATAGATAGATAGATAGATAGATAGATAGGTAAGTAGGTAGATAGATAGATAGATAGATAGATAGATAGATAGATAGATAGATAGATAGATAGATAGATAGATAGATAGATAGATAGGTAAGTAGGTAGATAGATAGATAGATAGATAGATAGATAGATAGATAGATAGATAGATAGATAGATAGATAGATAGATAGATAGATAGATAGGTAGGTAGGTAGATAGATAGAAGGAGGGGAAGCTCAATTTCGGCCTACATCTTAACATATGTAGTTTTATTTATACAAAAATTCTACTCTCCCTGACATGTTTTTTTTTTTTGTAAAAAAAAAGGTATTATTTTCAAGTTTTCACTAAACAACAAAAAGGTACCCATTCTTTATATTGAACAATTACATAAAAAAAGACGCTATGACATGAATAAACATAAAAGGATCAGTAAAAAAAACATTACGCAAAATCTTTAAAGTTGGTAAAGGAAAAAATGCAGGTAAATTTATTTCCTTTTTGGACAGTTTTATTTTCCTTAAATAATCCCTTTATTAATTTAAATTATTTAAATTATTTTTAATAATAACACAATACTTACTACCGGCCCCTGTTCATTTATGTCCTGAGATAGTTTCATCAAGAGGAATGGACAACAGTACATTTTATTTATTACAGCACATCCAGTCAGCCAGCTCACTTTATCATACCAGAACAGCTGAAAATACCTGTTACTTTTCCCCACCTTTTACACCAAATTAATCTGAGCAGTTGATCTGCCCTGCTGTTTAACTCTTAAGTTTTTCTTCGTAAGGAAGACTATCAAACGGATTTTTACACTAAAAGATCGCTGATTCACTTATTTCGCTGTCAATCAAAAAGGGACTCCGCCTCAGACAGATCATCCAATCATCATGCAGAAGCTGAGCGTCCGGGCCGGCCAAGGCCAGCCCACTGCCCTATAGACCCCCAGAGACGCTGAGCGTCCGATGGGCGGGACAAAGCCCAGCATTTATCCAATGACTCGTCTCGTTTCGCCGCGCGCTTTGCTCCGCTATTGAAGTCTGTGCACTGTTTAAAGCAGCGCTGTGAAGCTGCGGGAATGAGTGAGAGGAAAGCCGCGGCGTTACCAGTGATAAGAAGCTGATTCTGAACTAAGTTCAGCGTGGTGTAGCGCATATTTAATCAGTGACATGAACACACAACAGTATATATTTAATCACTTATTTTTTACATTTTAGGGGAAGCTGAGCTTCCCTTGCAGTCTTAGAGCAATCGCCACTGGTAGGTAGGTAGGTAGGTAGGTAGGTAGGTAGGTAGGTAGGTAGGTAGGTAGATCCCCGAGGGGAAATTTTGTTACCTGTTAAATCTAGTGTAAAACTAATTTACTAACACATAATTTCAGAAAAAGAACTGACACATACTAAATAGAAAAACGTAAAACATGGTGGTGGTAGTGTGTGATGATGGTCTGGGGCTACTGGAATAGGAACTTGCTGTAATTGATGGAAGCAGGAGTTCTACTGTTCTATACCAGAAAATCCTGAAGGGAATCAGAATCCAGCAATCTGTTCCTTAGTGACCTCAAGCTCAGGAGTACTTGGGCTCTGCAGCAGGACAATGACCCAAAGCACACAAACCTCTAAAGTTCACTGTCTCTGAATGACTTAAAAAATAAAACTAAATGTTAAAGTTAAAGTCTGGATGATTGAGATGCTGTGGATGATCTTAATCAGGATGTTTATGCTTCCAATGTGTCTGAATTAAAACTGTAATTCTGTAAAGAAGAGTGGAACAAATTTCCTCCACAGAGATGAGAAAGACTCATTATCAGTTATCCCTATTTTTCTATAATAAGTAAAATTATCTTTTAAAAAAGTGTTTTTATATTGTCTGATAACTAGGGGTGGGCGATATGGCTCTAAAATAATATCACGATATTCCATGGTATTATCACGATAACACTACTGAAACAATGATATGCATATGATATGATATTACGAACCTCTAACTGAGATATAAAAAAAATATATATTTACAAGATTTTTTTCAGATTTGTAACAGAATCAATGATCCAGAATGCCATGATACTAATAACTAATAGTAAACTCCAAATATCTCCATATATCCAGGATTAAAGTAAAATAAGTGATACTGGACAGATATAATCTATAGTAGATATTTAATAGGAAAAGTGAGAACAGTGTGAATTTTTATTTTGCTATAAACAGCAAAAAAGTAGAACCCTGATGTGATAATTAGAAGTGAGTGTTATGGCACGATATTTTATATTTCAGGGCATAATATCGTTCACCATATTTAAAAATGTTTAAAAACGATACGATATGGCAACCCCCCTACTGATAACAAAGTTTGTTTAGTAATCAGAAAAATATCAGCATGACAAAAAAAGCAAAAACAAAATAAATCTGTAGGGGGAAAATACTTTTAATGCCACTGTAAATATATAACATATATGCAGTAACTGTATAAACATATATATATACATATATATATATACAGGATATAGTGTTTTCTCATCGGTTATTTAGAATATGCTACAGGTAATTCGTCTTAAGCGGTGAGACCAGTCAATTCATAAGTTTTTGCCACTTTAATATTAAAGTTAATTTCTTAATCACCACCCTGTGATAATCACAACTCTCTACCCCGTGTCTCTGTGCTGCAGGAATTCTCTCTGGCGGTGTTGGCTGGTGATAAATGCCACTGTGGCTTCCCCACCACTCTGTTCTCCCTGCACGAGCCGGAGGAAGAGGAGATGTGCCTTCATCGCTGTGCTGGAGAGGACTTTGAGAGCTGTGGAAATGATGAGTACTTCGTGGTCTATCAAACACAAGTACAAGGTAATTAGTAAAGTTCCAGTATTAGAATAATAAAGTTCTTATTTAGAGAGTCTATTTGAAAGATAATTGGATTATTTTGTGTTCTCTCGATGCACAGTACCAGTCAAAAGTTTGAAAACACCTTCTCATTTAAAGCTCCACTAGGTAGGCTTGAGATTTTGTGCTCGTGGGCTCCCCCTACAGTTGTAGAGTGTAATAAATGTTTCAGGCGGATTAGTTTCTCTTTCTCGTTTTCTGGCTTTCACAGACATATTCGGTCTCTTTCCAGCTTCTGCCAGAGTGTCTGTATGTTAGTTTGTAAAGAATGAACCAGTAGTCCTTGTAGAACTGTTAGAACTAAAGGTCGGAAAGCAGGTCGCAGTTCTCGCGAGCGTTCGTCGCGGCCGCCTCGGAAAACTTACAGAGTCTGGTTTGAGCTCAGAGGAGCTCCGGCACAGACACGAGAGCACCGCTATTCCTCCTATTACACCTCAATGCAGCGCTGCAGTGAGTTTTAAGCTGTAATTTCACTTCTTTTAAAAGATCAAAAATCAAGGAAACCTTATTATGGCGGTGCATGACTCACATCTCACACACAACACACCACATATAGACCAAAATGAGATCACCTCTGGGTTTTGTTTTTTTGTTTTTTTTTCATCATTTTCACCTTGTCAGAAATACAAAAAAAGACTTTTCCATTAACCTTCCTGTTGTGTTCTGGGACAAATTGACCTGTTCTAAAGTTTGAAGATTGTCAGGAAATGGGGATGACCTAGGCAGGGAGATGAGGAGACGGACGCAAGTGCAGGTAGGGTGAGAAATGAATAATTTAATAAATAAATATAAATAAACCAGGAAACGAGAAACAAGTAAACACTTAAACATAAAACAGGGAGATATATACAAGGATCAAGGGAGTGAACTAAATAAATTAAACTAGGTAAACAAATAACCAAAAACCAAAACAAACGAGAGAAACCAGAGAACATAAACTAAACCAACAAGAGATAATAAATAGCAAAATGAACTGGGAGTAAATAAACAAAGAAACAAACGAGGGACTGAATAAATACAATACTAAACAAGGCAGGGATATATACAAGGAAAACTAACAAGAGGCTAAACTAGACAGGGAAAAACTAAACTAGACAAGAATAAATAAACTAAGCAGGGAACTAAAGGGAACAAGAAACAAGAAGATGTAAACAAGGAACTAGGGCTAGGGCTTAGGCTGAAATCACAAAGAGACACGGAGAGACAAACAACAGGGGTTAGTGCAAAGACCGATGGAGACAAAGTGGCACAGGGGATCTATTTAAAGAAACAGGAAACACACTAGAATTGGAAACACCTGGGGAAGGGGCGGAGCTACAAATGAGAAACACATGGTGGAAATCTACTGACAAGAGACACAGAGGAGTACAGGTCATGTGAGGAAAACACACAGAGACATGAGACAGGGCTAAGACATGACAAAGATCTAGGACAAATAATTAAAAGTATGTATGTTTTTCAATACGAAACTTCTTCTGCTTGCCTTAATTACTGTAATCAACATATAATATAAAAATAGTTCATTTCAGATATTTGCAACAACCACCCCCTGCAAAAACTTACATTTGCAATGTTATTTTTAATGTTTCGTAAAACTACTGTTATTTATATGTTGATTCAAAAGTAATAAAGTAGTGAATCATTAAAAAATAGTTTGAACATGTATTTTTTTTTTTTTTTATGAAAAGGAGTGAATTATCCTAATTGAAGCATTACCTGTTAAAGGGTAAGGAGCACCATTGCACTAAATATTGATAGAATAATTAGTAATAGAGTTAATAATTAAAAAATCACACTGTTTTTTAGGGATTTGTGTGGTTTCAGACAACTTTTGGATAATTAAATATGCACCGTATCAAACTGACCCAGGAACACCATTGCTGTTCCAGATAAATGAACATAACAGGAGAATTAAACAAAGAAATCTTAAATATGTATAAATAATAAATAAATGAAATAATAAAGGATTATTATAAACTCTTAAGTTGCACTCGCCCATTGCTTTTGAGGTCTGTTTTTTCACTTCCCTATACAACAGCACAACATGCAACACATGGTGCCAGACAGCTTCCCTCTATATACCCCAAATAGACTGACCCCTGCAACCCCACCTCATTTGCATAATATGTTTCAAAACTATCTAACATCCTGTGCAGGTCTCATGGCCATGCTCATTGTTGTCTGACAGTCTGAGTTTTTTTTTACGTCTTGTGGTTGCATGGTTTAAATAGCAGCGGTTCTTGTGAATATATCAATATATCACGCCAATGGGTGAGGTGGTCTGATAGTGAGGTGTGTTTACATAAGTTCTGGCACATTGCTATCTTGGCAACGGAAGCTGTGCTAGACAAGTTAAAACTGTGCTAGTCAAGTGAAAACTGTGCTAGGCTGGGTAAAGCTGTGCTAGGCAAGGTAAAGCTGTGCTAGGCAAGGCAAAGCTAGGCAAGGCAAGGCAAAACTGTGCTAGGCTGGGTAAAGCTGTGCTAGGCAAGGTAAAGCTGTGCTAGATTAGGTAAAGCTGTGCTAGGCTAGTTAAAGCTGTGCTAGGCTAAGTAAAGCTGTACTAGGCTTGGTAAAGCTGTGCTAGACTAGGCAAGGCTAAACTGTGCTAGGCTTGGTAAAGATGTGTTAGGCTAGGCAAAGCTGTGCTAGGCTAGGAAAGCTGTGCTAGGCTTGGTAAAGATGTGTTAGGTTAGATAAAGCTAGGCTAGGTAAAGCTGTGCTAGGCTAGGTAATGCCTAGCTATATATATTACAGCCAATGAAAACCCCAAAATCAGTGTCTTTTATGAAGATGCAGATTTCATTCTCCAGGGACACTACCCACACTGCTTAAAGTAACAAACACACCGACACATGGCACAAACCAATGAGCTTGTATTGTTTGTTTATGGTAAGTAATGGTAACAGTAACAGAGTAACTGTGTGAGTAATGGTTTCTTTAGCCGTAATTCAGGAAATCAAGGAACCTTATTATGGCGGTACATGACTCACATCTCACACACACAACACACCACATATAGACCAAAATGAGATCACCTCTGGGTTTCATTTTTATTTTATTATTTATTTATTTTTTGCATCATTTTTACTTTTTCAGAAATTTGCAACAACCCCCTGCAAAAACTAAAATTAAACCTAAAACAAAATTGCAATGTTATTTTTAATGTTTTGTAAAACTACTGTGATTTATAAGTTGGTTCAAAAGTAATAAAGTAGTGAAACATTTAAAAAAAAAAGTTTGAACATGTATTTTATGAAAAACGAGTGAATCATCCTAATTGAAGCATTACCTGTTAAAGGGTAAGGAGCACCATTGCACTAAATATTGATAGAATAATTAGTAATAGAGTTAATAATTAATTTTAATTAAAATTTACACTGCTTTTTAGGGATTTGTTTGGTTTTAAACAAATTTTGGATAATTAAATATGCACCGTATCAAACTGACCAAGGAACAGAATTAAACAAATACATCTTAAATATGTATAAATAATAAATAAATGAAATAATAAAGGATTATTATAAACTCTTAAGTTGCACTCGCCCATTGCTTTTGAGGTCTGTTTTTTCACTTCCCTATACAACAGCACAACATGCAACACATGGTGCCAGACAGCTTCCCTCTATATACCCCAAATAGACTGACCCCTGCAACCCCACCTCATTTGCATAATATGTTTCAAAACTATCTAACATCCTGTGCAGGTCTCATGGCCATGCTCATTGTTGTCTGACAGTCTGAGTTTTTTTTTACGTCTTGTGGTTGCATGGTTTAAATAGCAGCGTTTCTTGTGAATATATCAATAATCACGCCAATGGGTGAGGTGGTCTGATAGTGAGGTGTGTTTACATAAGTTCTGGCACATTGCTATCTTGGCAACGGAAGCTGTGCTAGACAAGTTAAAACTGTGCTAGTCAAGTGAAAACTGTGCTAGGCTGGGTAAAGCTGTGCTAGGCAAGGTAAAGCTGTGCTAGGCAAGGCAAAGCTAGGCAAGGCAAGGCAAAACTGTGCTAGGCTGGGTAAGGCTGTGCTAGGCAAGGTAAAGCTGTGCTAAGTTAGCCAAAGCTAGGCAGGGCAAAACTATGTTAGGCTAGGTAAAGCTGTGCTAGGCAAGGCAAGGCAAAACTGTGCTAGCCTGGCCCAGTTTTGCCTTGCCTAGCACGGCAAAACTGGGCCAGGCTGGGTAAATCTGTGCTAGGTTAGCCAAAGCTAGGCAAGGCAAAACTGTGCTAGGGTAGGTAAAGCTGTGCTAGGCAAGGCAAAGCTAGGCAAGGCAAGGCAAAACTGTGCTAGGCTGGTTAAGGCTGTGCTAGGCAAGGTAAAGCTGTGCTAGGCTAGGTAAAGCTGCGCTGGGCAAGACAAAGCTAGGCAAGGCAAAACTCTACTTGGCTAGGTAAAGCTGTGCTAGGCTGGGTAAAGCTGTGCTAGGGTATGTTAAAGCTGTGCTAGGCTAGGCAAAGCTTGGCAAGGCAAAACTGTGCTTGTGTAGGTAAAGCTGTACTAGGCTAGGTAAAGCTAGGCAAGGCAAAACTGTAGTAAGGTAGGTAAAGCTGTGCTAGGCTGGGTAAAGCTGTGCTATGGTAGGTAAAGCAGTGCTAGGCTAGCCAAAGCTAGGCAAGGCAAAGCTGTGCTAGGCTGGGTAAAGCTGTGCTAGACGAGGTAAAGCTAGGCAAGACAAAACTTTGATTCTGATTGGTTCTGCCCACCCTATTAGAATAGTGCCTATAGGATAGTGTCAGATTCCTTTTAATAGATTAGAACTTACATCAGTTTTCTTCGAGAGGACTACAGTTAACATCACTGTCCTGTATTCTAAGAAATGTACTATTTTTTCCATTTACCAATACTTCCTGCTTTCCTCTGAAATCTCTTTGTATATCTGGTGTTTGATTCTTATCTAAAAAAAACTTCCTTTTTTATTTTTTTCTATTCATGCTGCATAACCCAACAATGCTTGAGCTTCAGATCAGAAAAATCTTTAATTTCTCATCAGAATTTATAGTTCTGTAATGAATCACACATCGGCCAGGCCCTGATATAGCAAAGTATCGACACCTTCATACTACCACCACCATGTTTAACAGCCTTTTTTATGTTTTATTGCTACCCAAGCTCTAACACGTTTTCTGTTAGTAGTCATTAGTCTGAAAAACATTATTTCAGAAGGTTTGAGGGTCTTTAAAGTGCTTTTTTGGTTTGTAAAATTTGTAAAGTTTGTTCTTCATCCTGCAACCCTTAATTCTGCTTATTTCTCTCTCCAGATAATCGATGTATGGATCGTCGATTCCTGCCCACGCGCTCAAAACAGCTGACGGCTTTGGCCAGTTTCCCCGGTGCTGGAAACACTTGGGCTCGACACCTCATAGAGCTGGCCACTGGATACTACACAGGAAGCTACTACTTTGATGGATCATTATACAACAAAGGTACAGTAGGTCTACACAGCATTTCTCAGTGTTGTTTTTTTATTTTATTATTATCCAACATGGCAAATCGAATGATTTCCTCAGAATAAATAAAAATAAACCTTCTCACTAGGTTTCGAGTTACCAAAAAAAAGTAATAATACAGCTCTAGAAAAAATGAAGAGATCAGTTTCTCTGATTTAGCTGTTTATAGGTTTATGTTTGAGTAAAATGAACATTGTTTTTTTATTCTATAAACTACAGACAACATTTCTCCCAAATTCCAAATAAAAATATTGTATTTTAGAGCATTTATTTGCAGAAAATGAGTTTTAATGCATCTTGGCATCATGTTCTCCTCCACCAGTCTTACACACTGCTTTTGGATAACTTTATGCTGCTTTACTCCTGGTGCAAAATTCAAGCAGTTCAGTTTGGTGGTTTGATGGCTTGTGATCATCCATCTTCCTCTTGATTATATTCCAGAGGTTTTCAATTTGGAAAAATCAAAGAAACTCATCATTTTTGGTCTCTTATTTTTTTCCAGAGCTGTATATGGTAACATTGCACCCAGAAGAAAGTGTTGGATTGTTTGAGATTATTATTTGAGAAGGCAGCCATATGTGGATAAGTATCGTCCTGTTGTACCTTAGTCTGGAAATTACGCATTACTATTCTACAGGGGTTGGACAATGAAACTGAAACACCTGTCTTCATTTTAGTGTGGGAGATTTAAAGGCTAAATTGGAGCAGCCTGGTGGCCAATCTTCATTAATTGCACATTATTGCACCAGTAAGAGCAGAGTGTGAAGGTTCAATTAGCAGGGTAAGAGCACAGTTCTGCTCAAAATATTGCACACAATGCACACAACATTATGGGTGATGTACCAGAGTTCAAAAGAGGACAAATTGTTGGTGCACGTCTTGCTGGAGCATCTGTGACCAAGACAGCAAGTCTTTGTGATGCATCAAGAGCCACGGTATCCAGGGTAATGTCAGCATACCACCAAGAAGGACCAACCACATCCAACAGGATTAACTGTGGACGCTGTAAGAGGAAGCTGTCTGAAAGGGATGTTTGAGTGCTAACCTGGATTGTATCCAAAAAAACATAAAACCACAGCTGATCAAATCACACAGAATTCAATGTGCACCTCAACTCTCCTGTTTCCACCAGAACTGTCCGTCACCACAATCAATTATTGTGCTCTAAAACCAGGTGTTTCAGTTTTATTGTCCAACCCCTGTACATATTTTTTGTGTTCGTTTAGGCTTTAAAGGAGAGCGTGATCACTGGCGTAGTGGACGCTCCATCTGCATAAAGACCCACGAGAGCGGCAAGAAGGAGATAGAGGCTTTCGACTCCAGCATCCTCATGATCCGCAACCCCTACAAAGCCCTCATGGCCGAATTCAACCGCAAATACGGCGGCCATATTGGCTTCGCTTCCCAGGCACACTGGAAGGGTAAAGGTGAGAGTCTGTGAGAGTCATTAATAATCTGTCATCTCAAATCAATCAATAACTTCTTTTTTAAGAGACTGAAACTTAAAGAGTCTTCATTTCGAGAAAAACAAAAACGAGAAGCAGCTTGTTTTTCCCATCTTCCCTGCTTCTCACGTGGGAAGAGCAAAAAAACAGTGATTGCAAAATTCAGGATTTCCCCCTTTCCACTCCAACTATACAACTCCAGTTCCACAAAAGTTGGCATGCTGTGCATAAAAGTGTGAATAAACGTGAATAAACACAAATTTTACCCTTTTTAATGAGAAAAATGAACTCATTTAGACCTTGATGGTCTGAAAAAGTTTTAAAAAGGCAACGAAATGCTAAAAAAAATTAAGCAGTACTAATAAAAAACAGCAGCAATTGGAGCAGTTTGCAGCTGAAGCACATGATTGGGTATAAAAAGTGTTTTAGAGAATCTTTAAAGATATTAAGCACTGTTATACACCCTGCGCAAGGTGCGTCGCGTTGCCCATTGCTATCTTACACCCATCAACAGTCTAGTTTCACACCTTGCTCCTGTGCCGTTAAAATAGTGTCAGTTTAGGAGTTTAGGAATAAATCTGAACACTGATGGATGTGGTGGTCTGGAAGTGAGGTGTGTGTTCTAGTAAATATCTGGTGTGTTTCTACTGTATCTTGGTGGTGAGAAACACAGGTGCGCCACTGACTGAATAAAACCCTGACAACAGTCAACAGTCAGCCACGCAATCATAACTTAGCCATGCAGGAGTGTCAAGAGCTCTGTGCTACCTTAGCTTGCGTACACTCACGCTTACATTACATTACATTACATTACATTTGGCAGACGCTTTTGTCCAAAGTGACTTACAATAGTCAAGTACAATGTAAAATAAGTTTAAAGGAAAAACATCTTTGGATAGGGATAAAAGGAGGACAAAGGGGAATAATAGGATAGAGGAGTGAAGGAGGGGAAGAAGGAAATGAGGTTAGAAGTAGTTAGTGTGTTAGAGGTGTTAGGAGAGTAAGTGCTCTTTGAAGAGCTCTGTCTTCAGGAGTTTCTTAAAGATAGCGAGAGATTCTCCTGATCTGGTAGTAGAAGGTAGTTTGTTCCACCATTGGGGAACTCTGTATGAGAACAGTCTGGATTGCTTTGTGTGAGTGTTTGGCAAAGCGAGGTGACGTTCATTGGAGGAGCGCAGCGGCCGGGAGGTAGCGTAAGCCTTCAGGATTGAGTGCAGGTAGGAAGGAGCCTGTTCTGACATCACCTTGTAGGCGATTGTAAGAGTTTTGAATTTGATGCGAGCATCAACTGGTAGCCAATGGAGCTCAATGAGCAGCGGGGTGACATGTGCCCGTTTTGGCTGGTTGAAGACCAGACGTGCTGCTGCGTTCTGGATCATCTGGAGTGGTTTTACTACACAGGCCGGGAGGCCAGTTAGCAGGGCATTGCAGTAGTCGAGGCGTGAGATGACGACCGCTTGCACCAGGAGTTGGGTGGCCTGTTGCGTCAGGAACGGTCTAATTTTTCGGATGTTATAGAGCGCAAAGCGGCAGGACCGAGCAACTGAGGCCACATGGTGCATGAAGGAGAAGTGAAGGAGATTTGGTCATCAACCAGAACACCCAGGTTCCTAGCAACCTTTGTCGGTGAGAGAGAGAGAGAGTCGATACTTATAGAGAAGTTGTGTTGAAAAGATGGTTTTGCTGGTATAACCAGAAGTTCACGCTTGTTACACACACATACACACACACATGGGTATGCTGCAAAAAAAAAATGCAAAATAAAAATGCTCTTTTTATATCCAGGAATTATTATTATTATTAGTTTATTAGTTAGTTATGTTTTTATTAAAGAGTAAATTGTTTCAATTTCAACATCTGATATGTGTTCTATATGTTCTGTTGTGAATAAATCCTATATTTTACACAGTGTTCTTTTTTTGTGGAATTGGTTTTAGTTGAGTAGCCATGGCAACTTCAGTATCTGAAGAGTTTCTGTGCTAAGAGTTCACTGGAGATATGAGGTTAATGCAGCTTAAGTAATGGAAACTTACAGATGTCCTAGTTACCATTACGTAAACCGATATCCCTGAATCATCATACTTCCCTCAACCCACAGCGAGGGTAATAATAAGCTTGAATATGCAGTTTCTGCTGATGTATGACGCACAGTATTTAAAAAAAAAAAAAAAAAAAAAAAACTAAAGTATGTTTAAAGTATGTTTAAAGTATGTTTAAAGTCTGAGTATTGTCTATATTTTTTTTATTTTTAGAGATCAGATCATTCTGATCTCTTTGTACATTAGTGCAGTCTAATGTTATATTATAGACAATATCAGTAAATGTGTTCAGTGGCATGAAAAGTTAATTGTAAGTGAATTGTTTTTGCTTTTATGTCATATTTATTTTTTTCCTTTATTAAAGGGAAAAAAATATCCAAAACCAATCTAGCCCTGTGTGAAAAAGAGTTTTCCTCTAAATCCTTAAATAACTTGGTTGTTCTACACTCTTGGCGGCAACAACTGCAATCAATCAAGCTTTACTGATACCTGATAACCAGTCTTTCACATCTTAAACCACCAGTTTAAGATAATCTACAGCATCTTAATCTTAAAGTTGTTCTGGGTTCTTTTGGATCTTTCCTCCTGGACGAGTTGTTCATGCCCTTTTGGAGTAATTTCGGGTTGGTCGGCCGGTCACTCCTGGGAAGGTTCACCAGTGCTCCATCATGTTTTCTTTATTAGTAAATAATAATAGCTCTTATAACTATACCTCATATAATACCTATAAATAGCAAAATCAGAGAAACTGAATCAGAAACTGAAGTGCTCTCTTATTTTTTTCCAGAGCTGTAAATATAGTTAATTTTTACATTTTTTGTTCAGGATGGTTCAGGAGTTTTTTAGACTACAGGGCGCTACCGGGTGAGCCCTAAATGAATGTGTGTGTTCATATAAAGCATTTAAACACAATTGTAGCTTATAAAAGTTCAAAAGGTTTCATCATTTTAAAACTGAAACTGTTCTAATTTCTGCATACATCATTTTTAAAGCTTTTAAATTGATTTGTCTTTCTAATAATCCTAAATACCATTCACTCAAAGGTTCCCAGAGGTCATGCCGACCTCAGCTTCACCTCCACCAACAAATTGATGAAGATGATTACTCCATTACGCACTGAGGAAATGTGCACATTGCTAACAGTAGTAAGAGGGGATTGAAGTAAAAGGGGATGTTTAAACTGTCGCATGCCACTGTGGGTCGCATATGGATGTGAAGTCTTATCTTTTGTGAAAAATGATTGTCATCTTAAATAATTAATAATAATAATATACATTTTATTTGTAATGCACTTTACATTTCAAATAAATCTCAAAGTGCTTCAAAGGCACTTAAAAGGCAATAAAATCAGAAGCAAATATTTAGGAACAAGTGAATATAGTAAATATAATCAAGAGGAAGATGGATGAAAAGCCATCAAACCACCAAACTGAACTGCTTGAATTTTTGCACCAGGAGTAAAGCAGCATAAAGTTATCCAAAAGCAGTGTGTAAGACTGGTGGAGGAGAACATGATGCCAAGATGCATGAAAAAAATTGTGATTAAAAACTAAACCAGGGTTATTCCACCAAATATTGATTTGTGAACTCTTAATACTCTTCATGAATATGAACCTTTTATTTTTTTTTGTGCATTATTTGACATCTGATGTCTCTGCATCTTTTTTTTGTTATATTTTTAAACAATTAATAATAATAATAATAATAATAATAATATTAATAATAATATACATTTTATTTGTAATGCACTTTACATTTCAAAGAAATCCCTAAGTGCTACAGCGTAAAAGGCAATAAAATCAGAAGCAAATATTTAGAAACAAGTAGAAAAAACAACAAAATTACACACGTCAGCAGAGATATAGCCAATTTTTATGTAATATTTATGTATTAGTTACAGGCTGTTATTTCAGGTATATCGGTCAGAAAATCTGCTTAGTTTTAAGTTTCAGGTGAAAACTGTTCTAATAAAAGGGAGCTGGGGCTGCATGTCAACACTTACCGACAGTCACAGATAAGCAGGATAAATGCTGAACAAAAAAAAAAGCACAGAATTGAAACAGCTTCCACAGTTACACTCACACACACACACACACACACACACCAATAACTTAAAAAGTGCAGAAAAAGAAGCTTATTAAAAAACTACTGTTTACATCCCATAACACTAGCTTTAGCTTCAGCTCTGAGCGCCGCCATTACTGTACTGATAATGATATAGACATATATATACATAGGTAGACTCTGCATAGTGTAGCAATCGGCACCAGGAAGCAGACTATGTGGAGTCTGTGTATATATATATATATATTTTCCTTTAAAATCACAGATTGTTATCCAGATGCTTTTATATTTTAAAAAATAGCCTTTTTAATAATAAAGCAATATATATTTTTTTATTATTATTATTGTGCAAAATCTCTCTATAGATGCATAAACTCAATTAACCCACACATGTGAGACACCAATCACTGGTTCCCTTTCTGCTAAAAAGACTTGTTTCTTCTATGTAAGTGTCAGAAAGAAAGAATGACTTCCACTATTACCTCACACCTGTATTTCTGATGATGAAAAGCGAGTTTCAGTCTAGTTCTCACACTGGAGTTGTGTAAGGTGTAATGTTTGTAAGAGTACCAGTTTAAGTAACTGCTCCTTTCTTCTTCTGTTCTGAAGACATTCTGTAAAGAAAACTTCTCGTAATGCTGTTTATTAAGCTGCCCTATTTTCCTGTTTCTACTTTTTATTTTATTTTTTATTTTTTTCAATCAATTAAAAAAAAAATTATCTGATTTATCACAACAATATTCTGTGATTAACTGCGAATAAACAGACTTATTCTTCTTAAGACGCAAAGTTTTTTAGTGGGTATTTAAATATAAATAAAAGAATGAGTGTAAGATATTGTAAAATTCTAATATATTTATATTAAATTAGTGGTGTCTAAAATTAAAATACTAGTATGTACTACTATATATTTGAGAGGAGATAAAAAGCCGTAAGGTGAGGCGCTAGAATAGAGAATATAGAATGCACGATAAATTGAATAGAGGAAACTTTTATTTTACTTTTTTTTTTTACTTTTTTTTAAACATCAAAGCTTGGTTGTAACTTTTTTTTTTCTGGTTTAGAACTTTAGAATTAGCTGAGTATAAAAGAGCGTTTTCACACCTGTAGTTTTTGTAGGTTCCTGTGATCCGGATCAGTTGATGAGTTCGCTTATTTGAAGCGTTTTCTCCCTTTGTTTGGTGTGGTTTCACACAGGCATTAAAAACCTAAACACAACAAAATGCGCTCCAATAAACCATGCGAGCACATCGTCTACTCTGATTGGTCAGTGTGTATATCTGTATATTTGTGCAGTGTGAAGCTGCTTTAACATAGAATAATGAAAATTTGCCGCAGTGCTTTAAAAACACAGTGTTTTTAATGAGATGTGCAGCTCAGAGTAACACAGCTGTGAGCAGTGAACGCAGCACATACTGTGCTTTTAGTGTGTCAACAGCATGGAGCAGCAGAGACAGCTTTTGTTCATTTGTTAATGTTTTACCAAAGAGAAAAGCTCTGGAATATAATCAAAAGGGAGATGGATGATCACAAGCCATCAAACCACCAAACTGAACTGCTTGAATTTGATTCAAAAGCAGTGTGTAAGACTGGTGGAGGAGAACATGATGCCAAGATGCATGAAAAAAAGAACTGTGATTAAAAACCAGGGATATTCCACCAAATTTTTATTTCTGAACTCTTAAAACTTTATGAATATGAATTCGATTTTTTTCTTTGCATTATTTGAGGTCTGAAAGCTCTGCATCTTTTTTATTATTCCAGCCATTTCTCATTTTCTGCAATAAATGCTCTAAATGACAATAATTTTATTTGGAATTTGGTAGAAATGTTGTCTGTAGTTTATAGAACAAAACAACAATGTTCATTTTACTCAAATATAAACCTATAAATAGCAAAATCAGAGAAACTGATTCAGAAACTGAAGAGGTCTATTCGTTTTTTTTTTTCAGAAGTTGGGGTCAAACTTGATGGCATAATTAACAACAAACTAAAAAATGATTCAGATTCAAATGAAACGCATGTGTTAACGCTTTAACCTTGAAAGCCCTGATTTAAATATGTTTTTCTAAGAAAACTGTTATGAGCAGAAGCTAGTTGAGGTGTTTGTTGATGGCTAGTAGAGAATAAACGTGCTTTTGTGTTGAGAATAGAGAGATATGCTGTTGCAGTGTGATGGTGTGAAAAGTCACAGCTCTGCCTGAATGCAGACACTTACGGTATTAGCACAGAACGGCGGAATTACCCTGTACACGATGCCTTAGAAGCCCTTTTACACATAAAGTACTGTGCAAAGTTCATCTAACGGCTGTTAGCTAAAAAACATCACATTCAAACACTGTAAAAAACAACAGAAATGATATGTTTAACTCATATAATAGCATATACATGAGATTAATTCATTATCCACTATAAATTATTCAGTGTTTACTATGATTTATTTAGGGCAGTATAGGGTAGAATAGAATAATATGAGAGAGTGTTTGAAGCGTATGATAATATAGGGAGTATAGGGTAGTATGGGGTGGTATAGGGAGTGCAGGGTAGTATAGAGAGCATAGGGAGTGTAAGGTATTATAGAGAATATAGGGAGTGTAGGGTAGTATAGGGTGGTATAGGAAGTGGAGGGTATTATAGAGAGTATATGGAGTGTAGGAAAGTATTGAGAGTAACCTGTACAAGAGTCCTATAAGAGTCTATAGGGAGTCCTATAGAAGAGTTAAGGGAGTGTAAGGTAGTATAGAAATCATAGAACGTGTTAGGTAGTATAGAGAGTATAGGGAGTGTAGGTTAGTATAGAGTGGTATAGGGAGTGGAGGGTATTATAGAGAGTATAGGGAGTGTAGGAAAGTATAGAGAGTAACCTATATGAGAGGTTAGTATAGAGTGGTATAGGCAGTTTAGGGTATTATAGTAAGTATCCTATACGAGAGTCCTTAAAAAGACTTTAGGGAGTGTAGGGTAGTTTAGGCTGGGATAGGAAGTGTATGGTAGTATAAGGCAGTATAGGAACTATAGGGTAATATAGAGAGTATAGTGAGTGTAGGGTAGTATAGAGAGTATAGGGATTGTAGGAAAGTATAGAGAGTATTAAAAGAGTATTATACGAGAGTCCTAGAAGAGAGTATAGGGTGTTCTATAGGAGAGTAAAGGGGGTGTAGGGTAGTATAGAAAGCAAAGGGAATGTACAGTATTATAGAGAGTATAGGAAGTGTAAGGTAGTATAGGGAATGTAGAGTATTATAGAGAGTATAGGGAATGTAGGGTAGTATAGAGAGTATAGGGATTGTAAGGTAGTATAGGGAATGTAGAGTATTATAGAGAGTATAGGGAATGTAGGGTAGTATAGAGAGTATAGGGATTGTAAGGTAGTATAGGGAATGTAGAGTATTATAGAGAGTATAGGGAATGTAGGGTAGTATAGAGAGTATAGGAAGTGTAAGGTAGTATAGGGAATGTAGAGTATTATAGAGAGTATAGGGAATGTAGGGTAGTATAGAGAGTATAGGGATTGTAAGGTAGTATAGGGAATGTAGAGTATTATAGAGAGTATAGGGAATGTAGGGTAGTATAGAGAGTATAGGAAGTGTAAGGTAGTATAGGGAATGTAGAGTATTATAGAGAGTATAGGGAATGTAGGGTAGTATAGGGTGGTATAGGGGGTAAAAAGTAGTATAGGATAGTATAGAGTAACATGAGTATGTGGTAGTATTATTGAGTTTATAGGTATCCACTATGATTTTTGCACAATATACTTCATCATTTATTCAGTAAATAAAATAAACGTCTTTAGTTTAGCTTTGCTTTTGGGCATTAATGGAAGTGTTCAAACCAAGGAACACATCTGACTCTCTGCTCTTCCTCTCCTCCTCTTCCTCTCCTCCTCCTCTCTTCCTCTCCTCCTCCTCTTCCTCAGAGTGGCCGGAGTTTGTGAGGAACTACGCTCCGTGGTGGGCGTCCCACACGCTGGACTGGCTGAGGTTTGGTAAGCGAGTGCACGTGGTGCACTTTGAGGAGCTGAAGCGGGAGCTGTTCCCGCAGCTGAAGAACATGGTGCTGTTCCTGGGTCTGGAGGTGTCTGAGGACCGGCTGCTGTGCGTCGTGGGGCAGAAGGACGGCAACTTCAAGCGCTCTGGCCTCCGCAAGCTGGAGTACGACCCGTACACCCCCGAAATGAGGGACACCATCGACGGCCTCATACGGACCGTAGACGTCGCGCTCAGACGAAGGAACCTGTCGGGGGTTCCTGAAGACTACAGGCCCAGATGATACTGTCTCTCGTTGACTCATCCCTGTTTTATTAGATATCTAGATATCTTACGTTATCTGGCTTACTTTCAAAACCTGATTTCACCAGTGCAGTGTGTTGAGATTTACCAGCGCCTCTCAGAATACAGGTACTGTACAGGGGTTGAACAATGAAACTGAAACACTTCGACATTTTAGTGTGGGAGATTTAGTTTCATGGCTAAATTGGAGCAGCCTGGTGGCCAATCTTCATTAATTGCACATTGCACCAGTAAGAGCAGAGTGTGAAGGTTCAATTAGCAGGGTAAGAGCACAGTTTTACTCAAAATATTGTACACAATGCACACAACATTATGGGAGACATACCAGAGTTCAAAAGTTCAGAGGACAAATTGTTGGTGCACGTCTTGCTGGAGCATCTGTGACCAAGACAGCAAGTCTTTGTGATGCATCAAGAGCCACGGTATCCAGGGTAATGTCAGCATACCACCAAGAAGGACCAACCACATCCAACAGGATTAACTGTGGACGCTGTAAGAGGAAGCTGTCTGAAAGGGATGTTCGGGTGCTAACCCGGATTGTATCCAAAAAACATAAAACCACGGCTGATCAAATCACGGCAGAATTCAATGTGCACCTCAACTCTCCTGTTTCCACCAGAACTGTCCGTCACCACAATCAATTATTGTGATCTAAAACCAGGTGTTTCAGTTTCATTGTCCAACCCCTGTATTTGGTACCATCTTTCGCTCGTTTCGCACTTCGCTTGCCTCTGTTGTTTTGCTTTTGTTCGTTTGTTCTCGCTTTTTGTTGATAACTTGTTTACTGGTGAAATGCCCTGACTCAGTTTGCGTCTTTATTTTTAAAGAAAAAGAGGACCTACAGGGTCTTGAAGGAACCAGCTCTTCTGCTTTTTAGACTTCCTTTGCTTTCTCGTTTCCAGCGTTTTGTTCCTCGTCAGATCTTTTATACACAGAAACAGAAAAATGGACAGTCTGTAATGGAAACATCATGTACCGACTAAAGGAAGACAATCGTGTGCGACTCTGCGGTCAACATGGTGTTTGGAATTGAAGCACTTTCAATGTGTTAACCTCTGTGTGTGTGTGTGTGTATGTGTGTGTGTGTGTGTGTGTGTGTTAACCAATAAGAGAAAGCTGAGGACATGCACCCGTCTGTTTCACTGTTTTCTGGGTAGAAAAAACAGAAACAGCCCCCATGAAACCCACACAGATTGTTCTAGATAGAAGAAGAAGTTCTATTAGAGCTGGATCCATTTTACCAGTGGAGGTTTTTTAATAATCTTTCCCCACCTTCCCTAATTTCCAAATTATAGCTCAAAAGCTCAAAAAATTCATACTGGATTTAAATTAGTATTAAAATAATGCTTTTGGTATGTAAAAAACACACTGCAGACACTACAGAGTAAAACAGAATAAATATCACTTTAGAGTTTTACTGTCCAACTGATAAAAATGAGCAGAGAGCTGATAATGATAATGATTCATACTGGATATGGATATCAATAACTGTAAAAGTTATTACTGCAATGACTGCAACAAATAAGCACACCACGGATTTATACTGGATTACTGAAAAACATTAAACGTATTGCAGATTCATACTGGGTAGAAATTAGTAGTCTAGATATTATTGCTATTATTGGATTAACGGACTAGCAACTATACACACGGCAAAGTACACATCAAATTCATACTGGATGGAAATCACTTTACAAGAGAACCGGTTAGCCCTAAAAATCAACACTGCAGATTCATACTGGATTCATATTGCCCTGCAATTATAGTCAGATGGTAAAACAATACACACAAAATTATTATAGACACAATGTAAGACCCAAACAGACTTCTAATTCATACTGGAAATGCTTGAAAATCCCTCCACAAGTATTAATATCAGAAATCAACACAGTGGATTTTAATCGATAAATGATCACTGTCAGACTGAAAAAATCGAACACAGCAGATTCACACTGGATTAAAATCACTCGACAATTAATACTGACAGACAGTAACACATAAACGATCAGCAGATTCATACTGGGTAGAAATGAGTAGTCTAAAAAGTATTGCTGTTAGAGGGATATAATGAAAAGAGCAGATTCATTCTGGATATCACTCTGCAACTAGCATTAGCTATACGCACTGCAGATTCATACTGGCTGGATATAATTTTACAATTATTACTGACCGTCAAACAGCTTTACACTCTGCTGATTCATACTGGATGGATATAACTTTTTTTGTCGGGCTGTAACAGCCACAGAGATTATAGTGCCACAATAATAAGTAATAATCTAATAAAAAAAATGTGAACAGCCGATTCATAGTGGATTGTATTGTCTAGTTATTAGACAAATGGTAAAAACATCACATACTACAGATTCATACTGGATAATAATAATCGCCACAATGTTAAAAGTACAAACACAACAGATTCATAGTGGATGAAAATGACTTTACAAGTATTACTTTCAGAACAAACGAAAATCAACACAGCAGATTCATACTGGATTAAACTTATTCTGCAGTTATTAAATAGTAAAAACAGCACAGACTACAGATTCATACTGGATTAAACTTAATCTGCTGTTATTAGAGAGTAAAAACAGCACAGACTACAGATTCATACTGGGTTAAACCTAATCTGCAGTTATTAGAGAGTAAAAACAGCACAGACTACAGATTCATACTGGGTTAAACTTAATCTGCAGTTATTAGACAGTAAAAACAGCACAGACTACAGATTCATACTGGGTTAAACTTAATCTGCATTTCTTAGAGAGTAAAAACATCACAGACTACAGATTCATACTGGATTAAAATTATTCTGCAGTTATTAGACAGTAAAAACATCACAGACTACAGATTCATACTGGATTAAATTTATTCTGCAGTTATTAGAGAGTAAAAATACTACAGGCTACAGATTCATACTAGATTAAACTTATTCTGCAGTAATTAGACAGTAAAAACATCACAGACTACAGATTCATACTGGATTTGGACTTCAGATCTGAGTCGCAATAAAGGAACTGCAGGAACAACCCAGGTAAAATGGATTCATCTTAAAGAATAAAGCATTTTAGAAGTCAAAATATTTTTTCATACAAATTAATTCATTAATTAGATTAATTTTGGGGTTTAGCCCACAGTCCCCACATCCCTGTCTTAGAATACTCTTAATGCAAACCATCAGCTTCTTCTTTTACACTCAAACACATGTAATCTGATCTGATTTCTTCAAAGTTTAAACCAAGACCAACAAACATCCACCACAGAGACTGATCTAATCACACTAAACATAGAGATGAACAGTGATTTAAACTCATTAAGTGCAGTTTAACTGGGTTTTACAGCTGTTTTTGCCAAGTTTTTGGCCAGTCTGTTCTGTAAAAAGTGAAAAACTGACTTTCTTATGTTTTACAGCACGAAGAAGCTAATTGTGAATACGCTGTTTTTTTATAGTAAGAGAGCAAAGAAAGGTATAGATAAATAATAGGAGTTTATATTCTGTATAAGAAAAAAAATATATATATATAAGAACCTTTATAAGAATACAAATGCTGCTGATACCATAGAACTCTACCACACTTTCTTTTTCTTTTCTTTTTTTCGCTTCACTTTTTTTTGTTTGGTTTGTTTCTTGAATAAACTGGATTCACATTGTTGGAGACCAGTGTAAACGGACCGGTTTGAAAGCAGAATCTGGAATTGAACTTTCAGCCTCTTTCCAGTTCAGTGGAGTGACTCACTGACTGGAAACTCAAGCCCAAAGATCAGCACGTCAACCTCGTTCCCCCACAGATTACAAAAGACTGCCCACGCCTCCAGACACGTGGACAAGACACTGTGAACCAGCCTAGACCAGTGGTAAATGATTTAATTGATTATAATAGATTATTGATTATTTTTATTTAAAGTACACTGGTGGAGCCAATGTTCAATGCTGAAATCTACTTTATATTATATATACAGGGGTTGGACAATGCAACTGAAACACCTGTCTTCATTTTAGTGTGGGAGGTTTCATCATGACTAAATTGGAGCAGCCTGGTGTTCAATCTTCATTAATTTCATATTGCACCAGTAAGAGCGTGAAGAGTGTGAAGGTTCAATTAGCAGGGTAAGAGCACAGTTCTACTCTAAATATTGAACACAATGCACACTATAACATTATGGGTGACATACCAGAGTTCAAAAGAGGACAAATTGTTGGTGCACGTCTTGCTGGAGCATCTGTGACCAAGACAGGAAGTCTTTGTGATGCATCAAGAGCCATGGTATCCAGGGTAATGTCAGCATACCACCAAGAAGGACCAACCACATCCAACAGGATTAACTGTGGACGCTGTAAGAGGAAGCTGTCTGAAAGGGATGTTCGGGTGCTAACCCGGATTGTATCCAAAAAAAACATAAAACCACGGCTGATCAAATCACGGCAGAATTCAATGTGCACCTCAACTCTCCTGTTTCTTTCACCAGAACTGTCCGTCACCACAATAAATTATTGTGGTCTAAAGCCAGGTGTTTCAGTTTCATTGTCCAACCCCTGTATGTATATATATATATATGCTGTATTCAACTTGCTTTCCATGTTATGTCATTATTTGGGTAACTGTGTGATATCTAAACCAAGCCTTTGAGGGGAAATGGAACCATATTTTCGTTTTATTTGACCAGAAAACTGTAATATAAGTAATATACTAATAGAAAACTCTATTAGTCCAAGGCTTAGTCTAAAAAGCTTGTTTAATTAAAGGCTGTTAAGTCTGAAGCCCAGTTTTAGTGGAGATAGCTGAGACTGTTTTTCAAACAGCTGAAGCCTTTTTATCAAATGTCTGAGGAAAAACTTCTTTGATTTTATTATTTTTTATTTTTATTTTTTTGCAGAACTACAAAGTTAGGAGAGCATTTAAACTACAGGTGCATCAAAAAAAATCTCAATATCATTAAAAAAAGGTTCCTTTATTTCAGTAAATCAGTTGAAAATGTGAAACTCATATATGATAAAGATGTATTACACACAGAGTGATCAATTTTAAGCATTTATTTTATTTCTTTTAATCAGTGTCTCAGAAAATTTGAATATTATACAAGACCCTTTTGGTACTTTTGGTAACTGCAGTGTGGGCAGTGTGCCAAGTCCTGCTGGAAAATGAAATCCACATCTCCATAAAAGTTGTCATCAGCAGAGAGAAGCTGTAAGATTTTGTGGGAAAACAAAACTGCACTGACTTTAGACTTGATAATAAAACACAGTGGATCAACACCAGCAGATGACAGACATGACTCTCCAAACCACCAAATCACTGATCATCAGTACATTTTACATTTCATTTAAAGTAAATCAAGGGAGCAGAGTCTGGAGGAAGAGTGGAGAGACACACAGTCCAAACTGCTCGAGGTCTAGTGTGAAGTTTCCACCAATCAGTGATGGTTTAGAGAGACATGTCCATCATCTGCTGGTGTTGATCCCCTGTGTTTTATAACTGCTTTATGGCAGGAGTTCAGCAGAGTTTGTGAACAAACCTGGTTAATCATTTCTTCTTCACTTATCAGATCACTTTAAGTTGTTTATTTTATTGGATTTAATTGGACATGGATTTATATCAACTGAGTTTAGTCAAATTGTAATCAACAAACTAATACAATTTGAAATGATGGTGCTTTATAAGTCTTTATAGGCATGTCAGTTCACTCATCATCCATCTGTGCAATGATCAGGCAGTTACAATTTTCCAGCCTCCTTTCTGTTTGATTGAGGAGAGACCAAAATGATGGAAACCAAACATCAGATTACCATTTTAGAAACATATTTTAAATAACTGATAACAGTTTGTAATGTTTGGCTCAATAATGAACGTAAAACTAGACATAAAACGTTTCAGCTCTGAATGGCTGCTGCGCCTGCGCAGATCTCCACAGCAATTGGGGACGTAACTATCAGCGCTGTCTTTCCCAGTCCCCAGTCCACCTTGTCCACTCTGTCCTACCATGGTAGGCGAAGTGGCTTTTCAAAATTGCCCTCTAGGTTGTATTTTGCAGCCTGTGTGCTGGCCTGGCACCCTTTTCAGGGAGGTAATTGCTGTTTTGCGTCCAATAAATGCATGAAGGTTTCCACTAGACTCACAGCTAACCCACTAACTACAGTCATATGAAAAAGTTTGGGCACCCCTATTAATCTTAATCATTTTTAGTTGTAAATATTTGGGTGTTTGCAACAGCCATTTCAGTTTGATATATCTAATAACTGATGGACACAGTAATATTTCAGGATTGAAATGAGGTTTATTGTACTAACAGAAAATGTGCAATATGCATTAAACCAAAATTTGACCGGTGCAAAAGTATGGGCACCCTTATCATTTTATTGATTTGAATACTCCTAACTACTTTTTACTGACTTACTGAAGCACAAAATTGGTTTGGTAACCTCATTGAGCTTTGAACTTCATAGCCAGGTGTATCCAATCATGAGAAAAGGTATTTAAGGTGGCCAATTGCAAGTTGTTCTCCTATTTGAATCTCCTCTGAAAAACTATATTAACTTAAAACTCAATATATTGACTCACATTTTACAATGTTAAACCACAAGAAACCGGGCCCACCTTATCCAATGTATTCCATCTTGAACCCTAAGGCACAGCATTAAGCCAATTTATGATTTTATTATATATGTTTTATATATTTTTTCACAACAATATTAGAAACTCCTGCTTAAAAAACATTCAGCTAAAAATTACATGCACCTCCAGTGTATCCAGTGTGTTAGATTTGGTACAAAACCTTGTATCTTTATGTATCCCTTTTTTTCTTAGTAAACACCCAGAATAAAGTGTGAACAA